>NW_028277030.1:69211000-69895500 GCF_059951505.1 Python bivittatus | reverse complement strand
CCCTCTCTCACTGTATTGATACATTTAAATCCTAAACAGCAGTAACAAAATGAGTGTGTACATGTTTGTTATGATGTCTGTCGGTGACAAGCAAATAAACTGGAGAGTTTTCAAAACCCCTTTTTCAAACCCTCCACCATGTATTGCAAAGTCATTGGTGCAAAGGCCATACGAGAAATCTTGATATAGTGAGATAAATTCCAATCTCACTGCCACACTGTAAAACTATCTAATAAAAAGGTAACATATTACATAGCCAGGGGACCTCTTTGGCTCTGAGCCACCTGCATTATATTGGTTGACTATAAAACACACAATATTAAGTACTTTGTCCAATTGTATACCTTATTCCCAGTTCTGTAAGTCATAAGAAGGAGAACAATTCATTTGATTCTTATTCAGAATGTTTGGTTAATTGGTGATTTGGGGTTATTATTTATCCCTGGCTAAGTATCTCTAAGAAGGGGCCATATACTCTACTGAGCCTGATATAGTCTCCTTTAAGATGGTCACTTGTACATCATAAAAAATCAAGTTAGAAAGCATTGGTTCAAATAACAATTGCATATTCTAAATTATAGAAATGCAATTTTAGACATGCCTAATCAAAACAGAAATTGGAAAGATTTCACCATATTGTGGGACCACTTCAAAGCCCATGTTTTTCTTCTTTAGATAAACTGGATTTCGACATGGTAGATCTTCCAGTAAAGACTGTCCCCTGTAAAGTAGGTCAGATGGCCACTTTAGTTGCATTGTTTTTAGTGAGACTTAAGTTACAACTAACTTAGCTTAAAATGGTCTCGTGTATATTTGAAAATGGAATCATTAAACAAAATGTTTATCCTGAATATCAGTGTTTGTATGTGAATGTATGGATATTGTGGAAAAGTTTTGCCTTAAGATAATTAAGAAAAAGTTAGTGAGTAGAAATAATGCATTGTCTTGAGTTAGCATTCCTTTGTTTTCTGAACCTTGCTATTGAGGTTATGTATCTTTTTTTAGGGACAAAAATGGGCATACTGTTTTATAGTAGTGTTAGGCTTTAACTTCCAGTATTCCCAGTCATCCTTGGGCCAGGTTGGCAGGAAATTCTGAGAGTTGTCAGAAGTCCAGCAGACGGCACCTAGTTGAAGAAGGGTAGAATGAGACAAAAAACTGATGAATGATGATGATGATGATGATGGTTGGTCACACAGTCAGATGTTTAGACTGGATTTGGCATTTTTATCCACCTATTGAGTCCTTCCCAAGGAGTTCGGTTAGGCAGATATTGTCTGATGGCGTTAAATGTATTGTCACGGGATATAAGCCATTCCAAGTAAAGCTGTCTTTTGCAATTGACTGATGGTGATTTTGTCAATGCTGATGGTCTTCAAGTGGTGCTCCAGATGTTTTGGGATTCCACCTAAGGTGCCTATAACTACTGGAACTATCTTTGCTTTCTTTTGCCATAGTCATTCTACTTCTATTTGCAGGTCTTTATATTTTGTGTTTTTCTCCAGTTCTTTCTCTTCTATTCTGCTGTCTCCACGTATTGCAATGTCCACTATCCAGACTTTTTTGCCTTTCTTATCAACAATTATTAAGTCTGGGGTGTTGTATGACAGGTGCTTGTCTGTTTGAATTCTGAAGTCCCAGAGCACTTTAGCCTCTTCATTTTCTATTACTTTCTCTGTTTTGTGGTCCCACCAGTTCTTGCTTGTAGGCAAATGGTATTTCTTGCAGATATTCCAATGCACCATTGTTGCTACTTTGTCATACCATTGTTTGTAGTCACCTGTGCAATCTTCTTGCAGCAGCTAACTAGGTGGTCCACTGTTTCTTCAGCTCCTTTGCAGAGGCGACATTTGCTGTCTGTTGCTGTCTTCTCAATTCTAGCTTTGTATGCATTTGTTCTTAAGGCGCAGTCTTGTGCAGCCAGAATTATCCCCTCTGTCTCTTTCTTCAGCTTTCCTGCTCTTAGCCATTGCCAGGTCTTGTTGTTATCTGCTTTGCCTCCTAGTTTGTTTTTTTTTTTTAATGTACTGGCCATGTAATACTTTGCCTTGACATGTCTCTTTTCTATTCTTCATTTGGCCTTTCTTATAGGCCAGTTTGGTTTCTTTAGTATTCAGTAAACCTTCATGGTGTACTAGCTTCAGTGCATCTTCGTCACTGTCCTTCAGATATTCTTCCAATGCCCTTTCTTCTTCTTCAACTGTTTGGGGTACTTGTAACGTTCCACTCCCACCTATGTTCCTTGATAAAAGAGTCTGTCAACATTGCTGCATGGATGAAGGGCATGAATCATTGTCATTATTTTTCTGGTCTTCCTATCAGGGCTTTTAGTTCAGCTTGAGTCCAGTCCACTATTCCAGCTGTATATCTAATGACTGGAATTGCTCAGGTGTTAAATGCCTTGATGGTATTTTTGCCACTGAGCTTGGACTTTATGATCTTCTTCACTCTTCTGATGTATTCACTACTAACCTTCTTCTTGACCAGTGTGCTTGATGTTGTCAGCCTGAAGGATGCCCAGGTATTTGTAGTGATCTTCTTCATTCAGACTCTTTATGTTATTTCCATTGAGCATCTTGATTCCTTCAGTTTTTACTGTTTGTCCTTTGTTGATGGTAAGGGTGGCACATTTGTTCAGTCCAAACTCCATTGCAATATCTTGGCTGTATATTTGGACAGTGTTGAGCAGCAATTCCATTTCTGATGGTATTTTTCCACACAGTTTCAGATCATCCATGTAAAGGACGTGGGATAACCTGGTAGATGTTTTTGGTGTTTGATAGCCATGGCCTGACTTGTTCAGTTATTGTTGTTGTTGTTATTATTATTATTAAACATTCTTCTTTCATAAAAATGCTGTATGCCTGTTTTAAGGGCTAGATTTACACATCATTCTGAACCATCATACTGTTTGTTTAGTTTTGGTTCTGCATGATGTGTGAACCCAGCTCTTACAGTTTGTGAATCTTAATGTGATAAATGACCCAAGATACTGCAGCTGGTTTAATGAATCACATGGCTTAGTGCCAAACTTCTGTTGGCTCAAGAGCAGCACTAGGCTGTACTGACATCCTAACACCATACTCTGGAAGCATGAGGGCCAGGACTCACTTTTGAAGAGAGATTTTGAAGCTTAAAGAACCTATCTGCAAGTCTTAAGATACTCATTTTGCCCCTTATCCTCATGCTAATTCCAAAACTTGTGAGAGGAGAGGAGAGAAGAGAAGAGGAAGGAAAGATAATGAGAGGTAAGGTATCATGTTTCCCATAGTTACCATAGTTCCCATAGGGTTGCAAAAGTTGGACCATGAAAAAACTAGACAGGAGGAAAATCAACTCGTTCAAGCTGTAGTGTTAGAGAAGGCTCCTGCACATTCCTTGAACAGCAAAGGTGACAAACAAGCAAATTCTGGAGCATATAAAACCACACTTATCGCAGGAAGGCAAAATCACAAAATTCTGCCTTACTTATTTTGGCCATGTCATGTGATCAAACTCACTGGAAAAGGCAGTTATGTTTGGAATGGTCAGCAGGAAAAGGAAATGAGGTCACAAAAAAACACAATGGCTAGACACCATCAAAACCAACACCAGCCAGAGCATAAAACAATTGAAGGAGCCATACAAGATCAGAAAATGTGGAAAGAGCTGGTCCATAGAATCACCAAGAATTGAACACGATTGAATGGATCACATCATCATCATCAAGGTAAGGCTGTTCCATGCACCATGAGAAGGCGTTCTGGGGCTGTAACATGTCCCAAAGCCACATGTCCCAACATGTCCCAATATGCAACATGTCCCAAAGTCACATTCTTATCAACCCTGGTTTAGTTTAGTGTGTGAATCCAGCTGAAAAAGAATAGAATTTGATGGTTTCTGCACTTTCAGGCAGTCCAGCTCTTCCTCCTCTGTTGTTATGTGACATTACTTGCTAAAACAAAGGCCAAGTTATCTAAAGATGGAGTGTATTGTTATATGGTTGGAGTTTGATTGGCCTTGGATGCTGTTGTGCTATTATTATGTTATTGTTGTTTTGTTATCTTTTACTCTTTTCTTCTGTTGGTTTTTAATCTTGTGTTCATGACCCAGAGTCCCAGTTGCAAGATGGATAGCTATATGAATTGATGTAATAAATAAATAGATGAAAGCTAAGCTCAAAATACTGTATTATGTTTGAATAACAAGTCAATAAGACAGTTCTTAGAAAGCCAAAGGACTTGATCCTCAAAGAGCCTTTGTGATGCTCCTTTAAGTTGCTGTTCATATAAATAGACAGAAGCTTTCCTGACACTCAGGTCAGCTTCCAGAAACACTTAACCAAGCAAAGTGCTTATAAAATCTGAAACTTTTCTTTTGGGAGTGGGAGAGGAAAAAAAAAAGAATGCAATCACTTTGTTAAGCAGTTTAAGGACTGGAGTGGTAATTCCCTCCTACCCTCCAGCCCTGTCTAATACGGCAAGTGAGACTTGGAGACAAAATGGATGAAATACATATAAAAATGAAGACCACAGAAACTGCTTTGTGGTGCATTTTTCACTTGGTTTTTTAGAGCTTGGAAACGTGTCCTGTAGAATGATGTGAGCTGGAATCAAGATTCACATCTCCTAAAATGCCAGATGGTAGGAAGTGTAAGAATATTCTGATCTGAAGAAGGAAAGAAAGAAAGTGAGAGATGTTAAGTGGGGAACCCCCCCCCCCCAAGGCTTTAGCACTCTATCTTGAATGCTACGTAGTTTGATGAATGGGAAACATGATGCCCCTGTGGAGAGGAATAAAGGAAAGGTGATTGATCGGATTGTACAGTGTATTTATTAAGGATTATTAACTGCTATACAGATAAGGAAGAATATGAAACAAATGGAAAATCCTACTACTACATTCTTCTATGCTCATATTAAAATTTGCTTTTCAGTACTGAAAGCAGAATTTAAAGCAACATGAAGTTTCCTTTGAAGGCCAAACATCTACAAAATGTAAAAGGAAGCACATTTTCCCATAGGAATTGAAGTACCCAAATCCCATCCCCCTCTTTAATTTTTGTCTCAGATGTAGTTCTTCCAGGCAATGGAGTTGTTCTCCTGCCATGTTTTGTACCGCTCTACCAAGGTCCCATTCCATGAGTTTGAACAAACATTCAGGTTTATTTAGGAACCTTATCTTCATGGGAAGACTAGTTGTATGGGCAAAATCTCTCCATGAATAAATGCAGTTGAAAGATGACCAGGTCTTAATTATTTTGGGATCTGCAGAGACAAGTCCAGAGTCCCCTTATGAGTGTTCCTACCTCACTGAAGAGACCTATAATACAATATGAGGAATCCCAAAGGGCTCAACAGAGCCATGTTTCATTATCCTTCATAAACAGAAGTACACAGACAATAAAACAGAGCCTTCCAAAGAATAGGAATTCTGATCACTTAAAAATCACACAGAGGAAGATGTTGAAGATGCATATTCTTCTATTATGTAGTTGTGCTGATAGAAATGCAGTGACCCATTGACTGCTGTAGGATTTCTCTGCAAATAAATATACTTGGGCTAGACTTTGTCTTCAATGCTTTTAGAAATATAAAATTTTGAATGACATTATAACTTCAGTCTCCTTAGCATAATTTATCATGATATGTAAAAGCTTTATCTTTGTTTTGATGAAGTCTTGTGACTCCTTCAGTATATGATAAAGTTGCAGTTACTGAATCCAAACCTTAACCACAGACATTTCCAATGATATGTTTGTGATCTTGCTGCATATTAGTCTGTTCACAATACTATATGACTATAAAAATGAGGGTGGGGGAAGGGGAGAGAGGCTTGTAATTGAAGTAATTTCTAACTAACTCCTAGTAAAGAAACAAGTTGTGAGCATGGAGAAGGGGTCAGTTCAAACAGTCTTGCAAAAACAGGTAATATTATTTAAGCAAACTTGTTTTGCAACTTTTTTTTTTTTATAAAAAGTCTTTTTTAATTCTTTTCCATGAGTCTGACAATATTAATTCTGGGGATGATGATGATGTCAACGACAACGACGACAATGATGATGATGGTTGGTCACACAGTCAGCCAGATGTTTAGACTGGATTTAGCATTTTTATCAACCTATCAAATTATTCTTATCATCATCATCATCATCATCTTCATCATCATCATTTTATCCCATCTTTTAAAAATATATATAAGGTGGTATAAAAACTTGAGATTGTCAACTCAGGGTAGTGAACATACCTAAAACTCCTGCCTCCTATTTTCCCCACAACAACTCTGTGGGGTGGGTTGGGCTGGGGGAGAGTGACTGGCTCAAAGTCACCAACTACACCCAATGGAATAAGAAACTGTTGCTAAAATTGAGTCACAGTCTGATGGAGTAAAGTTATTTTATCCTTTAATTCATAATTTTTCATTTATTGAGAGTCAGATAGAAATTAGATCCAAAGACCAAGCTAATCTATAATATATATTGGAAAAGTCACATTAAAAAACCAAGGTTATCTATAGTACCGAAAAACTGCAAAACAACATACTCTTTGTCACTTTATCTTACTCTGTCTTGACCCAAATATTTTAAAGCAGAAGAAAAACAATCTGAAGGATAGATAGAAAGAAAAAAAATACCCTTTAAGAACAAGGTAATGCCATTTTGCTTCTTAATGTTCTTGGTACTTTTAAGAACAGCCAAACTGTAACCAAACACTTGCCCAAATCCAACCAAACTCTCTACTTAGCAGTCTTTTGGAAGCTCATGTATTACCATATAACATGAGGGAAACTAGATTTGATAGGAAGTTGGCACTTATTTTAGAGAGGGTTTTGTAACATGAAACTGTGAGCTTACATGAATTATGTTGAAAGTGAGCAAATGGATCTTGAAGCTTTTTGCATTATTTAGCTGATATGTTTATTATTGTTCCATTAATATATTGTGAGGGGGGCAGGACTTAGGAGTGTGATCTCTACAAACTCACTGTGGCAATAGAGATTCTCCGCTGGGATAAGAATAAAGCATAATCAAGTTCTTTTCTATTTGGCCCCTTTCTAGCTTAGATGTTTCATGATGAACTTGATCTTTGTAAGTGAGCTCCTGTCTCTAAAAGTGTATACAGTTATATGCTAGTTTGTAGTTAGGCTGCCACAAGATTCCTATCTGTTTTCATTACAAAATAATTTCATGATTACCTATTTCTATAGTCAGTTAAGAAGATGAATGAATGAATGAATGAATGAATGAATGAATGAATGAATGAATGAATGAAAGATAAGGACTGGCCTGAGTCAAATTACCCCCCCTCTCTTATTTTTCTCCTCTCTCTCACACACACACATACATATATACCCCCCATCTTTTCCCTAACTCACAAATTCCAAATCCTTGTACTAGTTGTGTTCTTTCTCCACACCCCTCCTGGATCCAGTGAAGGAGATGGATCCCCTTTTTTCATAGATTACTCTTCTAACCCAGCTCTCAAGTGTTCTAGATCACTTTGCTACAGGACCATTTGCTAAAGAATGATTTAAAGATCGTGAATAAATATAATCCAGGCCATCTTGATAATGTGGAAAAATGGGGAGGAGGGGGATTCTTTTTGATTATGATATTTCAGGTACTATGTAAATCCCCAGGGCATTTTACAACCTGAATGCACCTTGCTGCGTCCTCCCTGAGAATCGGCATCCACATGTACATGTGTGTGTATTCAAGAAAACCAAGAAGGTGGCATCCATGACCATGTGATTGAAGCTCTACTTTTTTTTAACATGTGTTGCATATGATAATATAAAAAGAGTGGGGTTTCATTCATGAAGTAGTGACTGCCATCTTGACTTTTGTGACCCCTCCCCCTCCTGTAGACAACCCTGTCCCTAGTCAAAGTTCATAAGTGCCAGAGATAGTGAAATTATTTCAGTACTTGATAAAGAAAAAATCCCATAATTGCCTCTTCTATTCCATTTCATAACAAGGATGACAATAATGAATGAAATGGTACCAGGCGGTGTCTAAAGATAAGCCCAGCTTTCTTTGCACCACAAAGATCAGTGCTGGAGACAGTCTGAAAGCCTGTTCTCTGATGAGGATAGGGACCCTGATATTTACCTTTCTGATGGGGAAAGCCAGACTTTCTATTGAATAAACAACCATTCTTACAGAGAACCATTTTTTGATATCTAAAACTAAATACTCCAAACTTTCATGGTAGATTCTAGGTGTAAGCAATATAATATTAGCCCCATTTGAGTGGATTATGCTATGAATTCTTGTACTATCTCTTCATCATTGTATTTAGTCCCCTGAAGCTTGTTTAGTTTGGATTTCTATACAAGCTGTAATTTTCATGTCCTTTGCTCAAAATATTGATGTAATTTTGAAGACGAACTTGCATTTGTACATTTAATTTATTTAGCATGGGCTAAACAGTCAGGAGTGAGAGAATAAGACCTAGAAAACCCCCAGCTGACTTAACAAAGATTGTTTAGGGTTGGAGAAACAGATTCAAAATGATTCATTTGAAATTCAGAGGATATGTAAACCTTTTACATATGATGGCTTTTCCTAAGTGCCAAATACAGTTCCATTTTTCCCCTCAGCTTTTTGCTGCAAAAGAAACTTTTACGTAGCTGGAACAGGAAACGGTGTGATCACTGCCTCTTTTCAGTCTTGATAGAATATATAACAGGGGTGTACAACATTTTCTGGGCTGAGGTCCTCATTTGGCCTTTGAACAGCATGCTAGGCACCACCCCATTAAAAAAATAGTTGATGGAGTTTGACAAAGGCTAAGATTAATATGATTTCATATAGGTTTAATAAACATTAAATTTAGTTAATAGAATTACTCCCTAATCATATATTTAGCAGTTTTTGTCATAGTAATTGTTACCCATGACATTCAAACATAGGTTCAGAATCAAACTGGGACAGGGCAAGACTACACCATTTCCAGATTTTTCTCCTTTATTCAAGTTTACCAAAGCAGAAATAAGCAGATTGGATATAGAACAAGCCTCATCAGAGTAGACAACTATTTTCACTTTTCAGCTTCATTAATTGTTTGCATTCTTTAGTAAATTAATCCCCCTTCTGTAACTAAGTATAACCCAACAAGCCCTTTTGCATATATTTTTCCTCTAGACTTGCATTTGTTCCCTGAAGAATTCTAAGTAAGCAAATATTAACTCAGTACGTTGTATTGCATTCCTAATATACGTACAGGTAGTCCTTGCTTACCAACAGTAATTGGGACCAGGAACTCCATAGCTAAGTGAAGCAGTCGTAAGGCGCAACGTTACACAACCGCACCAACTTATGATGGCAATTCCAGCAGTCCTGTTGCCATTGTTAGGTGAATCCTGCATGGTCACAGCACCCTGGGGTCACATGATTGCCATTTGTAACCTCCTGCCAGCTTCTCAAGTGACTTTGCTTGTTGGAAGATGGCAGTGAAGGTCGCAAATGGGGATCACATGACAGCAGGATGCTGCGAAGGCTGCAACTACAAGGACCAGTCGTAAGTCCCCCTCATTCAGCATCATCATAACTTCAAATGGTCACTGAACTAGCGGACATTAAGCAAGGACAACCTGTACAGTACCCTCTAGATCTTACTAGTTCAGCTCTGAGTTGGACTCTGTCTGGGCAGGCCCTATGGAGTTGATTGAGATAAGGTCTTATAATGTTCTCTGGGAAGAATTTGAGACTATTAGTCCTGAAGAAGTGGACAGGGTCTTTGGTACTGTGGACACCTATGGTTTAGATTCATGCCTTTCCTGGTTGATTAAAGCTCTAAGGAGGAAGACTGTGTGTGAATCCATGTAGTACATTAAAGCTTCCTTGAGAGAGTGATCCAGCTGGTTATGAAAGAAGTGGTGGTTCACCCCCTCCTCAAGAAACCATTGTGGGATTCCACAGCTCTGGACACTTTTCATCCAGTTTCCAACCTTCCCTACAGTTCCAAAGGATTCTAGAGGAAGCAGATTATCTGGATCCCTTTCAGACATGTTTCATATTGGAATACAGTACTGAGACAGCTTTGATCACATGTGTGGTTGATCTTTGGTGGGTTCGGGGTGGGCATGGTATATCCATCCTGGCCCTCCATGATCTCTTGGTACCTTTCAAAACCATCAGCCAGGGATATTCTGGACTGGCATAGGGGGATAAGAGTGGGGTGCATTGTTTTGTGGTAATTCTCCTTTCTCTGCGGTCAATTCCAGTCAATGTTGTTCGGGTAGTGGTCTAGTCCTAGGCCCCTGTTTGTGGGGTACCTCAGGGCTCTCCCCTCTCTCTTCTTCTCTTTAACATCAAGGCAAAACTGCCAGGGGTGATCATCTGTGAGTGTTGGGTGCGCTATTATCAATATGCTTATTATACTCAATTGTACATCTTTATACCTGTCTGCTCAAGTGAGGCTATCAAGATTCTGCCCTGAATGTCTGGTGGCTGTAGAGATTTGGATGGGGAAGAACAAGAATGAATCCAATCCTACCAAAACCAAGTTGCTGTGAATCTTGGGCCTTATGAACCCCAGAACTGGAGAGATTTTATTCCTGACACTGAGCGGGGTTACACTGCCTCAGTTGGATTCAATGTGCAGTTTAGGGATTCTCCTGGACTCACAGCTCCTGCTGGAAGAGCAGGTAGCAACTGTGGCCAGGGTGGCTTTTGCACACCTTCATTTGGTATGCCAGTTCTGTCCATTCCTGGATTGCAAGGCCCTGCTCGTGGCTACTCTACTGGACTATTGCAACATGCTCTAGGAGGGGCTGCCTTTGAAGACCATTCAGAAGCTTTAATTGATCCAGAATGTAGCAGCACAGGTACATGGGTGTTTCTCATTATGCCCATATGATACCTCTACTCCGTGAGCTGCGCTGGTTCCTAATAGGCTTCAAGGGGCAATTCAAGATGCTAGTTATCGCCTACAAAGCCCTACATGGCATAGGACTGGGTTATTTGAGGGACCACATGCTCTCAAGGGTAACAGCCCATCCCACACACTCCAATAGGAATGATACTCTCTGGGTGCCTTCCTTGAAACAATGTCATCTTATGGGCCCCAAAAGGCATGCCTTCTTAGCAGCAGCTCCTGCCCTTTGGAACAATATTCCCCCAATATATGGCTGGCCCTGACCCTGCAGGCCCTTAGGAAGGCACAAGACCCAGCTCTTTCCCTGGGACTTTGGGCCAGAATGACCAGAGTCCTCATTTTTAGGAGGTATAATGTATTTTAGCTATGTTCACCATTTGTTGTGTGCTTAATTTTAATTATTCCTCCCTCCCTCCCTCCCTCCCTTTGCTGTTGGAGTTCGGCAGCTATATAAACACTTTAAATAAGTGAAACTAAAATAAACCCCAATTTAGTAGTCTAGTACTAACGGAAGTGTTAACATAATTAATGAGCATTGTATCATCCAGATGGAAAAGATGGTGGGTGAGTGATTGGTTGTTCTCTGACAGATAAAACTTAGATCTTATTTTCTACCACCTTCAACCTTCTGCTCCCAGTGTCACACAGCATCCCATAAATCCTAGTTAGTGGAAACTGCTGAGTCCACTTAAGATGTACCAGCCAAACTAACTCTGGATGGAAACCAACAGAACACAGGCCATATTCCACAGCCTCTGGAGCCGTCAGTCCATCTTGGCCATTATAGAATCTTTAGCTGTCCATTTCTCCATTATTCAGCTTCTTCTCCTCAAAATCCTCTCTGATGGTGTTTTAACTCCACTTCTAATGTCAACTCTTTATCTGCCTATCCTCCTCTTATGAGCCCTCTATCCCATGAGAAGCTAATCTACTGGTCCTTAACAGCAAGGCAGGTACAAAGCTAAAAGAAGGGAGGTTGTCTGGGTGGTTCTCTTGCTTTCTCTCAACACCCACCCCAGAGTTCATACACCAGCAGGGATCTGTGACTAGCCAGCAACAAAGCATGACTGAAGGCCTGACACACTAAACATTACAATTTGGTGACAACTTTTGAAAGTCTCTGGGGAAGGGTAAATTCAAGGCTTTCAGGGATAGCAAACAATTTGGCAACATTGGCAGGGAACTTAATATCCCAGAGTGATATAAGGGGTGACGCAGCATGGACAATGAACAGTATACCACCCAGAGTCCATTGGAGCTGGGTGGCTATAATAAATTTAAATAATAATAATAATAATAATAATAATAATAATAATAATAATAAAAAAAATGGCAGGCTTCAGATCCGCACTGTGACTTAGCCTGTGTATATTCCTAAAGCAAGTCAGAGTGACATTACATTAAGGATATTGTTGCTATTTAAAATGGCCGTTCTCACATCCTTTCCTGCCTGTTTTTAATGGCCCATGGTAGGAATCCACGGTGTCCTGATGGCAATCCAGCAGCCATTGAAAGATGTTGCTGACATCAGACTCTTCTATCAACATTTCCCCCCTGTTAAATACATCAAAGTCAGGAAAACAGAAAGGAATTGAGAACTTTTTAAAATAAAAGGTGAGATGTAAATGGGTTGAATAAATAAGTAGTATTAATCAAACATTAATAGAAAGGGACCTTGCACAGCAAATCATAGACTGAGTAGTGAGCTAGGTTTAGATGTTATCAAAGAGTTTTAAGGTCTTAAAAGACAAACTCTCCCACTCCCAGTCCTTCTTTTATTTCTGTTCTTATATTAGTGAACTGTCCTCTGTAATGCTGGTATGTAATGTCCATTCAATGACAACTAAAAATATAAGAGACTAACATTACAATCTTAGGTATGTCCCCAAAGGACTCAACTAAGTCCCAATGGGCTCATAGGATTTATTCTTCCTAGGTAAGAATGTATCAGATTTCAGACTAAGACTTTTACCAGTACCAAAATGTGAAACACTATACCACATATTTTTACACTTCTCAGTTGTACAGAATAATTATAAGACTATAGACAATTTAAGAAGAAGCAGAATGCCATTCTTTTTCCCCTCCCCTCCCCCCACCCCAGCCCCATCACCACTCACTTTACATTTAAGTTAGTTTTGTTTTCATGAATGGAAGGATATCATTCCCCCCCTCCCACCTCTGCATTACTTTATCTATATCTTTGGTTTACCATTTTGAGTGGTATTTAATTGAGTTCATGTGCAAGTCTCTGGAGTTACAGCCTGCGGCTTCAATAAAACTGTTCTTGTTTGTAAATAAAAACAAATATAAACAGCACTTGAGTCTTGTTGGACACAGATACCTGTGCAGACTCAGAAAAAGAAGATGTGACTGAATTTTACTAAAGTAATTCTCACCTTTCCAATTAATACCTTGAAATGGACCTCACAAGACTATCAGGACATTGTAGGAAATAGCGGCCTAACATACTATGAGCAAATTATGCATTTTTACAGACTGCGCTAACATAAACACTGAGCTGAGATCCTGGACATGTATGTCTCCTGAATTCCTAATAGTTTTAATTTGTGTGTGCACATCTGTGTGTCTATGCGCAATCCAGGGAGTTGTGTCCAAAAAAGCTATGTCAGAGCGTGAAGCAATTGATAAGGTGGCAGAAAACGAAATCCTTGAGGAACTCCAGTGCCACTGAGGAAACATGCTCCTGAAATCCGTGTGCTTGGAAACATGCAATGTGACAACCAACCAAACGGAAGGTCCCTGTCAGATGCTATGAAAGGGCAGCTGCTAGCCACTTCCTTTTCCCAGGACATTACCCCAGTGGTAAAAAGAAAAGAATTGCCACTGACATTTTGTTCAGCCTACTTGTAGCTACTCTGACAGTCTGCTAACTATTATGGCCAGGCAATCAATATTTCTCTCTTCAACAGAGGAGTATAAATAATGATTTCCAATAAAACCTATTTCAGACTGTTCTGACTAGAGAACAGAGACAAGTCATTGAGAATAGTGCGCTGAAAGCCTCCTTCTTTTTAAAAGCCTGAATAATGGAAGAAGATCTAGTGATAAGGTGTGGGAGAGAGCATGTGCACACAGACATGCAAGCATTTGGTCCAGACCAGTCTGCTTTACTAATGGCTGTAAGCTGATATCCATAATGAAATAAAAATGTCTCATCCCAAGCACATAGCTCCACAATTGTTACCAACACTAGCCCTTCTTTACCGTCTAAGCGATAGGCACTGGAACTGTATTTTCCCAATACGAAAACAGGGCCAAAGCCTGCACAAATAAAAGATTCATGCTTATTTTTATGTGACATCTTTTTGCCTTTTGAGTAACCTCTCAGTGGTGGTTCTGGAGGTGGCCTCTGCCATGTTTAAATATAGTAAGTAAGTAAAGAAGAATTGTAATGCAGAAGCTAATATAATGTTGTGGGAATAAGCTTTGTAAAACACTCATGTGCTAACACACACAGAAAGAGACATGTTTGTCCATCCCTTCAGGGACTCTTACCCACTGTCTCAGTATGTCTATACCAGTGTTGTCCAAACTTGGCCACTTTAAGATGAGTGGACTTCAACTCTCAGAATTCCCCAGCCAGCATGGCTGGCTGGGGAATTCTGGGAGTTGAAGTCCACTCATCTTAAAGTGGCCAAGTTTGGACAACACTGGTCTATACTGTGTACCAGAGAAGTAATTATATTATGGGTTTGGATTTAATCTATCCCATCTCCAAAGAGCTGCCATAGTAAGCAAAATAAAAGCAGCATATTGTGAAGCAGATGAGCTATTATAGTTCCAAAAAAGTTTAGTGATTCATAAGAAAATGCAGCAGAGGGTTGGAAATCATCTAAAGAGGGATACACACAGAGAGAGTGCATTTGTAATCCATGAGAAGCATTCACAGACACTTTGTGAATATCATTATATTTACTGGATTTATTGGATAATACATTATATACAATACAATACAAATACAAAATACTTTAATGACCAAGTATAAAATATATACAAGGAATTTGTCTTCGGTGACGAACAGCAAGATCAACCGTGCGTTTGGATAGCAACAGAAAAATAATAAACAATAACACTACATAGTAAAATAACTTTTTCAAAGGAAGAAGCCACTGTCCAGCACATATCGAGTCATGTATGTGCATTGACTGCTTTTTTAAAAAGCATACATGATCACTGTCAGATGTATCTACAGTTTAGTGTATTAGATTTTTTTTTCTTTACAGGAATGTATTTTGGGTGCAATTATACTTCAACCATTCTTCTCAATCATTAGCGGTCCTGATGATATCTTCTGTTTATAAACTTCCAGGGTTTTTCAATGTTTCTTCCTTCTTTACTTCTTACCACAGAAATTCTATTTAGGAAGGAAAGTTAGATCTCATTACAAATAGCAGATGCCAGATTGTAGATTTTAGTTTGGGAAATGTGTCTGTTTTGAATTCTCAGGATTGATCAGATGTAGTCATGGCACACAGTACCTTTATGTAAATCAGGTCAATTTCTTTTTCATAGAGTATCAAGGATATAAAGACATTAGTTTAGTTTTTTTTTTTTTTTTAACGAAACTGACTTATTTAGCAAGTTCATTATGCAAGTGGCATTCAGTTATTGCATACAAACAAAGTTTCAGCTCCCCCTCCCCCTTCTGGCATCTGCCTTCAAAACAGAATGGGATGCGGCAAATTGTTTTGTAGCCTAATTGTTCTCCCATTCTAAGATTAACTTACCTCCTTGCCTACAACAGCATTGCTTCTCCTAATATAACAGTATGTGTATCCTAAGGTGTAGCTGTTATTAAATTCCTCAAAGAGTTAATCAAGGATTTCAGTTAAAACTTAGCTGTCAACCTTTCACAGCTTGATCTTCTGTTTAGTGCCTTTGAATCCTCTTCTCCCCATAGACATCTGTGCCAGATAGTTTCCACACTGCATAGTTCTCTTCCTTGCCAATAGAAGCAAATATGTGTAGCTCAGGGTCGAACTGTGGAGTCCTTGGCTCAGAGAACCCCAAGGACTCTCTTCCTTGCATACTGATTTCGATGCCAACTCCTCTTTGGTGATTGTGAATCAACCGTGGAGCCTACATAACCAGCAGCCTGAGACTGCTTAGTTATATTTTTGCTAGCTAGCCATTTTCTTCTTCTCCTGCTCTGAGCACAACTCCCATACTACTAATTTCCTGCCAGCATCTTACCCCATTTCAATTTCTTCACTCTGTATGAGATACTGTCTATGTGTGAAACGCTCTTATTTGGTTATCTTTCAGCTATTTCCCAGGCTGAGATTATCAGCCACATATTAAAATATCTGGGCAGTCATGTGACAGGACAGCGTATAGTTTTATTTCTATAAGCTATAGAAAGTTGAAGTTTATCACAGTGGAACTTAGTTTTGATAATTTAACTAATTGTGCTTATTTCATTTCAGGGTGTTTTTTTATTAATGACTGCTGATTTTATTAAATGCAGGTGATGTTATTGCTTACTTTTAATAGGCTGTGATGTAATTTTAATTGGGTAGTGGGTTTGTGTTTAATGATAATGATAGCTATGAAATCTTGTAACCCATCTTTAAAAGAAGGAATTTTACTTCTCCCATTTTTAAAATCCCATTCAACAGTCAGCAGACTATCCCCTTCTACATACATTGTTTTATTTCATTTTATAGTACACAGATACATCAATATACATACCAATTAGGGTATTGTTGCTGTATGTTTTCAAATTCAGAATTCCCTTCAAGCTAACTGATACTTTACTATGTCTGATTGGTGCCATTTTGGCTACATAGGAATGATACTAGGAGAATGAATTTGCTATTTGTATTTAGCATATCTGTTTACTTCCATTTTTGTGAATTGCAAGGTACTGTATGTTTGGGAAGATGGCTTCTATTTAAGAAATAAGTGAATATTGTCTGATAGAGAGTTGGGCAAGCTAGTAGGTTAATAACATATCTCATCTGTATAATACAGAATCATATTTCCCAGTTTAGTTTCATTTGCTCACCCTTCTTTCTGTTTTGCATACTGCAAGCTTCAGGTGTAAGACATTACATACCCAAGTGCATTCAGATTGAATTGCCAGGTTACAGTGCTCATACCTGGATCTCCTCGCAGTTTGCAGTTGTTTAATTTCAGTCAGAAGCAGCTCCCTCTGTTTCTCCCTCCACATGGGTAATCATCAGTCCGTTCCTGCTCTTTGATGAATACCTCCCAGCATGTGACACCTTCCACTAAAAAGAAAAGTCTCCAGAGCTTTCACTGCTCCATCATTAATGAACATTCTTTTGATAACCTTCATTATAAGGCATAATGAAATCTCTCTCTCTTTTCTTATAGAAGGTAGACCTCATGTGCTTCAAATTGAAAGAGCAGAAAGATGGAATCACTGCTGGTTTCCATCAGTGGACAACTTTTTATGGGGGGCATTCTGTCTTTCTGCCCTGCTTAAGGACCATTTCAAAGACTCCCTAACTCTGTGGGTGGCTTTGGGCCTGCCATTCTCAGTCTAATCTAACTCAAAGGTTTGTGGTGAGGAAATAATATGATATGGAGAATTATGTACGTTCCTTGAACTCTCACTGAAAAGCAACATTCAGTAGCAATAGAATCTGAGATTATTATACCATGATACTACTTGTATGTATCGAATATGTTTGGTGTGTTGTGTATGTGTGTATATGTGTACACATGTGCATGTATGTGTATATGCCTATCCTTATGTGTCTATATATGTGCATGTATATGTGTGCATCTCCTTCATTTTCCCTAGATTCCTGTCACAGGAAATGTGATCTCTGCTGTTGTACCCAGACAATCTGAGTAACTTTGGCATTCAGTTCAACTCATCTTTCACTTCTTTGCTGGGCTCAGTAACTAACACAAGCGTTTGTAAGTTCTCATATACATGATACATATCACATTCTTTATAGCACTTTACATGCAGGGCTGATTTCTATTGTATATACTTCCCCCATATATTTGTCTGTCTCTGAAAGTTTATAACTTATTTGCTATCATGCTCAAACTTACTGTATAGACCACCTATTTTTACTTGTTAAATATCGGGATGTGACCTTTCTGCTAATGATGCTAGTGATAATGGAATTTCTATTCTAAAATATAGAATTACTGCCTTAATATACATAAATTGTAAACCTCCCTAGAGAGTAACTTATAACAGTGAGAGGGCTGATATTAATCCATCTTTTACAGCATGTTTTTCATGTATAGTTACTTCAGTTTCCTTGAACCTATAAGTGTTGGGTCTCTAGCAGGATGGATTCTGCTCCATGTGGAGCTGCAGCAGATTGTTAAACATATGCAATAAATAAATTACAAGTCTACTTTTTCAGGAAATAATGTTTTCCTACACACAAAACTATTGGCATATTTCTGGTTTGCTTCACTCTCAACTTGAGGGTTAGAAAGAGTTCACTAGATTTCATCTTCACTCTTAACCTTTTTACAATTTAGAATTCCAGAAAACTGCAGGAATGAAATATATATTTACTGGAAGTTCTTGCAATTTAAATTTAAGCGCTGGTGAGCTACATCTTTTCAAAAGCATCTAAGACCCATTTTCATTGGTAATGAAAATTTAATTGCTGCAATTTTCAGATTTGGCAACTTCTCTAGTAAATGTTTAGATATAGAAAAAGCAAATAACATGTCAAGCCTAGAAGAAAATAATATTTGTTTTAATGTAATTAAACTGTAAAACAACTATAGTTGGAATGTTGAAATCATTAATCCTATCATGATCATTATCACTGTTCACTACTGTAACTTTTAGTAGGTTTTAATGTTGCTATTATTTGTACATTGCTTATTAATTTATTGATTTAATGGACTGTATTATTTTTCTTTTCATTTTGGATTTTTGCCATGGTCATTTAATTTATATTGCATATTTCTAATAAAGCTGCTGGGAATCAGAAAAAATTCAGCGACATATAAAGCTAATACATAAATAAACCATTTAAAGCTATGTTGATCCTTCTAAATGTCTGAATCCTTGGCCTATACCTCCTTAGATCGTAAACTGCCTGTTCAATCTTAGGTTATTTTTTAAAAGTTGCTTGAGTATCCCTATAGCAGAAGGCTTTTAATATCTGACTGATCATGCCTTAAATAGTAACACAAATAATAACAACTGTATTATTATAACCCCTCAACAACTAAGAAAGTTAGTATCAAAAAAATTGGGCACTTTAAAAACAGTGCCCAATTAAAACAACAGAGACAAATAGGCAGGCATAATAAACTAAAAAGGAAATCAATTAACTAATTTCTATAATAACTCTCTCCAGGTCAAGGCAATGAAACAAACAGCTGGCCTAACAGCTAGAGGACCTGTGGAAGGTGACTCAAGATGAATCCATTCAAGCATGGCCTAGAATCCTTATTAAGGCCTATGGCTCTGAAAGTGGCTTGTCCATTCCTGATGAGGTCAGATTGAACTAAGGGACACGTGTTCTTGCTATTTCTTAGATGGGATTTTTACAATGCACTGTAGATGCAAATGTCTTCATAGGTGTCTGGTATAAATTGTGATGACAAAAGAAATGATGTATGTTTTCGTACAGTGCAACATCATGATGTACCCCTGGCCTTTCATATCCCATTGGACATGAGTATAAAAGTCACATGGTTTGCCTCATGACATCACAGTACAGGTTTTGTCATTTGTTCATCTTGCGCCCCCCCCCCCCCGGATGCAGCTGCTTTAACTCTTTGGGTGGGGGGAGGGTTGCTTGGGCCACCCCACTTTGTGAAAAGCTTCTTTCAAATGCTTTGCATAGTTATACTGTCAAGGTATATGAAGGACATTAATGTTAACTTGCATATGATGGGAGTAGGAAAAATGTTCTACAGTTTCACAGTTACGTTCATTCCAACAGCCTCCCATTTCTTTCAACTTTTAGCCAAGAAGAAGTGACAATTAGACACATGCTGGCATTTACTCTTCTGCTCAAAAACTGTGCTTGACAGGCAAGACGAAATCTACCAATACTTACCAATTGAATAAACAGAAGTGGGATGGTGCCTCAGAAATATCACAATTCCCAGGTAGACAAGAGGGTTCTCTTTCATCACTCCCAAGCAGTGGAATGCATTCTATTTAGAATACAGTATGTGCCCCCCCCTTCTAACTTTCAAAAAACTGTAACAATATTATTATGAATTTATCTTTTTATATTAATTTCAATATGTTATTGTTTTGTTTTTCAAAAGGCTTTTAAAGCAGTTACAGTTAAATGCTTTTATTTTCTACACAGGCATATTTTCTTGAGGTTATTTTAACAAAAAGTACATGTATACACACACACTTTTCTGGATGTATATCTGTTTATTTGTTTAGAGTCAGATCTTAACGCCTTCCTCCAGGAGCTGAAGTTGGCCCACATAGCATACACTTCTTCCTACTTTTCACCAGAACTTGTGGGATATGTTAGGCTGAGAAACGAGTGGCTGAGAGTGCACTGAATCTGGATCTTCCAAGACTTAATCTAACACCTTAACCATTACACCTCTCTCCCCCCCCCACTCTCTCTCTCACACACACACCCACACCCATACACCCACACACTAATCTAGGAATATACTAAACACTTCTATTACTGATGTGATAAAAATGATCTCTACAAAATCTTTGGGGGGGGTGTTTACAAAATCTATCATTGTAAAAGAAGAAAACAAAACTTTATGAGGGCAGACAAATAGACTCAAAGATTGTTAGAAGAGATAATTTATTTGGTTACATCTATGAACCCATTATATTTATTTTGGAGAGAATGGGCCATTCTTTGTAGAGAGCTGGGTGAACCTTTAATAACATTTCACTACTACAGTCCATTTCAGATTACTAAAAAAAAAAAAAAAATGAAATGATTTTCTATCATTTGTTATTTTTAATGCCTCTTACAACAATGTATGTTTTTCAGCTGAAAAAGAAAGTGTTGAACTATATATGAATCACTTTCTCTCTCTTTCTCTGATCATTTTTCCACTCATTTCAGTAAGGGTACTTTAATAATTCCTTAACACACTGTTTGGTTTATGTCTCCTCATTTTGCAAAGAAGCCCATATCTCTATTAAAATGAGACTGAATGATTAACTAGATGAATTTGAATGGATATTTTAAAAGAGCTGCTTCTCTATAATCATTGTGCTAAAAAATGCTCATGTCTATTTGCATTAAGGACCTCATGGATTTTGCAAGTGAAAAATGAAAGCCAAAAATTCAGAACTGATGCCTGATTGGCAAAAAGCCAGTGAAGTGAAATTAGGAACACATGTTGAGAAATCCATTTTGTGACAGCAGATCCATTTCTCAAAAATGGTAGCTTAAACCACCATCAGTGTCTATGGGGCCTTTTTTCTTACTCCTCCCTGCCTTGAATTTTCTTTATATCAGTGCCCTTCTCCTTGACACATAGGTTTATTTCCCAGGGTGGGACCATACTAGCTGAAGGATCAGAACACAGGCAAGGTTCTCTCATTTAGCTAAGCTATAGTTCGTGATCATTATGAGTAGTCGAGTGGGACATAACTGAGTATATACAACACCCAGGCCAAAAAGAAACCAGATTATCCCTTTTAGTGGCCAAGGGCCACATTTTTTATTTTTTGCATGACAGAGAGATGCAATATTAATGGGGCCACATCACACATACGGGCAGGAGTGGCATTTGGGGGAAGAATTTTGGAGAACTTTATTTTTATAATTGTGATGCTTTTGTTTTAGGGCTTACATTACAGTTAACAAGTGTTTCCCAGTCTCAAAATGATGGGGAAACACACGTTTCACGTCTAGCAGAAAAATTTCTGAGGGCCATACGAAGGGATGTACCTTGTTGTTTTGGGGCTGCAATTGCTCAGTTCTGGCTTAAAAGGACATGTGAATCCAGCAATGCCTTATACACCTCTATGGATGAACAATGTGGGCTTTCCAGCAGTAACTGCATTCTAGGTCAAATGGGATATGTGATCCTCAAAATACAACAGTAAGATTTCATAAGATTAATTTATTATCAATCTGACAAAACATGAATGATCAGCCAAAATATCTTTCTTCACTTTTCAGTGCCACAGAGTGCCACAGTTAACTTGGTGACTAACAACAAAAGTTCTTTTTATCATCTTAAACAGTGTTCATCTGAAGAAAGAGCACAAGGCTTGTTCTCTCATATGTGTAAACAGCGTAAAACATAATGCAACTTATCTGCCTTCTGAGTAGCTACTCTCACATGTAGATGGTTCTCCTTGAGGAGGAGCCTATAAACTTTTATAAAAGATTGTAAACTTTTATCAATGTTCTGCAATGCTGATGACAGTGGAGTAATTTACTCTATTACCAGAAGTCTTTTTTATCCATGTTTTTACCCATGTTTATGTAAAATTAAGGATGGAATCATGCAAAGAATGTCATCAGCTGTGGTTTATCCCATCACAGCAATTATATAAAAGTGGGCACATCAAGTTCAGTTTTCAAAAAGTCTATTAAATAAGATACCTGCCCATTTTCCAAATCATTAAAGATCATTACAGGTAGTCCCTGGGTTAAGAACACCTGGGTTACAGACAACCCATAGTTAAGAACGGAGCCTATTGTAGCAAAATTTGAGTTAAATACACAATGATTCAAGTTAAATACACAATGGTTCAAGTTCATTACACAATACTACTTACACAGCATTATACAAGAATACTGTTCCAGCTTACATACAAATTAGATTTAAGGACAGATCCTGGGAACAGAACTCGTTCTTCAACTAGGGACTCAGTTCAGTTCTAACTTTGAATTTAAAATGGGACTTTCTAATGTGACCTGAAATGGAAAGAAATACTGATTGTGGCTTGATTTGTAAACTTAAGCTATGTTTAATGCTCTATATTTCAAATGTGCAGAGAACTAATCCCAGAACATGCTAAAAAAATATAACTCCTAATCCTGGGTGTTATAAAAGAATTAGGTGAGGTCAAGATTATAAATAACCCTTCTGGAATTTTAAATGTTTTTAAGTGGTACCAACTTCATGAATGGATGCACACATCCTCCAATCCACCATGAGAAATGCCTATTATATACTGCTTTAATCCAGCTACACAGCTGGATGCACAGCTTTGCTCAGTTGGGAAATGGAGCAGTTAAATTCATTGGCTCCCATTCCTGAAGAGACCTGATAAGACTATCTCTGGCTTCCAGAAGAACTACCTTCAGCTCTCTTGGTGAGATCAGAAAAGGCCCCCACACACCCAGAACCTATCTAAAGTACCTTTGTTGCCAAGGGAACCCAGCCACTGTTCCATCATTTTAGTGCATACAGTACATCCCAATGTACATCCCACTAAGGCACCATGAACGCGAACCTTCTTTTTGTGCTTTGCATGTCTTTCAATGTGTGGCATACCCCGTTAAAGCATCAACATCCATTCTTAGGTGCGTGAATGTGACCTCATTTGTTTACATTGCATGATTTCTGCTGGCAGCTGACTTGTAGGGCTATCTCAAAGGGAAGACAGAGTTGCATGAAACTAAACCACCTTGGTCCAGCTCAAAACTAGCAAATCTAGAAGCCTCTTTCACAGAAGTATGGACCCTCATTAGTTTGGGATAAGTCCATGTGCATAGCTTGGGTTTGAATGTGACACTTTCAGGATAGAACCTGTTATACTTTGATTAATAGAATTAAAACTGTACATTTGCCCTTGACTGCTGCACTTTTTAACAGAAAGAGAAAGAAACAGGTGTGATTTTCATTTACTCAGCAAATCACACACTTATTTCATTGTCACTGTGGTAATGCATTATATATTGTTTTACTTATCAGCATTGCAATTGGTGTTTATATTTTGTGGCAAGCAATCTTTTAGAGAAGGAAAAATGAAATGCAGTATGTATAAACCAAGTGAAGCAGTCTTGGGATCTGACATTGATTAACGACACAGGAGCAGCAAAGAGGGAGGTGTCTATGCCTTAAAGTAATAGCTTGCCTTCCTTACCACTTTACAATGTATTGAAAAACTCAAGTACTACATTATGCAAACATACATCCGAATTAGCTGCTTGTCAACAATTATACTTACCTCATTTACATAGTCTTTGAAATAATTTCATGTTGAACATTTTGGATATCATGAATGCAAACGCTTAACATTCCTCTTAGAAAAAGGAAGAAAATGTTTTTTTAAAAATCACCCGGCTCCTGTGCTGTGCATTCTTTTATGATGGTTGGAATTTTGTGGTTTTGCTTTCCAGATGTATGTTTTAAGGAACCAGGTCCAAGGAAAGCAAAATGGAGGGTGTGATTTTGGTCCAGATGAAAGCATTACCTCAAAAAGGTAAATTTAACCATTTGAAGGTGTTTTGTTTTGTTTTTTTAAAGAAACTAGTAGAATTTGCCAATCAAAGCACTGATCTAGGGAGGGTACGAGCGTGTGGTAGAATAGATTAGGAACGTAAGTATTGTATTTGAAAGGACATTTACATTTCAAAAATAAACTAGTTCATGCTACTATATGGCCTATCCACTGCACAACAGTCTGCTAGCTGTTCTTTTGGCTCCCAGGACCAGTCTAACTACTGTTCCTGAAAATCGATGGGGATCCAGAGGAGGAGCTGTGGGAGATGAAGCAAGTGAAAAGATATGGTGGCCTAAAGCCAAAAGTGAATGTGACCAAGCACTAGTTGGAGTTCAGGTTCAGATCCACACAGTGGCAGTATGAATGGCAAAGCATGTATACTTTCCCCCTTGTATTGCATATGCAAATTCCCACTCATCAGCCCTATTCAAGGTAACAGGAAAGGTTGGGTGGGATAAGATATCTGCATGCTGCTATGATACTTTGATAGGTTGCTTTTCAAGTAAAGTCACTCACATTTACTCAAAGTTAGATGCCAACTCAGCACAACTGGGTGAGGTGAGTAAAGCAACGTCTTGCAGTATTAGGTGGGCTCATTTGAGTTTGTGAAGGAAGGAAGGTGAGGAAATAGAAAGGGTGCTTTGTAATATGAGCTATTCCACCTTTGGGTTGGACTCATGCCCCACCTGGTCTCTTCAGGCTACTGAAAGAAGGTTGGCTGGACTCAGGAAGTGATTAATACTCCTTTCAGGGAGGAAGAAGTGCCATCTTCCTTGAAAGAAGTGGTGTTTTGTCCTCTCTTAAAGAAGCCATCTCTTAATCTAGCTATAGTGGACAACTTCCTCCCCCTTCCAGTCTTCTATTTTGGGGGAAGATTGTTGATAGAGAAGTTGGAGGCAGATCAGTTACAGAGATTCTCAGAGGAACCAGATTATCTAGTTCCCTTTCAATCAGGATTCAACCCCACACTCTGGTGGATCTTCATTGGGATTTGGATTGGAAGACTCCATGCCTCCTGATTCTATTAGCCCTCTCTATGAGGTTCAGCACTATTAACCATAGTATCCTACTGGACTAGTTGTGAGGGTTGGAGGTGCTGTTTTATGGTGGTTCCACTCCTACATGCATGTGCAATTCCAGTCAGTAGTTGTGGGGGAAGAACGATCAAGTCTATGGCACACAGATGTGGCTTGCCTTAAGGTTCAGTCATCTCCTCCATGTTACTTAGTATGAAATGACTGGAAGAGGTCATTGTTTGGAAGCTGTTAAGGACTGGAGGGGGAAAAGCAAGCGGACTAAATCCTAACAAAATGGGCTTGCTTGATGTTTATAAATACATTGGATTCCAGGAAGCCTTGGTTCCACATTTAGCTTTCACGTTCCCCCTGAAAGAGATGATCTATCTCTTGAAGGCTGTCCTAGATTGACACTTTTGCTTGAACAGCCGTAGAGTCTGTGGCCAAGCAAGAGGTTGCCCAGCTTCATCTGGTGCTCCATTTTTAGCCCTACCCAAACTAGGAGGCTTTGACAACAGTGATTCCCATTCTTATCCTTGTATGATTGGACTACTGCAACATATTATACATGGGGCTGTTTACATGGATTTTTTACATATTATACATGGGGCTGTTCTTGAAGATAACTCAGGAGCTACCAGTGACTCAGAACACTGCAGCCAGGCTAGCTGCTACCCGCTATGTAGAATAACCCCTACCTTACAGACACTGCATTGGTTACCAATAGGCTTCCAGGCCCAATTCAAAGTTGATTTCTATCACCTATAAAACCCTATATATTGCAGCTCTGGGTCACATCAGGAATCACCTTGTCAAGAAAGAACTTACTCATGCTGGTAAGTCATTCTTTTTAAATGGGTTTTTTGAAGTTGAAGCTAAATATGTTGGTCTCTTTTTCTTTTTAATTTGTATTTATAGTATTGAGGGTGTTTTTTTTTTTTTTGATGGGATGGTAAATATGTTGTAGAATTTTGTTACTACCCAGAATCTTGCAGCTGGGATAGTCTAGGCATTCTGTTAAATAAATAAACAGTTGAATTTAACAATTTAATTTAATTTAATTCCTATAATAATATTAACATCATGTAAACAAAAAAGATTTTCTTCTCTCAAAACCAAAGAATAAAATATCCCTGGTCACTTTTATTATTGCCCCACCTATTGTGACCCTTGGACTCCCCCAAAATGCCACTAACACCTCTGTTTACCTCTCTTCTAAGCCATCATGTAGCTTGATTGGTTTTGGATTAATATAAGGCTATCTGATCTGCAAAGTTCCAGAGAAACACTAGATGGCAACAAACGGTATTGTTTTCTGTATGTAAATCTTTGCATGTCAACCCATGTACAAAGGGGCTAGGCTTGCCATTCTTATTATATTCAGCGGTCACCCTACTTAATGTTCATAAAATATATTAATGTTCAATAAAATATTCCATAATTCAAGCCTATTTGCTTTATTGTACACTTTCTCTAAATCAAATAAACTTTCTTTCTGTCAGCCCTTGGTAGGCCAGGTCAGGAAACAGATACCACAAGCGTTAGAGGAATGCTACTTTATTATTTTGGGGTATAATAACAGAATCTTGAAAGCCTGTCACCCTTGTTTCCTTCACTAATTCTCTAAAACTTTTATCATGAATAATCAAACCAAGATGGCTTTAGATTTATATTCATTCCTGATTAGAATTTCTGACCATAGGACAGATAATTTCTGGTGGGGTCTAAAATGTATCTTAGGAAAAATTTGGCATCAGGGAGGTTCATAGGGTGTGATTAAAAAAGTCAAAATGGCAGCAATGATGTGTAGATGACCTTGATGGAGACACACAGGCTCTGTTGCAAAGGCAAAGGGGGCTGAAGCATTTTTTAAGTCCAGAATGTCCAGATAACATTCAGAAGCAGCTCAGACATACACCTCCCTAATTCACTGGACTACCAAGAAGAGGAGGAGGCAAGATTCTGTTATAATAGCCAATCTCAATAAAAATAGTTTAGCCATCCTGTGGAGTTAATGTCATGGTCTAGTCTACCTAGTGGAGCTGACACAATGGGGTGATTGAAGGTTCACCCATTTTTATATGCATCAGAGACCACTTCACTCCAGAAATGCTGTTGGGAACAGCTCAGTCTTCAGTAGCTTCTGGAATACTAACCAACAGTGAGGACACTAGCCCAATTTCAAGAGGGAGACTATTCCAATAATATGAAAGGCATTGCCTATGTGCTGGAAATATACAATATTTCCACAAAAGGAAAAAAAAAGAAATGAAATATAAATTAGTACAATGAGTGACCTCAGTTCAATTGCTTGTTTCTAGATTTTGTCATCTTGTTCAACTGTCCTACCAGGATACACATAATGGAATACAAGCATTTAGTTTCCATGACTTCTAGTTGTACTCTCATTGTCACCATTCCTTGACCAAGAAGCTGCTTTGCTTGAAAAGTCTTCAACAGTTAAATCACACTCCACTTCCCCCTGATCAGAGACACTTCTCTGCCTTTGTACCCTCTGCTGCTGAAAGAGAACAATAAGGTTAAATAGGCAGGTAAATATTGGAAGCTCTGTGGTGAGTAAACCAGCACTGGGACGTCAGACCCCATTTTATTCTCAATCCTTAGAGTCTCATTATGAACTCATAATGGGGAATTTGGGGGAAAACAGCTCGGCTTGCTGTTTACTTAATAGAAATGGGCAGAAGTGGTTATCCATCCTATCAGTGGTGCCTGGAGAGGAGCAGGTGGGCAGGGTAACAAAAGCTTTGTCACAGTTTGAGCCCCACCCCTTTTGTACATGCATTGCAATGTCGCACACACATACAAAAGGAGTAACGTAATTCTGCAACACTGCTTTTGTCATTTTGATGAAAGCAACAAGATCCTGCAGACACCCCTGATTCTAATAATAGAGAAATGTGACCTTCAGGATCCCAGGTATGAAAAGCTGCTGTATTACCCAAGAAAATGAACAATCAAGATCTGTTAAGGCATTGCTAGCAGCTGAGTGCAATTGCACGGCTTTTCTGCCACTATAGAGAAATGGGTAGACAACCTTGAAGAAGGTAGGCAGGGACAGTGAAAGCAAAATAAGAGGCAACTTAGTACTGGGAAAGAAGATGGTGTGAGAAAGAAACTCAAAAGAATCCTGCCTTGATTCTGTTTGGCACGAGAGGGAAACCCTGTCAGGCTTTCAAGTTCCTGTTCTTATACTGTACAACAATAAAGTAACATGCCTGTAATGCCTGTAATCCTTGCACTCTCTGTTTCCTGACCTGGCCTACCTCAAAGAGCCGACGGCCACAGACTTGAATCTGTTATTGTAGCTATTTCTATAAATTTTATTTAACTTAACTTCTCCTTTGTGGAATAATGCAATATCCTAAGGTCCCTTGCATGGTGCAATGCTATTCTTCAAAATAATATCCATTTTTACTTCTTAGGAGTCCACGGCTTGCCTATTTTTCTTCCGTGCCCAGTCTTGGCACCACACAGACATGCCACCGATCTTTATCTTTGAACCTGATTATATACAGATTGAAATGGAATCTTTTATCCCAGTGGAGTAGGGGATAAAACAACATCTGGTTCTTAATATGCAGTTGGTCAAGAAGAACCTCTGTGAGATCACTTAACTGGTGTATTAAGCCCTCACCCTGAACATTTAGTCCAGTGTTTCATGCTGCCTCGTTACTGTTGCGAACAAGACCCCAGAAAATGTCTCTGATTTACTATATGCAGCTTCTGCTTCCACATTTTTCCTGGGGTGGGGGAGGGAGGGTGTAAAAGCCAATTTATGTAAGTTCTTTGTGCATGAATGGGTTTTTCTATTGGGATTTTGCTTTTTTTTTTTTTTTTTGCAGGTTTACTATAAAGTTCTGATCTCTGCCCTCAGTTTTAACCATTTCAAGATCATTTGTACTATTACATGGAGACCGAACTCTACTTTCTTAAACCCATTCAGTGGTGGGTAACTTTCATGATACTTTTTGAGAACTATTACTGAGTAAGCTTGCTTATGACTTCATTGAAAGTCGCGATGCTGTATTCACTTATTTGATAGTGCATCTAACCAAACTTGATGTGATTTACGTCTAAGCGTGCATCTCCAGGAATATATTGGCTCTTTGAATTTACTGCCTTGCTGATGGCACAGTCTATTCACAGTCCAGAGTTTAGTGATGCTTATTCCCAGGTAAGATGATACCATAAATATCCGTAGTTTCCATGTGGTGCTACTGCTTAACTGTTGCCTCTTAAATAACAATTTTCTTCCGTCTGATGCACACTATTCATACAGATTCTACTAACTGTCCAGGCTTTTTTAAGCACCCCAGTGTAAACAGGATCTCTAATAAATTGCAGCCTTGTAGAGATAAGGTGCTCACAGAGCTTAGCATAATTTTCTTATGATTTGAAAATATGCTTGGCTTCCTTGCTTACAACTCCAGTTAGAGGTACATCCACTTTTTCATTGTAAAGCTAGAATGCTATGAAAGAACAAAACTTCCATTCTGCAGGTATGCCTACAGCTTTCTGGGGCTAAAAACCTGGCATGGCCAGACTATTTTACCTGCTTGAGAGAGGGAGATGAGGTCAAAATAGCCAATAGAATTAACAGCCTGGTTTGCTCTATGCTAAGACTGCCTTTACACAGCAGACTGTTCTGTCCTAGGCACACTAACACCTTTTCTTGGAAGAGCAGAATTGAAGTTGAAGTTTCCTGTCAGAATCATATGTGAAAATGGCATCTGCTTTGTTATGGAATTAACTGTAACACTGCTCTCCCAGTAAAAGGGGGCACTCTGACCAGCATTGTTGTGTCTTTTTCTTGTTCTTTTGGGAGGTGGGGGGATTTAGCTATTTCTAAAACAAAATTAAAAGTGAATGTGGAAGATCCTGCTTGGGCCGAACAGATATCCATATTTTTAAAGGTCATTTCCACACTAGTGATTTATAGCTTCTACTAGGGTCATCCAATCATCGTGGCATATAATAGTAATGAAGACAGGCTTCAGCCATGGCCAGGTGATGCTATGAAGATGCTACAAGTCACTAGTGTGGAAAGGACTGAAAAATCATTGAATTTCTTGGACATCTTATTCCTTTGACTGCCATACTATTTCACATTAACTTGGAGCATCCTGTCTTGCCTGCAAGAATTATAGAGTAATATTTCTGATTCAGATGAACAAAATTGCACAGAGGGTCTCAATGAAGCTTACATCCAGGTACATGAGAATGGCATTGCAGAGTTATGATGCAATCCTACACATATCAACTCAGATATAAATTTCACCAAGTTAAAACGCACTCTTCCCAGGTTGTGGATACAGAATTGTGAAATAAATACTGAAGCCTACTTGAAGTTGAAATTAAATCCTAATAATTAATACAGAATCCTAGGAGACAATGAAATGCTTCTGAAATGGATCAGAATGCAAAATATGACCAGACAGCATGAGTAAACTTTCCTGCTCCATAGGAGCCTGCTGAAATAGTGCAGCTGTTGCTTCCGCCTTTCACAGCGACAGATCCTTAAAACAACATAAAGAGCATTTTCTTATAAATAAGCTATTCACAACATCTGGAAAGATAGGGATGACACAAGCCTGTAAATCTCTCATATGTAGAAATACTACAAAAGCGATGAAAGCTGCATAAAAATATGTATTGAACTCCTTAGAAATATGCAGATTACCTATTTTGTTTCTCCACTGTCTCTGTGTTTTGGGAAGATCTCAAGAGGATCCATGAGACCTTGATTGTAACTATACTCATTGTGTACTGTGCTCTAACTGAAAATTTCGGGGGTGGGGAGACTGTGAATATAATTAGACATGGGATACTTCTAACAGCTGGATGGATTTCACACATAGGGCCTAATTTACAAAACGTTGGATTTGGCACCATTTCAGCACTAGCCCTGGAAGTCATAATTTCTCTGACATATTTTTGGCATGGGAAATTATTTATGTATGCATATATATCATTGTAAACGTTGGGGGAGGGGGTCAAATTATTCTGCCCATACCTGGTTAGTGATGAATGAGCAACTTCAGAAGCAATGCCAGAAATAAATAATGATCTTGCAAGGGCTCGTGTTCAAAATGTAAACTAATTTCTCTTCATGTTTGGAAAAGAGCCTGCTCTAGATTTCCACATTACTGAAACTGGCTACAACGCTTCTCTCATGCTTTAATGAAATCAATTTGTGTGAGATTTACAAGAAAAATACATTAGAGAAGTGCCAGTATGCCAAAAGTAGCTATTACAATACAGGCTATATCAACTCTGCAGTTTATGTTGATGTTACTCTTTTTCTCTGATGTTGTCAGACGAGGCAAGGGACAAAGTAAGAAAAGTTTCACATGGCTAAGCTGAAACCCAGTTTGTTCCAGCACAGAATAGATTTGGAGATGATTGCTACCATATCAGTTTTCCTAAACAAACAGCTGCATGCTAAGACAGTGATCAATTGATAAAATCAATGAAGATCACAATTAGATAAGCACATATTCCATTGAAATCAGTATTTATTTTATTTATTGATCATATTTATATAGCCACCTATCTCATAAAAGAGTGACTCTGGGAGGTGTACAACACTCAATTAAAAACCCATAAATTCATATAAAAACAATCACTAAAATTATAAAAAGCACATAAAATAGGAGATGATGATATTAACCACAGTAAGGGAGCCATCACAAAATCTCCCCTGGTTTCCTGGGATCCCCAGGGCTAGTCACATAGCCAAGTCTTGAGGGACTTGTGGAATGTTAAGAGGGATGGAGATAATCTCACTTCTGGAGGGAGAAGATTCCACAAGGCAGGCACCACAGCAGAGAAGGCCCACCTCCCGGGGCCCACCGAATGGAATTCTCTAGCAGACGGGATCCGCAGCATGCCTTCTCTGCCAGATCTGATGGGACGGGCAGATGTAATCGGGGAGAGATGGGCCCTCAGGTAACCCGGCCGAATATCAAGACAATGATGGTGGGGATTGTTCATTCCAGGCACCAGTCAAAATAGCAACTTCTCACATCTTAACAAATGAGTGGATACAGTTCCTTTTTCTGGATGAATTAAGTACAGTTCACAGAAGTCTAGCTAAAATAGCCAGGAAATCTGGGATTGAGATCCAGCTCAGGTGGAAGATACTATAATGGCGAAAGCTATTTTAGGTCAATCTAATGTCAACACTGGCCTTCCCGTCTGTCTGTCTGCCCATCCATCCATCCGTCCATCTTAATATGTCCAAATTATTGCTATTTTGTTTCACTGGTAGTAATTGTAGGAAAAAAATGAAATGCATTGCTCAAACAAATTACATTTATAATAGCTTGGCAAAGGAATAATGTGGCCTCTCATTTGGAACAGGCATTTGAGTTGAACAGGCATTTGAGCTGTGAATTCAAAAACACAATAAAACTGTATCCTTTGCTTAAGAAGGGGCAGTGTATTGATTGGTATTGATTGGCACTGCGTAGCTACTTAGGTCTATATGCTAAAGGAAGGGATATGTCTCTGCTTGTGTTTGGCCTTGAGTCGATGATGATGATGATGATGATGTTGATGATGATGAGTATTTCTATATCACACTTCCTCCCAGAAGAGCCCAGGGTGGTTTAAACAAATTAGATATTATTATATTGTTTGTCTTTTTGATGTTAACCACAAGGGGTCCTTAGAGATTCTGGCAGTATGCAAAACAGTCTAATTAATTAATTCAAAGAAAAGTATTATATAAAGCCATCACAATAAAACCAGCGATGCTTAAAAGGACTGCATGCAAAAATTAGAGCAAAGTTCATTTTGAAAAACAGAAAGACGTAATACAGGCAATTTTAAAAGTGGCCAAGTCCCGGAGGAGTTATTATACCATAAGTGACTGGGTGTGCAGACATATCTTCATTTTTTTTTTAAATATATTGCATGGAGTTTGCCAGACATTGGTCAGGAAGGATGTCCAAAATTGGGGTGCTGTCACCAAGTAGACTCTACTTCTAGTTACTGCCCTGTGACCTGAAGCCACCCAGGTGTGTTAACTAGCTGGATTAGCTGACACATGAGAAGCAGTTAAATTTTCTCACAATCATTGCTGCTAAGGCAAGTAGTTGGCTCACATTTTATTCCTGCTCTGCTGGACAAGCCAGCTAATCTAGGGAAAGTGGAAAGGGATCAAGTTTTACATGCCCTGGCTAAACCACAGCCCTGACAGGTCTGTCTTCTGGGTTCTCTGTCGGACCAACCTAGCCAGCTTGTCTAGGCACAGTAGGGAAAAAGATAAGCTTATATTTTAGCTCTAACTGTATTGAAAGTGACTTAAACACCTAATTAAAAATTTAACTTCAATTTATTTTTTCTATTAGAACTTGATGTATATAACTGTAGTTTATGAATGATCATATTCCAAATTAGTTCAGTAGAATTTTGGACAGAAAACGGTATAACCTCAACCCAGTCCTAAGCAGAAGTGACTTAGCTTTTGTATTATTTTCTATACCTTACATAAATAGCTATTTTATTTTATTTTATTTTTATTTCTCTTCAAAAGCCAAGCTAACTATTCTCCCCAGTAGAGGAGAAATCACTTTAAATGCAAAGCTGTAGAAATGATAGCCTGGCTGGAGGAAATTGTGATAGAAGAAAGAAAAAATGACGAGACACTATTGCAGTAGCATGAAAAGGCTTAGCAGAAGTTTTGATCCAGCAGCATCTTTGTGACATTAGAAAATCAGCCAAACTGTGATGAGAAGGAAAGAGGAAGGAGAAAGCATCATATTTTTCCTGTCTAGTGAAGATCCAGAATGATCTTGTTTGCTTCTGTAATTAAATGCAAATGTTAAATGGATGAATAAAATGCTTTGGCTGTCATTTAATCCAATATGGATTTCTGCTTTGAAAAATTAGTGTTTCCCATTAAAAAAGGAAATAATTTAATGGATATTATATATAGCTGGAATGTAATCCCTTGATCTTACAAGAGAAGCAGGATAAATATATTGAACCGTCATGAATTTAAGACACAGTTCAGCCATAGTTAAAGCACTAAATTAATTGTTAACTCTTCCACTAAAACCAAAGGGATATACTAATGTTTAGCCCTAGATGGACCATATCCTTATTTTTAATATTAGAGTTCCATGATTTCACAACAATATCCTCAGTGCAGTTTTCCCTCTTGGATTCCCACTGACATTAGGGAGAAGAATTCTAGCAGGTGCTGCTACATAAAGGAAATAGTCTGGTTGCAATTTTTGGTGAAACTTTTGTCCATATAATAATCAGATCTAAAAGCAAAAAAGGGAAGGAGAACAGGAATGTTCACCAGCTCAGAAACGAGATTTTAATATGCCATCTTGGGAGAAAAGGAAAGAGACTGATTTCACCCATCCCTTCCAATATCAAAGGCTTGTAAGTAGGATGTGTAGACAGAGCCTTGGGCATGTCATTGTTCTCCCCACCACTTCTCTCCAATTCACTGTCATTACCTGATGGCACGTCAGTATCTGAGATCTTTTTTAATTACACACAGCTACCTCACTCTTGCTGGTGCCTAATCCTTCGCATTGGGAGATCCTTAGCTCTTCCATGTTATTTATCTGCACAAGATCTAAATTTGTTTTGTCTTTTTTGAAAATTTGAGGATGGACTAAACTTGTTGGGTTCCATCCCCAAGAGAGGGTCAGTTGATGGGTGAATGACAATACTTATTCAGTAGCACTGGACATGCTAGCATCAGGAATGAGAGGATGAAGATGATTACTCCAGGATTAAAAAAAAAAAAAAAGTGGAAAAGAATTTTTGCTGTATATTTATTGAATGTACATGGCTTGCTTAAAAATGGCTTGCACACAGGCACATGCCATTACCTGCCATAATGTATTGAAACATGAAAGCCAAGTGGTTAAACTTAAGCTACATAATACAGCTTAATAAACTACTTAAACAACTCAGTTCTATATGTCTGATTTTGTTTTCACACCTAGAGTGTTTTGTATTTTCTGCAGATGTTTTCATGGCAAACAAAAATGAAGGAGGTGCCAGACACTATTTATCCCTTTCAGGTTTTGTGATGCCAGGAGCTGACAAGGTCAGACACCTGCAGGAATTATAGTTATAAATTAATAAACACTTGTATGAAATTACAGCATTATCTAAGTCAAACTTTTTCATAAGCAGTATTAATGAACAGGATCGATTGGAATCTTTTCTAATATTTGTGTACTACCAGAAATTCTAAAAATGAGATCATATTAACCTTCAACCCTTGTGAACTAGTTACAGATGGTGCTGGGCACTGTTCAATATCTTGCCCCTCAGTGGGAGATCATTTGATGACTTAGGCTAAATCTGTTAACTGTCTTCATTATTAAATAATAAATCAGGTGTTAATATGGGTAATGCTGGAATGTTCAATCTGATATGCCTGTTTCACACAATTAAATCATCCCTTCTTTCTTTAGTGATCAAATGGTGGATATACATCTGTGAATTTTGGTTTGGCTTAGGCATTGTGTTAGTCCATTGTTAACAGTTTATTGAATAAGCCACACTGGCTGACTTCAAAATGCTTGTTCAATAAGCCATAATATCTGGGTTCACACAACATGCTGAATAGTAGTGGGGTGTCAAAATTGGCAAGTGGCATACAGAGCATTGTGATGCTAGCCCTGCCCCTTTTGTAAATGCATTAACATCCCACACATGTTCATGGAGTGGGGCTTGCACTGCAAGGCTCCATCCACCATTTTGCTAATTGTGATATGCTCCACCCCAATGAATGCCACTGATATCAAACTGATATATCCATCCATCAATCCATCCAATGAATCACATTATGGCATAATCCAATCATTATTTAATGAACTGAGAACAAGGGGAAGAGAGAGGGAAGAACTAGCCATATGTTTTCCCCCTGGAATCTTCAACATGCTTGGAGTCCTCAGTTGTAGGATGAGAGAGAATAGCTGAAAAGAGTCCTTATCAGCAGCGATACATAAAACCTGAAAGTAATCTCTCTCCTTTCCATAAACTGCTTCCAAATGTCCAGTTATGCACGGAGGGAACACTGGGGTGGGGGTAGGGGTGCTCTGGGGTGGATATGGTCTTCTTGACTGCCAGTGAGGGGGAACACCTCATGCCTAGCATGAGTGTAAAACATTTTAACAGAATTTATGAGAGCAGTAGCTCTAGACAAAGTTCTCTTGTCAGTTGCATGGCTGCTATACCCATTGGTTTCACAGAGAATTGCCTGCCGATGATGGATGTCAGGATTTGTTCCAACCAAATCTCTTAATTGTTTTCAGCTTCACCTCTCTTGGCACAGCGTATGGTTTCCATTCTGCGCAATGCATCAGGATGCAAAAGAGAAGCATGTTTTCCAGTTTCCCTTCATTACGAGGGGCAGACCACCTTTGCCTGTATTTCTTGGAACTGACCTCCTGGAACCAACGGGGCTGCCTGCCAGGAAAATGTACGGAAGATGGAAGATCCAGATTTCAGTTGTCTCAACAACACTGATTCGCTTCATACTTTAGAATAATACAGTTTTAAATACAGAATCCAGAGATTACTGTCATGCTTAATAGTTAAAGCCAGTTCACAGAAGTTGTTACGCTGCTGACCCAAGACTACTGTACTGTCTTCAGAAAATGTAATACGGTATGTGGGCAGGGCTGCTTCTGGCATACAAGGTGTCATTGTGCAAATTCCACTTAGCACCCTCCCCACAAATACATTTTTTAAAATATTCAAAATGTATGAAATTTAATTACATAACAAAAATTATGTGAGGGCCTGCTGGGTTATGGTATAGGTGTTGTCACTGACCTTGGTGGCCAAGTGTGCATGCACAAAGTCAGTGTGCCTGTGTTGTTGATATTGTATCTCCTTCTCATTTTTCACTTGCAACTGTATATGTAGAACCTTACATTCCATGTTCCTCTCTTTGGTCAGTATGAATTTAATTCAAGATATTGGAGAGCAACAAGTTTAGTCAGACTGGCCAGTCAGTCAGCAGCACTAGAAGAACAAATGGTAACCCAAGAATGAGGAATTTCCCTGCGTTGCTGAATTACAACTCCATTGCCATACTAGCTATGGCTGGTAAACACTCATTCACCAACATCTGGAGAGCCACCAATTTCCTATCCCTGTAGAACCCCCCCCCCCCCGCCCCACTCTTAGCTGCTAATTGGATTGACTACAATGGCTAGAGAGGAGGATGAATGCTAGGAGCATGGGATTGATTTTTCAGGAAATTTGAAAAACTGCTCTTGGATATGTTAAGGTTTATATCTGTGAAAAGTATGCATTGCTTTCTTTCCTCTCTGTTTGTTTTTGACCTTAAAATCATTATAAATATGTTAACATCAAAAGCCAAATAGTTACCTTTTAAGTAGTGAGTTTGGGCTGCATGCATCCATATACTGTATGTAGGTCTTTTGGTTTATAATGGGGTGAAGAATCTGTTTCTGATGTTCAATGTGCTCATCAAAACCTGGCTCCCCCATTTTAGTAGCAGGAATAGTCAGAAGCAAGGGTGGGATTGTCCAGGGAAAAAAAAAGAGCAAAGGAAAGTAAACTCTAACTCTTAGCTTAGCTGTCTATTTATCAGAAGAAAAAAATACCATTTGCATCAAGCTTTCTGCAATTTTTTCCACCCTCAGCTTTGTAGTTAGGGAACAGAACAGGCTTATATCAATAACCTGGAACTCCAATAGGGAGGCAATGTGGCCTGGAGGGAGTGGATGTGACTTGGAAGGGAGATTGAATGTTTAGGTTCAGAAATGTAGAGATAGACATTTAGTCCTGTTTATGACAACAGTTGCTTATCTTTTGATATAGATCAAAAGTTCTATATCTGTCAGGTTCAGCCCAAAGAACTCCAAGAGACAATGCAAATACAGTTCTGTTGTGTTTATTAGCTTGAACCTCCAGACAGAAATCTCCCCAGATTGAACCCTAGTTCCCAAGCCAGCCAGCCACAACACTGTGAATTCCTCAGGGAGGTGCCAGCCTCATCTTCTTGAACTTCCCACGCTCCTGTTGGGGGCTAAGAACGCGCTTATCTCCCTGAGCCTGGCCTTCATAAGTCCATTCCGTCACAATATCTTTGCTTTTACATCTGTTTCTGCCCCCCCTTTTTTAATAGTAATAATTTTTAATTTTAAAAAAATGTGAATAGAGTTAAGCAAAACAAAATATGAAGTCTTGATAAATCAAGCTGACAAACTAAAGAGAAAGAAAAAATAAAAATATATATTTTTAAATTGTTCTCCATTACCACAATGCAGGTATAATAATCACATCAGTATATTATTACAACTTAATATTTAAAGAACAAGTTTAACCTTCACCACAATGAATCATATTGTTAGTCTTTCCTCTTGACCTATAAGAAATCTACTTGACATTTGAAATTTACATAACTAAATTTACATAATTTTTAAAAAATACATGATTTACTGAGCCGGACTTTGATATCTGGTATGAAAATGTCTTTTAATGAACACATGATTATCTTTTTGCCAACTGTTTAAGGACAACAGATCCAAAGCTCTTCATAAATAGGCAAATTCTGGATTTTGACAATATAATTTAGCAACACATCGACATCTTTAAATATTAGCTGACTCCGAAGAGCCTTGTTCACCGTAATAAAAACATGCAATCAATAAGAAGTTACCTATGGACATAACCAAAGCACGTGTACTAAACTGCTTTCAGATTTATTGCATCTCCAATATAAGAACAACAATCTTAAAAATACCACTGAGAAGTCTCATAAGCTAAAATATTTTTTATTGATTTAACCTTATTTTAACATCATAAGAAACATTGGATCCAGAACTACTGATCTTGTGATACCAGAAATATCATTTTCCTGGGCGTCATGAACTGCAGAAGAGAGGCATTGGGAGACAAGACATCTATTTGCTGGTTCCCCATCCCACCCCATCCTATTCCACTTTTCAGAATACAGCTGTGGGGAGAACCCAGATCTGAAAGCTGAGTTGCAAGTGGCAAGGGAACTGATTTGCACATAATGCTAGGACTGAATTTGATCAAGCCATAGAGGCTTAATTGTTACATGATGCTAGGCCATACCAGGTGGCTTCTCACATCACATTAAACCAGAAGCAGCCATACTTGACTCAATGTGAAATGTGAACCATATTTGTATGTGAGGTATCAAGATGAGATAGAGAAATCCTCTTCTGGAGGGTTTCTCTCACCAGTTTCCCTGACAAAGATCTGCCAAGTCTCCTCTAATACACAGTTTCCTCATATAATGAAGGTGCTTCTGGGTGTAGTTCTCCTATGTTATCAGGCAAAAGACATTGTAGATCTTGCCTGTTTTTCCTTCCTTAACAATTTCCTGTGGTATGAAGGGAGGAAAATAATGAAGAAATAATGTAAAAAACATGGCAGGATGTCAAATGAGAGGCATCATCAATTGGAAGGTCCTATAAAATTCTGTGACTGAGGAAGGACAATTCCTCAGCAAAAGCCTGTCTGAAAATACCCTGATTTGTAGCTGCTGAGCCATGTTTTAGAAATTAGTTATCTAGAGAGCATTTAAATTAAGGTCTTAATTTAATTGAGTAATTCATTGTGCATGTTTTTAATAACAAATGAGGCAACTCTTCCCTTCTCAAGCATATGAGCTTTGTTGCGTTTCTCGTGGGTAATAACTAATTCCTTTAGTTAGGCTTCTTAAATTCCTGATCTTTTTTTTTTTTTGGAAGCTAATGGCAGATTCACCGTGCATTATAAGCTACTCTAATAGCTTTTTCAGAGAGGCTAAATGGATGCCTGCATACAGGATGACCCCTAAACCTTCTCTATTGTTTATTTCAGATTTGGAATTATATTTTTGCCCCCGAATTTAAGCTTTTAGGGAGCTTTATGAATCCAGCTGCAATGGTTATTGGTAGCTTTTATAGGCCCCTGCAAACCAACAGACCCATATGTCGCATGGCGTATGTCGATACCGAATCTCTCACAGTCACGCAACCGTTCTTGAGGTGTGCTTGTAAACCCAATAGTAAATGTACCACCTGTACTCATAGACCTGCATTAGTGGCTTGCTTTCAGCTGCCTTACAAAGCACTCTTGGCAATAAATCTGTATATGTACTTGAAAATATTTTTAGCAATATTTGAAAAGACAGAAAAGACCATTTCCTGTTCTCTTATCACTTCCCCATAGACCAGGCATGTAGTGGAAAAAGAAAGTAAATGGAAGGAATGAACAACCATAATTACAAAAAAAGGGGGGGGGGAATCAGAATATTCTGTCCTTATTTATTCTGAAATTCCTTTCTATTTTGTAACAATGGAGCTTTTAACTTTAAAAAAGAAGAACAGCTTTAACAGATTTGGCATTTTTTCCACCTATTGAGTCCTTCCCAAGGACCTGGAATAGGCAGATGCTGTTTGATGGTGTTAAAGGTATTGTCGCAGGATAAAGCCACCTTTTGCAATTGACCGATGGTGATTTCATCAATGCTGATGGTCTTCAAGTGGTGCTCCAGATGTTTTGGGATTGCACCCAAGGCACCTATTACTATTGGTACTATCTTTGCTTCCTTTTGCCACAATTGTTCTATTTCTATTTGCAGGTCTTTATATTTTGTGATTTTCTCCAGTTCTTTCTCTTCTATTCTGCTGTCTCCAGGTATTGCAATGTCCACTATCCAGACTTTTTTGTCTTTCTTATCAACAATTATTAAGTCTGGGGTGTTGTATGACAGGTGCTTGTCTGTTTGAATTCTGAAGTCCCAGAGCACTTTAGCCTCTTCATTTTCTATTACTTTCTCTGTTTTGTGGCCCCACCAGTTCTTGCTTGCAGGCAAATGGTATTTCTTGCAGATATTCCAATGCACCATTGCTGCTACTTTGTCATGCCATCGTTTGTAGTCAGTCTGTGCGATCTTTTTGCAGCAGCTAACTAGGTGGTCCACTGTTTCTTCAGCTTCTTTGCAGATGATGATGATGATGATGATGATGATGATGATGATGATGTAAAGCAGCATAAGGACCAGTGTGGTGTACATTAGGCATGAAGCCAGCTGGGTGACTTTGAACGGTCACTCTCTCTCAGCCCTAGGAAGGAGGCAAGGGGAAACCACTTCTGAAATCTTGCCAAGAAAACTGCAAGGACTTGTCCAGGCAGACTCTAGGAGTCAACACTGACTTGAATGTGGGACTAGATTGGTGTAGTGATTAAGACATCAGGCTAGAAACTGGGAGACCATGAGTTCTAGTCCACCTAGGCACAAAGCTGGCTGGGTGACCTTGGGCCAGTCACTCTCTGTCAGCCCTGGGAAGGAGGCAAGGGCAAACCACTTTTGAAAACCCTTGCCAAGAAAACTTCAGGAATTTTCCAGGCAGTTGCCAGGAGTCAAGAATGACTTGAAGGCACCCCTCCTCCAAAAAAACCAGCACATAATAAACCACTAACTAACTAATAAACTGCAATTGTGCTTGAGGTCACATCCTTAGTTGCTGCTGTTTTGGAGAACATTGCTATTGGTATATTTCAGCTTTCTTCAACCCACCAGTTTCCAAATGGATTGGACTGCAATTCTTAAAATGTCCAGTTGGTGAGCCCTTTGGCAGCCTTTATATATGATTAGCTCAAATCCATAATTCAAAATTTATTGATTTGTAATTTAAGAAAGTCTGTCAACAATCTGGGCAAAATAGAATGCCTTTCTTTTTCTTGAAGCCCTGCTAATCATCATTTGCAAAAATATGCACATTCTTTTTAGCTGCATGGACATATACTTCTCTCAGGGCCAGCTCCTCTTCAGTTGCTGCAAACACTAGAACCCGGGAGATCCGCCATAGAGTGGGGTTTCATCTGCGCGGTCATGGCTGCCATCTTGACTTTTTGGACACCTCCCCACAGATGTCACTGGTAGAGATCCTACGATATCATAAGAGCCTTTGAAGTGTGCTGCTGTTTTCTAATGAATGGGATAGCCACTGAAAATAGAATGTATCTATATAGCTCCTTTAGGCCCATTAATGCTTGCAGATTTATGGCAGGAATAAATGGGAGTGTTAGAGAAATTCTTAACAGTAAAAGCAGGTTGAATGTAGACCCCATTACCCAGGGAGGGAGTGGGAGCTTAATCTGAGGAACATACCAAAAGCAAGAGTTCAAGAGTGGACGGGCCCAAGCTATAGTGGGTATTGTCAGGACAAAAACTAAACATGATTTAATTTAAATCTGACATGAATTAATTAAATACAATTAAGATGATTACTGGGCATGTGTTTAAGACTGTCCATTAAAAATTGCACTTCAGTGGAGCTTTTAGAGAATGTGTCCCTCAAGATCAAAAGGACTGCTCCAGCTTTGGATCATTAGATTTTGCTTCCCTGTTTTAGACACTACTATCTCTTGAAATATTAATTTTAACAGGTCAGTAGGATTTTACAGATTTAACTGAGGAAATGGAAAAGAAAAAAAAAAAGGAGTTTCCTGTTAGGGTTATTACTGCGTATTCCTTCTTGTACTACAAAGGGAAGATAGACAGCAATTGACATTCAAGTCTGACTCCTGTAAATGTAGGACTTTTCAGTGTTCAACTGGCATGGAAACTATAGTACATGCTGAAGACAATCCAAAGATGTCACATGAATAATGCAAAAGATGTCAGACGGGATTATACTTGGGGAAGCAAACATTGGCTTTCAAGCAGAGCAGCTACAAGAATTGTAAAATGGGGTCTGGGGAAATCCTAAACTGCTGCTGGTTGTAATGGAGTCAAGGAGAAAATGTATGAACGTTTGAAAATAAAATGGTGACACTACCCTGAACAGTACTACTATCAGAAAAGAGAACCACTGCTATGTTTTGCTTCTGTCTAAAATAATGCACAATGTCAGTTTTTATGTTCCATAAATGTTGCTGCCATCTTTATACTATTTTGGGAATAAAGTTAGTAGGAATATTTAGAAGAATTTTGATACCAGAACAAATATGAGCCAAGCCTATTTAATAATTAAATCAGACACTTCTGTGCTCCCAATGTCAGGAGTAACTATTTCATCTCATCTCAGTTTTAAATTCATGCAAGTCACTGTCCTTGATTTCCTTCTCTTGGTTCCAATTCCCCATAGACACAATAAAGTGAAGATGCAAGAGATGCTGGCAGGATGATTATCTGCTCCAGTTAAGGCTCCTTAGGTGCTTTTTCTGCACTTTCTATTATTCTGTATATTTTTAAGGTTATATCATTAGGAGAAACCCAAATTTAAGATGTGATATGAACCCACTTGTAAGATTACAATCCTAACATGATTATTATTCTGTTCTAATCCTTTTCAAATATATAGCTATCTTGAATCTTCTGATCTGGCCTATTTGCTTATTCCCTGATAGGCCTGTTCTACGTACAAGGGTTGCACCCATCTGGGATGGGTGCCAGGCTCAAGTGTTCCCACAATGCAGCTGGTTTTGGGGAGCAATTCTGCACCTGAGTCAATTACCTGGTGGTCCAAAGGAAAGAAGCAAGGATTACAGCACTGCTTTTCTGAAGTTCCAGAGCAGGAGATTTCCCACTGATTGGAATTCTCACTTCATTTTGTCTGCCAGCTCCTCAGATCACCCTCCTCCATGAAGGAGTCAAGGTATAGTTGTGCCTTGTTTCTGTTTTTCCTTAAATCTGTGCCAAGCAAAGATTTGCACTCTCTCCCATGGTGTGAGGGTGGCCATGGTTTTCCTTTTTCCTCACTGCAAAAACAGATGCTGAGCCTTCACACCAAACACGTCAATAGATCTCTCCTGTCTAGGAACTCTACCCCACGTTCAAAAGCTAACTAACAGCAGAAGATTTGGAGCACAGAGAAACTGCTTTATTGCAGAGAAGAAAAAAGTCATGTACGTGAAGAAGGTCTACCTACATTATGTTATATCTATGTTTGTATGTGCCTCCGAGTTTAATTTTTCTTGTCTTTTAGAGTCAATGGAGTTTGGGCCATTCTTTTCACAGTTTGGGAAGCACTTCCTCAGAGTTTACACAACAGATGTGTCTCACCTGAGCATGGCTGGCTTTGGTTTCACAGCTTCAGACCCTACACAGACATAGCAAGGTGAAAAAATGGGGGTGGGGGATTGGGCTCACTGCTAATGTTATTGTCCCACCATTGGCCAGTTAAGGGGATACTGGTTACTCAGTTAAGGGGATACTCTGCATAACTGGGCACTCATGAGGTGACACAGATTGCTTAGAGGGTTTGAACGATGAAACTGATGGCTGTGTGGAAGTGCTGTTCAGTTGTCTTTTGTACTCTTGATATGTTATTGAGCTCTATTCTCCCTCTCATGACCCCATCTGTTCTTGGCATCCATACTTTACATATTAGTTGTGAGATGCATCTGTCATGCAATCTCATATTCTTAAAAGGTCCAACTAATTTCTATGGAAGAAGATTCAGTGATGAGTAAATTCTGATCCAGCCAGCATTTTGTACCTTAATAAGATTTAGGGAATAATAAAAGTGGCTAATAGAACTAAAAGTTCACACACACAAAATAGTGTATGCCATGATTAGACTGCCAAATATAACAGTTCTTTGAAGCTGTTCTTAGCAAAATGAATCACCAGACATAGAGGTGTGGTAAATGATGCATTTTATCAGTATTACATACAACACTGTATCAGGAATAGATGCCATTGTGGTTTAATTAGGCTAAAGACTTGCTCAAAATGGAATTCTGCTTGGAAAAAAAAGTTCCATAAGCAGCAGGCCTGTTCCAAAAATAATGTTTTATTAGAGGAGAAGATTGGCGAGAATAACCTTTTTATCAAAATGGAGAGCTAATGGAATGATGAATTTAGTAAGAAGACATGCTAACTGTTCTTAATTTCCAATGGTGAAGTGAAATTGCTCCTGAGAAAACATCATTTGCAGCTAACTGCTTGGGCTAGCTGAAATGCTAGTTTTGACAAGCTGTGAAGATGATAAAATGTTGGTTTTGGCACTTCCAACTCTCCAAATGGTGCCCTGAAAAAAATATCCTTTTAAAGGAAGGTGTCAATTGATTAATGCACCTGCAGGTAGGCCAAATAGCTCGTTGAGATATATAAGAATTTTTCTTCTACGTTTAGAATGTAATTCCAGAGATGTCTACTTGGGCAAGTCTGATTCAGTACTGATACAGGTCCAGGACTGCAACCTTAGGCTGCTGTTTCATGTACTGTATATGGAGGTAAACCTCACTAACTATATTGGCGTTCTTTACACATAATGCTAAGCCATTTTTAATAATCCATGCTTTGCTAAACAAGCAATGGTGACCTAATTTATACATAACACTATGCAAAAGAAAAATAAACCAATATGAGTTAGTATGATGTCTTCTGAATTAATTTCTAAGGAGACAGATACAGGATTGCATTATCACATGATACACCCATCCAGGACAATTCCTTTCTATATTTTTTGATGCTCAAGTGGAATATTTTGAAAAAATTTAGCCAGCAATGATTTTAATAGAGTTAATAGCCTTTTAGGGATTATACTCCATTCAGAGAGAGCCAGTTTGGTGCAGTGGTTAAGGCATCAGGCAAGAAACCAGGAGACTGGGAGTTCTAGTCCCACCTAGGCACAAAGCCAGCTGGGTGACCTTGGGCCAGTCCCTCTCTTTCAGCCCTAGGAAGCAGGCAATGGCAAACCACTTCAGAAATCTTGCCAAGAAAACTGCAGGGACTTGTCCAGGCAGTCACCAGGAGTCAAAAACTGACTTGAAGGTGCGCACATACACATCCCATTCAGGGGGAAATATGGGCAGACAAAAAATCTGGGGGTGGCCAATCTTAGATCTGTATCATTATGTTGCGAGAAACTGAAAAAAATAATGCTAATAACTTAAAAGAGATGCATGAGATATGGGACAGATTCATAGTAGTTGTTTCACTGTGAAGACACATACTGTTTGATTTTTTTAGTAAGTATTTCATTTGGATACTAGAAAGTGAGTTTGGACCGTCAACCATTTATTTTACTGTTGAGATGTATTAACACAAAAGTGTATACTGCAGTTTAATACTGAGGAACTTGCAGTCTTATTCTATGATTAAAAATTTCAATTAACAAAATCAAAATCAACAAAAAGCTGGCTGTAATTATTAGGAAATGTCTCACTCCTGGATGATAGATAGACAGACAGACAAATAGATAATATTTTTATATACATATATAAAGTAATAACTTTAGAACAGCAGGGAAAGAAGGAACTGCTGTCAGAAGTAAAGCTGGTCCCACCCTAACTGCAACAACTCCAGAATATAAAGTCACTTCCTCATCCAGATAAGATTAATTCCACCTGTAATTTATGTAGGATAAAGGCCAGTTAGGATTATCTATCATGGGTCTGGATGGAATCTGATAGATGCTTGGGAATCACATTATCTAGACCCTTTTCAGTTTTCAGTCAAGCTTCAGATCTGGGCATGGTACAAAGACAGCATTGGTCATTTTTGTGGATAATCTTTTTCTGGACCTGTACAGGGACAGTGTAGTCCTCCTGGTCCTTTAGATTTCTTGATGGCTTTTCATAGTATAAACCAGACCTGCACAACTTGTAGAGAGGAAAGGCCACACTGATAAATTAAAAAAGATTGAGAGCCACAAAGGAAGCCTGGCACACCAGTAAGTTGTTCATTGGCTAACAGAATGGCAGCAGTTATGGAGCTAATGGTAGTAGTGAGGTCTGGAGGTGTTGGAGGCACTTGACAGCACATCTCTCAGGACACTGGTGGCAGTGGTGATTTTGACTTTTTAAAAAGTGCTGGTAGACCACACAAAGCTGCTCAATGGGCCACATGTTGTACAGGCCTGACATAGACCATAGTTTCTTTCTGAACAACCTGTGAGGTTGGGGAATGGAGGCACTATTTTACAATGGTTATACTCCTTCCTTACTGAGTGGTTTCAGTCAATGGTTGTGGAAGAAGAGAATTGGACTGGAGATTATTCTTTTGTCGGGTGCCACAGAGTTTGTTTTCTTTCCCCATTTTTAACATTTATGAGGGAGGTATCCATCTATTGATTTATAGTACAGTATACATTACCATCAGTTGTATGCTATGTTGATAATGCTGTTAATGTCATGTCCCAGTGTTTAGAAGCTGCTAGTGTCCAGATGTGATAAACTAAGCTAAAGCTGAAGTCAGTCAAGACAGAATTGCTCTTTGCATAGTTGCTCTGTCAGCTCAGGTATTGTCTCTCAGCAGGGTGGCACTACCTCTGAAGGAGCAGGACCTTAACTTAGGGAGCCTCTTGGAGGAGGTCCAAGACTGAGGATTTTCATGCTACTGGATGGGCCAGCAGAGTCTGTGGCCAAGGGGACTTTACCCAGCTTCAGCTAGTATGTGAATTGTAGCCCTACCTGAAATGGAAGAACTTGTGATAGTATCTCATGCCTTCATCACTACTCATTTTGTGATGTACTCTACACTGAGTGTAGACCATTGCCTCTGAAGACCACTTGGATTCTACAGTTGGCCCAGAATGCTGCAGCCCATTTCTTAATTGACACTTGCCGCCATGAGCGCATACCTATGTCACAGGTCCTGTACTGGCTTCCTATTGGCTTCTGGGTACAATTCAAAATGTGGTCTTAACCATAAAGCCGTATATATTTGGCACCTTCAGGACTGCCTTTCCCAGTTGGAGCCAACCTGTCTAATCCATGCGTGCTAGGTGCATGCAACAGGTTAGAGGAGTTGAGCTCTGCAGGTGCTGTTTCTCGGTGGCAATACATATCTTAGAGAACTGCCTCCCGCTGGCGATCAGACTCGCCCCCACGTTGTCTTTACAGACGTTACTAAAGACAGAGCTTTTTCAGAGGACCTATAGAGTGTGAGATGACAATGTTATTGTAGGTTATTGATGTTATGCTGTTCTGATTTCTTATTTGTATCTTATTGTTTTTGTTTTAACTTATTCTGTACCATGCATGTTTTAGTTACTATTATTGACCCTGCTATTATGTGTTAACTGCCAAGGCTTGCTGCACTGTACAGATTTGTTAGATAGATAGATAGATAGATAGATAGATAGATAGATAGATAGATAGATAGATAGATAGATAGATAGAAAGATAGATAGATGTAACAATCCCCCATTCTTTCCTCTCTGTTGTTACAGAAATGTCCCCCTAAAGATGTTACAATACCCAGCACTGTAGTGTGAAGTTTCAAGGGGCCGCTTTATTTCAGTGAAGCTTCAGTCAAAACATCCCCTTAAAAGGTGTGGAGATACCAGAGTTTTGTGCTGCAAAGCATCAGACCAAGCAGCTGAACTGTGGGAGGGATTAATAGAAGGGGCTTCTGCACATGACCATTCTATGTGCAGATGCCTTTTTCACTGAAGTAAGGAAGCCAGTCAAGGTAGGTCAGCCTCCTCTTAATGCTCTGTCAATGCAAAACCACAGGACTCATTGTGGTTAAGCGTCTCCTCAAGATGGAGCATCCCAATCCCAATAGGTACTAATCTCTGCACTCCAAGTGGTTTATGGATAAGAAATATGTTTGCTTTGACTGCATTTTTATATTGTTTTAAATCTGATTTTTAGTGATACAGTTTTAATTAACCAAAGCTACAGCCTATATATCTTATTTCACCAGAAATACTTCCACCTGCAAACCACAGCTTCTCATGGAATCAACTTTTTTTTTTTTTTTTTTTGCAAGTACCGTCTTATGGTATTGTCGAAGGCTTTCACGGCCGGCATACGATGGCTGGTGTGGGTCTTCCGGGCTGTGTGGCCGTGTTCTTGAAGTTTTGTTTCCTAACGTTTCGCCAGCACCTGAGACTGGCATCTTCAGAGTGCAGGAGCACAGACAGGAGCAGTTCTCTCTGTGCCACGTTAGGAAACAAAACTTCAAGAACACGGCCACACAGCCCGGAAGACCCACACCAGCCACCGTCTTATGGATTGCCCTGTATGTGAACAAGTCACAGGACAACTGATGGACATCCAACCTAAGTTAATTGAGTTGAAAGTCAAACTAATCAAAAGCAAAGAAAAACATTCTGAGGGAGGTAAATGTGAGTTTGAGTATTTGTTAAAGAATACAAATACTCAGAAGTTTATTTATGAATTTGAAAAGCCTTTTCAGCTCAGCTTTGTTTACTTTGGTTTTCTTCCAAGTGAATTTTTACCTCCTGAATTTCACATTCAGTCTCAGGGTTAAATGAACAAGAAATGCAATATATGTCACACCTGAAGTTACCAAGGATCACTTGCTTTCACAGTGATACCATATGAAACTCTCCAAAGTTGTATTTCATATAAGTTTAATTGGAAAAGCTTTAAACTGTTGATTTATGATTATGCTCAGATATGTGAAAGGGATTTTGAAATGAATAGCAAATCTGTCAGAGATCTTGAAAGAGAAAGATCTTTCTTTCAGGGTTCAGGGTTCAGTCTTTCCTTGTCTGAAAATTCTACATACTTCTTCAGAATTAGCATGAACAAAAGTGATCGAGTACAGTCTTCTCAATTAAACCTATTGCTTAGAATTCAATATATAATAAACAACTTGGAAGAAGGGATAGAAAATATCATTAACACATTTGCAGATGATACAAAAGCAGGTGGGATAGCAACATTTTAGAGGACAGTATCAAGGTCCAGGAAGAATTTGATAAGCTGGAACAATAGGCATAAACCAGGAAGATTAATTTCAACTGGGACAAATGCAAAGTCCTGCACCTGAGTAGGAAAAATCAAAGACATAAATATAGGTGGTGGTGGAGAACTATATTGGGCGGTGGTATGCAAAATTTGCTCAGTGTGAGGAAGGTTCATAAGAAGCATGATGCACCTGCAAGAAACAAAACAAAAAACAAAAACAAATGTAATGCAGGCTGTATCAACAGAATTATAGTGTCAGGGTCAAGAGAAGTCACTGTGCCTCTCTCAGGCTGCACTTAGAATATTGCATCCAGTTCCGAGCACCGCATCTTAGGAAGAACATTGACCCACTGGTACTTGTCCGGAGGAGAGCAACAAGATGATAAGGAACCTGAAGGGAAAATGCAACAGGAGCAGTTGGAGGTGTTCTGTATGTTTAACCTGGAGAAGGCTAGATTGCAAGGAGACATGAGAATTATCTTCAAGTATCTGAGGGGCTGGCATGTAGAAGGCAGGACAGAATTGTTCAGCGTTGTTCCAGAAGAAGAAAAAGAAACATCTTAAATTACAAGGAAATAGATTTCAGAAAAAGGTCCTAACAAAGCTGTTCAACAATGGAGCAAACCATGCCCTCAGACTCTGAAAGCTCTGATATAAATCCTATACTAACAGTAGTCCCAAAGTGTTTTTCAGATAACATAGGCAGCAAGCAGCATGGTAGAGAAAACAATCACGACTACTACAGCAATTCCACCAGAAGCCATTGCAGCTCTGAATTACGCAAATGTAATTTGGTATAGAGCTGAACTGGGATGTACCCCAAAATTCCCCTAAGAATGTTCATGTTGGATATTTTGAAGATAATTTTTGACAGTGCTCAGGTACTTGTTATGTATTTGCTGATATTTGATACCTGCAGTTCTGATCCTCTAATATTTACTTTTGGTGTTTGGCATCTAGCAGCTGATAAGAGAAAATCTGTTTAAGCTCTAGACAGAAACTCACTTTATATGTTTACACAACCATTTGGAAGTAGGGGAGCAACTGTCAGTCATGGTCCTGACTAGAGATTAGGACAGTGTTTCTCAACCTTGGCAACTTTAAAATGGGAGGACTTCAATTCCCAGAACTCCCCAGCTAGCTGGGGAATTCTGGGAATTGAAGTCCACGCATCTTAAAGTTGCCAAGGTTGAGAAACACTGGATTAGGAAGTAGGGGAGATCTGTATAATGTTGCAACACACTTTTAGCAAAAGTAGGGCTCATGTTGACCACTGTAAGCCTCTCTCTTTGCACTCATGTACACCCTGCTTCCATCATCCTATCGCATTCAGTGCCCACCCTTAGACTCCATGCTCATGCAAAACATTCCAGAACTCAAGCCTAATCACTTTATCATTCACCTTCTCAGAATCAACAAATCTGCAATAAACTTTCTTTCTTCCTTGCCCAGCATTAAACTTCTCAAATTTGGTTCACTGTCATGTCTCATATATTTTTAATTAGACTTTTAATCCAGCATCCTCCCAAGCACACTTAACAAATGAATCACACTGTAGGGCCTGCATTCAGTCTTGCTCCCTTTCTGTTTGTACAAGGGGACAATAGCAAAGTTATCAGGCACAAGGCAGTCTTCACATACATAATATCAAGGTCATACCATCACTCCATAAGCAAACCATATTTATATTTTAATAAGCTTTCTTATTTTGCCCAAAACTGCTCGGCACTTTCGGTGGCTCTTTAGTCTTAATTAGGCCTTGCTCTGTTTCACTACATTCTTTGTAACATTTTTTTCCTCCTCATTACAACACCCTTTTGGGGGGAGCAATCATTTTGTTTCATGCACTTTTTCCTCAGCTTCTCCCTCTTTCAATTCATCGTCAGACTAAATAGCCTTTTTCATATTTCCTATTAGTTTAATGCCACACACTTCTGTGCTATTCTGTAACACAATTTTTTTCACTCTCTTCTTGCCAACTTCCACATGGTCTTTCCTTATCCCCACTATCCATTCATTCACTTTATTCACAAAGAATCAAATCAATCATGCTTGTAGTTGTATATTTATTTCTTTGCAATGCACATAAATGAATATACTTATGCTTAAACCACATATTTTTCCAAGGAAATAGGAAACAGCCTCATCAGTTTTTCTGTATTGTCTCATCTCATATCCCTGTATCCATTCATGTCATTTAACAGGGGAAAAAAATAAATAAATCCTGGATTGCATTCACTGAGAATGTTGCACACTTTTCCTCCAAAAGTCTGTCACAGACCCATGAGATCCTACCTTCATGTCCACCCAAAACAACCTGAAGAACATTCTGAGACATATTTTAGCTCTTTCATTCATAATTAAATCTATACCTTCATTTCCCTGCAGTTATTCATCAACTTCACTCCACATGATCACTTTCTCAGATCTATTTCTTAATTTCATGGACACACAATGTAGATATCTTTTCTTCCCTTCATTGCATTTGTCAATCACGCTTAACCATTTATTCCTCTTGCGTTCCATGTCACAATCTTCCATATGCTGTAGTGGTTACCAGAGGGGCTGATAGGTTAATAGCTGCACCACCCATCATGGCTTTGGTAAATCAAGAATTTCACATGCTTGTAGTAAGATAAAGAAGGTGTAGACTAGGTTACCAGTCTTAGTCATACCTGTGCTGCACATAGCATCGCCTGTTAACTGTAAGAGTAGTAAATGCCCATTTGGGTACATTTTAACCAATATGCCATTAGCATAATCAAAGGCCAGCTTTACCCCAATCATGCACACATATTATAAGCAAGTTAGAATGTTCCAGACTATATACAGTGCAAATTTATAGTTACTAGGGATTTTCAAAAAGTGAAAGCTAAAAGGACAGCGTGTGATTGCATGATAGATAACTGAAGCTGATCTGAGGAGATGATGCAGCAATAAATAAGAATGGAATATTAAACTGGACTCTAAAATAAAGGGTAATCACAAGAGCTGAAAACTATTAAGAAATCAGAGTCTCTTCCTCCCCCAGGCATAAGTATGATTTCCAGTTATATTCACACTTAAGTTTTGCTGGCTTATATATGATAAAAAAAGTATTGCGCAGTACTTTCTGTACATTGAGGTCAGCTGTGGCCATCAATCAATGGACACTTTGCCTTTGGCAGCACATGTTTCCATAAAAAAGAGTCTTTGGCAGGCCCCCTTTCGTTAGTAATGACAGCGTAACCTCTGTGTCAAGTCATATACTTGATAAATTTTGCATGTGCTGTTGACTGACAGAAGTTCTGGCTTCCTGTCGAAGCAGCGCATACAAGCTTCAAAGCGCACAGAAATCCTTTTCTTCATCCCAAGTGAAAAGCCCTGAAGAAGAAGAAGAAGAAGAAGAAGAAGAAGAAGAAGAAGAAGAAGAAGAAGAAGAAGAAGAAGAAGAAGAAGAAGAAGAAGAAGAAAAAGACTCCAGTCAAGTTGAGCCAGAAGACTGCTTCTGGGGATGGGGTTGGGGGGCATGCTGGCATTCAGCAGGCTAAAATCTTCCTCCCTCCTCCCCCTCCCTCCCTTGCTGCATTTGCTTGTCACTTGCAATCACTTTGCAGCTCCCTCAGAGTTCTGATGGGGTGCTTAGCAGGTTCAATTATGTGAAATAACAGTCTGATTGAATGATCCTGCAGCTGAACGGGTAGAAATCTAATTCACACACTCCCACGCTGGCGGAGATTCCCTATCTTTGGAAATCAGGAAGGATGGTGGAGCAGTAGCCCTTTGTTTAGTCTGTGTGGATATGGTAATTATGTGCAGCTGGGCTCCTGCTTGGCTTTGATTCGCTTTTAAGGTAATGCCCCAGTTACAGGGATTCTGAAACCCACTGGGGATTTCCTGCGTAAAGAAAGAGGAAACACTGTTTGAGCCTTCAAAACCTTGGCCGATTAAGGGTGGCAGGGCCTTGCGCATTAGCTGCAGCACTTTCCACTCATTTCATGCACTGTGTGCTGCTGTGGGTCTCACCCAAAGATCCCAGGAGAGAAGGGGGGAGAGAGAAAAGAATGAGATCATTAGTGCAGAATTCAGCTTCCTCGCTATTTACGTTTAAAATGAAAAGTTATTATCCCTTTGGATTACTGAGCCTTCAACTGAATTGAATCGACACTTTCTGTGGCCCCTCTTCGCAGAGCCTGGCTGCCCGGTGTGGAAGAAACACACCACAAGGAATTTCTCTCTTCCCCCAAAGGCACTGAGGACTCTTTTTCCATCTTCACAGAATCCACTGGAACCATCTGCCTTACGAAGAAGAGGCGGCAGCAAGGAGCCGTCACCTTTCACAGAGTCCTTGTGACAAACTGGCCAGCAGGGGGTCTGCAGGGTGGCCAAAAAAGTCAAGAAGATATGCAATCAAAGCCCCACCCCTATTTTAGAGACCTTGGTTGCACAGTTGTGGCTACCATCTTGACTTCTTTGATCCCCTGTGAGGAGGAACCTCCCATTACTATTACAACAAAATAAGAATTGTGCTTCAGCTGTCTTGCTGTCCTTCTCTCTCCCCATTCCCTTTTCCTTCTGCATTGTATATTTTAAGTTAAACCTGAGGGCAGGGACCGTCTGCTTATTGTTATCATCATCTAAGTCAGTGTTTCTCAACCTTGGCAGCTTGAAGATGTGTGGAATTCAACTCCCAGAATTCCCCAGCCAGTGGCTAAGATTGAGGAACACTGATCTAAGTCATTCAGGCTAAAGAAGAGAGCATACAAGCTAGAAAGAATAATTTAAAAAATAGTGTTCAGAAAAGTGGCCATGGGGATGTCATCAGAGACCTGCACAGAGCTTTGCCTCTCTCCACGAGAAGTAACCTAAATTATGCACAATTGAAAAAGTAAATTTGCCAGATTGTTATAGTTTATACAAATCACATCATCTAGAATAAACAATGTTGCTGGATTTTGTTCTTCTAGCAGAGAATATGCACTGAATCCTGCAGTTGTAGGAGAGCCATATTTGTCCCTACATTGTCCTTAAGCAATTTCTTCTGACCCCATTGATTCAATACCATTTGTCTGTAGCTAAATTGTAAATTCAGTGCACTGTTCCCAGGTACAAGACTAAGTATGTTGAATCCAGTTACAATCATAGGATATCATAGTGCTGTTACTGGATCAACCACCTTGCCAGAGATGTGGAGTAAACTCAGTGCTGCAATCTGGTGCACAGTTGAAATGTATATCATTGAAATGACAGGAACAGACATGTTGAATGCATACACATGAGCTTTTCAAAAGTTCATCCACAGGCATGCTAATGCTCACATCATTAGTCCTCACATGCTGCCTGGATGAAGACCATTGATTAGGTTATGGTTACAGATGAAAGCCTCAGTCATAGTCTGGAATCATGTTTATGTTAGCTTTATTTCTTCAATCCATGGGGATGGAGTGGGGGAATCTATGGATAACTCTTTTGTTCAGTCCCTGAATAAAGAGATATGAGGCTGAAGCAGCCATAAAATGGGCAGATCCAACTATAACATTGCTACTACTCTCAGTGTGTGTGTGTGTGTGTGTGTGTTTTCTGTCACCATAGACATATATGTGAAAGAATGCAGTGGGGTCACCAAGGGGGTAGAGTGTGATTCAGCTTTCCCCATCCTATCTACAGTGGCCTTAGTCTTAATCAGGTCACCATGCTGTTGTTGTTCAAGCTATATTTAAAACAAACAAATCACCCCATGTTGAATTGGCTGGCCAGCCACTGCATAGCATCTAGGATACAGGCCAAAATGGCAGCTAACCAGCAAACCCCAGCTGCTTGCAGTTTGCTGGTTTGTCTAGTGCCAAATTGATGGATAAATGGCTTGCCCATGGTGGGTGGCAAATTTGGCATAGCTTGTTGGATAAACACATTGTATGTCTAGATAGTCTGCTTACAAAGGCTTATGGATACAATTCACTCTGTACTGAATTTCTCCAGTAGAGAATATAGGGCTATGAATGGATCAAGTTGACTGACTTTTGGATGTCAGATCTGGAGTGCCCTATTTTCTGAACTAATGTACTGAACACTGATTAATGCCTTGGAGTTTGTGCATAATTATGACAGATTACAAAGCAGCCAATACTGCTAAATTTTTATGGGCTTTACAAATCCTACCTGAGAGAAGAATTTTTCAGAGCAACTGAATCAATGGCTAGAAAATTTCCTGAACTTGCATCATCTGAAGGTGCAGGTAATTGTTTTTAGACTTCCACACAAATTAATATCCCCATACATAAGAAAACTAGTACATCAAAAAGAAAAATTCAGCCAGGCATTCACATACTCTATTTTCTGGAGAAATGATATTTTTATATAGAGAACAGATGGATCATGCTTTTCAAAGAAAGCAACCAGATCTGTAGCCTGGGGCGATAAAAAGAAGCTTTATCCTTTAATTCTCTTGTTTGTATAGATGCCAATTCAAGTCTGATCCTGGTTAATACTAATGTTTTGGTTTTCATTATGGAATTAATCCATTACAGAATTATAGATCTTTATGCTATAATCTCACTGCCAATGAAAGATAGAGATTACCTTTTCCATCTTGGAGATTTCAGTTCATTTGCACAATATTCCTCATTAAAAAGCAACACAACACATAACAAATCCATAACTCACACTCCACAGCCACAACAGCAGGTTTTCTCTTGCTGCTCAAACTCTCTTGCTCATTACAAAGTGCTCGCTCCACCAGTGAGCCACCCCAGCAAAATGTAACAAATCATACTTGACTGTAAGTGCAATTACAAATCTACAATGGCAGTTTCATTGCTTACAATAGCACAACGCTCCTGAACAACAAACGGACTGGTTCAAGTTTATTTCGAAAGGAACCCAAGCCACACTTATCAACAGATGTCATTCATGGTGCATCCGTCAAAATGATGGTGTTTATGGAACAAGAAATTTAAAACCAACATTTGTGTTAGCACACTAATGGAAAGTGGCTTCTTTACTTCAGCAGCTGAGGTTGGTTTATCAGGCAACAAGCTGGAACCTACCCAAAGCCAAAGGACTGTATGTTTGAAGAAACTCCCTATTTAAATATCCTGAAAGATAATGGTTGCTTCTGAAACAGCTAATTTTATATGTATTTATATATGCCACCTAAGATGAAATATGAATTCCTTGTAACCACAAACACCTTTAAAAAAAAAAATAGATGAAAGGTCTGGCAATTGTCTAAAACCTTTTTCTTCTTTCTGCTACTCTTAATATTCCACACAGAATGTAAACTCATAAAGAAGTAATAGTAGTCTTGATACAATTAGGAATGCTAATAAAGATAATTGTTATCTATTGTTTCTTGTCATGAAGATTATTTCTAATCCATAGCTTTAGAGAATTTACAGGCTGCCTTGACTCTTTTTAATGGTAGTGCATCTTTAATGGTAATGCATTTCAAAATAAAATGAAAAATAAAATATCTTTCCACATTCAGTTATCTAGATATAGAGAGTCTGATACAGGTCTAAGAGGCCGTATGTTCCTCTTGGAATTGAAGGGTTGAATTCAGGCTGGCAACACAACCCTACAAAAGTCAACTCAAAAGTCAGTCCCACTGGATTTAAGTAAATGACTACAGTTTGCTCTTAATCTAGTTATCTCTCTCTGCTTCCTTACCAAAGAAGAGATTTGAGAGGAGAACTCAGAGCTTAGCTGTTGCTGCACATCGAATCTTTAGTCACACAGAAATAAATCTTTGCAGCCCATCAATAAGATTTAGCACTGCAAATGCCAAGCACAATAAATGTAGCTTCCATTAACACAGTTTATTTACAGAGTTCTACATTTATGAAAAGGAGACATTTTACATCTACATAAGGTTTCCTTATCAAAAATTATATTGTCTGTATCAGGCCTGTATCCTGAACTGAGGATTAGATTATGACCCAGTCGAGCTGAACCGATTCTTTATTAAAGCTAAGATCTGTTCCCCTAGGGCTACCAGAACTGAGTTGCCCAAATCTGGATGACCGTGAGGTAGCTGACCATAAGGGTGCCTTAATGCCCTCTCTCCCACCTCTCCTGCGAGGAACACATCACAAGGACCTAGTTCCACCTTAAGCTACTATAGCTTGCAGTTTTGTGTGAAGCAGAAATCACAGTTAGCTTTAATTTTATTTAATCCAAACAAACCAGGATCAAAACTATAATCATAGTTTACTTTGAAAAAAATCATAGCTTAAATTAAGCGTTTCTCCTGGTTTGGACAACCTAAAAATAGCTTCTCCTCCAAGCATCAGCTTTTGATATTTTCCTGTTAGGTATGCCGGGATCTCATGCATGTAACGGCAAACTATAGCTCAGCATCTTTCTGTTGGGTACAACTGGTTCTTCCTGTTAGCTCCCCTTTGGACATACCCCTACTAGTAACAAATGCAAATTAAACCTTAAAGCACAACCCTAGAGATACATTGCTGTCATATTTTCTAACAGATACATTCTACTGCATCCAATGGTCTTACTCTCTTACAAAATAAATGTATTTAGAATTCAGGTTCTTATGCATCGTCTTACAGATTTTTGTTATAACCATTGCTAACTGTAATAAGGCTGGAGTATCTTTTTTTTTCCGAGCAGCTTAAATGAACCCTTGAATGTTGAAAACTCTAAATATGTACACAGTCAAAACAAAGCAAACAAAACAAAGAACACCTACTGGCATAGATTTCATATGGTATAATCCTCACCCAGCCAATGAGGGTTTTAACATATTTCCGTGAGTTTAAATATGAAAAGAGCCCTTGGGAAACCCAAGCCTGATTAGTTTCCCCTTTTTAGTACAGCCTGCAGAGTGTAAAACACAGCACATCAGAATTGAATTTGTCATCTCCAGACCTCACAGGAATTTTAGGAACTAAATAGTTAGGAAGCCATTCTGGTCCTTCTTGTTGCTTTAATCATAGTCGAAGTTTCAATTTAAACATTCAGGAAATCTCCCTTATTTAAAGCAATCAACTCACTGCTGAGAGGAGTCTGGCTTTACTGTGTTTAATTTTTTGGCATCAGGCAGAAGTTGATTGGTTACAGCTAGTGCATGAAAAGATTCAACCTACTCCCCACCACCACCCCGCACCCAGCCCATAACATTTTAAAATTCCGGAGTGTTGCTGCATCACTCCTACTGAGGCCTGCCTGGACTTCTAATAATGGCAAATCAGCAAGATAGTAACTCAAAACCTTACTTGGAAAATAGGTATAATGCTGGAAAGTCTAAGGAAAATCCCACCATCAAAAAGCCCTGGAAGCTGGAAGTCCTTTGGCTGTTAAAAATAAATAAATAAACCAACCCGGCTCCATGCTAAAGTTTAAATGTTAAACTCCATGGTAATTTTTTTACTCTGTTTTACAAAATGTAGTCTGCCTGCGGTACCACTATATCAGAGAAGCTGAATGCTTTTGTAACTGGAGCCCAACTTTGGAGCTTGCCAACTTGAGCTCACTTGATGGGATGTAAGACTGGTAAGACTGGACAATATGGTGACCACATAATTGGCAAAGAGTTGGACTCACCAGTCTTCCGTAACACTTGTGTAATCCTAAATGCAAATAGTTGACCGTGGGCTGTGATATTCTCACTGGGTGGGGTGGGGTGATGGGGAAGAGATTATCAGATCAAGTTATCCCAGAGAGACTCCAGGGAATTTCTTGGAAATACATTATTTATGTTTCTGTGTATACTTAGGGGAAAATGTTTAATTGTAACACAGGTCTGTGGAGGGAATTGGTTCACTGACTGATAGTAGGGAGAAAAAAAATGTCACTTGCCAAAACTCAGCTGGAAGAGGAATGAAATCCACTCTCCTGCCAAAGAGCCTTAGATAACAGGATGCTAACAGTGAGGTTTTTATTCCTCTCCAGCTGATTTCCTATTAAAAACAATTGACAAAGTTTTTAATTTTTTAAGTTTGCTGATTGATGAATAGGAATATTATAAAGTATCAAATACGTACAAAAAAATTACAAAATCAATCTTGCAAGCACAATTTTTGAGAATTAAGGGCTGATTTGCAGAATGTTTGGAATATAAGAAATGCAAGCATGAGGTCAAATAGAGGGCCAGTGTTTGGGTCATGGTTCCATCATTATTGCTTGTCTGTATTCCAGATATTTGTCTGCACTTTTATCCTAAGAATCTGCTTTGGGCAAGAAAAGGCCTTCCTGTTTTGGCAGGCAATTTGGGTAGCTAGATAAAGATTTACTTCCCTTTAACACATTTTTCAAGTATTTCCACTATTTTGGAAATAGATTCCATGGGCTCTAAGCCTCTTGGGTGGATGACTTACCCTGAAAGATTTAGTCATGCCCGATATGTAATTCACCATTGTTTGCTTCATCAGTCAGAAAGGAAGAAAACTAGATGGAATCCCAAGAACTTTAGTAGGCTTGTTAACAGTCCCAGCAAATCTCCTTTGCTTTGCAGCAACAGGGGAGAGGTTGTAGCCTTTCCCCCCAAACTGGCACATTGAGCAAAGGGAAAGGAAATCTATGACATACAGTCTTTATATATATTCTTTTCCAGATGCAGAACCAAACTGGATTTGTAGTATATTCAAGTACTTCTCTGTGTCTACCTCTTGCCAATGTTTCTATCAGTTTATGAAGATTGAGTGAGGCTGTTTAGTGTTTAATTTCTTCTTCTTCTTCACATTTTGAGGATATGAAGAGCCTCATGTTCCCAGGATTATATGAAATAGAATAAAAGGAATAGCTGATCAGGATTTTTCCCCCCATCTTCATGATAAAAGCATCTTTGGAACTTGGTTTGCTTGTTTGAATTATGCAGGAGAAAGAAAAGAAGTTGCAGAAAGTTCCATTAAATACTGAGTTTAGAAGCATAGAACCAGAAAATTGGAAAGGTTCATTAGGGCCGTATCCAACTCCCTACTTAGTGCCAGGATCCAAATTAAAGTATCCCAGACAGATAACTGCTTAACCTCCATTTGAACCCTTCCTGGGAAGGAGAATCCACCACCACTCGGAGTAGTTGGTTCTACTGTCAAACTGCCTTTCTGTAACTTAAATCCATTATTTAGTGTCCTGCACCCTAGGGTAAAAGAAAGCAAGTCTTGATATTCTCCTGTGTAACACCCTTTCAGGTATCTGAAGATTCCTATCACATCCTATCACAGGTTTTCTGTTCTCAAGGTTAAGCATTCCCACTTCCCAATTTCCTACAGCCAGAATAAAGCCACAGTTAGTCAGCTGATTTCTGTCTGCAAAACAAGATCCCAGACCTTTTTTATACTTGCTCAAGTTTAAAGCCTAGGTTTCTTCTTCCCTCCTTTTCCACAACTTAACAGTCTCTTGGCTTTGATTTTCTCAGGCTTGGTGCTAAATACTCATTGGATATTGACATAATTTACATTCGTACCCTCAGGACTCTCCCTGCAAGCCAGATTGGAAACAAACACAATAGGAAGTCAAGGACACAAGAGCTTTTGATAAGTAATTTCTTATAGGAAAGCAAATAAAGCCATTAAGGGAAAAAAAAAATCAGTATCCGCTATGTCTCCAATGGAAGCCCCATTTACAGAGCAATTAACGTTTACCTTCTTGGGCCTCTTTCTTCCACTCGTACAATATCACTGGTTTGAAGTCACTGTCTTTTGGGTGGGACAAACTATTCTAACTCTCTCTTGTTTTGGTAACAGACTAGTCTTGCTTTAAGCTATTTTCTTCTGACCTTCTAAAAACTAGTTTCCATGTCACTTTTCCCTTCAGGTGCTCCACCATCAGTCCTCCACACCTTCAGGGAAACCTGATTATCTCACTTTCCTTCCTTCTACATGGCTGGCCTGGGTGTTGGTACTTCATGCGCTTCTCTCTGGGTGTCTATAGATGCTGAACAGCTCTTTTCCCTCCCCCCCCCCCTTTAGGGAAACTGTATGGTTCAGAAACCTGGACAAAAATGGAATTTCCACTCCTTCCTTCTCTCTCATGCAGGAGGGAATCCAGCATGATCCCCCCAGTCAGTTTCCCTTGATCAAAACAAATCTATCCAGGCATGAATGGTCATTTCTGGTGGAGGTTTTTCCACTGACCCCCTTGTCCAAAACTCTGATGGATCAGTTTTCCTGTATGCAGTAATACCCACCATTGCCTCCTTGTTGTCTAAATGTGACTCCTTTCCCCTCAGTCATTAGGTATTGTGGGTAGATTGCAAGTCCAAGTGTTCTCTGGTGTTTCTCTGCTACTTCTCAGGATTGGTCTGTCTGTTTGTTTTTCTGTGTCTGGATGCTCCTTCCATTGAATCAGATATTCCAATTTGCTCCTGCAGTGAGAATCCAAAATATATTCTACCTCAAATTCTTCCTTGCAACTCAGACTGGAGGGGAGGTGGACAGAGGAATGTAAGTTGCATGGAAGGCATCAAGGTCCAGAAGGGGATGGTGTAAAACCAACTGCATTTTCACCACAGACAGAAGTTGAAGGAGAAAGGTAACTGGGCATCAGTTTTCTTGGGGCATGGAACTTAGGAATTCAGTAGAAAGCCATATCCTAGCAGAAATGGGAAGATCTTCTTGCCAATGACAGTCAGCATCTTGCTTTTAGGAAGCCTTGACAAGATCCAGCTGTTGTTTGAGAAGCTGGTATGGTGCCTAAAGTTCCTGTTGAAAATGCAAAACCTCAAGGAGGATGAAGAGTGGAGCAAAGTCTGGCAACAGGTGTGGGTGGTAGCCATATGAGGCCTGAAATGGTGAAATGTGAGTAGAAGAATGAACTGAATAGTAATGCAAACTTGGTAAGCTTTCAATTTGCCCATGAAATTAGTACAATTGTCTATGAAAGGACAGTTGTTTTCCAGAAGAGGGACTGTCCATTTTACAGCTCTTACAATCTTCCCAGGAATGATCTTTGGGGAATTCTCCTGATCTCAAGAAGATATCCATTCATACTGAGTGTTGAAGGATTTAAATCTATCAGGACTTCCATCATATTTGTCAGGCAGGGAACCAAGCAATCTCAGAAGTTTAGTTGTAGGGGGCTGTGCTGCAGCTGGCACTTGCTGGCCTGGCCCATTTGTTGTACTAGTTGGGTCACTGACTGCTTTAAACAGTTATTCTGGGCTGCCTCCTGGATCTGAAGTTGTACCACTTCATCCTGATACTGGAGCAAAGTGTTAGCAACCTGATCAAAAGTCATCAGCATGGGAAAGGGGTCAGTCACCATAGCTTGGAGCTAGATAATGTTTTCTTTATCCTCCTATAGAATAGAATAAAATCTTTAATGTGGTCAATGACCAATCCATAAAAATACTTGGATACATAAAATCGATATAGATTAGCTAGATAGTAAACAGATTTGTCAATCAAACTGCTGTGCATCTTACATATTACATGGCAGAATTTGGCCACACTTAAGGAAATAGAGTCATTTGAATCTGAAAGTAAAAGGTTTAAATGGAACTGATCAGAGTGACCAGGATATTTAATTATGCGTGGAATTTGCAGCTCATGAGGAGTGTCAGCATAAAATGGACAGTACAGTAAGGCATGTTTGGTGATTCCTATGGCTCCTTCACCACCTGGGCAGAGTCTGAATTTAAGTGGACTCCCTTTGTATCTCCCTTCTAAAGCTGCTTAAGGAAGTGCACTGAAGTATGCTAAGGTTAGGGTTAGGCCCACCTTAGTTTATCCTCCTGTAAAAGTGGGAGTAAAGAAATTGCTGGAATTACTGTCAGGATTCTCAGAGCAAGCTGGACTGGAAACAGGTATAATAGGTAATCAAGGGCTTAACAGCCTCTGATACAAGTAAACACCAACTTTCAATGTAACTCCATACATGATTACATTGGTATCCTAATTGCTGGGCATCTTTCAGATGATCAGCTATTTATAGATAGACTGCTTTATCAGAAATGTCTATTATAACTCTTGGATATCTCAAAGCATGGCCAGCTGAATGCTCGATGCTGGGAGAAGGAGTATGACCCCCCCCCCAATTACAGCATGATGCCCCTTCATGCGTGTAGCATGTGAAAGTAGCATAGGATTGCCTTTGAAGCCATATGGTCAGGCAATCCTGGTTAATGTTCTGCCAAGTATACTTAATCCTGAGCACATGCTGTGAGCGCAATGCTGTGCTATGGTTACAGCAAGCCCCAAAGGGGAGGGGAATATGCATAGTATAAAAATAGAAGGAAGAAAAGTAGGGCCACAGTCCCCAACTCATGATTTGGAGATCAGAAACAGAAGGCTGAGTCATTGTACACGTTGGATACTTTTAGCTACAGCCAAAGAACTGTGAAATGAGTTTGGTATGTCCCAAAGAGATTTGGAGCAGTATTTGTCAGATGGCAACTTTTGATGCCACTTATCAGACTAGTTTTGAGACTGACAGGAGCTTTAAAAACAGCCAAGTTATAATATTGCTCAGGAATCTGTTATTCAAAGGAGGAAGGGAATCCCTCTGGTCATGTCTAAAGTGCCTCTTTGGATTTTGGCCTTAAGACCTGACTCATATTTTTCCTTACTAATGTTTCTGTTCTATACTATGATTTCTTCCTGATTATCTCACTGACTTTATCCTGTTTGAGATGTTTGAATGTTAACCTTGTTTGAGAAGTCTACAGAAAACTAGAGCAGCTTTCTGTAAAAGAAATAAGTAGATAGTCTTGGTTTGTTACACTGTGATTTTTGCATCAAGCCACACTTACTTTAATAGAAAAGTTGTCAATACGCAGTGAAGTAATTCACAAGAAAAATAATTTGAGATCAGGACTCTTTTCAGGTGAGCAGAGTCACACTGAATAGCTCTGCTCCTTAGTTCTGGCTCATATGGAGACTTGAGCATACAACCATACATGGGAAGGCCCCCTTTCTATGTACAACTATCACAGATGGGGGGGTTTCATGACAAGATAACACTGGTATAAGGCTACTCAGTGCATAATTTCAAAAGGGAGCTCATCTTAAGCCCTGTCCAGTCCTTTGGGTCTTTAAGTGATGAGCACAAGAACCAACGGTCCTTGTCCCCTCTACCGTTTCCTCACTTTCTTCTCTCTCTCTTTCTCTCTACAGAAGGATAGGCACAAGAAACTTGCTGTCCATGGGACAGGAATGTGTGATCAGGTTCTTTTACAATTTAGAAAATTATCAAATGTTTCCTCACTTTTCTGGGATTTGGAAGACACAGAGAGTTCAGGGCAAGCACCAAAAGAGGCACAACATCCTTCAGTGTTTCTCAACCTTGACAACTTTAAGATGTGTGAACTTCAACTCCCAGAATTCCCTAGCCAGCATGTTAAAATTCTAGGAGTTGAAGTCCACACATCTTAAAGTTGCCAAGGTTGAGAAACACTGACATAATTATTTAATAAACACACGCCAAAAGAACAATCCAAGAGAAATTCTGGTTCTGGCCACATACGTGACTTTTTTGCATCACTGCTCTGCCCTCCAAGCAGTAGGGCTCTGCAAAACATTTGCAGTCATTCAACAGCTGCATCATGTTCCAGGCTTTTGTGGCTGCCTCGAGCTCTCTGCACTGCACCAAGTGACTCGGTGTGCACTTTCAGGGACAGCAGCCAGGAGAAGCTTCCAGGCAGCCACAGGAACCTTGCAAACAAGATGGCTGCCTTAAGAACGTATATAGAGAAGTGGTTAAGCATCGTGAAGCATCTCTTTCACATGCTTTGTCCAGCCCTATTGAACACACCGTCCACCACAATATTGAGTATGACCACCCAGAAAGCACAGGGTGGGCAGCATGTGGTCATGTGACCAGGCAGGAGGTGGGAAGGGGGCTTAGAATAGAGCAGTTGGCAACATTCCAAGCAGCTGCCCAGCTGCTTCTCCTATGGGGATGCCTTGGGGATTTTATTTCTGGAATGCTTTTCTTTCTAGTGCCCCCACAGATCTGGCCCTTTTTCAAACTCAAACTTTATTTTGCTGTCTTCTCCCACCACACCAAGTTTGGCCCCATTCTGTTCATTTTTCAGAGAGTTGTCCTGCTGATGGAGAGATGAAAATAAAGAAGAGTTGGATAAAGTCTCAAGCCCTGCTATATAATTTCTTTCCGACTTTATGTTGGGTTGGAAAGAATAAACATGCTCTGCCATGCCACATTATCCTTGCTGCAGTTACAGGTATCATCAAACATTCTTAGGCAAGCTCAGTTGCTTTGGGCCTTCTCATCCAGATTCCCAGGTGTTACAGACTGGAAAAGTCAGGTTGTGGTTCACCATGTTTCTAAGAAAAATGAACAATTTTTTCCCCTGTTTTGTTATCATTATCTTTTCACCTAGTTTGGGGAAACTTCTCCAGCTGCTATCTCACCCACTATATTTTTTCTTTTAATTCAGGACATGTGGTAAAGTTATTAATTCTAAGAAAATTAGAGCAACGATAATAGAAATACTCCACAGAATCTGTTCCACAGTAAATACGTAATTCCTCACTGCTCTTTTTAAAGATTTTTGTTTTGTTTGGCAGTTACAATTGGTGCAATAGCAGGCATTGTTGTGTAAATAGAAAGGTATTCATTTAAAGATGCCTTTGAGCATTTTGTACATAACGTTCCCAGACCAGAATGCACCGCAGGATGCTTATCTAGACTGAAGGGGTGAAACACTTACCCTAAGGGGGTACTTATGCTTAGTTGATATCTCAGTGTTTTTAAGCGACAGGGGTCACCAATAATTTCAGTCTAAATCTGTATGTTCCCCCATCCATGTTAATGGAAGAAGTAACCTGGCTTCTAAATTTGTACTTATATGTGCAGCTATTCCTATTCCTTCACAAGCTTTCCTACCATTGGTTGGAAAACTCTCTACACAGTCATCTTCTCATGCTGCATTATTTATTTACTTGCTTATTTCTTCAATTTTTAAACTGCCACAATCAAAAGACTTGTGGTAGGACACAGTACACTTCAATCTAAGCTATCTTTGGTTAGTAGCATTTAAATCCCCACAGTGATTAACAACAACAATAACAAATAAAAATAATAATACACACACACATTAAGATAATCAGAACAAAATCCATTAATTTTCATTTTAAGTTAGTTTCTTCATATGCCCAGAAACATGTATTGATGTGATACAGCTAGAAATAATATTGGGGAATGGATATGAGCTGTTTGTTATTAAAGAATATTATATATTTTATGCTCACTATTGCCAATACTTTCTTCTAATGCTGTATCTGTCATATTCCAAAATAATATTATTTATGACATATATAATTTATTAAATAATGAATTTAAGATGTTTATATGGGCTGCAGATTATGAATCAGAGTTACACAAACAGGATTGGGTACAAATGTGGACTGTCAAATCACTGCAGTCCGTCTCAGTGCAAACAAAATAATTCAATCTGAAAATGATAAATGGCACATTACCCCACTAAAATTAGTACAAATACACAGAAATTGATACATATGGGTCTGTACAAGAGATCTTGTATGTATTGTGTCTTCTTTAATACAAACATTTTTTAAAAAAAGAACAATATCATTTTTAAAAAAGTTAAGACTGGAAAGAATTGATTCTATTTTGGGCAGAACAGAATGATCCACTAAATGTACTTACAAAATATTCTGATTATGGGTAGTCAAGATCAAATACACAGAGGAACTATACAAGAAAGATCCTGATATCCATGCTGGTGTGATCACTGATCTTGAGCCGGACATCCTAGACAGCAAATTCAAGTGAGCCTTAGGAAGCATTGCTAACAACAAAGCTAGTGCAGATGACAGTATTCCAGCTAAGTTATTTAAAATACTAAAAGATGATGCTGTTAAAGTGCTGCACTCAATATGCCAGCAAGTTTGGAAAACGCAACAGTGGCCACGGGATTGGAAAAGGTCAGCTTACATTCCAATTCCAAAGAAGGGCAATGCCAAAGAATGCTCAAACTATCGCACAATTGCACTCATTTCACATGCTAGCAAGGTTATTCTCAAACTCCTACAAGCTAGGCTTCAGCAGTATGTGAACCGAGAACTACCAGATGTACAAGCTGGGTTTCGAAAAGGCAGAGGAACTAGAGATCAAACTGCCAACATTCGCTAGATCATGGAGAAAGCATGAGAGTTCCAGAAAAACATCTACTTCTGCTTCATTGACTATGCAAAAGCCTTCAATTGTGTTGATCACAACAAACTGTGGCAAATTCTTAAAGAGATGGGGGTACCAGACCACCTTACCTGTCTCCTGAGAAATCTGTATGCGAGCCAAGAAGCAACAGTTAGAACCGGTCATGGAACAACCGATTGGTTCAAAATAAGGAAAGGAGTACGACAAGGCTGAATACTGTCACCCTGCTTATTTAACTTATATGCAGAGTATATCATGAGAAATGCCAGGCTGGAAGAATCACAAGCTGGAATTAAGATTGCAGGAAGAAACATCAACAACCTCAGATATGCAGACGATACCACCTTAATGGCAGAAAGTGAAGAAGAACTAAAGAGCCTCTTGATGAGAGTGAAAGAGGAGAGTGCAAAAGCTGGCTTGAAACTCAACATTAAAACTAAGATCATGGTATCTGGTCCCATTAACTCCTGGCAAATAGAAGGGGTAGAAATGGAAGCAGTAACAGACTTCATTTATTTGGGCTCCAAGATCACCATAGACGGAGACTGCAGCCATGAAATTAAAAGACTCTTGCTCCTTGGGAGGAAAGCTATGGCAAACCTAGATAGCATATTAAAAAGCATAGATGTCACCTTGCCGACAAAGATCTGCATAGTCAAAACTATGGTTTTTCCAGTAGTAATGTATGGCTGTGAGAGCTGGACCATAAAGAAGGCTGAGCGCCGAAGAATTGATGCCTTTGAACTGTGGTGCTGGAGAAGACTCTTAAGAGTCCCCTGGACTGCTAGGAGGTCAAACCAGTCAATCTTAAAGGAAAACAACCCTGATTGCTCATTGGAAGGATTGATAATGAAGCTCAAGCTCAGATACTTTGGTCACCTAACACAAAGAGAGGACTCTTTGGAAAAGACCTTGATGCTGGGAAAGATTGAAGGCAAAAGGAGAAGGGGACGACAGAGGATGAGATGGTTAGATAGCATCACTGAAGCAATGAGCATGAAACTGAGCAAACTCAGGGAGGCAGCGAAGGATAGGAAGGCCTGGTGCAATATGGTTCATGGGGTCATGAAGAGTCAGACACGACTTAACAACTGAACAACAACAACAAGTTAAGATCAACAGATCTTCTTTAGATTTGGCAGAACTCTTGTCAATTTCACATGGTTAAAAAAAATAACGTGCATGTCTACCATTTCACTGATTTCATTTGCTTTTACAGTGAACTTGTAAAAGCAAACGAAAAAAGAGAGGTCTACCATTTTAACCATTCACTGTAAAATAGTGAAGAACCTGTCACCATTCTCCTGGTGAACCTGTAAAAAAGAAAATGGCTACTGAGGGCAGTGACTGGAGGAGAGGGTGGGGTATTCCTTCTACGGCATGCAGTAGTCAGCTGGACTGAAAGCATTTTCTGACCATAAAATGTAATGCAAGACAAACCAGGTAGCACTACATGTGCTAGCTCAAGCCAGGAAACACTGCTGTTGACATGGAGCAGAAGAAGACTGGTGGAGGTTGCCTTCTCAGAGATTTGGGGTAAGATAGAGCACAATGTGGTACATTCCTGCCTTCAAGAATTAGTCAATGACCCATACGCACATCAGCTAAGCTGGTCTTGATCAACCCTTTCTGAGGATTTCATCAACTCCATCTAATCATGACTTATTCTTCCCCTGCCTCAGCCCACCGATTCTTTCTTCTTATATTTGTTTTGTGATTTGATCCTTATTAATTCTCCCTATATGACCAAATCTCAACATGCTTCATTCATACTGGCCACTCATTTTTTTATTTCAATCCACATTCATTTAATCCTATTCATCCTTGATCCTATCTCGTATTGTTTTGCAACACAAACTTCATAAGTATTCCATTCCTACTGAATTAAGGTTACTTTTATGTTTCTGACATCCTCAACTCTCATTTCCATCTAATGAAATTGGGAGAAGCATGTTTTATACACAGCTGTTTTTGTTTCTTTTGAAAAACATTCATTAAAAACTCTTGATTTATAAATCTAAAAATGTGGTGGGTGGGTGCATTGTATATAAAATTAAGAGACTATACTTTTAAAAACTTGTAGTGTTGAAAAGATGGGAGGATTTGCTTGCTTAAGGTTCAAATACTATAAACATTTTTCATAGTTTTTTGGAAAAGAAAACTTTCATGTTTTTGAGTAATTAGATTTCAATTTTCTGGATTTATAATTGGCTAGAGTAATCTTGTAGAGTTCCTAACAGTTGGTACACATACCAGGATTGGTGCATCCTTATTGCCATTATGCTGTTCCACACCATACAGGAGTATGTGTGTGTGTATGCTTAACCCTAAGGTACCCATTATTATATCTCAGAAGTATGTACTAAATATGTATCTATCTTAACTGAATCCCTTCCTGTGTATATGCTATAGATGAAAGGTTTTTTTCTCCTTCACTCCATATGTTTTAAATGCATATGTTTTAGGTGAACTATTCTAATTCTTTATCATTTTCATTTTTATATTTTAATCTTTTTTATTTTCTTGCGCTGATGTTTTTCCTTCTTTGAAATGTTTCTATAAGACAAGATATAGAATAAATTAAAAAGTTGGTGTGTGCAGTGAAATGGCAAATAATTCTGTTGGGTTCACAATTTAAGAAGAATTTACCTAATGTCCCACTTTTGAACCAGTAGATATTTAAGAAACATTTAGCAATCCTTAAATATTTAAACTATGTAGATTATGCCCCTGTGATGATTTATACCATAGGACAAACAGGGGCTGCATGTTTACCTGTAGGAGACCACAAACAGCCTCTAGGCCACAATATAGAATCTATACCATATTCATCCAAGTTTGAAACACAGACATACTGTCAGACTTCCAGTGCTTCCCTGACATGAACCTCAGTGAAAGAGAAAAGGCAGATATAAATCCTTTCATCAGTAAGGATTTGTTTTCTTCTTTAAAAATGGAGAAGACAGCAAAACTTAACAAAAGGAAATTGTTCTAAATTTGGGGTCTACATTCCTTAATCAAAAGGCACTGAAATATCTGTGAGCCGCTATTCTAAACTTCAACATTTAGAGGGAAGCATAGGATTAATGTTATGCAGTTGAAATAAAATACTGTGTAAGTGCAATTTTTATGATGCTGTCATTAATTTGGGCCAAAATTCACTTCACAGGAAAACTAGAATCTCATGCCCTTTAACCTAACTGAAGTATTCTGTGGAAGGGCTAACCTGCAGTGATAAGTCTTTAAGATTTATCAAAGGCTTACCTGATAAATGTCTCCTTTTTACACATAAAGATTCAAAATCCATCAACTGTCTGGGTATTTGTGGGACGGCCTCTCTCCTATGGTTTCTGCTTACCCCACTGGATCTAACGGGGAAGGCATGCTCAGGGTCCCTTCCATCCAAGAACATCATCTTCTTGGCACAGGAGTCATGCCTTCTCTGTGGCAACACCTGCCCTGTAGAACAGCATCCTTCCAGAAACCCAGATGGCCCCAACCCTGTTAGTCTCTCATAAGGCATTGAAGATCTGGCACTGCACCCAGACCTTGGGGCCAGGAGGTTGGCAAGCTCTCTTGGTTAATAGTGTTTTTTTATAAGTTTGGATTATTGTTTTGACCTCAAACATTGGAGTTTGGATTGTCAAACTGTTGTTTTACCCTTGTACACCACCCAGAGTCACTGCTGTGAGATGGGCAGCCATATAAATAATTTAAATAAATAAATCTCCCCCCACCCACCCCACATACACACCAATGCACACACCAGGCAAAACTTTAGTGAACGTTTGAAATGGTCTTAACTGGAACTAGAAAGTTTTGATCAGGGAAAGAATGGATCCCAAGATAATGGGCTCATCTCTGGGAAATAAATCTTCTTTTTCTTTGCCCCAGTCTGTGTAATAAAGAATTTCAGTAATAAAATCAAAGATGCAGCAAAAGCGGCAAATAGAAGAGAGCTGGCATTTATCTGAAACTGAAGGAAGCTTTAATTTGTTCAGCTGTGCAATATGATGATTTTTCGCTAATTCTTCATCTTTGAATAATATTTTTAAAAAATTAAAACAAAGGTTTTATTGTTTAAAAGAAAATCATATGTTGATCTGCAGACTCTTAAAACTGGAGGCTTGGGTGCCATTGCTTTATTTGTTTCACATGTTCTCATTGTTATTAGAAATTAAGGAATTATTTTTTATAAAAATCTGCATACTGCATTTGGGAATTGTCTGCACAGAAATGCATATATTGGTATATGCACAAAAGCACAAAAATATATTGTACTAAGAAGAATTGCTTGCAGAATTGTGAACATCTAGTAATATTGTTATAATAGGAGGAATGTGTACAGAACACATACAAATATTTCAAACTAATAAGAAAAGGACAAGATGAATATAAGATTAGAAAAATTGACATATTCTCCCTTTTCTTTAGTGGAAAGACTTGAAATAGTGATATTCAGAACAATCTACTTGATGTAACTGAACAAGCAGAGCATACCTTTTATTGTAATTTTTCATATTACAAATATGAACTTAATCTCATATTAACATAAACCAATGTATTATTTCTGATTCCCAGAAAAGAAGTTGTAATATTCTGCTGTGCAAAAATAACAACATGTAGGCAGACTAAAACATTTAATATCACATAATAAATATGGACTGGGACCAACCAAAAAAAGTTGATGATTCATGTTTACAACCCGCCTTTTCATTTAAAATTTCTCAAGGTGGCTTTTGGATTTTACAGTTTACTGTCAGTTAGTTGAAAGAAACATATCTTCCTCACATCAACATATGTGGCCATAAAAATAACAGCACATTCATGCATAACATGGGAAACAGATTTTCTGAGCTGAGTGCTGGTACATGAGATCCAGTTGCTCCAATTTTGTTCTTCACTTTGCATGAAAACAATAGCATATTGTGACATTTGAATCTTGCCATTTGTGAAGCAAGCAATTTCAGTCTTTGACTGACAACAACTTCCATAATTGCACTGGGATTTAATCTGGCTTCCCAGTCACACTGAAATGTTTGCAAGCTACTGAATGTAATTACATAATGGCTTGACAATACCGTTATTTAATCTACTGACCACATTAGTTCTGAAGCATTAATTTTATGTGCTCTTTAAGTAAAACATTGGAATGCTGAAGGAAATGACCCTGCTAATGTTCAGCACAACTTATTGTCTTCATGGGGAAGTTCCAAACTATTTGCCTAACCATTCCAGTCATGAGTAAGAAGCATCACAGGGTGAATCTGTAGCAAAGGGGGATAATTTAAGCATTCCTGGCAGACCCCCTTCTTCAAAGGGTTCCTCATGAAAGATAATTATGGCCGGCCACCACAAGTCAGGCTGAACTTCTTGACACACCATGGTTGATTCAGCTTGGGAGTTTCTAACCCTTCTGCCAACACATCTTCCTCCATTCTAAATCTAATAAAAACAGAAAGGAAGGTGCTGGTCCTGGCCCAATTCCAGAAATAAATATAGGACTTAACAAACCTTGTGCCAATCTTGAAGCACAATCCTGCCCACGTCACAGTGCAGCCTTGTACATGTGGAATGTTTAAATGAGAAATTCCTTCCCAAAAGCAATGAAATTGACTCTCTAGATATAAAAGAAGATGTTTATTGGGACCATGGGAAGACAACAATTGCAGCCTGGACATTTTAAATAAAAAAGGTGATTAAATCAGATGTCACCTTGAATGAGATCTTGGTTTCAGAACATATTCTGAATTCACAACATAGAGGGAAATCCTGCAGGCCTTTTTGCTGGGGGCTGCTTTTCCATTGCTTTTCCTTGCTGCTTGTTTTTGTTGCTGCTGAATGGGGAGGAGAAGGGGAAGCCAGCCCTTCTGGAAGTCTCTTGCTTTGCCCAATCAAAACAAATGGTTATTCTCTGATTTCATGAATCTAACCAGGAAATCAGAAAATTAGCTGGACCCATCTTTTTAAGTACCCCATGGTTGAATGATAAAAGCTTGGAAAGGTTTTTACCAGTTATACCACTGTACATTAAAGACTGTGTGGCAGAAGATTTTTAGGAAACAAAATACAAATTATGTTTATCTAGATCTTTCAGCATGGAGTCAGCCTCCCAGATTTTTAAGTGGCACTATTCTGCCAAATGAAAACAAAAAACAAAAAACAAACAGGGGTTCATCCCAGAGTCCTGATCTCTCTACCTTTCCATGATATATGCTTGATACAGATAAATTCATGACCAAATTTAGGACTGATGGCAAGTTCTATGGGATGAGCCTCATTTGGTGTTTGTGGGGAGAGGGAAAACCTACTTGAGACCTGACTTGAAGGATAAGATGCAGGTAATAGAAGTCTCTAGAAGAAGTTGTGATCTTAGACAAATGGTAGATTTATCTTCCTACATTTTAACTCTCCAGATCCAAGGGCCTTGTTTTACTCTATCATTGGCACTATACTGCAAGGGCATGGAAACTGACCACATTATGGTTCCAAATCACATGGTAAGTTTTATAGAGTACATATGCAAGAACAAATAAACTGGAGAATATAATTTTAGAGCAAACTCTCATACAATGTTGAGACAGAGAAGCCTATAGAGTGGAGATATATATAGTTGCTATTAAAGCCAGACACTGCTTTCTTCCAGGAACAAAGACGGTGCCTTCTCTGTCTTACCAAGCTCACTATCATCAGATGACTTCAATCATTGTTTTCAAATTAAGGCCCAGAATTGAAAGCCATTTTCTAACTAAATGCATAGCTGTTCTGAATTAAAGCTATATTGGCTTCTCTTTATCGTTGTATCATAATTTAATTAAATAGGCCTCCTGTGGAAGAATTTGTTCTCTTCTAACATGTCACAAGCAGTAGTGCTTACCAGCTCCAGCTGCTATTCCCACATGAAGCATGCATTTACAATAAGCAAGCAAATACATAGACTTTCTCCAAAACCACAAGCAAAAGCTGGGTGGCTAATTTGTTTCTTCTTGTCTAATATTTTTTCCTCATGGAACCCAACAGCACTTGCCTAACCCAGCAAAGGTACAATGTAAAGACATCTTTGGGGCTATGGGAACAATTAGATTGCTAAATTCCTATCACTGTTCCTGTTTCTAAATAGGCCTGTAACAGCCTTCTTAAATCTAGTTCCCTTCAGATATGTTGTGACTACAGCTCCAAGGATCCTTAATGCCAACTGGAAATAGTGCATTCACAATGTATCTGGAGGGCACCAGGTTGCAAAAAGCTGGCCTACACCGTTTAAATTGGAGAATTGGTTTGGATTTGTTGGTCCATTTAGTTTCCTACCTAAAGGATCTGGCAGATGTTGTGCTTGAAGTGATTTAACACTTGCATGTTCAATATGCAATGATTATAGTTTACATGTACAAAACAGATATTATAGATCATCCATCTCAAGCTAACAATGAGCTGAAAAGTTGGGAAAGGAAACCAATTTACCACATGTCCAACCCACCGCCCCTTTGGGTAAAAAAATGCCTTTCCTTCTTTGGAATAAGGTGCAAAAGTGACAGATATTTTAAAAGTTGCGCTGAACCCAATCCCTGGCACAGAGACAAAAATTCATTTCAACAGCAGTAGACAACTTACTGTCCTTCAGATGTTTTGGTCTTCAGTTCCCATTAACCCCATCCAGCATGGCCGGTGACAAGGCACTGTGGGAATGTTAGTTCAAAATCTACAGAGTTCATCAGGTTGCCTACCAGGGGCATCCATAGAGGAGATAAAAAGGTCAGGATGGAAGCTGTGAAGGTGAAAGTGAAGCTCCACTCCTTTTTATATGTACATATTAAAAAGACCATATAAAATTATATATTCACACCTGCCGTGTCATCTTTTTAAAACTCTGCAGCAGATGCCCCCATTGCCTGCTCCTGCCTTCCATTTCAGTGCTTCGTCACAGACAGAGAAGATGGCTATCCAGATGTGAATGATTCCAGTACAGATCCCCATCTTGCTATGACTGATTACCCAGCATGGTGAGGCTGTCAATGCAAAACTACTAACGGTAGGGCTATTAGATCTGGCCTGCAAAAACCTGGACAACCAGTGGATGACCACAATACAGAAGCCTGTTAACTCTTTGCCGCCATCTAGTGGTCACCTGTAGTTTGGCAGCCCAGATCTGGTAGTCCTGTAGTGGAGAATAAAACGGTAGGTGACATTAATTTTATCGTCTCAGCACTAGAAATGCTCTCCTCTATTTCCACAAAACAAGGCTAAGGAGACTGCATTGTTATCACTAGTTATTCAGTAAGATTGCCTAAGCAGCATTCCACAATGTGGTCACTTTAACCAATGATTCCTGATTGGTTCAGATGTCACTGTGAGGAGAGAAAATCACTTGGAAAAACAATGAAGCAGCTGCATATTACATTTTATTTTATGCATTTGTTAAACATGCCCAAGATTGCTAATATAATGCATATTAGGATGGCAGGCTGTATATTAATAATGCATATTAGGATGACACACCAAAATGATTTAGCTGTGCTAGTTCATTTTATTTGGGCTTTTGCTCACTTTTACCCTCCTGCTTCATTATTTTAATTTGCTTCGTCTCTGTTGTATCATGAATGTCCAAGGGGGAGCAAATATCAAAATGTGTGTGACAGGGTCATCATGCAAAATTCCACAATTTAATGGCAGTTCATAATGGGCGCATTTGCATGATGTTTCTGCATGGGAGTCATCATTTTGGCATCACTGTAGTTTGCTGAAGACACTGCTGTATTTCATTCCCCCAGAAAACATTTGCTAATGGGCAGCGAATAGATGGAATGGAATAACCAATATAAGAGAATATGTGTAGCTCAGGGTTGAACTGTGGAGTCATTGGGGTTCTCTGAGCTTGGTTGTTTTCTTGCAGACGTTTCATTACCTGACTAGGTAACATCTTCAGTGCTAGAATGGAGTGGGGTTTGCCCTTTGTATATATACAGTGGCATGCCCTGCCAGTGTTGGTGTGTGTGTGTGTGCCCCCCCCCCCAAATCTGGTAATTTGTTGATTAGGGTATTGTTTACTGCTTGATTGTATGTCTGGTGATAATCTTGGTGTTAATCTCTGCTTATCTGGGTGATGATTGCTGGTGAGGAGATGTTCTAAGTTTTTTGTTTTCCTTTTTATTGTCTCTTCTGAATAGTGTGTAGATGTTGTTTATCTCTATGTGCCTGTTGATTGCTGCCTTGTCTGAATACCAAGCTTCCAGGAATTCCCTCACATTTTTGGATTTAGCTTAGTCTAAGATGCTGACAGTTTCCCAGTTGGAACTATGGTTAAGTCTGTCCATGTGTTGTGAGATTAAGGAGTTTTCATCGTGTCTTCTGCAGCTAGTTGGTATTCATGGATGCACTCTGCTAGCCTTCTGCCTGTCTGTCCTTCGTAGTGGTTGTTACAGTCTTTACACTGTATGTTGTAGATGACTCCTGTTTTTCTTCTTGGGCTATTGGGTCTTTTGGTTTGCTTAAGATGTTTTGGAGGGCTTTAGTTCTCCTCACCAGCAATCATCACCATAACTTTTATTTGAAACAGTTTTAATTCATTAGGTACCATTATTTACTTAGCTGCTTTCTAACTTGCAAGTGTAGAAAGTTAAGTACAATGACTCCAGGAAGATAAAATATAAATTCTGTATGAAAAAGTATTTGCAGACAGATTAATTTCCCAACAGAATAAATAGCAAGTGGACATAAGGAAAAATTATATGGAAACTGCTGGAATCACAGTGAAAAGATTTATGTTACAGACTGGCAAATAATTGTCTTCAACTACATTAATAGAAAGTGATGAAATGATGAAGAGGTGAAATGATGAAGTGAAAGAGACTGTGGATGAGAAAAAAATGTTAGAAGGAAATGACTACTGCAAAAAATGAGAATGAGATCAAGATATTATATAATGGAAATAGATGATTGCAAAACATATAGCCAAAGAGAGTTAGTAATGTTTAAGATTAAAAGTAGCAAGATAATGCAAAGTGATTTTGATGGAAACAAAAATTATTTTGGAAATGAGTCAAGATGTCTAAACAAGGAGCCTTCAGCAGAGTGAATGAAATTAAAAATAAAAGGGATGAAAGGGATGAAATTATTTGGGCAGAACAATAATGATAAGTTGAAGAGTAGAATTGAAATAAATGCTGTAAGTGTCAGGAACCAAGAAAAAATGAATGGAAAAGAAGTCATAAATGCTGTGAGAATATTGAAAAATGGTCAGGCTGAAGGGAGAGAAAGAAAGGTGTAATTGAGGAAATGTTAAAATAGGGACATGATCTGCTAGCTGAGTGACTGTGTGACTTGTTTAATCTGTGAGTGAAGACTGCATTGTTCTCTGATTGAAAGAATGTAATTCTTGTCACCTTATTGGTAACAAAAGGGAATATAAAATATGGGGGGATTCATTTGCTAAATCTGCCCAGAAGGTGGGATTGGCAGGATTTTAATCAAAGGATACGACAGGTAACAATAAGCAAAAGGAGAGTGTGGCTTTATGCTGGGCAGAGAATGTGCTGACCTGAGTTTTGTGCTTCAACAGGTAATTGCAAAATATATGAATCTGAGAAAAGAAGTCTGTTGCATGTTTAGAGAAAGTGTGTGATAAAATGCAAAGTCTCAAATTATGGAACGTTTTGTACAAATATGGAGCTGAAGGTTGATTGCTCTATGATAAAAGTAAAGCATGTGCTGAGTAATATGCAGTTCTTTGAGGAATGAATATTGATCAAAAGATGTGAAAATGGTTGCGCTTCTGTCCATGTTGTTACATGGAAGTTATTGTTGGTGGGTAAGGACAAATATAAATATAAGTTGAATGCAGTGGTAATAGATATAGGATCAAGAATGAACGAGTGCTCAATAAATGTGGATTGAATATAAATTGTGACTGACCAGTAAGAAAAAAAATCCTTTGAGATGGTTGGGTCATATGGAAAGAATGAATGCAGATCAAATTGCAGAAAAAATATATGAAGGAAGAGTCAGTGAGTCAAGAGGAAGGGGAAGAATGAGAAAGTCATGGTTGAAAGGAGTTGATGAGGTCTTCAAAAAGTGAGAGGTGATAAGTTTAAGGACAAAAAACAATGTATGAAGCAGGACATGGATGCTGTGCAAGCAAGAGTGGTTTGCCCTGGAGAGGTATTGTGAATGGTGTTGACGTAAATCTGTTTTAACTATGCTCTTTTCTTTCTCTTCTTTTTCTTAACACATGCCTTAACTCATGCCAGCTTCTTTGGCTTACTATTTCTTTCTCCCTGTCTGTGCTTTGCATTACATTGCTTATCCTGAAGGGGAACAGCATGATGGCCTGCATATAATTCAAAGAAATTAAAACAGAAAGCAATAAGTGGCAAAGCCAAACTGCAAACAGAATTTGGTTCAATATCCTTGGTCTGTTAAGGACCAAAAGGCATGAGCAGCCTGGGTGGACAATCTTCACTTCTTCTCAGGGTACATAAGCTTTTAAGTCATCTGCTGAGAAATCTGGGGAATGGGCTGTCCCAAATGAATTCTTTCCAGCTGTTGGTGGTCTTTCCAGGAATGGATGGAGTAACCTTCTTGGCCTGGACTTCTCCTTCTGGCTTTTCCCTCAAGGTGATAAAGCTATTATCATTTATCAGTATCTCTGCTGACTAATATGTAGTTGTTTTCATGCTGTATAATTTGCCCACCTCATGTTCAAAATACTTGATTTATGTCCTTTTGCTAAGCACAGTGTTCATGCTTGACAGATAAGGAATCATAGTAAATTTCTCCCAAGCCTTCTCCATTGAAAAGCTTCCTTTGTTATGCAGGCTGGGGCTGAACCTGCTACAGCCATGCTGCTCTCTGTAAATCACAATGCCCTGCTCATTTTATTCATATACTTGTGCCTGTAATTTATGTCAGTTCACACTAAGTCCCTCATTTCACATTATCCCGTAGAAGCAGAGGCAGATTTATATTCTTTTCCAATGAGATTTTTTAATTTAATAGAGATTGCTGTATACCAGAATGATTTATTATAGTGTGTGGTGATGTCTTGGAGAGTGACAATGCACCTCAGTAATCTGGCAGGCCTCCATCCACAGAAGTGGTTTGGAGTTGGGAAAGTTCAGCTTTGGTTGCTGTGGGTTTGGTACAAAAATGTTATTTGTTTCTATGCCCCATTTCATCATACCAGCAGTAGAGAATGCCCAGACAAAGCCAAATGATGTATATTTGGGGTATATCATCTTTCCACAACTCCTTTTTTCTTCTTCTAGGAAAAGTAATGTTCATGTGCAATGAATCTGTTATTTGTATTCTAAATATACTGTTTCTAAACATATCTATCTGCTAATACTTTCCATTCATATCTGCTGAATTGATTTCCAAGGAAGAATGTTAGAAGTGGGAAGGCAGGTGCCAATACTGAAGGAAAAGGAGCCAGAAATAAAGACTTTTCTTGTGTGTGTGTGTGTGTGTGTGTGTGTGTGTGTGTGTGTGCCTTCAAGTTAATCTTGACTCCTGGTGACTTCCTAGACAAGTCCCTGCAGTTTTCTTGGCAAGATTTTGGAAATGGTTTCCCTTGTCTTCTTCCTAGGACTGATAGAGAGTGACTGGTCCAAGATCACCCAGCTGCATTTGTGCTGAAGGCAGGACTAGAACTCACTAGATCGAACTGGCTCTCTAATAAAGGCTTAGCTTTTAAACATTGAGGTTAATCTCTACTCTGAAGCTTCTAGATTTTTTTTTTTTAACAGAGTGACTGCATGCCTTAGATCTAGGTATATTCAAGTCTCACTGAAATCAATGAAAGTTAATTGAGATTAACTTTTAATTTTAATTAACTTTTGAGATTAACTTTGATATGGACCTGAAAAAGAGGTTCATAACATTATTTGATTATATTCTCAACACAAAGCAGAATTGTCAAGTCTGCTTTGCAGGAGAATTGAAATAGATATTGGGCATGTCAGACATCTGATTAGCATGAGATAGAATGCAAGACTACTGTTTTCAGACAGAGAGGAAACTGCTTAACATGAAATATGACATCATAAATACCATAATGATGTTTTCTGTCCATGTTTTTTATTACAGGATGGCTCTATTACTTAAGACTTTCCTGGAAATATGCCACTATTCAGACTGGAAGCCGGAAATGTGCTTTGGATCTGGTATGGGTCTCTTAGCTGTTTCTTAAAGAAGCTATGATCACATTCTGTTGCCACCTCACTAATACTACCTTAACTCAAATGTACATTTTCTGGGAAGTACACCGCTACTGTGTTCCTGGAGGTTGGTAATCTGTGGAGTTTCTGGAGTACTTATTGAGAAGTAGTGTGCATAATAAAAACAACAACACCATCAACCCATTAAACAACATCTGCCTATCCTAGGTCCTTGGGAAGGACTCAATAGGTGGATAAAAATACAAATCCAGTCTAAACATCTGGCCGACTATGCAACCAACCATAATAATAATACTGCAATAAATAAGACTGGTTTACTCTAATTAAGAACAACAAAAGACAAGGCATTCAGAATTAAAATATTCATAGTAAGACAAAAATACAGACTGAAACCATAATGATGAAAAAAAGCAGACAACCTTTGTTGTCCTATCATTTAATATTATCCCTCTAGAATCACTTAGTTTTCAGAAGTTTCAGATGGAAGCCAGCCTGATTTTTATTGGAAGGCTATTTTGAGACTGCCACCAAACAGCACTGCCTATAGGCCTCACCAACAGATTCTCTTAGGATGAATGAGTTGGGCAGGTTCATTCCAGTTGGAAGAATACTTCAGTGCCAAGCCATGGAGGGCATTGGACATAATAGGTATCAACCAGCACTTTGTATTGCACCTGGAGCACAGGATTTATGTGTTTGTGGAGAGGAATACCAGCCAGTAATTGGGCCATTGCATTCTGGACTAACTGAAGCTTCTAAGTGGTCTCCAAGGGAAGTGTCATGTAGAGGACATTGTTATAGACTAGTTTTCACTGTGGGTTTTTTTTGGGGGGGGGGATAATGTACCACTGAAACTAAAGACTCAAATCTTCCTGAAATGGAAATGGGAAGAAATAGATGTTAGACTGATCAGAATTAACTTCTTCCTTTGATTTAATTGGAACTAGCAAATGTAACTGTGGTTGCCTTGTCCTGCCAGGGTTAAAAGCTATTTATATTTAGGAAGCATATTTCAGGCGTTGTATTTTCATTTAAACATCATCACTGAGCAGTCTCCCCGCCCCCGCCCCCGCCCCCCCCCCCGCTCTCTCTCTCTCTTTTTAAGGAAACACCAAAATTTGATTTGGACACCAGAAGGATGTTGGGAGGTCAGTATTACTAAATATTATGAAGCTTGGAAGATTTAATTTTAAGCACGTGTAATAACTGTAATTATTCTATTCTTTGGCATATGTAATTTAGTATTTTATATTTATGAAGATAGACATTTCTGAAGAGTTTAATGAGTAGTAAGGTAGTTTTCCCATTAAAACTCAATGCCCTCTACAATTTTTAATCAACAGTAATTCATTGCCATATGTGTCTGTGGCTTTGAAAGCTGTCTCAACATTCTGCACAGGAGCCAAAACCACCAACATTTTATGAGCCATGATATTTAAAAAAGAAGTATTTTAAAGACATCTACAAAAAATCTATTAAGTCCATCAAATTTATTAGATGGCTAGTAAATTGGAGGAAAGATCACATCTAATATTCTAAAGGTGTATAAATATTTTAAGACAAGCTAATTTTGTGCCATCAATTTCCCTGACCTGACAGAAATACAATCTCTCCCTGAAGGGTTGCAATGAAGCTTCAGTAGTGTTTTGGAACCTAACAACATGTTATAGGAGATGTGCTACATCCATTTCTCGCATCTTTCCCATAGCTTTTGGCTGCTATTTGCAGCTTTGGAGGTATGGAAAGAGATGGAACATGGTGATATCCTATCATAGCTTTTTATTACCAAATGTGATCAGAAGGAGGAAGTTGGAAACATAAATTGGCAGCAACCTCATGTCTCCCATAATATTATGCCCTAACTTTGGTGGCATTTTTCAGAATATGTTAGAGACAATTGAAAAAGAGAATGGGTCCTGGAGTTAACAATTCTAGCTTTCTGCTTTGAGTGCGAGATTGCCAAGGAAGCAAATCCCCCCTCCTCTTTTTGTGGGTGGGTGTTCTACTTTATGGCAACATAATATCCAGATCATCTTGAGTTTATACAGGATACCTTTGGCATTCCTAGTTGTTGTTGTTTCTTCCACATTTTTCCAATAGTTTGATTCTGATAAGAATCACACAGGAAGGATAAAATACAATCTGCTTATGTCCAAGACTCAGCATTTACTCATTCACTTTAATGTCCAACTTGCTTTCCTGGTATCTTCTCTCTCTGAGTATCTTGGCAAATGTAACCATGAGAATTAGATTACAAGCCTGCAGATACAAAAAAGGGAATTTCCTACAACTGTTTAGATAAAATAATCTTCAAGAAGAGGGGACTGTGATGTGCTTGTGAGAAATTTAAGCCAAAATGCTTGCATTTTTTTCCTAGCAAATATTTGCTGGCACTTTAAGAACAACATTATCCTATACAATAGGAAGGCCTTTGAAGATGTAATATCTGACATCTACATGTGATTGAATATCTCCCTAACCCTTTTTGTTCCAGTAATGAATACTAGCTAGCATCTTTTACAATTCTGTTGCATCTTGTTTCTCATTATGTAGTTCAATGCATCTGCTGAAGTTAAAAAAAAGGTTACTAAATAAGTAATTAAAATAGTACTAATTTGTACTGCAGCAACAGATGCTAAAGACTATACTTTTTCCAGTTGGTATCCTTTTTCATGGGTGGGTCTTTAAAGACATGTGGATGACCCATTATGGTGCTTTTAGGCAATACAGTGGAGGCCTTGGATATAGAATTTTGGCTTTATTGTTTATTATAATTGATTGTCTAAATCCTTGATTTTATGGAACAACCCAACTTTTGCCTCTTTTAAATCAAACATGCCATTATCAAAGGTATAAGTAATATTTTTGGGCTTGTGGGGAAATTTGGACATTTGGGTGCATGTTATGGGAACGATCATCAAATAGGAGGGACTGTCCTACTGATTAAATAGTTGCCATTGTGAGTTACAGAATTTCCCTTTACTAGAAAGCAAAGTAGTGTGGCTGTTTCCTGCACTCCTGCCATATTTTTATTTACCTGATTTATAGATGACTTTTCTGTTTGAAATGAACTGTTCTACTCTGTCACAATATTTTCTATCATCCCAGCTTATCTTTGTTTGTTTGTTGTTTTCTAAGAATGCCCTTGGGTCTCTGACTTCATTCATTTCAGCTTTGAATCTGAATTTCATAAAGTATGGTTCAGTTAACCCCCTTTGCCTTTTTTGTTATTGGAACTATAACTTCATTTGCCCTGCCTCTTCAGTACCTCACAACCTACTGACCATGAGGGGCAGCAGCATCTAGACTGAGAGTTAGAGATTTCCTCTGGGTTCCCTCCTTAAGTGCCTGCTCTTTGTCTGTGAGATTGCAAATCTTAGAGTGATTATTTCCTGCTTTGTCTTTCCAGATCACTTTCTCTCTGAGCCTTGACCTGATAAATTATAGCTACCTGGGAGCTAAGCTTTCTCTATTCCTCCCCATTTGCTGTAATACATCTTCTTTCTGTTAAAGTTAGAAAGAGTTGCTTCACTAGTACTTTGTCAGGTTCATTATTCCCACTCTCCAGGAACACACTCAAATAGCTCTCTCGATATTTATTTCTTGAAATAGTTCACTAAGCCAAATCATGACATTGTTCTCAATCAACAGCTGGATAAATCAACTGAATCAATCCAGAGGTTCCATGATTTGTGCCAGATCCTTTGGCACATCTTTCCTTGGAGACTGTCATATACAACTAGGATCTTTTCACAGCTGTTGTGCAAGTGGACAGTTCAATTCAAATTTCACTACCAGTAGAGTCTGTTGAAATCATGAAATGTTAATTTCCTATGACTGACTAGTTATCAGATAACACACATGCAGCTGAAGTACTGGAGAAGAGATGAGGTGTCAAGGAAGACTTAATACTCTTCAAAGGAGGAGCTCCGTTATCATAAACACTAAGAGAATTGGCATGCAAAGCTGCAGTGAAAGACTGCAGTCCAGTTGATTCCTCTCTTCCCTGTGGCCCATCTTGTAACTATCTGATTAACACAGCAGGAAATGTAGGTTGTTTTTTATGTTATTACAGAGTGGAGGTAAGTGAGGTACTTGGCATGAAGACTGAGATACATTCATTTTACTGAATGTATCTCAGGGAAAGATCATTGTGTCCAGACCATGATTTTATGCATGCTTTCCAACTGGTAAGAAATTTACCCTGTGCATTTATTTAATCCTTAATTACAGCTGCATTCATAAGCATAAATATAAAGAGGACATGAACAATTAATTACATGCCTACATGTATCTAACGTATTTAACTTCCTGCAGGTTCATTGTCATCTGTCCTGCAGTACTGCAAATATTTTCTGTCCCCATTGAAATGAATGTATAGTCGGCTCCCAAGTTCATAAAACATTATAATTTTCCATTTTTAAGGCATAGTTTGCCAGAAGCTCAAAGTAGTAGTCTTCTGGCAATCTGGGAAGGGAAACAACAAAGGACAAACAAGAGAAGAGAAAGGAAAGGGTGCACAGGCAAGTGATAACAGAATGGACAGGGGGGTTTCTTTGATGACATATTGCTCAGACCTAAATAGGTTCTATGGCTTATGATATGTATGTATGCATGTACGCAGAAACATATGAACTTTCTGAATGAATGCAGGAAAGACTTTTTTGCAGCTTTGCAGCTAACCATTTTCCTCTCCTGCATCAACACTGATTCTGCTGAGACTAGAGATATCGAGCCTAGCGGACACCAGATGATTTCTTCATTTCTTTGCTCTCCCTTTGGCCTCTCCATTTCAGTCTCTATGGCTTATTCTGTGCCATTGTTTGTTTCTCTTGATCATTTAACAGCCAAAGCTAACAGAGCAAAAGATCATGTAACTGCTCATCTCTGAACACCTCTTGCCAAAAGCAACACCAGGTTTACCTAGATCTCTAAGCACTCTTCTTTCAATCATCTCCCCCTGTTCTTATCTTAATGTCATGGAAACTGGAACTAGCAGACTATGGCATGAGTTTTGGTACGTAGCCAGGAAATACTGTAGTAAAAACCTTCTATTTCTCCATATAAAGATGTGTATTTTCATAATAAATGCCGTCAACTAGAAACAATACATCACATTCTGTCATTTGCCTTCGTCTTCTTTCAGCAAATTCAAATGACTAGAGTAAACACGGCAACTGTATTCTCATTTTAACATATGCTAGTTTTCACTACTGGCTTTGAAATGGCCATTTCCCAGAATTAAGCTGAGACCTCCCATTTTCCTGCAATAAAGTAGTTGGGTGGATTGACTGTAAATCTCTGACTTCACGTTAGGGTAATTAGCAAGTGCCTTGCAAAAGCAAAATGCAGAATACATTGGTACATAGACTTGGCAAACTTCACCATCCCTGAACTCTAGTTGTAGTGTAGTTTAGACCATATGCTCCTCGTGCCCAGCTTTGCCTCATGTGTATTCTAATCATGCTAAGACTCTGAGGAATCAGGGAAGCTTGAGTCAGTCTGGAATACACGAACATTTTTCTAGGACTCCAGTATGAGGTATGAAGGATCGTTCCAGCATCGTGACTTTGCCTTGAAGACTTCCTTTAACAGGTGCAATGGATGAACTTCCCACCCAGCTTGCTTTGCATGTATGAGACCATGCTGTTGCCAATCCAGAATACCAATCTCCTTAGCTTCTGCGTAGCTGAGCTCCCAGACATTCACATGAATAGGAGCAGTTGCAGAGTAAGGAACAACATTCAAAGGAGGTACCACCTAGGATTCTACCCATCACCCTGAAGGTATCCACAAGAATACCAGCCCAGGACAAATGGTACCTAAGGAAAAATATAGATCTACTTTTAAATATAATTTGAAAGAGATCTGAATCTGCATAGAACTGCTGAATTATTCTAGGAAACATTACAAAATGTGTTATGCTTCATATGGGGAGGGGAACTATAGTATCCAGCCCCCTCTCCCCACAATACTTATTACTCCTCCCAATATTGAATTATAGAAATGCAATTTGCATGTGTTGCATTTTATTACTATTTCAGGGTGGCTAGTGATTAACTGTTGTTAAGGTTTTTTTTTTTTCTTTAAGGTTTAAAGGGGAAAAAAAAGCAGGATGCCTTTTTGTTTTATTTGGGGACAGTATTTATTTATCTGCTATTGCTTCATTCATTTTGTTGTCGTAGCACCAGAATGCAGCCCTCAATGGAACAAAAGAATTAGACACTCTAGGCTAATAGGGAACACATTCTCTGAAAGTGGATACTTAATGAAGCCCAAACCATCTGTGCATAAGACTTCAGGAGTCTTGAAGGAATCTGTAGGGGGGGAAATGAATATGAGAAGCTTCAGTGGCCCTATGAAGATTGAATGGACTTGGTAGATGCAAAATGCTGATAGACGATGGTGGGAAAATGGGAAATGTGGTGGGAGCTGAATGGTAGGGGCTTTCTTGGTAAGTGACCTGACTGGCTCCCACACTGACTGCTAACATTTCCAGGGCCTGAGAGCTGCCAAATTTTAATTACAAAGTAAGAAATTAAAAGACAATGGGTGGAAGTGAAGAAAGTGCTTTGTGGGGCTTAAATCGAACAGAGGATGGTATTGTGAATGTGGGGAGGAGAATGGAGGGGATATTGCAGGGAAAGAGGAACCCTGATTTCTGGAAGAGAGAGAGTGTTAAAGAACTAGGTGCATTTGGTGCAAATAGCATGTGTGCACCTATGGGGATGGGTTGAGTTTGTGGTATAGGTAGTCTCTGGGTTCAGAACGCCCAGTTTACGGATGACCCATAGTTAAGGATGGAGCCTATTGTGGCAAAATGTGAGTTAAATTCACAATGATTCGAGCTAAATACACAATGGTTCGAATTCATTACATAATACTACTTATACAGTATTATACAATAATACTGTTCTGGTTTACATACAGATTCAGCTTAAGGACAGACCTTGGGAACGGAACTCATTCTTAAACTGGGGACTACCTGTACAAATGTGTGTGCACACATACACAGAAGTGAAACCCCCAATCCATTACCCAGCCCTCCATGTATCCCTTTCAAGTTATAAGTTTACCCATCACTGTGACCCACAATAAAGTTGAGCCATTGAATCACGTTATTACCTGTGCATTCATCCTTTCTATGGTTAGCAGTCATTAGATAAATTCAGTTAAGTGTTGCGCCCACACAATTTTATCCTATGTACATTTCCCACTAGCTTCAGCAGAAATGATGTAACCCTCCCTTTAAGATAAATGCAATTTAAAGGCTTTTCAAATTTGGCTGGATTTTGCCCATTGTGTTCAACAGATTCTGAGTGGAGAATGGAATTACTTTTTGAAATAAGGAACACCTAATAATTGACAACCACTTCAGTACAGCTTGTCCTCAACTTACAACCATTCGTTTAATGGCTATTCAAAGTTACAACAGTGCTGAAAAAAGTGATGTCCAGTCCTTGCACTTACGATTGATACAGCATCCCTATGGTCACATGATCAAAATTTGAGTGCTTGGCAACTGGCATGTATTTATGATGGTTGCAGCATCCCAGGGTCACATGATCGCCATTTGTGACCTTCCCAGGGGCTTTTGACAAGCAAAATCAATGGGGGAAGCTGGATTCACTTAACAACCATGTGATATGCTTAATGACTGCAGTGATTTGCTTAGCGACCGCAGCAAAAAAGATCGTAAAATTGGGCATGACTCACTTAATGACTGCATCTCTTAGCAATGGAAGTTCCAGTTCCAATTGTGGTCTTAAGTCAAGGACTACCTGTATTCCTGTCTACACCATTAACTAGGCGAAATGAGATACTTGTAGGATGCTTCAGAGATAATCTTCTTTTAAATGATATTTTGAATTGCTGTTAAGAGTTATCACTTATTTATTTTATGGTAAACAGAGAGAAAGAATGTTAGAATTAGTTTCTCTTACAATGATTATCAATGTTTACAGTAGAACTAGAAGCAGCAGAGAGATTATGCATTTGCTACATCTGGGGGCTATAATAAGTCTACAGTATCTTCATGTTCAGGGTTCCAACCAAATAATTAAGATGCTGCTGAATGTATGAAATTGTCTTCAGTGTTTATATTTGATCAATATTATTTATTTCTATTACTATTATTACTATTAATAATATACTAATATTATAACAGTATTACTATTTATCACTACATGGTATAAAAGAATAAGCCTAGCATGCACTTGATTGGCAACATTGGAATTTACTTGCAGTTTCACTTGCCTTTATCTCAGCCCTCCTGTCAGCAATAATTAGCAGTCATTGAGTTTCTGATATTTCCTGTAGCATAAGTGAATGCATTGGAGAAAACAAGGATTTAGACAGAGTCTCAGAAATAAAGAAAATGGCATTCATCAAATGCACCTGACCTGGTATATTCCAAATGACTCAGAAATATAGATCAAGGAAAACTCCCAAATATAAGCGGATCTCAGATAAGCCCAGCTCTGGTCAAACAGGACACTGTGACTTTTTAAAGTTGGTTCTAGCTAGAATTTGGTTAAAGCCAATAGAATCCTTTTACTAAGCTTGGTCTTAATGTCTATGTATATCCAGTTGGGCATTCATATGATTTATCTCAACAGGTTTCCTAGCTCCTTTTCCTAAATTCTCCTTTAAATAAAACAATGCCTTGCTATTTAGGCAGAGGAACATTCCTGCAAAGCTCCTTCTTAGCTTTAGCTCAGGCATTAGTGATGAAACTGAACAGCTGGCAGAGTTAAATCACCCAAGAGACCCACGGGAAATTCCGCTCCCTGGTCTAATTTGTTTACATTGTAGCAGTTAGATGATGACTGATATTTTCCCTTCCCTTTATCTCTGAAATTCGTTGGAGTTCTTCAGTTCCTGCAGTGGTTTCTGCAGATTCATGTGGAATAAAACAAGATTTAAGTGTGAAAGAGCAAAATGGCCACGGACTAAGAAATGATTTCAATATTTCTCTTTCTGTGAGTGCTCATGGACTGGATGGAAACCACCGAGCTTGTCTATCTTAATGGAAAAGCTCCAAAGAGAAAATGGGTGCCATTTAAGGTCAAAACTCACCCATTAATAATGTTGGCCCATAATACTGCCCCCCTTCAGGTAGCAGTATTTTCTTCACCCATCTTCTTTCTTACTTTGGGCAATTTCCATGCTATTGTGTGGTCAAATGGCAGTTTCATTTCAGCACCAAGTACCCCAGTAATAAACAGGATACATTCTGCTGGATCAGAATCTGCCTCCAATGCAAACAATTAAAGAGAGTGGTTCACCCTAGTTCATCCATCCATACTCAACAATACAGAGCACAAGTGTAATTTTGTGAATGTTGATCATCTTCCCCAGTTATAAGATCATTTTAGATCAATTGCCCTCAATTAATCCTTTACTTTTTCCCCACTGTTTGCTCTTGTATTAATTTAGCAGCACCCCAGAGACTAAGGGTGCTGTTCAGTGTATGGCCTTTATGATATGCCATTTGGTATCTTTTAAAATCTTGTGTGTGTGACAAATTGTCCCATGCGTTATTTATGTTGTGAACTATGTTGAATGGTATCTGATTTATTCAGAGTAAGAGAATTCTAACTTCTTTTATGGGTGTCCTCTGAGATAAATGTGGCATCTGCTCCTGTATCTATTTTGAAATTAACAGTTGTCTCACAGTTTGTTAGCTTTATCCTCCATGAGAATGGCGTGTCTTTTAAACAATGCAGGCTAAGGAAATTAGCCTTCCACTTCTGTGGTCACTTCATATGCCATCTGTGTAGAACATGTGATAGCAAATTGTACTATATTTGAACATTTCTTATTAGTACTCCATCTGAGCAAAGGTCAGAACTATTGTGGCTCTTTCCAAATTACGGGCATATTGACCAAAAAGAAATGTTGTGGTTTTTTGTTTTTTGTTTTTTGCAATACCTTTTTGAAATGATTACTAACATATAGTGAAGTTTAATAAGAAATTATCCATCTTTTAATTATTAATGTCTACTAATTTCTACTGTAACTTATACTATCAGATAGAATCAACCAAGGAGCATTCTTCCTCCATTGTTGTTGGAATAGTTATCTGTTTCTAAAAATATGTCTACTACTAAAGCATACTTCAAGATTCTTAAATATGAACTTTTCTAGTTTTAGATGAAGTGCCTAAATCAAACTGAAATCACTGAGAGTATGAACAAACGACAGTCTCTGTACAATCAGATCAAAGGTCTCTCTATCCCATCATTCAGGGTCACATTTAGCCTATCAAGTAGGTCTGGAAAATCTGCCAGCAGGACAATATATTCTCACTGCTTTTCCCCATCCTTATATAGTTCCATTTCAACATAATCCTGCTACATAATTAAATAGTTATCTTTCTGATTGTTCTGATGTTTGTATGGAACCTAGGTGGTTTTATAGGATAGTTGTATTGTATCCCAGGAATAAATGTGGTTTGGTAAATATGGCTGTACACACACACACACACACACCCATAAATGCAAATATCATATATTTTATTTGAATTCACTATTATTTTAAAACTTCAACTATATCCCTTGTTTCTACAAAATAAGAAATAAGTTGTTTGGTAATTTATATGACTGATACAACCACCAACAGATATAACCACCAACTTATGTACTATATTACCAAAACAGCAGTAAAAACATAAAGAAACAATAAACCACCATCAAAAATTCCCAGTGCTCCAAAATACACACTCCTCCATACATCAATATCTAAATTTACTGGGCTCCAGCCTCACCCTAACTGAATGCTTGGGGGAAGAGCTAGCTCATCAAGGTTTTCCAGGCTCTGATGGGTGGGGCATGCCAGACATTACAGTAAAAGAAGAAAAATGAAAGAGAGAAGGAGAAGGAGAAGATGATTTTCTGAGCTAATTGGCATCTTCCCATGGAGATCTTAGCTTCAGCTGGAAAGTTTCATAAGCTGCCCAGGGAGATCCACTTGGATTGTGACTTTGTTGAATCAATCTACTCAAGCTTCATCTGGAGAGCTTTGGGATCCTGATACAATGACAATGAAGTTGTGGGGAAGCAAACAATGCACATGGATGAGCCATCTTCTGAACAGAATGTTTCTCCTTTCTTTCCACCTTCTTTCAAAGGGACTTTATATTTTCAGATATATGGAAAGTTATGATATTGTGTTATGCACATCCACTCCTTCTGGCAAAAAATTAGGAATGGGATAAGAAAAATCTTTAGGAGTTCATAGCAAATATTAAAAAAAGAAAAGAAATGATGACTGCATTTTCAAAACATCAAAAATAATTATATCTAACACACACATATGCATATTCTGACATAGCCATACCCTATGATTGTGCACAACTTAAAATCTGTGCAGGTAAACTCTTTTTACTGTATGCACAAGTATTGGGGTAGGTGCTTAAATCCACTAAACATTTCACTGACAATGATCAGGATTAATAGCAGCAAGAACTCTATCTGAGGAGCAATGAAAATTAATTCACAGTAATCTTAAGTCTGGTATGAACATGAATACAAGTATTAATCTTGTAAAACCATTCACACCCAGCTAATCCCTTTGATCCTTCATCCTCTTCCTCCTTGGGCTGCCAACTGAACAAATTCCCACCCCTCCTCACTGCCATTCCATGTCACCTTCAACTCCTCCCTTTCCTGCACTAGGACACTTCTTGCTCCATTTGACTCTTCTCATCCTGCCAAGCATAACCCCCAAATGCCAGTTTGTTACCCAATAGTTGACAGATAAGAAGGATACAAGGTTTGGGTATGTGTGAGTGTGATAAGTCATGACATTTCAAGCAGTCGAATCACTGGAGACTTTTCTGCCTGGAGTAGTAAAGTGCTGTCACCCAGTAAGGGAGCTGGCAGAAAAGGATGACAGCTTAAATGCTGACCACACTTCCAATCCCTATTCTGCTTGGTAGTGACACAGAAAATGAGCTCTGTCTGTATAAGAAGTAGGGAGAGAGGAGAGACAGGGTGGGAAAAACCTCCTTTGGTGCTAGTAATGGTCAGTAGAAGATTCACAGGCCTTCTGCTGTCTGTTCTCTGATCCTATGGAATGATCATGGGGTTGGAGGAATGTTCCAAAGGACTTTTCTCTGCCATATTTCTTTCCCTTCTCTCCCCTCATTTCTCCTGCCACCCATGTCAAGAAAAGCGGGGGACATAACAGGGAATTGGGTTTCTGCTGCCAGTAATCACTCCATGGGAACAGAGAATTCACACCAAAACAGGGTGCAGGGGGGAGAGGGAGGAAAAATGGGCTCTTCTGGTGCCAATTCTCCAGGCATCAAAAAGGCCCACTTCCTCACCCAAGGTGGATAGCAGCTAAAGGGCTACTTTCCTTCCCACAGGTAAAAGGAAGTGGGATGGACATGGCTTTGCAGCTCCAACTCCTGTTATGTAGCTGCCCATTCACTGTGGCTTAGGTGCTGCAATGTCTAAGCTGCGTTTGGAGGAGTGGGGAGGTGGAGTTATACGATGTTTCCTGGTCTTCTAGCAGATCACTGGACATGCGTCATGAGTATCCTCCTAAGGCTTTGGTGCTGCTGTAGCCAAAGTGGAAAATGGGTAACTGCTATTTCAAGGGAGTGGCATCTCAGAAAGTCTACTTCTTGTAATCCTATATTGAATCAGGACAGGAACTTGGGCAAGAAGCATTATGCAGGGTGGAAACCCACCAGAATGAATTACAAATAGGTGCCCTCTCCAGTTACTATAGTAGGATTCATGCATCCCTTACTTTCCTTTAAACTCTGCACAGCAGTGGCATAAATACATCCCCACAAATGGATATAGGTTAATATTCCCAGTCAGTCCTATATGCAACCTCATCATTTCCAACTGTTCTTGCTATATTTTGTCAGTTTACTCTCTGCAGGACTGAGTCAAAGTTAGCTCTGGTGTATCCCTAGCATGCAAGCCGAGGTCTCAAGTTACTGATGAGGTCTTCTTTAAATGTGGTATTAAGAGTACCTTGGAGTTCTGAGGAATATTATCCATCCTTTTTTAGATCTGTCTGTTCATCACAATATTGTGCCAGAGCTTGTTTGGAAAACATGATTGACAGATAACCATCACTATCTTTTTCACTGCTGGAGGTCAGAGCTGGACAAAGATAATGCTTTTTTAATTAGTTGTTGAGAGGATTGAATATCATTGGTATGGGTTTCCTCTAAGGTTGCATCTGAAGAAAACCCCTGGCCATTTCCACATGTGATCCTAGAAATTACCTTTCACTTGCACTGTGTGTGCCATTTGCAAAATGTATTCATGTGGGATTAAATGCAGCAAAGAAACTGAACATACATTTCTACAAATGCAGATCTTATTTTACATCATATATTGATTTAAGCACAAACAGATTTTTAAATCCATCTATGGAAACACCTTGTGGGTTTGCATTCAGTTTTTGGCACAATATGTTGAGGGAAAAGGAAAAAGAAAATAGGAATCCTGCTGACCATATAATGTCTCCTGTGGCTTACTTCAATTTTTACTGATAATGTAATAAGACTGAAAGAAAACAAAAATTGCAGAAGCCAAGTGAAAGTAATACTGAAATCATATTTAACTGCACATTAATAGAATAAGAAGAGTGATAACTTTAGGATGGAAAAACTGTAATAGTTGTTTATTCTGGTTAAAATCCAAAGTTAACCAAAGCACTCCTGGATAACTTGGAAAGCGATACCAACACAACAGATGAATGCATCTTCCTTAGCACATGCTTGGTTTAAGCCTTGAGTCATTCTGAATTGACATCCTACTACGTTTCTGAAACGTTATCTGATTGAGCATCCATAAGCCATAAAACAAATTATTCGCTTTAACCCGCCCCTGGCTTTGCTGGTATAGTGATCACTTTTCTAAGTATTACTAAAAGAAACTCCATCTTGATTCAGTAAGACATATTTCCAAGGAAGTATGTTTCATATTAGTTTGAAAGAAGGCAAATAGTTTGCTGGTGGTATTGACTTCCATCTTAGATTTCAGGAAAAATTCATTCAGCACTGAAAGTTTCTATCCAGCCTCTGTTTGCTGCAAGCCTTTATAACCAACTCTAGTAAGAGAGGAAGAAGTAAATACGATGTGGGAAATTCTTTGTATTTGCAGTATTCTGGTGGAAGAGGAAGAGGAAGAGGAAGAGGAAGAGGAGGAGGAGGAGGAGGAGGAAGAGGAAGAGGAAGAGGAAGAGGAAGAAGAAGAAGAAGAAGAAGAAGAAGAAGAAGAAGAAGAAGAAGAAGAAGAAGAAGAAGAAGAAGAAGAAGAAGAAGAAGAAGAATTGTCTTTGAAGGAGCACAGCATCAATGACAATGTTACATTATACCAAAGGCCAATGGCCAAATATCATGTAGACCAGAGACTACATGTCAAAAAGTGGGTGGAGCCAAAGAAAGACATTAGCTGGGCTAGGATAAAATTAAGTTGATTTAACTGAAATTAAATAAAATTGAAATGATCATTCCCTTTTGCCCCATTAAAAATACTATTCAGCAACAAGTATTGGAGGGGCCTTGATGGGGCAAAGCAATGCTAGGACTGGGAGGTTGTACACCTGTGCCTAAGAATATAAATGTGAATATATGATTTAGGAATATTTGTTCAGTATTTCTTCTTTCCACCTCCAATTAATCTCATATCTTTTAAGCCATTCTGGAAGCTTATAATGAGTAGCCTCTTGAGTTTTGTACAACAGATTCCATCTGTCTTTGAACATAGTTGCTTTTTTTGAACTTCTCATTTTCTGAAGACTTTCTAAGTTGCCTTTCTAGATATCAACTATAATCATTTTGATGTGTGCTTCATAAAATCTTTTGTGGCACTCCATTTCTTGATTTAGTACTTCCAGCAATGAGTTGAATGAAGTTGACAAAGATTAATATGTGTCTTCTCAGTTACAGAAACTGATCTGTCTTCAGTGGAAAAGATCTTTAAAGTAGGGAACATTTACTCATCATGGAGCTCTACGCATTTAATGACAGACCTGTAGCTATTTATTTCCTGAGTGCCGGTATCGTTATAATAACATGGGATTTTTTAAACCATTATTTATTTTATTACAAAAAACATAAATAGTAGATCAGCCACAGTCTTATTCATTTATATCCTGGGGGTCAATTCTACCTTTGTTGATAAAGGAGATATGAGCGAATGCTGCTTTCAGTAATGACCTTGGAGGACATTCTTAAGATTAAAAATTATTCATTAACTTTTTGCTCTAAAACTTACTCCAAATGAATTAACAATATGTGATACTAAGCATACCTATAATAGCAATGAACAGGTTACAGTGATATTGTCTTTGGACTCAAGTAATAAAATACCCACACATAGCACCAAAAAGTGTTTTATGATATCACTACTTGATGTACTAACTACAAGGAAATCCCCTGTATAACTGTTACCTGCAAACTTGCTTGAAAAGATTTTAGCACTGACAAAACAGTACATGAAATATAAACTTTAGCAACATTCTTATTACTGCAATGAATATTATAAATGAAGTTTTATATTTGGATCTGAAAACAGAGTAGCAATACTTATTCAAATTGGATTGTGGAAACCTAGATTCAACTCCCCATTTGACCACAAAATTCCCTGGGTAACTTGGGCCAACCACTCTCTCCACCCAACCTATTTCACAGAGATGTTGTGGGAATGCTCATGTACACTGCCTTGAGTTCACAGAGCAAAGGTGGGATATGAATATAATAATTTGGGGACCTCTTAGATCTGGGGACTTACCATTTTTGATCCACAATGTGGTAGCACCAGGCAGTTGGTACACAATTTGGGGATCCTCCTAGACTGTCAGCTCCTGTGCAAGGAGCAGGTGGCATTCATGACTAGGAAGACGTTTGCACAGAATCATGTTGTGTGCCACCTGTGCCTGTTCTTAGTCCAGGAGAACCTCTCACTGTCATTCATGCTTCATCATCTCCCATCTAGATTACTGCAATGTGTATGGGGCTGCCCTTGAAGACCACTCAGAAGCTACTGCTGGTACAGAATGCAGCAGACCAGGTAGTTATGGGTGTGCCTTGCTCATGTAACCCTTCTACTTCAAAAGATGCACTGGCTGCCAGTGGGCTTCTGGACATAATTAAAGTACTGGTTATCACCTTTGTGGCATAGGGACCTCTTTTCCACAATCATTTCTGCTTGTCCCATGAGGTCTGACAGGGAAGGTATGCTCCCAATTCCCTCTATTAAACAATACCACTTCCTGGGACCCAGGAGGCATGCCTTCTCTGTAACAGAGCCGGCCTATGAAACAGCATTCCCCTGTCCCAAAATTTTTTGTAAAGCCATTGAAGACCTGGTTCTTCCTCCAGACATTGGGCCAGACTTTGGTTGAGCCTATTTTCATATTGTGGTTGTATATCTTCTTACTCATTCCAAGTGCACTGTGTTGTTTTAAATAATCTTTCTTTATTGTTTGTCATTTTTAATTGACTGCTAGCCGCCTAGAACCATGTGTTGAGTGAGCAGCCATGGATGATAATAAAGTTATATTCTTCTCTGATACTGATGCCATATTTTAGTAAGTGGGGGTGGAGTGGAGCATAGACAAGCCACATATCACCCAACTTAAGGAAGAATAACCAATTGGAAAAGATTGCTACAATCTTCAGAAAATTATAAGATTTACAGAAGATGGATATTTCATGCTTGTAAGAGGATTTGGAAAGCAACAAAGGCAACCTCTTTTGGAAGAGGTTGTCAGAAAGCTTTGTTGTCTACATAAATACAGATGTTTTATTTCTCCTCCATAATCACAAAATTGGTTGAAGTACGAATAGTCCATCAAAGCTAGAATATCAAATGGTTACCCATTCCATGCCACTGCCATAAGTTTTGCAAAATCTTGAAAATACTCCAGCTAACCTTTCATTCATGAAAGACTATGACACAGTGACATTTTTCAAAAGCCAAGGAAAAGAAGCCTATCTAGAAGATGTCCTCCCAGTTCATTTTCACTTCATGAGTAGATGAGATGGGTTATTTTTACATCCAGAGATAGGCATGCTATAGGTCTAGTCCTCCAGCTGCCAAAAATAATGATGCCAAGCTAATGATAAAGGACAACAGGATCATATATATCTTACAATGAAACTCTTGAACTCCAAGTTGTATGAGCTAATCATTTAGTCAAGGGTAGCTGTAAACAGGGAAAAAAACTTTGCAGGCTATTTTAAACTTCTATCACCAAGATTGATATGTGGGTGATTTCTCTCTGTTGATACTTTCTGCTGAATCCCTGTTTGCTGCATAAGCCTTGATTAGCTGGGCTGGCTGACGTGCTTCACCAAGGAATGAGAAAAGTGGCAATAGCAGGTGCAGTAAGAACAGGTAGAAGCCATAATATTAAATTGTCCAGGAAAAAAGATGGGGAAAAAACCTTTTGACTTCCATTAGCATTATCCCCCTCACCTGAAAGAAAATTTATTTTTTAAGAGAAATAAATATACTTCTCAAAAAAGCTGTTAGGTGAAAGATTTTCCAGATAAGTAACACATATGCATGCACAGAGAAAATAAAAATTACACAGAACCCTGAACTAGCATTTGAGCATACTGTACTTTGATACAAATTTTGCCTAGTTACTGAGACCAAACACCTGGCCTTAAACCACCTCTTGTTTAGAAGGTCCAAAATGACTGAATCTCTGTTTTTCTTATCTGTCCCAAGAAAGGAGAAGATGTCTGTCAAAGGTGTCTGCAGATATGCCCTCAGACCTTATTTCTGAATGATAAAGAAAGGCCTATCAGTCTTGTTCAGGTTGTGTGATCTCAGCCACAGGCATGAAATAAAGAAGCTCTTTTCTCGTTCTTCTTGGCTGCTTCGGCTGTCGAGATTCCAACTACCGCGATTGCAACAGGCGGGGAGAGGCTGCCAGAGGGTGGGGGGAAGGGGGAAATATTATTGTCTCGAGCTTTCCAGCCCACTTAATTGGCCTGAGGAACAGGCGGGAGAGGGGGGCAAAGGGAAAGATTTATAAACAAATAGTCCATTATGCTTCTCATTAGTTGGAAGAATACCTGCATAAGTGGAAGCTGTCAGTTACAATAAGCACCCCCTCTCTTTTTTGCTTATATAATAATCCCAGCTTTCAAAAGACTAATCACTATACACTGATCTACAAAGCATCTTATTTCCTCATCAAATTTCCTTACTCAGCTTAGCCATGCTTGTCAGCTTCCCAGCTCCCCTTTTCAATAACTGGTTTATTCTGAGCGTCCAGCCAAGAAGCATTCCTAGGAGTAAACCACGGAAGAATGAAGCCCTAATTTCTTTATCTCACTCCAGGAGAGATTTCTCCTTGCGCTCATGGGAAAGGTCACGCAGGTAATTTGGGCTGCTGGTTTGCATTAGAGAGGAGGAGGCCTATCTGGCACATTGAAGCCCTTTCTTTGTCTGAGAAGTCAGATGGCCACCAAGGGTGAAGGAAGAATATGAATGGGCAGCGAAAGAAAGAAAGAAAGAAAGAAAGAAAGAAAGAAAGAAAGAAAGAAAGAAAGAAAGAAAGAAAGAAAGAAAGAAAGAAAGAAAGAAAGAAAAGGAGAGACAGAGCTTTTTCATTTTTTTTTTAATTTAGAAGTTCAAACACTAACTCTTCTTAAAGCTGAAAAAGTCTCCCTCCCCACCCTACCTCCCCCTTTCTTGCAGCAATGAAACCCAATGGAAAATAGACTGAAAATATTTTAATGAATCTCATTTGGCACCAGGATGAGAAAATTAGGTCTGGTTAAGCCCCATTAAAGCAAACAGGACTTATGTGCACAGTTAAGGATTCAGGGCTGAAATCTGATATGTGCATAGAAATCAGAATGTTTAAAGGCTTATTGACATCTCTGATAGTTCTGATTTGGACAGGCTTGAGAGGCAAAGTCCCACAAGCTGTCAACTGTCACATATGGTTAAACTGTTGTTCGCCATTGCGTGTCCTGCATCAAATGTTGTCAACTGTCCACCAGTATCCGATACAACAGAGTAATAGGTTTCACCTCAGTTTCTGGGAAGGCTGGGGGCTGGGCTCCTTAAAAGGAAGATAGGCAAGAAATAATTTCTCCCCAAGGACAATCAAGCGCACTGAGAGGGCATTGTATGGGGCCTGCCTGGCCTGGTATGGCCTTTCTACCATGTGGGTGGGCAACATTTGATCCTGAGGACCACATAAGTAGTGCATGCACCCACTTGCATGTTCAGACTCATGCATCTTTATTCACATGCAATCACTCATACATACACCCTACACCTTACCCTTCTCCCTCCCAGCAAGTAGTTTTAACTTGGATGTTGTGGCTAGGACTGTTAAACTGTATTTTAACCTTGTACCTGCCCAGAGTCGCTGCTGTGAGATGGGCAGCTATATAAATGGAAGAAAGGAAGGAAGTTAGGAACCTGATAATTGGGGTTATCTTCCATGATACCTGCCCAGCTGATTCAATCTGGCAGGATTGGCACTCTCTAGATTCCTTCAATTAAGCAATGCCATTTGTCAGGACCAGGGCCGTCTCCAGACATTTTGGTGCCTCAGGCAAAGTCATATTCTGGCACCCCTTATGTTTTGGCTTATCTTCCGATTTTGTTAGGAATTTCAAAAAGGTACCTTCTTGTTTCTTTTTTTCTTTGAGTTTTTGAGCTTTATGCTTACAATTTCCAGCCCCAGACAATTTTTTTTCTTTTCTCAGACATTTTCACCCTGTTTAGTCTGAATCACAGTATTTTAATTACATCAGCACCCATTGTTGTCATATGGTAACAATTCTGCAAAATTATACTGAGCCTTCATGTGGGTGTGTTAGCACACAGAGTGCATCATTACCACTTTTCCATGTATTACTTCGATAGTCACATGATTCACTTGCTTAGTCCCTTCCTATCAGACCTTTGTCTTACTTTGGTAATATTATCAGTTTCCTGAGGTCCATAGCTGTAATAACAATTTCTTTTTCATGACTTGCAACATCTGGTTACTGTGCTGTTCACTACCGCTCAACTGACTTTGTGGGTAAGTGTTTTTGAAAAGCGTAGAAAGAAAAAGTTATAAAGCAACGAGGAAAGATAAGAATTTACCCATATTGTGTATTTTGGAAATCTTTTCAATTTTGGCGCCCCCTAAAATTTGGTGCCGTAGGCAACTGCCTAGGTTGCCTAGGCCTAGAACTGACCCTGATCAAGACCCCAGACATGCCTTCTCTGTTGCAGCACCTGCCTTCTGAAATGAGTTCCCCCCAAGAGTTGAGCAGCTCCCACTCTATTGGTGTTTTGAAGGGACTTGAAGATCTACCTGGTTCTTCTTCCAGGTATTTAGCCAGGGTGATTGAAGTCCCCTTTGATTCTTTTTTCCATTCCATTCCAGGTCTGACATCCTACTATCTTTTATTTCTTATTTTTAATTTTATTTTTAAATGTTTTTTACTTGTGAGCCACCTAGAGTTGGAAGTCAGGCAGCATGCAAATTTAATAATAAATAAATAAGGACAAAAGTGAACTTTTATAGACAACTGGTTGGCAAGGCCCAGTCTGCTTAGCTTCTTACCATTAATGACAACGGGACATCACTTTTCCTTTAGGATAATGGCTAAGCTGATAGCTAGGGAGAGGAGCACAGGGATGACCTTGGAGAAGCTGGGTAGCCATTAATAAAACATGAGCTTAGCCCAGGTAAACAAGAAAATGTGAGAAAGAAATTCAAGACTGACTTTCTTTGGTATAAGAGGGAGGGAAGAGAAAATGCTGTCAGGCTTTCAAGAGTCTCCTACAGAATTTTATTGAGCCTATCTCAATAAAGTCAACTTTTAGTATTTCTTGTGGTTTCGGTTTCCTGACCTGGCCTACCTTGAAGGGCTGACAATAAGATTCCCTGCAATTCCACATGCCACCGTTTTAATGATCAAGGGCTACACACACAGGTTATCCAGCTAGAGTGTATATTACAGTGTGGCCAGCCTTGGGCAGCATATGGCCTGCCAGCCCCTTCTGCTGAAGTACAAAAAGCCTCTAAAATCATGTAGTTGAAATTCAGCAGTGAAGTGTTGGGTAGTGGTGACATACTTTTGTACTTTTGTCCCTTCAAAGAAGAGATAAGGTAGGTACTTCAAGCACCCAAACCCCACAAATATTTTAAAAAGTGTAAAGTAAAATTCAACCTTCCCTCTGATGACATTGCTGCCACACCCCATTCAACTTTGGGGGCTGAAGAATAAGTGGACAATGTGGTCTCCAGTTGCCTATGCTTTCTATGAACAGCAGTGATCTCCAAGTGGGCAATAGAGATCACAGATGGGCAGCTTGAGAGAAGATTCAAATTAATGTTGAAAAGTTTTTTTTAGGAACAGATTCATCTCATCTACAGACCAGGTAGGCCATCCAGAACATCACCATAAAGGGGGAGGAAAACATTAGCTAAAAAAGAAAACTGGCAGCCACTCCCTTGTATTTCTCACTCAGTGTAAATTGTGAGGAGGGCTGTCATCAACAAAAAATCTTTCCTGTTGTTGTGATCAATTATCTTATTATTGTTGTTATTTAAAGAAGGGTTTAAAACCAGAATTTGGAAATGGCCTATGTTCCAGTCGGATAAGTTGAATAATTGGATAAGTTAATAATGACAATGGCTAGGCTGTGCTGCGTAGGTAATTTTATACTTCAATTGTGAACATTCCAGAAAGGACAGTAAGGGAGACTGAATGCTGCCTGAATAATATTCTGGCCAAAACAAGGGCTTGGCAGAAGATTAACACTTCAAGCAGTACAGGAGGAGGCCTACTTGGCACACCAAGGGATTTTCTTACACAACATAAAAACACCAGCGGTGGCGTTAGAACCATCATGCTGGTCCTGTTACAAGTAGCTGGGCTGCCATGTTCTAGCAAGCTTAAGTGACTGTCCTGTCTTCTGCCCTACTAATTAATTACACTGACATCTTTCTTCAAAACAGCATTACCAAGGCGCACACCAAGACAGCAGAACAGACACCATAAAAAACAGGTAACCAAGAAGCATCTTTAATGTGTGAAAACCCCGACGTAAGAGTGACAGCAATTTGAAGATATCATAACCTCTTTTCTAAAAAGGGAAAACAGTGGGACCAATTGTAGCCTTAAGGGGACGGTTTCCACAGTGAAGGATGAGATAGGAGAAACCCCTTTTCCTGGGTGTGAGAAAGACGGTCCTCTGGGGCTGGAGGGAGAGAAATGTTTCCAAGAGGGCTTCCCTTACAAGTCTTAGTAACCACAATTCATAGTGAGATGATTTTTGGTCCCTCCATTAGATAGGCCCTATTAGGAGCTTTCAAAGCCAACACTAATACTTTGGACTGAGCCCAGGAATGCCAGCCATGAGAGTCTTTCAGTAGGGATGTGAGTTGATTACTGTGCTGCACACCAGTAGGTAGCTGCCTGGAGCAGAGAGCAAGCTTGAGATATCTGAGGGGCTCAAACTGGAGTGGGTCACAATAATCCCAACATTGTTATTTATTTAATTAATTTAATTAATTTAATTAATTTAATTAATTTAATTAATTTAATTAATTTAATTAATTTAATTAATTTAATTTATATGCCACCCATCTCCCCCAGAGATGGTCAATAAATGGTTTTAATTGGTCAATAAAGTCAAGGGTAGGAAGAACTAGTTGAGCCTGATAATGCCTATCCACCATTTTTAACCATCAGCAATTAGGCTTGTTTAAAAGCAGATGGCCATAGATTTCCTCAATATCAGAGATGTTGGGAGATTGTTTTTCAGTTTATATTTATGGTAGTATCAGCTATACAACTTGAGAACGCATACCTACAAACCTTGAGCCTTATACAAGCATATATGCACAGTCTGTAGGAGGAAGGAGGAGAAAGGGGGTAGTTTGGGATGGTGATGAACTGAAGGAGAAGACAGTGGGGCCACTGGCAGTGTCATCGTCACTCCACTATGGCTCTGCTTCCTCAGAGTACCGGGAGCTGCATCCACCTGATTTTTCACACCGAAAAAGCTTTTAAAAATTCTTCCACCCACCAGAAAAGATGTCAGAAGGGATTCCCAGGAGCGAAGAAAGGAAGCCTGATGGTATTGTTGACGTTAGACAGGGCATACCCACTTACAGGAGGAACCAGCATGTGGAATTTGGTCACTTCAAGCCATACCATAACTTAATGTAGGACAACTTCATGAGATTTCAGCCATTTAAAAACCAAGAGCCAAGTGGTGGAACCTGGGAGCAAAAACCAAACAAAAAACCCCCACAACCTAAATGTAATTTCATTTCTGGTATAGCATCCTGAACTCTTATCAGATCTTGCATCAGAATGTCAAAATCTATGAATATCTTTGTGAAATTTCAGCTGTTTTTAATTCTAAAGCCATGGTTTCATTTGTATGGGGCTGCAATTGTCACCTTTGGTTGTAATGAACACCATGGCATCAACCCATCTTAACATCACATGGAAACTGAGCCATCAGGATTAAAATTGTTCCACAAGTGCTGTTTGCCTGCCCAAGAAGAGTTACCACCGCCAGTAGCTTTTCAGAGTGATTTTTAAGTAGAAAAGGGGCATAACAATATTATTCTTCATTTAAATACAATATTTTAAAATAATATAATGTCTACCGCAGGGCAAAGCTGAGGATGGAGGGAGGAAAGAAATTGATGAGAGGGGCTACATGAGATCTGGAATATGCCAGTTAACTATCCTGCTCTTTCTTTTGCATATATTCCCTACCAGGAGGGTTAAAAACAAAGTACATTGATACTAACCTTATCATGGCTTGATGCTTGAGCTAGCTTACCACAGCATAGAACCTTCAGGTTGACTTTTCCCTGGATTGGGAGGGAAGGAAGAGCAAAACACAGATGCATACCTAATGCACACCTTTAGTGCATCCTCACTCCCCTTAACTTTTATCTCATTCTCAAATTACTGTAATTTGTCATGCCACTACAGCAAATGCTGAAGCCACATGAGAATAATACTTGGCCCAGTCCCCAGCAATCATTTCTGAGTAATTAGTTTGGGTGCTGCACACCCAGCCTCTACATTTCCCATCAGTGGATATAGTTACCTGTCCCTTGTTTGCATTTGGAAGGCTGCATAATTGAGTCAGGGCTTTTCTCCACCATGGAGCAGGGCAGAGCATTTAGTGCCCAGGCAAATTCACCTGCTGATTTTTTGAATTGGGCAAGGTATGGTCTACAGTTCCCCTGCTCTGTCTTCTGTCTTAAAAGAGTTGTTTCCAGTGAAGACAGAACCACTGGGAAGCAGCCTGAAAGCAGAAAATAACAAAAGTCTCAGAGTACCTTCCATGCTGTTTTATGTCAGGATTTCTGTGACACTGAACACTATAAAAATAGTCATAAAAAGAGTGCTTTTTTTTCCCCTCGAGATATCCTTCATTCAAGATATATTTTAACTACCAAATCAGGTGCAATTAGATACAAAAGCAACAGGAAATACTTGTAGGTAGAACTACCAGTCGCTGTACAGGTAGTCCTCAGTTTAAGGACAAGTTCTGTTCCTAAGGTCTGTCCATAAGTCAAATTGGTATGTAAGCTGGAACAGTATTATTGTATAATGCTGTATAAGTAGTATTGTGTAATTAACTCAAACCATTGTGTATTTAACTCAAATTTTGCTCCAGTAGGCTCCATTCTTAACTATGGGTTGCCTGTAACCCAGGCATTCTTAACGCAGGGACTACCTGTAATTCTTCTCACCTCCTGTTCAAGCCAAAAAGAGCAGCTGCTGAACACATGGTAGATCCTATCAGCATGTTTTATCCTTGCATGGAATATCAGATTCATCCATTATTCTATGACTCACCGCCAGCTTTTAAATAATTTAATTTAGTATTGATTCATATCCCTTAGAAAGTGGGGTGGGGGGGTGTATGTATCCAAGAAATATAAATATATATATTCGAGAAGCAGTTCTCTCTTTCTTCAAGAGATACTGGAATTCAGTGGCCTTGTCCATCCCATGTGTTAATACAGAAGCTGCCAGTTGCACTTGTTAAGTCTGATCTGTGCTTTCAGTGGCTTACCATGGACAGTTGTTTTCAAACTGAGAAACCACATTAAGCATTTTGTATGAACACAGCCGTCCGCTGCTGCTCATGTGGACGTTCAAGACATTTCCACATGGACTCTGTGCGTCCCCCCCTCCTCCCTCCAGATCAGCTCTGGTTTTCTGTATTTTCACACTGTTGTTTGCATTCAGCAACTGGGTTGACTATTTCCCCTGACTCAGTGCTCTGTTTTGCAAACTCCTCCTGGTCAGCAGGAGAAACAGCACTTCCTGGTTTGCAGTGTTCCAGGCTGATTCCCGGAGTTCCATGGTGCACAGGACTGAAGGCGACTGGCAGCTCACATGCAAATGGTTGGGAGGAATTGGGGAGTGGAAATGGTGCTGGGCTGAAGCACTCCCAGACATGGACAGCATTCCATTCCTTTCAGAAAGTGAAATAAACGTCTGGCTAGGATTTCAGCATCATAAAATGTTCTTGTTAAGTCACTGAGAAATAATGGTCTGATTTAACTGCTCCATTTGGACTCGTTTTCTATTAAGTGCCAGTGAAATCCCATAAGGCGCACTGCCATAAAACAAACTCAGCTCATGCACATACACAAAGCCGGCTTCTCATTGTGACTTTTGGTTCACGTATTTCATTCTGTAGAACCCAAATTACTAAAAGCTAAATGACAGGATACTTTAATGTGCAGCTGCTCTATTACTTAGAGTTGAACTGGACTGCTGATGAGTTCACAGGCACACCCATGTCGTTTTCTTTGAAACAGTGCTAAAGCAGTGCGCCATTGCCTTCCTCTGGATCTTTTTTAAAACGTCTCAGCTTAGGGCTATAGCTCTGTGTTTCTTTGTGGTCTCCCATCCAAGCATTCTGCCAAAGTTAGCTAGGTTGGCTGAGCTAACAGGACAGGGTGGAGGAGTTTTAAAATATAAGCAAGAATAAACTTGAGGGGGTTTTATTTAGTCTTCATTTATTCAGCTTCTTTCCATTTCTCTCACATCTTGTTGTCTGTAAGCTCCACCATAATCAACTTTCTAGAAGAATACTCAGTCCAAATTGGGCTCTTTTCAAGGCTTCTCTGTTGCACAAAATTTCTCTCTCTGTCTCTTTCTTTCTTTTTAAAAAAGGAGGACTTCTGGACATTTTAGATGTCCCTAGTTTGCTGATACCTCCTATTTCTTTGTGGTGATGTTTGTTTAGATAAGCAGCAGTACTCACAACCTAAAATCAAAAATAGAGGAATAAAGACGAGAAATATATATATATATATGTATGTATGTATGTATATGTATATATATATTTACTAGTCATAGTATATTATTATTATTATTATTATTATTATTATTATTATTATTATTATTATTATTATTACACAGTACATGGAACAAACAAAAAGAATTACCCATTTGACTGGCGTTCTTCAGATATTCAAGTTTCAGCCAAGAACATAAGAATTATCCAAGTAACACCATAAAATATAATATGTATCCTGCAAGGTATTTTTTAATATAATTTTTATTAAGAATTTTAATTACAATAGTAAAAACTAATACAAACTAAATTTAGAGAAAGAGAAGAGAATAGGAAAAAAAGAATAAAAAGTGCAGGAAAAAAGAAAGAAGCAAAAGGAAAGAAAGAATATAATAAAGAAAAAGAAAAACTATATAAGGAAGTGATTTCCAACCTTCATCACAACGAGTATAAACAAATTTAATAACTCTTCACCCCTTGCAAAGTTAAACAGATATCACTTCATCCCATATCCCATCCCTTATCTATAAACAAATCCATAAAACATCTTTTCAATCCTGGTGTCAGCAAAAAGTCCATAATGGGTTGCCAAAGCATTGGAAAAAAATGTTATTGTGAGCCGCCCAGAGTCACCCATTGGGGGAGATGGGTGGGATACAAGTTTAATAATAAATAAATAAATAAATAAATAGGGGGAAAAAGTCTTATTTTAACCTTGATCAAGTAAACCAACTTTATATTCCTTCCTTTTACTTCTAACAGTCTAGTTCAATCAAATATTGTCACAGTATTTGCTCTCTCTTCAATTCTTTTTTATCCCATCACATAGATTTCTTCAAGGCTTTAAGAAGCCTCTTTTGTAGATCCAATAAGAAAACATTTTCGAGGTCATTCTCTTGGTTTATCATTTGTATTTCCCTTTTAATTTTTAAAACTTCAGCCAGTTTCTTTTGTATATCCAGTAAAGCGTCCTTTTCCAAATCATTCTTTTGGGCTGTCATTTGTAGTTCCACTTTCAGTACTTTCTCTGTCTTGTCAGATAAAATTTGTTCCACATCTGTCACTCCTTCATTAACATCTTTTGGACACAGTCTATCCACAGAAGCAGACATCATTACTGACAGCATTGATATTGCAGTTACTAATTTCTGGCTCCATTCTTCAAAGATCTCCTTTAATATTTTCAATGTTATAATGTTTTGTGTCATTTTGTAAGACCTAATATTAACAAGCTTGCTTGTATTTTTTTTTCTTCTGCTTAAAATCTTTAGTCCCCTCTAATGTCTAGTTTGTAGTCATCACTTATCTTTTGTTATGACTTGCAATAGCCAGGATAGCTAAAATAAGTCTGTTTCCCATGAGAAGTCATTTATTTTTTATAGTTAATTCCAAAATCTTATAGTAAAAGTCAATATTTGAAATTTATCTGGACCCTCAGTCCACTTATAACTTTCTTAGATCAAAATCTTATTTAGCTTTTTGCTGTTTATTTCAAATTCTTTAAGTTCTTCAGCTTGTGATTAATTTTTCTTTTGTTCAGAGTTGAAGATAGACTTATCTGATGAAGACTTTTTAGACTTCTTGTTCTGAAGGTTTCTAATAGCTTTAAGATGGTTAATAGGCAATTTCTGAAAGTGATTAGAAAGTAAGGTTGCTAACTTAGTGCCCCTTAAAAGGCTCCGCCACAGTTGTGAGCAAGATGGCTGATCCTGTCATCTCCCGGTGCTCAAACCCTCAGAAAACCACTGTCCTGCAGTCTCCTCACGAGGAGCAGCCATTCAGAGCACATGTGGGTGATTTCCTGTCCTTTCCTTATCCGGGGAGGTTCCTAGGAACCAGTCTACTCACCAGTTCCTTGGTCTTTGCTGCAGTCATCGACTCCACTTTTGCAGAGCCAACTTCAGTTCACCATACCTCCCCTGAAATCCTCCCTGAAACATATTTTTTGTAAATTCACATGTGATATACCCAAAATCTTTAGTTTTTGTAAAAATGGTTTAATCTGTCTGCTATTCCACCTAATACACCAGTAACTATAGTGATAGTAATCATGATGATGATGATGATGATTTAGCATGTCCATAATCTTATACCTATTATCATTGCTTATAATCATTATCAACATTATTGTATCTTTTGCCAAGGTTTCAGAGAGATATGCTAGACTGATTATGGGACTTTACTTTCTTTTTCTTTAGCTTCATTCACCAAGGTTTAAACACAGCTTGTGATCCATTCATAGATCTCAGCTGCCTAGGAAAGTTGTGAAGCCATTCATATAGTTCTCAGAACTGGGAAGGAGAACAAGTGCAGACTGCACATGCTGTAAATGTAACATCATGTAAGTTTTATTTTAGGTTCAGCCATTTCCTCTCCTCTCTTCCTTTCTTTTAACTACATTCCAGTTTTTGTAATCTGTTTCTCAGTATGTGCGCATGCCCAGACCCAGGCACACATGCCCTTATCTCAGGATAACCTTCTGTGTTTCTAAGTGGATGTTATCTTCTTCAAGGCCATTAAACTTTTTGTTGCTCTTTGCTGCAACAGGCTAACATGGCTACCCCAGTACCTGGAACGGTGTTTCTCAACCATGGCAAATTTAAGATGTGTGGACTTCAATTCCCAGAATTCCCCAGCCAGCTGACCTAGGGGATTGTGGCTTATCTTGAGAAGCTAAGCAGGAGCATAGGCCTGGTTAGTTCATGAATCAGAAACTGCCAGAAATTCTCAGAGCTTTACAAGCTAAATAGGAAAATGGAAAAGAAAAATCCTGGATAAAGGCAGTAGCAAACGACTTTTCTACTGTTGCCAACAGAACTGCTTGAATCCATCCATGAAATCGCCTGGAGTTGAGCTTGATTTAAATGACACATTTTTATGAATGAATGGGATCTTTGCTCTGATCTCATGGACTTGTTAGACTTCTTGCTGCCTACATAGTTTATGAAGGCTAGATAGTTTGATGGAGCTACTTGGACCTCATGATCTCCTCCTTATCCTGAGTAAATTCTTAGGCTGGGACAATATAATGTTTTTCTACTGCTGTAATTTATTACAGGTATTTTTGGGGTTAGTAATTTATTGCTCATTGTTGTTTGCATTCATTTTACAATGCCTTTTCATTTCTCACTGTGGACACTTTACTATGCTTTTGTTGTTAGCCATCAGGAGTTTCTAATGATTTGGTGGCATATGAATTTGATGAACAATAGGAAAACATTGGAAGAGCTATGTTTTAAGTGAAGTAGCAGCAGATAACTACTGATGAAGGAAGGGACATGAATCACAAGCTGGTGATACTTTTAGATAATATCTGTCTATCATCATCATCATTATTTTTATTAAAGACATTTTTAAAAGAATAAAAACAATACAAATTTTGAAAGAGAAAAGTAAGGAAAGGAAAGTAGTAAGCAAATGAAAAAAAGTAGAAAGAAAGAAGTAGAGAAGACAAAAAAAGAACTTTCAGATAGTATCTTATATTAGAAGTAGTTAACATTTTGTCACCTTGTGTGAGATGAGCGGCTATATAAATATGATAAATAAATAAATTTTCTAAGCAGAAGACTGTATGTTTAATCTAAATGTACATGTTATGTGGCAGCCATCTCAAGTTTTTTTTCTGTCTACAATTTAATATATGCCAGAATCAGAGCAAATTCCATCACAGAAATTAGTCTTATCAAACTGATTGTTTGCTTCATACAAGGGTTTTGTTTTGTTTTCATTTGTTGTTGGTCATTTTAAGTTTACACTCAATACGCGGATGAAGCAGCCTGAACATTAAACAGATAAACAAAGTTCTTACACTTGCAAGTACAGGCTATCAATATTTATTTCTAAAATGCCCTGAACAAAATTTTGAGATAGACTTTATTATGTTCCTGTAATTCTAAAATATGCTGAGTTTCAATGCCCTTTCAGATTTGTGTTCTAAAGGCAAAATAGCCAAGTGTACCAATTTTGCCAAGAAAGTAAAGGATGTACAGTAAAAGCCCCAAGCATTTTGGCATCTGTTCTCTTCTCCAGTTTCTTTAAGATTATGCACAACCAGTAAGTCATCCTTCAATTCAATCCAATAATGGTCACAGGAACTATTTAAAGGTTAGGATACTTTCGGATTTTGCTTGCTGTTTTATTTTATTTATGATTCATTAATGGAGTGAAAAGTGGGAAATTGAGGGAGAATTATAAATGGAGACTCCTTACAAAATGCCTATAACTGAGATGGGCAGGTCAGAAAGGTCATTTGGAACCACAAGGAGGGTTAAAAAATTAGGATGGTGACCATGACCATATAATCAAAGCCTCGTCCCCCTTTTTATGTGTGTGGCACATGTGACATGTGGCAGCCACCATCTTCAAATTCTGACCCCCTTGCAGATACCCCTATCTAGAACCACACTACAACACTTATTTTCTCTGCCCAAATGTTTGCAAATTTTCTTGTATTAGCAAATATTAAGCTATATTTTTAAAGCAATTTCCTTTTAGAATATGCATTTTAAAAAAATATGGATGATGTTATAGTTCCAGTTGTTGGCATTATTAAAATGGTGAATTACATGTGACACAGATCTCATACGTAGTTTTCAAGGACACTTGGCTGTTTTCCATGAATTAAACTCTCACAGTTATAAACATTCCATTCCCCTTCTAATATTTCAGAGCCTTGATCATTCAGAGAAAAAACAGCTATGTAAAAAAAAAAAAAAATAGGGACAGAAAGGCAATAGAGAGACACTGGCTGGAACTGCTTCAGGAAGCACCAACAGTCATCTTTGCTTAGCAACGGCACTGGGAATCACCACCACCACCACACACACTTTATGTTAACTTTCACTCTTCATATTGTTCTGTAACCGTGCAAAACTTTAGTTGGCTAAATTATTACATACATTAGGCAGCTGGGCTTTTCCAAAGTGTGAAAGTTACTGAATTTGGTGAAAAAAAAGTTGTAATTAGCCTTGAAACAGAATCTTGTAAATACACACTTTTGCAAAATTTTCTGGAAGGATGTTTTGTTCGTGACAGAATTCAGGAATAAATGAACTGCCAGTGAATGTCTTGCAATTTCCCCCCCTCCCTTAAACATTCATTAAAGAGATTTTCTGATAGCCTCTCAAGTGCATAAAGACAAAAGGCTTGGTGTAAATGATGTTAATGTGAAAATTGAAGTCAGAAAATAATGAGTAGAAGGAAGATTTTAAACAATATTAAATATGTGTAAGAGACAGAGAATAAGTAAGGGAGCATATATATGTATAGGCAAATATATACATATACTTAGTGACTTTGCCTGATCTAAAGCCCTCTATCATCTTCCCAAAATCTGCTCTGAGGAGTTGGGGAACTCTTTAGAGCAATTTTGGAAGTACAAAGGATAGTAATGGCCAGATGGGAAGAGAAGCATGTGCCATTCAACTACAGTTCCTTTCGGGAAATGTGCAGGAATTCCTGGGTATAATGGTTATTTCACTAGACTAGAAAAAGGATGGGGAACCCAAGCTTTGGGATATGCATTTGTGTGATCTCTGGAGGCTTAAGATTCTGCCATCAAAATTCATCACCCACATGTAGAAACTTTGTGAGGCCCCTTTCTCCAACCAAAAGCAGAAGCTTCCTGCACCCACTGCAGCTTAGACAAATAATATTAGATAGTTTAATTAGTCCAGATGCTAGGTCCATGAGAATTCTCCTATAGAGTTGGGACTGAGGCAAGCTCTCTGCATGTGTGTCTATATGGACCAAAATGACACGTAATGTCAAGGGATTGAATGATAGAATTTCTACATCACATGTATTTTACTCCTAGGAACAACATATTGCAAGTCTGCATACAGGGGAAGCAAAGTAAGAGAGGACAGTTTCCATCCAAGAAGTTAGGATGCAATTTTGAAAGAGCTGGAAAAAAAAAGTGTCATAGGATCTTTCCCCCTTTCCTGAACAGTTTGTCCCTTACATTAAAAAATGCATCTTAAAGTCTCCAGTTTTCTAGAAAGGAAATTCATTTATTTATGTTGCCCAGAAACTTGGACTACGATTTGTGCAATGTATAAACTGTGACAGTACAATATAATGTTAACAACCATTGTTCAGTTACTATCTGAAACAATTAATATATTAGATGACTTTCCAAGCAAGGTACTCATGTATGTTATCTACTGTACATAATGTAAGATCAGCTGAAGAACATGGACAAATTTAGCTTGTATATAAAAGCTAATGAAAGAATAATTGGAATCATTAACAAATGCTCCTTTATCTGTGGCTAATTGTGATGTCACACTGGGCAACTGGCAATATATATGGACAAAATTCTAAGACAGTAACAGAAATTATGTTGTGTTCCATATTCTTCTGGGTATTTGGGCACACCAACATTTGCCTTGGTATTTGCTTTGGTATTTGAATATATCCCAAATTCAGCTGGGATATATAAAATATTGAAATTACCTAGAAAATGGGTTTGGGCAAGAGATTCATCCATTACATCTCACCCATATGATATGCAGCCTAAAGCCTATAAAAGAGTTATCTTGCTTTATTTTATTGCTCATAAAGAGAACTGGCAGCTGGATAAGTTGCACAAGAATGCAGAGCCATGAGGACATGACATGAACCAATAATACTGTCTAAGCAATTATTTAGAATAAAATATTATCAGAGAGTATGAACACCATCCAGAAAAAGGTTTTGGTGCTGATTAAATCTGGCTGCAGCTTCTCTTTTCCATTTACTGGCAGATAAGAAGTGTAACAATCTTCAGCTTTTGCTTCATATTCTGAGCAAAGGAGAACTCAAGTTGCAGTGAAACACATGGTGGCACACCCAGGTGTGCAAGGATTAAGCTGCCCTTTGAAGGCTAAGGTTGTGTTCACTGAAAGAAGCAAACTTCTATCAGTCCGCTGACTCTCAAACAACAAATTTCAAGAGGATTCCAGGTTTCCTTAAGTTAATTTTGGTGATAGGCCACCAAAAAAAAAAAAACTTGGAAGGAGAGAATATAAAACTTAATTTGCCAAAGTTAGCAAATCAGTTGAATCATTCAGGAAAGATAGGACAGGGAAGCTAGGGAATTATGAAAATATCAAACATTAACTAATGGACCACTCTTCCATATAAAAGTCCTTGTAGAAGGTGAGGCCAGAAAGGACTACTTCAAAACATGTTTGTGCTGACTATTGAAATAATTTTAATTGCTTTCTCTTATTTCTTCCATGTTTAACTTTGCTTGGCATTCAAAATATATGATGCCATTTGGAAAAATAAATATAACCTGTTTTATCCAACTACTACAGTTATACATATTGCTGTGCCTACAAATTGATATTATGGAAGCCAGGTTGCTTGACATACTGTAGTTTGGGTTATCCTATCTTAACTACCCTATATTTTAGTTCTTGAAAAGCTGTTGATCAACAAATTATCAGCCAATAGTATTAAAGGAATACTGTAAATCCATGTGTTTCACACTGATTATTTGATGTATTTTCTACTTATTACTTCTCACTAAGCTTCTCAGGTGCCTACACCATTTGGCACAACTTCAGATTTCTTTATTTTCCCAGGATCTAATATCTGCTCTTTTAATGACTGCACTATGGTTTCCTCTTTCCTATTTGATGGGGCTCTTAGTTTTAGCTTTGTATTATAGTCATCCATAAGTCATCTAATAGACTATTAGTCATCTATACATACACCAGATCAGTATGTATGTTGAATTTGTACTGTATGTCTGTTCTTGTTATTTTATTATACCATTGGCAGATAGGACTCAACTGGGTCTTCTGTGATTATACCTGGAAGGCAATGGCCTTAATACTGTCAAGAAAACTGTATAATAAAGTCAGGTGTTGAGCCTGACTTTAGTGTATCTTTACCTTTTAGTAATTTAGGAACAGAAGCAAAAAATTTTCACTTTACAAGATGTGTGATTAAAACCTTTTCATTTGTTTGGCTGATATAATGGGGAGCTTTGAGTGTATCCCCTGAGAGTTATTTGTAAAGGCATCTAAGACAGTAATGGTCTTAAATGTAAGAATCTGTACGATGCTTAATTATTTGTTAATTGTTTATTATAACATAGGCATCCTACCCTTCTTCTGACTGTATATTCTTTAGGAAGAGAAACAAAGTTTAAAGATATTAATGTGATGTTGAACTAAAAACTTGGAATCTACCAGTTTTTAGAACCAGAAGAACTCTGGTTCTATTGAGCCTGGAGTGTAGTAAAAATTCCAATAATTCTGCATGGTTGGAAAGAAGCTTCTATTCTAGACTTAAAATCTTGGATTGGAGAAATGCATTCACCTTCAGCCTTTGAATTGCCCTTTATCAATTAAATAGAAAGACTAAGCAATATGATTCTATATGGACATGGTTTCATTTCTGGTTCAAAAAAAATGAGTCCTGTACATAATTAATCCAATTTTTTGCTGATATCATTTTTGGGAATTTGTAGTGGTAATGCAGAAGACCATTGTTATTTTGAGGAGTTTAGGTGACATACTTTGATTTCTCCTGCACATATTAAGAAAGCTCACTTTGAATCATAATGTTTAGCAGACTTGTTTTTCACTTTTACTTAGATGTGGCAGGGGGAGCAAAACCCTCGGGATCGTTCAGGTTAAGCACTAGCTTATCTCTACAGTTCCCAGGCTCTGGAATCTTTTGATGAGCAGGTATCACATCTGGTCAAGGCCAATCTCACAGCCCCTGACTCCAAAACGGAGTGATGGGATTGCAGTGCCAGACTTGGATAAAAAGCCCTGGCATTGCCCCTGGGATTGGGAGCGTGGACCCAGGCCTTGGGACTAGGCGCTGCGTTATCTAAGCCATCTTGGGGTCTCTCCTCTGTTGTCTTATGGTCGCTCCTGACAGTAGGGGAAAAGTTTTATCATTTTGCTTAGTATGTTATGCTTTTATACTATGTTCTTTTATTCCTGTTTACTGTAAATCTGTTTGTTCGAGTTAACAATAAAGCTTAAGATCTCCCTACCTACTGGTGTGTTCATTGTCTCCGGATCTAAAAGAACTAAAAGAACCAGTTGCCTGGGCACCTGATCACCACCCTGACAATTGGCAAAACAGAAATTCTTCTTCTTTTATATCTTTCTTAATAGCTTTTCTTCTACTGATTTTTTTTCACTTTCCTTTTCTATATGTTATAGTAATAAAACTAAAAGACACCTCAAGACTGCATATGCGCGGGTGTCCCCTCCTTTTATCCTCATTGCAACCTAATGAGATAGATTAGGCTAAGGATAAAATGATTAGTCATCTATACTACATACGTATATATAGTCCTGACTCTGTCTCTACATTCATTCAACTCTCACAGAAGGGTGGAAATGCTGCAGTGCTGATACTGATATTCTGTTGTGTCATCCGTTCCTTCCTTCTTCGAAAAGAAAGCCATGTATTTAAACCTAGATAAAAGCCATGCTGCACTTTAAAGCAGCTGAACTAAACAATGGCATTTTCTTCAACAAAGGAGCAAACCTGGGCAACAAAGCTATCTGTCCAAAATATGTCTCTATCCTGTGCAGATGAATAAAGGTGGTGGGGAGTGATGGGTGGCAGAACGATTCTGCCTCCCCAGCAGGAATGAATGAACTCTATCACATTCTAGGATAGAGGTATTATCTGTATGTTGCCAAGCATCGTGGCACTTTAAAACTGCTTTTCTTTGTAAGGCAATCTCTTGCATCTACAAACAAAAGCAAAGCACCTAACAAATGACTCAGTCGGTTTACCATTTCCTGCCTGTTCTCCTCCTCCTCCTCCTCCTCCTCCTCCTCCTCCTCCTCCTCCTCCTCCTCCTCTTCTTCTTTCTTCCTCCTCCTCCTCCTCTCCTTCTCCTTTTCCTTCTCCTTCTCCTTCTTTTTCAGAGATAACAATGAGATAGATGGTTCCATCAGCCATACACTTGCCACCATATGCATTATGAGTTATCTGTCATACTAGAAAGCCCTGGATCTTCTTCCTGATAAGGAGACCAGTATAGAATTGCTGTGGCCTTCTTTGCTGAAGCTTCCTCTATCCAGGAGAAATATGCATACCACATGTGCTAAATAGCCTTACTGGTCAACTTTCATCCGGGTCCAATACTACAGTCAAATATTTGGCTGCCCACAGACATCTGGCCTTTCTCCTCTGCTACCAGAATAGTTGAGAGTCAAATGGCATAAAAGTTTAATGTATTATTATTATGGTTGGTCTCACAGTCAGCCAGATGTTTAGACTGGATTTGGCATTTTTATCCACCTATCGAGTCCTTCCCAAGGACCTGGGATAGACAGATGTTCTTGTTTGATGTTGTTGTTGTTTATTATTATCAATATTAGGCATGGATAGCAATTTGCAATTTAAAATGGTGGTTCAGAACACAGAGTGCCTAGTTCTTTGTGCATTTTCCAGGTCTCTTCTGCAGCTGCTTTCATAGACCTGCATCTGGTAGAAAAGAGCAGAGTCTTGGTGGGCAGAAAAGGACCAGTTCTGGTATGTTAGGCAGCTTCTCTTGCCCTCTGCTCTCCCTCCTTGCATTTCCAGTTATACACAAGTTTTGTTCCAAACAACCATGTAGAGGTTTTGCACAATACTTCTGAAGAGGGATTGAAATTGTCCAGTGTATTCCAGTATAGCAGCATGCAGCTAAGTTCTACTGCAAGGCACAGAATATTGACATTGCAATAGCTGGAGACAGCAGAATAGAAGAGAAAGAACTGGAGAAAATCACAAAATATAAAGACCTGCAAATAGAAGTAGAATGACTATGGCAAAAGAAAGCAAAGATAGTACCAATAGTAATAGGCACCTTAGGTGCAATCCCAAAACATCCGGAGCACCACTTGAAGACCATCGACAAAATCACCGTCAATCAATTGCAAAAGGCGGCTTTACTTGCAACAGCTTCTATCCTGCAGTGATACCTTTAACATCATCAAACAACAATATCTGCCTATCCCAGGTCCTTGGGAAGGACTCGATAGGTGGATACAAATGCCAGATCCAGTCTAAACATCTGGCTGACTGTGCAACTAACCATAATAATAATAATACATTAAAAAAAACTGGATACCAAATTAAATGTAGATTATGCAAAGAGAAAGATGAGATTATTGACCACCTAATAAGCAGCTGGGCAAAACTACCCAGATTATAAGACAAGACATGATTGATGGCCAAAATGAACTTGAATTTGAATTATATATAAATCAGAATTTCTGTAAAAAGTAGGGATTTGATGCTCCAGAGTATTGGTATGATTATAATGGTAAAGAAATGTTCCAGAATGAACATTTGGAAATTGTATGGGACTTCCAAATTCAGGTAAATTGACATCTATAGTGCAACATGGCAAACATCATAGTAGTTGAAGAAAAGCATTTTTTATTTATAGATGTTGTAGTACCAAATGGTAGCAGAATAGCAGAAAAGGAACAAAAGACTACATTTAACAGTTGAGATACTGAGATTATGGAATAGATGGGCAAAAGTTTTCCCCGTAATTGTTGGAGTATTAGGACAATAAGAACAATTTCTACTGTTCCATAACAATAGAACTGTCAAAACAGCTGAAAAATTTAGAATGATTTGACCTCACAACATTTAGTTTTGCTCAGAACCACATAAATTTTAATATTTTATTAACTAAATACCAAAACAAAGAAAAAGAATATGCAAAATTATAACAGAAAAAAACCCCATACAAAATGTATATTTGCAGACATCCATATGTTGATAAACTGAGAACCACCAAATAGTGAGAGACATAGATGACCCTCCAGGCATCATTCGGGAACAGATGACCGCAGCTCCCCATGCAAATCCTGACTTGGTTCAGGAAACTGGCCAGCTCATTCAGGTCTCCTCCATACGGCTTCTCGAGCGGGTTTCAGCGGGTCACCTTCCCCGCTGGCTAAGCGGGGCAGGAGCCCCAGTGGGTCCTCTTCTTCCCTCTCTGGATGGGCTGGAAAAGTTCTAGGACATTATTTGAAGAGACTAAAGATCAAGATTGTTAAAAGTAAAAGGAAGGAATATAAAGTTAGTTTATTGGATCAAGGTTAAAATAAATATATTATCTTTGGTTACCCTTAATGGACTTTTGCTGATCAGGACTGAAATGATAAGGCTTTAAGGGCTTGTTTATAGATAAGAGATGGGATATGGGAAGAAGAGATCATTTATTGTATTTTAGAGAAGGTGATAAGTTACTAAAATTGTTTATACTTATGATGAAGGGGGAAGTCATTTCTTTATATATTTCTTTTCTTTTTCTATTTCTTTCTCTCTTTTTAGTTTGTATTAGTTTTTACCTTTTTAATTGTAATTTTTAATAAAATTATTGTAAAAATTATTATAGTTCTTGTGCAGAAACTTGAATTTCCTACTTTCTCCTGAATTCCAGCTGAAAATTAGGGATTAGGGTAGCCTAAGATTAAAATTATGATTTAGGGAAAGCCTGCAGTTTTTTCTTTTACTGTTATGGATTCTTTAATCAGTAGCCAAGCTTCTTGTATGCTTGAACAATCTAGAGAATGGTTTTATTATTTTTTTATGTATATTTCTTCCATTATAATAAATTGAGCTTCCTTACTGATACCGTGAGAATGGTATGAATTTCTTTACACAGGAAACTACAGTGAGAGAAGGTTGCAGTCCTGCTCCTGAGAGTAACTCCATGCTGCTAACTAACTGAGATCATGTTCTTCTTCTGTTATTATTATTTGGGCAATGCTCCTGAGCAAGCTACTGTATATAAGCAGAGAGCAAACCTCACACTCATTAGTACTGATGATGTTACTTGGTTGGGTAATGAAATGTCTACAAGCAAATAACCAAGCTCAGAGAGAATCAAGGACTCCACAGTTCCTGATGTATTGATTATACTGATTTATTATATAATTAAGGCTTTGCATTGGCACAAGCAAAGCATCATTTTTTAAGCATTTAAAGAGTCTCTGAGAAAGCTTGCTTCAAATACCTTCCCAGACCAATTATCATATCAAAAGCTTTCCTTAGTTTAGGAAGAATATCAGGAGACATCCCAAGAATTAGACCTAATACTTCCAGGTCCCAGCATTGAAGATGAGCCAGCATCTCCCTGTTCCACCCAGCTCTCAAGAATACCATTTTCTGAAGACAGAGCTTCAGAAGATCTTTGGTCATGCTGAGAGACAAATGAGACTAACCAACCTGCTATAGAAAGCCAGAATCTGATTAGGGTCTGTTATGTTCGGGTGGAGGCAACAACTACTAGTAGTTAGGGAACATCTTGGACTCAGCAAGGTAGCTGGAACAATGATGGTTTGTGAAGGCTTCTGTGAGTGGCCATTCATTCAACTAGCTGCAGTAGCCTCCCTGGCTTTTCATGTAGCATGTCTGACTTATTTACTCTTTACAATGCTGTCCTACTAATAAGTTTCCTTATGTGTGCTGAACCTGAACTGAATTTATGACCCTGAGCTTAGTTTGATGGATTTATGATGGCAGTAATGAACTGACATTAGTGAGACCAGGACACTATCTTTCCAGACGTATACAATCACTTTTCCTCATTGGTAGTCCCAGCCAGGGCTGCTGCAACCCAGCAATTATGCACTGTACAGGGGTACCACATTGGGGGGGGGGGGGGCACCAGTTGCAAATAAAAAAAAAGAGAGAGAGAAGGACATACAGTATCAAGAACACAGGCTCACTGACTTTCCACATGCACACTTGGCTGCCGAGACCAATGATGGAAGCAATGTTTTTCATGTGCATGTATGCCATTCAGAAGGTTATTGCAGATGTACAATTTTAAAATGCAAAATAAATACATAAATACAGGTCAAGGGCACTGATTGTTTTTATCTTCATGCTAAACCATAAAGTGGTTTGTTTGATAGGGATTTATTCTGTGAAAACTTGGAAGAAAGCATTCTTGATAGAAATAAAGCTAAGTTTCCCAATTACATTATACTAAGCCTTAGTATCTGGGGCACTAATCAAAGTACCTTGCTCACCAAGAATATATGTTAAATCTCTGTCCTTACTAGAAGGAATATCTGGAAAATTGGCTGGCTGCAACATAAAAGGTTAGGTCCCAAGATTGCTTTTATTTCCAAAAATATAATTGGGCTATATATAGGACTCACAGGCATCCTTGGAAAATAAAAATAGAAGGCGGCTGCAGCCTAGAGCTTTGTTTGGAGATGAATTCAAAGATCCAGGAAAAAGATGAAGATAAGCTATGGGTTGATGGACAGGATATGAAGAGGTGGCAGGGAGCAATCTCACCAGTTGGCCTTTTGGGCAATGGATGTAATGTTTGTCTGATTACGACAACCTTGGCTGCCATTTAGTGAACAAATGAGGTCCCCTTCATAGCATTCACTTTGGAACAAGGTCCCATGATGTCCTCTCAAAATTCCCAGTGTTGCCACCAGCCCAGAAGGAAGGCCTCTCCATGGCATAACAGCCCTCTGCTCTTCAGCACAGGAATTCTACCCGTTATACGTCTAGAACTGAACAATACACAACGACAACAACAAATCCAAGAAAAAAGGGAAATTTTCTAACTTTATTATAAACCAGGGCTGACCAATTTTGTTCAAGCTGAGCATTATTCTGAAGAATAAAGAGAAATTAACAACATGGAATTCTTTAGATTATCCTTTTAAATTGCCTTTACCTCTAAGTTGCTTCCTGCAGTCTCCTGTCTACTTGGTGTTTTTTCTCTCTCTCTCTCTCTTGATTCTTTCAAGTCTTCTACAGTTACAGTGTTTCGGCCCTCAAAGTCCCCTCCCAGCCATTTTCATTTACCTTGTGACTCTGACCCTTTGTGAGGCTGAACATTTTTAGCGTAAACTGATCCTGAAAGTCCCCAAGGATGTTATTCTCATTTATTCACTCAGTCCTTTGAATGGAATGGCCTGCGTTTGGCAGTGGTTCAGCTGAGTCAGATTCAAACAACACACTATCCTCCAGTCTCTCTTCTGCCCGCTGTCCCCTGATTTGCTGTGGGGGTGTGTGGGTGTGTGTGTGTGTCACCAGCTTTTCAGATGTAAGGCCCAAGGTTTGTGAAAGAGGGTTAATAGATGTCAGTCATTTTGCATGTTACATTTCATTCAGAGGTCCCAGCAGACATGAGCCGGAGAAAGCGAACAAAAGGAAAACAGACGTGGGAGAAAATGCACTGTGATATCAGTAATATTGTACTTTATCAAGCGGTTTTTACTTCTCCTTACTGACTTGATATGTTAAGCTTTTCTCTAATGCTGGCAAGGACTTTTAAAAACTAGAGTTTGGAGTCCTTTAACCAAGGTACATCTCAACTTCAGGGTTCTTTGTTTTCTTTCTTTTTCTTTTAATGCTTTGAAAAATCCCCCCTCCTGTGGATTACCACTCACTTTCTTTTTATAGCTCTTGGTGACTTAAAATGCAGCAGGTTTCCCTAATCAGATGTACTTTAGATTGCTTGCTTGTTTGTTTGTTTGTTTGTTTGTTTGTTTGTTTGTTTGTTTAAACAATTTGTATGACTGCCCATCTCAGAACCCTGACTCTGGGTAGCAGACAAAAATTTTAAACCAAGAACAAAACAAAACAAAACAAAGTGTATTGTCGAAGGCTTTCACGGCCGGCATACGATGGCTGGTGTGGATCTTCCGGGCTGTGTGGCCGTGTTCTTGAAGTCTTGTTTCCTAACGTTTCGCCAGCACCTGAGACCGGCATCTTCAGAGTGCAGGAGCACAGACAGGAGCAGTTCTCTCTGTACCCTAACCCTAACTGGGCACAGAGAGAACTGCTCCTGTCTGTGCTCCTGCCCTCTGAAGATGCCGGTCACAGGTGCTGGCGAAACGTTAGGAAACAAAACTTCAAGACCACGGCCACACAGCCCGGAAGACCCTCACCAGCCAAAACAAAACAAAGTTAATAAAAAGGAACAACTAGAAACCATCAGCAGAACAGATGCCAGAGTCCTAAAAATCATTCCATTTTACAATCAATAAGAAAACAGCAACCAACAGCTGAGCAACAAGGCTTACCTAATGTCTTGGCCCAAATGACAGAGGGAGCAATCCGGTCTTTAACACCTTATGGAAGGCTGACAGAGTTGGGGCCATCCAACCTTTGGGAAGACGCAGGTCCACAGGACAGGGATGGTGACAGAGAAGTTAGGACTCCTGGTCCCCCAAGATGATGTTGTTTAATAGAAGGGATCCAAAGCATGCCCACCCTGTCAGTTCTGGTGAGGCTAGCAGAAACAACTGGAGAGAGCCTTTTCTTCAAATCCTTAAAGCAAATATATTTGACTGCAGCTGAGCCTATCTACCTGGACATACCAGACTGGAGAAGGTTGGAGGAAATTTCTACAGTAAGAAAGATTTAAATATTGCTTAAGCCAGGGGGCACCCCCATAATGCTCATTCATCGTATACATGTTGAGCATATGAATCAGAGATAAGAATTCTGCCTGGGGAAAACCGATACATCTGCAGAAGAAATGATTTCATAGTTCTCTGAGACATTCTTATAGGCCAGGTTCAATATCCCATTAAGCCACAGTTTATTGAACTATATTTTATTGGAAAGGTTTGGCATGGTTCTATCTACAAAGCTCACTTGCTCTGCTCCTTAAAAGGGATAAGGGGCACTTTACATTATAAAAGGGATATAATGTTTGCATAGGGCCCACACATCAATTGCCCTAGTGATCCTTTTCAGATTGTATGTGAGGTGTTGATTATTCATGTCATGCAGTTATCTGTGTTGTAAATATTATTCATGCACATTGATATTCAGTAATCCTAAAGATCGAACATATGTACTTAAGGTCTGAATAGGATGGGACAATCTAGTTGTTCTCTGTGAACAATAGAAAGGGCATTCAAACTGGTCATCTGTTATCACTGAGTTTGTTGTAAATTCTGAGTGGATGCTTTTTTAAGCCATTAAAATGTTTTCTTGAGGCTCTTTCAACATTTCTGCTTCTTCAGGGTTCTAAGGGATTGTTATCACTATCATTACTTTGAATGTTAATTTCTTATCCTAGTGTATTATTTTTTGCTCATGGAGAAAATCTATCCATTCACTAAGAATTGACAATAACTTGATGGCACGTAATCAATTATTTTTGCAAACTGAGAGAACCAATGCTAAAAAATGATGATGATAATGATGTAGAGTCAAAACCAAAGTAACCTTCCGAATGTGTGAAATACTCACCTAGCCCTGGCCAGAAGTCCTTAGAGCAGCTATGACTCTCCTCAAGATCATGCGATCCTGGCAAAAGACACAGCTGCTTTAAGGATTTGCAGACTGGTGCTCTTGTACCTTCTGAAGGACCTTTTTGCTTTCAAATCTGATGCACTACACATAATGGCTCGATTCCTTCCCATGATGGGTAGCTTGAATACCTGTAGTGGTGCCATCTGTGTGTCCACAGGTAATCATTCTCTCTGAGAGCTTGCCCTTTTTTCAGGACTTCAAAATGTCTGGGAAACTTCCCTGGAGACTCATGAGACAGAGGAGCTCTATAAGTGTCCAAATGGAAGGGAAACTGAGAAAAAAAATCCAACTGGTGTGTCACAAAAGAGCTAAGATTACAAGCTGGTCAATTATCTGATTAAAGAGTTTCTTTCATTTGTGGGTTTTCTCTTTCTTTCTTTCAGTCCTAACTGAAAGCAAAATCTGTAGTAAGTTACTACACTTCTACTTTGGCAGCGATCAACAGCAGGTTTTAAGGGTAAATAAAAGAGTAGGCGTGGAGGGAATCAGCTTTAAAGCTGGCCAAAAGCCATGTATTTTTTCCCCTCTCTCTTAGTATCAAATTTAATCTCGTTTATCTTATTTTCTATAAAATGAGGGAGGAAATATGCCTGACTCTTTTTTATTTGTTTTTAAATGTTAAACTCAAATAAATGAAATGCTTTTCTCTCCTTAAAAAAAGTAATTTACAACTACCTTGAAATCCCTTTGAATTGCACAGTGTATAAATCATCATTCTGCCATCCTGAAACAGAAATATGTCTTCTTATGACCCACGCACTCAGCCATATTTGCCAGAGTCAGAGGGTAAATTTGTAATGTGTTTCACTGACCACTGAATGAGTTGTAATAGCATTTATAGAACCTACAAATGGCATTTGTAATTTTAAAGCTGTTCTGTTAAAGGAAGATGCCAGAAGAGGTCCACAATTCAGTAAGGTTTTTGATTTAAATCCAAAATTACGTTCAAGCATTTAAAAAAATTACACACACACACACACACACACACACTTGGAGAAGAAAAAGAAAATTGTTTCGTGGTGTTTTTTATGTGTAAATAAATCATGAAACAGTTATATAAGGAAGCTAACTTTCAGATAAGAAGCCTGCAGTCAGATATCACACACTGGAATAAGCTATCAGATGTGGATTATGGGGGAAAAATGGAACGGAAGAAAAGGAAAGAAATGAAAGAAACTAGTAAGTCGAATGACTATCAGACAAGAAGCTATGAGTTCCGTAAGGAAGAAAAGTATTAGAGAAGAAACTGTTCTCCCAACAGAATTAATGTAAAGCACCATGAAACAGAAGAAACTTTTTACCCTGGAGTCCTTGGTGCTCTCTGAGCTTGGTTGTTTGCTTGCAGACGTTTCATTACCTGAGCACTGATGATGTTACCTAGTCAGGTAATGAAATGTCTGCAAGCAACAACCAAGCTCAGAGAGCACCAAGGACTCCACGGTTCAACCCCAAGCTACACGTATTCTCTTCTATTGGAACATTTTACCACATGTGGTGGACGTGCAAACCTTCCCCACCCACCCCCAAAGTATTTAAAAGACATAAATAGCACAATTTGGAGAATTTTAGAAATCGAATTTGAAATGAAATAACAATTTTTGTACTAGGTATAATCCCTGAATACATCAATAATAATTAAAAAAAAACACCATAATTTACTGAGGTACATCCTCATAGTTGCAAGGAGAAACTTTGCTCAACATTGGAAGAAACATACAATACCAACATTATCTCACTAGGAACTTAAACTAGAGAATGTGCAGCAATGGCAAAACTAGCAGCATATATGCACAACAAAAACTTAACTAAATTCAAGCAAGAATGGCTTCCACACATGTAATAGATCATGCAGTAAGGCAAATATCAACACTTACAGTATGGTTTTTAAGGAGGTTGGAATGTTTATAACCACTGCAAATTGGTCAGAGTACAGAGAAGGGGGAAGTTAGAGACTAAATACCCATCTACTTTTCCCAAGCATCTCCCTTTTTTTTCCCCTTTTTTTTCCTCCCCCCCCCGCCCCCCTTTCATACATAACAATACAGTGGAGATTTTAGTATTAACCTCAAAGATCTAAACTTTTTCATATTATTAAAATAATTAAATGTGTTTTGCAACTTCTTATCAATATTATATTCAGCACTAACTCTACAATTTTTTCCAGTAGTAATGTATGACTGTGAGAGCTGGACCATAAAGAAGGCTGAGCGCCGAAGAATTGATGCCTTTGAACTGTGGTGCTGGAGAAGACTCTTAAGAGTCCCCTGCACTGCTAGGAGGTCAAACCAGTCAATCTTAAAGGAAATCAACCCTGACTGCTCATTGGAAGGATTGATAATGAAGCTCAAGCTCAGATACTTTGGTCACCTAATGCGAAGAGAGGACTCTTTGGAAAAGACCCTGATGCTGGGAAAGATTGAAGGCAAAAGGAGAAGGGGATGGCAGAGGATGAGATGGTTAGATAGCATCACTGAAGCAATGAGCATGAAACTGAGCAAACTCAGGGAGGCAGTGAAGGACAGGAAGGCCTGGCACAATATGGTTCATGGGGTCACGAAGAGTCGGACACGACTTAACAACTGAACAACAACAACAACTCTACAATTTAAGGAACTCTCCATCAATTTACATCTCAGAAATCATATTTAACACTGATATAATTTTTCTATTTTGAAAGATTTAATTAATTGTAATCATTACAGTGTTAATAGCTTCCAGTTCCCAGTGTATAAATACCACTGTACTTGGCTATTATTTACATTCTATAATGTAATACAACAATTTTAAAAATGAATATTTATCAGTAACATCAAATGGGGATCATGGGGAAAAAAATGGGGATGGAAGAAAAGGAAAGAAATCAAAGAAATTAGTCAGCTGAATGACAGTAAGACAAGACATCCTGGATGGGAAAAAAAAAAGTATTAGAGAAGCAATTATTCTCCCAACAGAATTAATGCAAAGGGTATGTGAAAGCTACTTGGAACAGAATAAAAGAATTACGTTACAGAGATCCACAGAAATGTGTAGAGTTATCCTAATGGGAAGTAGGAAAAAGTATACTTGGTGGAATGATGAAATAAGAGACTGCAGTTCAGGAAAAAGTGCACTAAACAGAATGATTGCTGGAAAAAAAAATGAGGATAAGAGGAATATATAATGCATACAGTCATGTGTGAGATGGGCTGCTATATAAATATGATAGATGATAGATAGATAGATAGATAGATAGATAGATAGATAGATAGATAGATAGATAAGAGAGAGAGAGAGAGAGAGAAAGAAAGAAAGAAAGAAAGAAAGAAAGAAAGAAAGAAAGAAAGAAAGAAAGAAAGAAAGAAAGTTGGTTGCAGAGAATATAGTCAAAGTGACCATGAAACAGTTAAGTTTAAAAGAGCCAGAAAAAATGCAGAATGATTTTGATGGAAATAAAAAGTTGATTTGGAAGTGGGTCAAAGGGCTAAACAAGGAGGCTCCATTACAGTGAATGGAATTAAAAACAAATGTAATTTGGGATTCAACTGAATAGTGTAGAGTAGTTAGAGATGTCATTAGAGATTCTAATTATAGTTACATTAGAAGAGTGGTATTGAAACAAATGCTACAAATGTTAGAGTCCAAGAAAAACTTGATGAAAAGGAAGTCATCAGTGCTATGAGCATGTTGATAAATGGTAAAGCTGTCAGTGTAGACAGTGTAACTAAATAACTCTTAAAATATGGATGTGACTTGCTTATGTAGTGGCTGTGCAAATTGTTTAACATGTGTGGACATTTCAACTGTGTCTGATAATAATAATTCCTAGGAAAATATTCTGTTTGGTAGATACAATTATGTATAACAAACACTAAGGTGGGGGGGGGGGAGGCACTAATATAATAGTTTATTATACTTTATGGCTGAAAATACCTGTGAGCCTTAGAGAAGAATAAATGTTGTAGGGATTGGTATATATTTTAAGAGGGATGTTTAAGTTAATTTCATGTTTATATTTTTAAATAAATTGATAATTTAATTATTTAAATGTTATGGAATGGTCATATTCTAAGGCTGTGCCTTTCAAAATTGTGATTTGTACATGAGAATTGAGGGGAATGTAATTTTCTTGATTTTAAAATGTATCTACTGGAACTATTAGTTAACCTTAGTTTTGTATTGGAATGCACATGATATCACACCAGAGGGGAGGTGGGCCTCTACCCTCCCAGCTTTCTGGAAGGAATTGAAGACCTGGCTCTGCCAGCTCCATGGGGTGAGAAGAGATGCAAGTCTCTTTTGATGACCAGGGAGTGGCTGGTACCTTGAAAACGCTTCCCGAGTCTAATAACTCCTAATTAACATCAGTCTCTTGGAAGCATTATATGGGAATCTTGTTGTTGTAGTGTATTTTAATTAATATTTCTTCTATTGTAATTAATATTTATTCTTTTTTACTGTAAACCATCCAGAGTTGCTCTGCAGTGAGATGGGCATTGACAAATTAGATAGATAGATAGATAGATAGATAGATAGATAGATAGATAGATAGATAGATAGATAGATAATGTACTATTATAGGCCAAATTGGAGAGTTGCTATTTGTCATCTTTGAAATCTTGGCAAATACTTGGGCCTAAGTAGAGTAAGAATGCTATTTGATTTCCAGTATTGAAAACAATCAGACCTATTTGGAAGATACTGAATAAGAAACTTAAATTTAAGTCCAGCTCTCATAACAACCTGACTCTCTGGAATTATCCTTATTTAAAATTGGTGGATAAAGCTTTTGTTTAGAAAGCATGGGCTGAAAATAGGATAGTTGTCCTTAATCAGATAATTATTAATGATACTTTTAAAGCTTCTGAAAGGTTACAAAAAGAATACAATCTGCCAAAAAGAGTTAGATGGCAGAACATTCAGTTAAAGCATTTTTATGTTCTTTGGACCAGATGTATTGGCTGCCTTGAAAACCCTTCTGATTTTGAATATATTAAAGAAAGTTTTAGAGGCTAAACCAACAATCCAGCTTTATTGCCAGTTAAAACACTTTACTAAAATAAATGTGAATAATATACAACAAATTTGGAATGGAGAATTGGAATTTCCTTTTTTACAAAACCAATCATCTCAAGTTTCAAAAAATGTTTCTTATGATCTTAAAATGAAGTTACTTAATGAAAAAAAATCAAGTCTTTTGGACTGCTCAACAGATATTAAAAAAGGTTGGATATCTAGCTTTTATGTTAGAAATGTACAGTAATAAATGTCGATGGTAATTAGTACAGATGTTTTGATCATGCCCTCTACTTGCTTCTTACTGGTTGGATATTCTTAACTGTGATGAACCAGTTAAGATTTAAAATATGTTAATGTGTTGCTAAATTATATTCCCAAAATTTGGAACTTGTCTGCCTATCAGGAACTTTGGATTTACCATGCTTGAAATGTTGCCAAAAAGACTGTCAAGTGTTCCTAGAAAGACACTTGTGTACAAGATATCAAAATGAGCTTGATGAAATGTGCCAACTGTCAGCCTTTGAACTGGCTGATTTCAGCAAAAGGAAAGACTGGACGATATGATTTTGCATGATTAAGGTTCAATCCATTGCTTAAAAACAGAGCTGTAGCAACTTTTTATATAGCCATGAGTACTATTGTTATATTAGGTTTAGGACTTTTTCCTCTTTTTTATTGGGTTGTTGTATTTGTTTTCTGTTTTTTTTTAATTATTTGTGTTCCTGGTTCTTTTTCCTTTCCTTTTTCAGTTGTATTAAAGCAATTAAATATTTTTTAAAAAATGTTAGGCACGACTTTGCAAACCAGATTCTTCCTCTTCAACAGGTCATTAAGAAATGTAAATTGTGAGAAAGAACGTTTACAGTATTGTATATTTGTTGATGTAGAAAAAGTGTACTATAATTTGGCTTGAAAATGGAATGTTTTCTGTGAATATGGAGCTGAAGGTTGGCTGCTGAGTGCCATAAGAACAGTAAATGTATTATAAAAGTAAAATATGCTAAAGAATAAACAGAATGCTTAATTCAACAATCAACATGGAGTAAGACAAATAAGAAATATATAAATAATGTTTATGGTACTGTTAGAGATCTGCTAGTTGTAGATGTAAGTGTATATATTACTTTTGTATGCAGGCGATGCTATGTTGTTGGCAAAGAACCTGATTGATTTGCAGTGAATGTTAAGATATACTATATGATGCAACAAGGAGTATAGATTTGAAAAAGAATGCATCAAAGATCAAAGTTCTGTAGTTGTGTTTTATGGAGAAAATAGAATTAACAATTGCTAGTTATACATAGATGGAAAAAAAACTAAAAATCAAGTTTTATGTATCTGTGTACCTTGGTCGAATGTTTTTTAAAATTGGCAAAATGGAGAAAGATGTGCAAATGCTGATACAAAGGTAGTGGGTAGTAAGTTATCTCTTATGAAGAATGTATGTTTGTCAAAAGTGGTTGTGAATAAGAACATGCTTCTGCTCACTTTGTTATATGGAAGTGAGGGGTTGGTTACATTGCTAGAAATCTTAAAGTAAGCTGAAACGGGTACATAAGAAGTATGTTTGTAAAACCAGAAGAGATAAAGTCAAGAAGAATGGTGCTGAATGAATATAGAATGAACACAAAAGTGAGTGATCACATGAAAGAAATAGGTTGAGGTAGTTTGGTCAAATAGAGCAAATAAATGAGGACCAAAAGTAGCAATTTACAGTTGGAACAATTTATACCCAAGGGACATTAACAAAGTAAAGGCATAGTCCTTTTCCAAGCAATGGTGAATCTAGTAGCCAGCTTATTCTGATCTCATGGACCCATCCCAGGTTCTGCTTCCTTGGCCCACTGTTACAGTGTATCAGAAGTAAACCTAAGGAACTTCAACACAGCTTACTCCAAAATTGAACACCTAAGAACCTAGCCTGAAAACATGAACCTGTATGTATTTAGCCAGAAATCAATCACCTCTCCCAAGTAAATATGCCATAGTCTATTACCCTTAAGTGAACTGTAGTGCAAGGAAAATTTGAGAGCATGGAATAAAATGGCTTTTAAAGCTATAGATGCTTGTGTCTTCTGACACAGGGGCAGAAATCTCCAAATGCAAAATTAATCACTGTATTACTTAGGCCTATTTTTATATAACGAATACCAGCCTTGCTGTCCAGAATCTTGGAGCAGTAATTCCAGCATCTACAAAGGATGCTGAGGAATAATCAATGCCTACTTCTATTTTCACACTGCTTACTTTGGATAAAAAAGATCCTCTTGTTTATACCCCAGACCTAAAAATTAGTCCAGAAATGTTAGTGTTTTGAGAGCCACAATTCTCCATGGTAATTTTTGTATACCTTCCTCAACCTGAGGTTGCAACTCTCATAATTCTTAACCAATATAGCCAATTCCAGGCTAAATTGGACAAAGCTGGCATAATTATTCTAGCCAAGGTGGGAAAATCTCGTCCCTGCTTTTCAGAAAAGATGACATGCCCACCACAGAGTATTCATAACCCATTATGTCTGCTGGATTTTCCCTTTCTGCTAAAAGTTCAGGAGCTCTTTTTTGTATTGGACAGTCCTGGGATAACCATTATTTGCAACATGGACTGTGCATAGTTCCAACTAAAAATATTGACCAAGTGGGCAGCCCCAAGCTACAAAAATAACAGTACAAAAACAGAAATAAAAAGGGTGAGTTTTTAGCAACCATGGCCTCTGACTTGTTATTTTTAATCAGAAAATCAACAAAGCTCAAAGCTTTAATGCTCTGCATTACTTTTGTTTTATTTTATTAACCTTTCCACAACTGGCCACAATTCCACAATTTGAAAACTCTCTTTCATCACATGCTTAGCAAAAGTTCAAGAGCAGCAAAGAGCTGAGCCAATTTCTGTCTTCTAAGTTCATGCTCAGTGTGCCATGTTTCTCTTCTAACCTTTCTCTTCTCTGATGCAGCTGATGAGAAATAGGAAAAGCCAACGCTGGATAGTACAAGCCAATTAAGCTGGAGAAGCGCATCTTCTCAAGTGACAACTTAGACTGCTCAGTGGAAACATTTCCATTATTCAGTCAACTAACATCTATTGGCTTTCTGCCATGCTGAACTACAATTGTAGAAATTATTTTGTCTGTCTGTCTATCTAAATTTGTATGCCATCCTTTCAAACAGTTTTCTCAGAGAACCTTACAAACACGCTAATTAAACATTAATAATTAAAATTAAACATTTTAAAAACTAAAATGGTGACTTAAAATTTAGTATAGAAACAATATAATCATAGACATCCAGTGGATTGGTTAAACAAATTCATTGCTGCATACAAATCTAAATTTTACTTCTTCATGTGTTAAAGGGCCTGGGAATATAAGTAAACCTTTGCCTGGCCCTGGAAACCTAACAGAATAGGTGCTGGTATACCTCACTGGAAAGGAAACTCCAGACAAAGGGGCCACCAGTGAGAGTCACTCCCCTAGGCAGCTGTTCACCACACCTCAGCCTGGGAAAGCACCCAGAAGACCTCTGAGGATAGATAGGCCCATTGTAAAAAATGTTTCTATTGGCTACTATGATCCAAAGTCATCAAGGGAATAATACCAGCACTGTGAACTAAGATTGGAAATTAACTAGCAATTTTTATAGAAATTTAGTAGTGATTCTTTCCAAACCAAAAGTGCTTGATACTGTTGCAATGTTTTTCTCTTGTGACCCACTTGAGAGGGACCAGAACCCTCAAAGGGAGCCTAAATTGTATACATAAAATAGCCCACATATAAATGAGAAGGCCTGGTCAAAAAGATACAGATATATTTTAAAGTTTAAGCTGCAGCTTACTACCCCACTGCAAATTTGCCGTTCAATAGCAATGCAGAGACAGATACTCCATCCTTCCATCTCCTTGTTGCTTCTCCTCTACAAATCTTCACTCTAGCACACCCCTCCACCTTTCTATAACCACACATCCAGCAGGTTTTATGCCTGGTCACAGAATTGGCTGGGTAGGTGGAAACAAGACAAGGAAAAGAGTGAAGCGAAGGCAGAGAGGTAAACATTTGCATTCTGATTCTTTTCTGCAAATTTTTCTATTCCACACCATTCTGAGAAGTTGATGTTTTATTGGCTTCTAATATGTGATTCTGGGCCCACACTAATTCAAGAATCCATAGGCTAGATCCAGGATGAGATGGCTAGTGGTTCTGGGGACTAGAATAAAGAACAGGCAGGGTGCATGCCAACAGACTGAAATGGCCCAAACTGCCTGGCAGCTGCCAGTACTGGACAGCTGGTTGGCATAGCCATGAACACCAGGAAAGGAATGAAAGAAAAGTCCTGAACAAGTCACAGATACTTTGGATGGGGAGGAGCAACATGGATCAGATAAGGCAGGATCTAATCTACTAAGGTGTGGCTTACTTTTATACTTAATACAAGGAACCTTTGAAAATGATGGGTCACTTCTGATGGGTCACTTCAGCCAATGCATTATGTTGTAGGTCATCTTCTCCTACACCAGTTTTCTGGCATCTGCAAGATGTAGGATTAGCTACCCTTTCAGGCATCTTTAAAAATGGTTTAACCAAATATATGGTGAAGGTTATAGAGAAGTCATGTATGGGGAGTGTCTACAAGTCACAGTATTTATAGATTATTTTGGATATCAAGCATAATATGCCTGAACACTGAATATGTGCAAGAGTTCTTGCGCTGACATCTTTTTAATGCACTTCTGGCATGGATCTGGTTGGCCATCATAAAGATGGAACTTTTATCTTAGAAACTGTCTGTTCCTATAAGACTCTTGGCATTCCCACATTGTATTATGTTCTCTGCACTGATTTCCTACAGTCTTAGAGATATATAAATCAAAATGCTGATTTTGATTCTTAAAAATCATACGTGAATTTTATAAAATAGATTTTCTATTTTAAAAAATCTATTTGGCCTAGGCTGATTCCTCACCCTGGAGTGGGGGATGTTGTTGATTAGTGTCAGCCATACAAATGGTACAGGATAGCAAGTAACTCAAAACAGCAGCAACAGTGTAGATTCAAGGTCACATTTCAGTCGATATCTCATCAGGCTTTTCTTAAATTGCTTTTCATTATTTAGTTATCAATGAACTAGGATAAAACTATAGATTAGGTTCAGTTATATGGAGAGTTGATCTTGAATCATTAGGAGTTCACATAAGAAGTGTACCACTGGTCACGTCCTACCTGTGACCATTGTTCCTTAAAGCTTCATCACTACCACTAACAGCAAAGTCTGTTGGATGATGAGATGTTGGAAGCTATGTATGTAAGCTTACTGGAACTATTAATTTAGCAGTGGGAATAGCCACAGACGGAGCAAGAGTGTAAGGCTAAAGCAGGCAATTTTGACTTTCTAAATCTTTGATTCAGTAACAGATCCGGTTACTGGTTTCCAGCAGCTGAATCCATCTAATTCAGCTGCTGAATTAAGTCAACTCTTACTTAAGGACAGATGCACATAAGCCAATATTATATGGAACAGCTGCTGATATGGCTCTGCTGAGTCACAGTGACAGTGAAATAGTTTTGGATCGCACTACTTGTGCACAGAATTGTGTCTCTAAGGAAAAAAAAACCATAAGCAAAGTCTGCAAATACTTGCACATGTAGATGCACTAGGTTTCCTGTAGTGTGTAACAGATGCCTACTATAATTGTCTCCAAGTATGTGCACAAAAACATTTTCCACACTTCTCAGTGAAGATAACCTATGTTAAGATCACAATCACCATCATAGTTTAAACCCATGGATGAAGCTAGAAACTTTGCTTATGTTCACTGGATCTAAGCTAATTTTTGCCCTGGGAGAAAATTCAGTTTCCACATTTATTCTTAGCAGGAAAAAAAGAAAGAAGGAGGAGAGGAGCTGGAGGAAAGGAAGAGAGGAGGGAGGGAGGGAGGGAGGGAGGGAGGGAGAGAGAGAGAGAGAGAGAGAAAGAAAGAAAGAAAGAAAGAAAGAAAGAAAGAAAGAAAGAAAGAAAGAAAGAAAGAAAGAAAGAAAGAAAGAAAGAAAGAAAGGTTGTGATTTTGAAAAAAGTCCAAGCTAGACCAAAGTATGCCTCATTGCATGTGTGTTCAGCATTAGGGAGAAAATAAATGTGCTGTTTTCATATTTTTGCTTCAGGGTCAGCCAATATCAGTCTACCATGTAACAGCTCTGAGGGGGGAAAAAGCTTCGCTTAATGATAGAGCTGCCAGAGTAAACAGTGCCTCGAACCAGGGAAATCTAAAGCACATGCGTTATTGTCAGGTTTGGCTTAGCTAGTTTGGCTAATCAAAACAGCAGCTCTGCTTTTAAAAGCTATTTCTGTTTAAGTTGCTAGCAGCTTATCAAGACAGGAATGGGCAGGAATGCCAGTCAGAGCTGTGCTCCATGAACTGTGAATAAAATGACATGTCAGATCTCATTCTTAGAGAGATGCAACATGACAGTCTAATATAAAGTTTATTATTATTTTTTCAAAATCGTCTCACCTTTTTTAATGCTAGCTAATAGCATCCGTTGTTTGCAGCATCAAAGATTTGTACAATATGAAAAAAAAATTCTTATAGAAAAGGAACAGAAGGAAGGAACATTTGAAGGTGAGAAAAGTTACTCAAAGGAAAGAGAGACTGAGGAAGGCACAGTGAAACAGGCAACGTGATTTAAACATTTCTTAGGAAAGCAAAGACTGCTACAATGCATAGCTTTGATGTACTTGCAGGTAAACATGGCAGAGAAATTAAGAGACAATTATTGCAAGCCTCGAGTATGGGAGTCAGTAAACACAGGCCAATTTGCATGTACATTTATACTTAGTACCCATTATACATTAATGTGTTTAACAATAGCTTAGAAACCCTCCTTCTCTTCTCTTCTCTTCTCTTCTCTTCTCTTCTCTTCTCTTCTCTTCTCTTCTCTTCTCTTCTCTTCTCTTCTCTTCTCTTCTCTTCGTGTGCCTGTATATGAAAAACATTTTCCTGCTCACACTGATTCCAAATCTTCCCTCCAGCTTTTCCCAATTTTGGCATATAATGCCCCATCTTTATTTAATGTATTAATCCATTTAAAAATTAACACACACACACACACACACATACACACAGAGTGGCGCATGAAAGATTGTGCAAACCTTCAAGGCTTCTAGAATTCACCCTTAGGCAAAATGTTACAAAAAACAGTGCAGAATCAAAAGAACATGAACAAAGTGAAGCTGTGTTACAGAAATGCCTTCATTTAGATAATTTTGAAAGCACGCATCAGTCTGGCATGGGAGAAGTTGGACAATCTTCAGTTAAATTTAAGTGTGGTAAAACTCAGAGTGCGCAATCATTTGCAAAAATCTATGATAATTCCATTATTCAATCCAGTGGGGACCATTCGTTCTCAGAAATGAGTCTTCCACAGCAGAACTTCTCAAAACAGACCTGGCCACGATCCTGACACTGACATGCTTTTATAGGGAGTCCTGTAACTGTAAACTGACTTGAGCACATGCATCTATTGAGACGTTTCTGGATCTCACCTGGCTTTTCTTGAGGATTCCTGATTGCCTGGCAACTCAACAAGAGTTGAAAAGTGGTTTCCTATACCATGTCATCAATTGCTATTCAGAACACACTCATGTTCAAAAAGATGTGGATGATTTTTTAAAAAGGAGATCCCTGGCTACTAAGTATTAGGCTAAACCTTGGCTCTGAATTGTTACATTTGCAAGCAATAGTTTCATTTTACCGTATGTGGTCCTTTTTTTTTTTTTCCTTAGAAAGGAAAACCAAGTTCTTTTAGTATTTGAGAAGTTCTTGGCAAGTGACTATATAAATATGTTTTAGTAGTCTTGTCCAAAATCCACAGCTAGCATTGGGAAGATTCTTATGGTTGTTTTGAAGGGATGACTTTAATCTGGATTAGGGTTCTTGTTTCTTAAAGTTTTAAAGATACAGTTTAATCCCATTAAACATTACTAATTTTCATCAATGCTGGGCAGTCTATCTAAATGAAGAATGACTTAAAAATAATAAAATGATTATGCCATATTGAAATCTTATTTATTTCTCAGAGTTGACAACTTTCATCCAGTGTCTTGTTCAGCTACTCTCATCTACTGCACTGAGAATGGAAAAACAATAGAAGGAATATCAGGGACCAGGATCCAAGAGTTATGATAAGCCATACCCAGTGAGATCTTTAAATCTTTCCTTCTTATATTTTAAACATCATATAATATTGTGAACAGCATCCCCCAATGTGCCATTACAAACTAGTTCTGAAAGTTTCTTTCCTTAAAAGCAGAGGTACCATGTGACAGTGTTGCCAAAACTCCCTCACTTGTGTGAAACTATTTTCATGATTTTTCCAATTCCAATCAATGTGAGGAAAAAGAAATTTTAAAAAAAACTTCCTTTGATTCCTGATCAATTTTGTTTCACCAGACATATGCCACGTTTTGTTTTGTTTTTTACTTTTGCCAGGACCCAGTAGCTCCAATATGTAATGGAATTTCAGTGAGGCATCTTATATAATATTAAATATAATAGGAAAATAAAGACTTCTATATCAACAGTGAAACCCTTCTGGATTGGAGCATATTCAGTAGCTACTATGAATATATTTATAAGCTCAAAAGCCCGCTAAACTTCAGTGGAAGTTATAAACCACCCAATAAAGATTACATAGAATTGTTGTCACTGGCTCCAAAGAAGGTATGATATGATCAGTTCTCCCATTAAAAAAAAAAAAAAAAAAGTTTGATGCAAAAGCAGATGAGATTTCCTTCCTTTTTGAAACAAAAATGGAACAGTAAAGCTAGCAGCATACGGGTACCTGTACTTTCCCCCGAGAAGGGCTGACAGCAACTTTGAGTAAACTCATTAGATCAGGAGAATGACTTGGAGTGTTAAGACCCATTCTGCTGTTCTGCAAAGTTCATCCAACCCACTTGTGGCTGGATACCAAACTTGGAAAATAGCCCAAATAACTTTTGTTATTCCAGGCAGACGAGATTCCCAAGTTTGGAGCATTATTTGGAAAAACTGGATTTCCATCCTCCAAGCATAGGAACTATGGGATAGAATAGAGCCAGTGTGGTGTAATAGTTACAGTGTTAGACTGACGCCAGGAAGACCCAGGTTCTAGGCCACCTTCAACCACAGAAGCTCACACAGTGACTTTGGGCCCATCGCTCTCTCTCAGCCCAGATTACCTCACAGGGCTGCCATTGTATGAAAAAAATAGGAAGAGGGAACAGTACAAATGCCACCTTAAGATTTTAAAGGAAAGGCGGGATATAAAACTAAACAGCGATCAAATAACTGCACACATATTAGAACATTGAGCTTTCAAATTACACATTAGAGACCAAACATCATGGAGAATTTTTAACTGGAGACAGGACAAGACAGACAAGTCTGTCATGCCTCAAATATCTTAAAAAACACCTGAATTTACCCCATTCTGTGATCGGTTCAGAGTCTATGCCAAATCAGAATACGCTCCTACTCCTAAGTTGTGTTTTTTGTTTTAAATGGGATACCTAATCACATATCTCCCATATCATACCCATTCTGGCCATTCATAGTATTTCAAGCATGACAAAAACTAAGCAGTGGCAGGAAAACATTCAGAGAACCCCAAAGCACTGGATTTTTTTTTTTTTTTTTATTTTTGGTAAGTTGGATAGAATTTTCCCAGGCTAAACATGCAACAATATGGATCCAGCATAATTGAAACCATACTTTGTAAAGTACAGGGAGGCAGCAGAAGCTGTATTATGAAAAAGGTACATAATGAAAATTAATCCTGAAGTCCTACAAAATGCTACCCAAGAGTCTCTGAATTCATTTCAAGTACTCTAAATCAGAGTAAATGAAATAATCAATGGTTTTGAACTTCAAATATTTTGCTCCATTGATAAACCTTTATTTTATTAATAGGCCTTTAATCCTTTCATATATATTGTCTTTGCTCCTGTATAATATAAAGGATATGGACAGGACTAAAAAGTATATCAATATCACAATTAAATATCTGGTTGCACTGCAACAGACTGGCATTATTTTTTTTAAATCCCCTCCCCCTCTTTTTTTTAACAATAGCAACAGGAAACATTCCCATTGGGGGGGTTTTCTCCCAAAACTTTGGCCATGGGAATGTCTTATATGAGCATCCATGAACATGCAAAAGATTTTGAGTTAACTTAAAAATAAAAAGCTACTTAGAATAACTGCAATGCCAAGGCCAACTTCCTAGGTACCCAGCATTGTTGATATGGAGATTACATCATTTCAGGAGTCTCCAAGGGCTACCAATCAGGTGTTTCCATCATTGTTTGAAGCCACTTTACCTAGGGCAGCCTTTTCACCAACTGCTTTTAAAGCCTTTAGACTTGAAGAATACATAGCACTGTTCAAAGACGAGTATAGATAAGTCCTTGGGAACATCAAATATACAAATAAGGATGAGTGGATGGACTTTGCCTAAGATAATTCAAGGTGGGTCAACATTGGCTAGGGCTATTTATAACATTCATCCCTCTCCATGAGAAGGCCTTATTCAGTTGTGCAGCTAGAGCACATTGGACCATCTTCTTGGATCACCAGGCTCCTTCAATCTATCAGCATGGTGTCTCCCCTCTGAAGGTCCACTTTCCCTCAGTCCTATGCTCTTGCATGTCTGCCACAGGCTAATGCCAAGTAACAGTGGCACACAGCTCTTCAGAACTGGAGCAGCTACATTCACTTGGAGATTCCTCATAAACTGCATGGAGATCCTGGATATAGTGATATTGCATCACCGATGCATTTCTTCCTCTTAGTAATATCTAATGTCCACCAGGAAGTATGGATTTGTGGTGTTGATCTAAGCAAGTGCAACAATCTGAATATTGGTTGCCTTTTCAAATCAGACCTGTAGGAGCTATGCATGGTATTCCTGGGATTACATAAAATACAAGTAGAATAGTTCAAAAGAGGACTTGGAGTTGCACTGAAAATCCCAGAAAACTGACCAGTACCTGGAAAAGATTAACAAGACCACAAGCTAATATGTAAAAGCCAAGTTGGCGGAGTATGAAACTTTTGTGGTACATTTATTGGATATGAGGCAGGACCTGTGGCTCCAGGACAATCAGAAGGCTCATGCAGATTGCCTGCAGCAATAATGCCTTTGGTGATGAGCTGATCTGGTCCTGTGGCATTTGGAACAACGTGCTGGATATGCAGTTGCAGTCAGCAGGCAGAGGAGAAACAGGATCCCCAGCAAAGAAAAAGACATGGGACACGGCTTCAAAGCCCAGCCCAGGTTGGTGCACCAAGAGCTGGTTTGCACAGAAGCAGGCGATCAACTCAAGTGGAGGCAGTACAGTACCCCTGCTTTCCCCAGAGATGTCCAGATTCACTGGCTGAGAAAAAGTAAAGTGCTAGCAAGAAGATGGATCATATGTAGAATTTTGTTCTGGGCACTATGCTGCGCCATAACCTCATATCAGCTGTAATGAATATGAACTGGGGCTAGTATTATACAACTTTCTGAAACACCTTGTCAGACATCTTATTTATTACCCCTTTGACCCCTCTATGTTCCCCACTTCCTATTTCTCATACCACAAGGCACATTTCTGAATGAAACTTACTAATCTTTCAGATCTGGCTTAGATTTGTGCTTAGATCAACACCACAAATCCATACTTCCTGGTGGACATTAGATATTACTAAGAGGAAGAAATGCATCGGTGATGCAATATCACTATATCCAGGATCTCCATGCAGTTTATGAGGAATCTCCAAGTGAATGTAGCTGCTCCAGTTCTGAAGAGCTGTGTGCCACTGTTACTTGGCATTAGCCTGTGGCAGACATGCAAGAGCATAGGACTGAGGGAAAGTGGACCTTACTAATCTTTCAGATCGGCTCCTCTCTAGAATAACTCTTTTTCACCTTGCTTCTATCGGTAGACATTAGGGTCCTAGGAAAATGAAAATGCAAGCTCGAGTACTGCTAGCTATGTGGATACTATTATAAATAGCGTAGTATTATCTTGATGTCTTTTTTTTAAATTTAATTATATCACATTGTTCCAACTTTCAGGAAAAAGAAAAGTGTATGCTAAACAATCCATAAACACGTTCAGCTAAAACAATGCAAATGTTGTGGATCAGGGTAACTATACATTTTCTGTCCATGCAACTGTCCTCTCTCAAAAAGAGCCGCTTCAAAAGTTCTCAACCACATCTGAAAAACCCTTTTGTTTACAACATTTGCAGCCCAGTTGAATTCCACATGAGAATTAAGCAACCTCTTCTAATCATGCATTCCTGGCTAAGATGAAAGATGTACTAGATACAGATGATTGAAACTGACTAGTATTCCAGGAATGAATTGTTACCCTTTCCAGTTTAATTAGATAAATTGCTAAGAACAATCCTGTAGATAGGAACAGTGCAATTTCTTAGCTGAATCAATGTGTCTTTTTGTGGGCAAAGTAACAAAGTGGGTGGGAATGGAAAAGTTCTAGGATCTCCTGGATTACACAGCAATAGGGCCTCTTGATGGACGCATACTGGCTTATGTTCACATATCACACTAAGAACTTTTGAAACCATGGTTTGTTGAACAAGAAGGCAGTGGCAAGCCAGCTCTGTATTGTTGCTAAGAAAAAAAACAGACAGACATATTCATGTAGTCATTAGGTGTGAAGGATGACTCAAAATAGTCAATATAAATAGAAATACAGTCAAAATAGTTGATTGTATTCACCCGTGGTCAGGGATACCTTATCTTAGCTCTGTCTAGGAAAGCATCTGGAGCTTTTTACCACTGTCCTTCAGGTGGAAATGGGACCTCTCACACTGAGTAGCAGGATAGGCAAATGTTTATAATCATACAGCAGGAGAGGCTCCAAACTGACTGGAGCACTCTCTATTGTATGCTTCTATTCATTTTATAGAATTTATAAACCATAAAGGAAGAACATGATCCAAAACTAACACGAGGAACAAAGCAAGAGAAATTGCTTGTGGGGTGTACAGATACATTTTTTTTTTTTTTAAAAAAGTCAAACTAAGAGATGAAGCCAAGGCTTTTCGCTGATTCTAAAAACATTTGCCTTACACAGCTGGCCCTATCCCAATCTTTCACTTGCTTTTTGAATACCATCTTGAAAGAATAGGGGTGCATCAAAAAAAGTTGGCTGCAAACCTAGGGAGGTTTAGAGATGTAGCTGGATCCATATCATATCTACCTTCAGTTCTCAGGACAAATGCACATGTTTTGTGAGTAGGTCCTCTGTAAATGGCAGCATTTGCCTGCAAAATACATAGAAGCAGGAGCTAGGAAAAGGATAAAGTTCCTTCTACCTATGGCCAAAGCTGTCATCTTCTCCAGTGTGATCTTCATGTGTTTTCTGCTGAAGCATTGGTTTTGGAGCACAAAATGGAGATGTCTGCTGCAACTTCATGTTTGCTGTGCTGTTGGAATAGCTAAGTGGAGACTGAAAATAGAATGATCTGGAAAGCCCACACACCCAGAGAGAGAGAGAAAAAAATTCCCCAAATTAAATCTATTGTGGTATCTTCTGTTCCCTTTGCGATCATTCTGTTTATCCTGTGACTCAGTCAAGTCCTAAATTACAAACAGCTATTGTCATTAAACAATGTTCCCTTATAAGACATTTGTGCAAAATGGTTACTGCATGCAACAGTTTCCTTTCTGCCAATCCAATTCTTCATGAGCATTTAGGCAGATACCTTTGTCCTAGACATGTGCAGGTTGTAAACCTGGACTAATCAACAATTAAAATTAAATGACAATTCTGATCTGTATTCATAACAGCTGATCCACCTCCCCTTTAGTTTAAGCACTTCATAAGGTGTCCAAATGATATCTGGAGAAACGTAATCATGCTGTCTATTGACAGGATAGCCTGTAATGTGTCGCAAGTTATCATCAATGTCCTTTATTTCTGAAGTAAGAGTTTCCTTAATTTGAAAGAGGGACATAACAAGACTGTGATGGGGGGAAAAAAACATACCTATGTCTTAAAGATGGGGATATGCTTTGGTAAATCTTCATAGACTCTCCTATAGGTCCCTCAAAGTTGTATATGTCAGTACTCATCTACTGAATAGCTGAAATCACACATGTTTACATGACCCTATGAAATACTTTTTAAAAAATTAATAGTCATTCCAAAGTTGGGACGGGAGGGCCAAATGGCTGTTATTATCAGCAGCAAAAAGGCCTCAGCCCACAGAGGAATGCAGGGCTGCCATTAGCCTGTGTAGAAACTCTGATCTGTCATGAATCCAATTTCCACAATGATCAGATTATCCAAGCATTTTTTAAAAAGCACACAGAGCATGGCTTATGGAATTCTTTCCAACCTCTTAATGATAGGTCTACTCTGGGTCATATGACTAAGAAAGAAAAAGGAGGGGGCTTCAAATGGTGAAGCTGGCGATAGTCCCAGCTGCTGCCCAACTCCCTTCTCATTAGGATGCATCGGGGGGAAATTGTGCAAATTTCTCTGCAGTCCTGGTTGGATACAACCCATTTGCAGACTTGATTCTGGTTTTGCCAGCTTCTCCTCCACATCAGATTTGGTCCCATATTCTGTTTTCAAAGAGTTTTCTTGCTGAGAGACAAACAGATGGGCAAATGAACAGATGGACAGGGTAATAGTGCTTTTACATAACTTCTTTCAACTTTTGGTAGGGTTGGAAAGAATAAAAAAATATCTGATATTCAGCCAGTGTGGTGAAATCTCTTTAAAATGTTCAGAAGAATACTGTAGGGTAAAACAGTTAATCCAGTTTGCACTGTCATATTGTCTTTTTCGATCCCCACTGCAGATGTGGTTTTTATATATGTGGAGTCATATGTTCAGGTACAACTATTTTTCAGTGGGGACCTTTCAGATGTGCTAGATTATAATGGCCATGATTTCCTGGGGTTTTAGCCCCATGCAGATGGAAGACTGAATATACACCAAATATTCAGAAAAGCTGCAGCAGTTGGATTTTCTTCAGAAACAAGGCTGCATGACAGAACCAAGGTTGCTTTCATGCATGACAGTTTGAAATACTGTTAACTGAATTAAATGCTGAATAAAGCAGCTGCAAAAAATCATTCCAAAATTTTTGATGTTATTACTTTAGGCCACAGAAAAAAGAATGATGATCATATCACCCAGGAGGAATTTTCAGAAAGATGTCTGAAGGGAAAGAAAAACATACTTAAAGACAAACTCTGCCTGTTTTCTAATACTAACTACTGCCAAGCAAGGGCAATGTGGAAAAATTAATTATTAACACTATTGCTGCAAAGTATTAGGATTGCAAACTGAATAAAAAAACAAATTGCCTGGCTCACTTCTGTCCCTTTCAATGATGCATGATCAGGTTATTGATGGACCAAACCAAATGTTGGCTGCATTCCTGATCACTGTTAAGAGGTAACCCTGGGTTGGCCATTAATCTAGCAAGAGAGAGAGAGAGAGGGAGAGGGAGAGAGAGAGAGAATGATAAATGAGAGATAGAGAGATGGAGAGAGACAGAGACAGAGAAATAGACAAACAAAAAACCAACCACACATGGGAGAAAGGGGAGAGGAACAAAGTATCTGAAAACTACAAATTTCTGTAAAGCTTAGGATATGGAGTACAAACTCCCACTGTCAAAGATACTTTTTTTCCTATTGTTTAAAAAGCTCTGGTCCTTACAGCAGTGAGGATCTATGTGAATGCAGGGGGTGGGTGGGGGATATCTTGTATAATTTCAAAGACAGAAATTGCTGAATAAGATTTCCAGGAATCTGTATAGGTCCTTGCTCTTTCTCATGACAAGAAGCATAAAAACTTAAATTTCATAAACTTCAGCCAAAGCTTCACAAATGTCAGCCAAGTTTCAGCACTGTCTGAAATGCTCATGGTTATCTTTATCAGTCATGGAATCCAGGTTTTGCTGGCAAGGAAGTTCCGTTATCATAGTGAAGGACTTTGACTATGAATATTATTGTTTAGTACAAAGAATATGTTGCTCCAGTCATAGCACCTAGCTGAACTTGGCTGTTCTCAAAAAAGTTAAGCAGAGCTGGACCTGGATAGGAGTTGGATGGGAAAACACCAGGAAATCCTAGGTTCCTTAGGTTAGTCTGGGAAGTTAAAAAATTCACACAAGGTACTGCCAAGCAATTTCCATATTGTTGCCAAAGAAAACTAAATGGATGTTTCCATGTAGTCGCCAAGAGTCACACCTGACCCAAGTTATGTTTAGTCAGAGGACTAATTTTGGTAAATTTCCCAGTGAAGAATGAGACAAGGTATTCTGTTCCACAGGAGCAACTGTCTGTGTTAACACCCAGTTTAACATGCTACTGATGCAACACGTAGAAGTCTGTGCGAAAAGGAGCCCCTCTCCGCAAGTACAGCAAACTGATTTTGCAATGGTGCAATCGTTCAAAAAGCAGAGTCTGGGAGAGCGGAGGGAAGGGAGGGATATTTTTCCAGTACTACCAAACATGCAACCCAAAATCGGAGCTTGTGACAGGGGCTAGTTGTTAGGTTTCCAGCAGCAACTAAACTGCAGCTGTTCATTTGTGCCGGGAATACAATGGGATGCTCGGGAAGGTGCACAATGGGCCCTCAGAAAGAGATGGCCCCCTTTTTTAAAATGGAAGAGGGGGTAATCCAGGGAAGCCCATATACTAAATGGGCATTTGGAATAGCTACCCAGAAATTTAACAGGATCAGGTGCACTCTGTGGACTATTTTCACAGTACCCTGACATTTGCTGGCACAAAACTCTTGCTTGACACATACTCAGAGTCTAGACAAATCCTACAGGGGGGATGTACAAGTGACTGTTTCCTTAGACCGGGGTATCCTTGTAGAGGACAAAATTAAAGGCCTTATACTCCTTAGGGAATGCCAGGGCTGTTTGCTATGCTTTGGTTCTAGCCTTCTTAGCAATACTCTGTTACATGCTGAAGCAGAGGGAGAGGCATTTGTTTTCTTGTTATCTCCTTTTTTTGATCACTGGGACAAAGATCTACATCTTTTACCTGATTTTCTAGACTAGACCTTTCTGTGCCCTATATTTACTTTATTATTGGATGCCATTTGGACTGAGAATTATCAACCTGGGACCATTTGCCAATGAAACAGACATCACTAGACAATGGATTCCCGCCCCATGTTCTTCCAGAATCTGGTCCAAAATATCATGAGATCCTCCAGAAGAAATCAGGGTCTACAAGACTACTGACTGGAAAAGAAGAAAGTGCAGATCCATTGCATGAACATCACACCTTCAACTATTACATTTTAGAAATATATGATCCTTTCTCTAGGGTATCATGTTAAATTTTTATCTCATAATTCAGTAGTTTTATTCAACAGGGAAATAGTTTTATGTTAAGCCAATATCTAAATTTACAGCATAGGGATAACAAACTTTATGTAATTATCTATGTTACTAAACTTTTTACATTGCTGATTACCAAAGCATAAAACTGGAATCAAAACCAAAAATATTTAAAAAGAGTGATGTCTTCACTGATGATAAACTGATTTTAAAAAGGTAAAATTGGATTTTTTAAAAAGCTAGCAAGAAATAAATCCCATAGATGTAGCACTGACTGCAGTGTAGAGACTGGGGCAGAAGAGTTTTGATCCTAACATGCAGACAAGCCTACAGCAACTTTAGGAGAACCATCTCAGATTATCTCAGTGAGTGGGAAGAGAGGGTTTAATCACAGTGATGAAAGCATTCTCTCAGGTAACCCAACCCCAAGCCACTGAAGGCTTCAAAACAAACAAACAAACCAAAACCCCAACTAGGTTTTGATGTCTCACTAAGAAACAAATTGGCTTTCAGAACAGGTTAATATGGTCTCAGAGTCCCTCCAGAGACTAATTTGGGTGTTGTTTTTTGCATTAATTCAAGTTTCTGGACAAAAAAAATCAGACCCCTTAAAACAAAACATGTTGTGGAGATAGTCTGGAAGTGCCTAGCTTGTGCGGTACTATTTTAAACTTATTTTCTTCTGAAAAATGGGATTGCTGCTGCATTACTCAAAGTTCATTTAAGTTCAGCTCCTGGTCATTGGGTGTTTACCCATTTGTATCTAACCACAAGGCAAGCACAGCCTAGAAAACTTTTCTTCTCAGGAGGTTGCACTTATCTTCTCTCTAATACATACCTGAGACCATTCCTAGCTTTTCTGGTAATAAAGTGGTGTTTTTCTCCTTAAGTCAGTTGCAACTCTTAGCAGTTCAAGGTGTGCAAAATCTGAAATGTGTAGTTGTCATTGGTGCAGTCAGGTAAACAGAGGGGTAAGATAAGCCTGGGACCATTTGAGGTCATGCTCCCTCCCCCAAGGCTCCCCTCCCCTCCTTCAGGGCCACTGTATTCTGGCAGCAGGCAAGTCCAGCTCTTTTACACTGGACTCTCCAGGTATATTTACCATCTCCTAGAGTCTGTAGATCAGCTATCTGATGGACTCCTGGAAGTAGAAGGTACAAATGAACCAGGCAGTCCCACTGTATCATCCACTTCCCAGAGTCTGGGTATGTCCAGCTGATTCCAGGAGAAAAAATGTGCTAAATCCATTCTAAACAATGCTGGATAGCTGATCATTAAATCTGTATAGCTCTGTCTGGTAAAAGGGAAGAGGTTCTTCTGCATTACTGGACAGCTCCCATAGTCCAGTAATTAGCAGGCCAGGGGACTTGCTTGGAGAATGGATTTAGCATTTTTCTGCAAGTTCTGGAGAGTTGAACTTCCACTCAGTACAAATCCACTAGATAGCTAATCATAAGACAATGAAGGCTGCTTTACTTAAACAACAAAATGAAAGCCACCAACAGATGATTGTTGGAACTACCTGGTATAGTAGGAGAACCTCTCTCATTTTATTGGGTAGTCCCCTGCACCCTACAGAGCAATTGTCCAGTGAGGTTGTTTTGACAGGGGGTTTCAACAGCCCAGCAACTGATTGTCTAAGGGAAAGACACTCCTGGGTTTGTAGGAAAACTGCCCCCCCCCCCATGAATCTATTATTCAAATTGGGCTTGTAGGGAGATACCAGGGTTTGACAGATGGTTCATGATTGGTGAATAGTTTCCCGCCAGCTAATGATGTTCAGAAAGATAGAGGGATTTGTTTAACATGTGCTAACTCAGGACATGACTGTTTGTTGGCCCTCAGCATTAAACACTTATCTCATCTGGATTCAGCTTCAATTTATTACCCCCTGGCCCATGACTCATTGCTGGTGGGGCTCAAGGAGTCACAAAATCAACTGAAGATGTTACAGAGAAATTGAGTTGGGGGTCATGTGGATACTAAGGGCATCCAATCTCCTGTTGATCTCCTTCAGTAGTTGTTCTTCATTAGTTCCAGGAAAAGGCTTGACACAAAGCAGTCCTCACTGCTGACATCATAGTTTTGGAAGTTTAGAACCTGAAACTTTTCTCACTGATGAAGGCAAGTAGAACTTCATACAATCTTATATTCTTTATGGCATACTGAGGAAACTAAGAATTCACTATCCTTATGAATATGAATTGGTGTTGGAACACTAGTACTTGCACTGGTTAAAATGTGAAGAGTTATCATCCAAAACATCAGCTACATGAAAGTGCCTACCTGGTTGCCAAATCAATACCCAGCTAGATAAGTCACCAAAGTATCTTTTAACTGGCCAATGTAAAGCCTTTCAAAATAGCAAACCCAACCCATGGCAGTTCTGCAAAGAGGTTTTTTTTTTGGCGGGGGGGTTGTCTTTGAGTCAGCATTGACTCCTGGCAACTGCCTGTACAAGTCCCTGAAGTTTTCTTGGCAAGGTTTTCGGAAGTGGTTTTTCCTTGCCTCCTTCCTGGGGCTGAGGGAGAGGGCCTGGCCCAAGGTCACCCAGCTGGCTTTCTGCCCAGGCGGGACTAGAACTCCAGGTCTCCCAATTTCTAGCCTGGTGCTTCAACCACTACACCAACCTGGCTCTTCAAGGGGCTTATTACTATCATCAAATCTAAGGGGCACAACTCCAGTTAAGTCTCTATAGGAGTGCAACCATAGTTACTTGTATGGAATGACTCAGTCTCATCGGAACCAACAGTGGAATTCAATTTTCAGACCTCTACAGAACTCACTTTAGGTAATGGTGCATACTATTTGATTACTGGAAAGCATGCTTTCAGTTATCAAGCCAGCAGTTTTGCCATTCATTTTTTTTTTCCAGCATGCCTCTTGCATGTATATGTTCGCGGTCAAATCCATTAGTAAGTCTTAGCGATAAACACCTGGACCCTATCAAAAACAAAGAGAGTCTTATTCTGTATGTGCAGCTTGCCTGGTGAACATACGAAAGAAAAAAGGAACTGCATAATCCAGAACTTGACCAGGGATATGTTTTTTATGATCTGCCAGCATAAGGGAGATCAAAGACTAAAATCAAATAACTTACAACTGGGCACCAGCAAAGAAAATCTGTTTAAGTCTTAAAGTAATCAGAAACAAAGATTGCCGAATCTTCTGTGTGTTTACCCCCTTCATTAATAACCAAATAGCCACGAAGAATTGCTAACATAGCTTTTAAAAACTTGCAAATCACTGTAATAACTTGCAAGATTTTTTCCAAGACCTGAGCATGCCCTCAAGGAATGATCATAAATCACTTCATTTTTAACACTACTGTGTCCAACCCAGCTTTAAGGCTACACGTGCCTTTCAGTTAACACACACACACACACACACACACACACACACACACACACACCATACAGCAGAAAAGTACCTGATGGAATTTTTTGCCAGCTCAAGTTTAACCATTTATCGGACCTGACTCCTTATCTGAAACATCTCTCCAGAAACTGGAACAATCTGTCTGGCATCTGTTGATTGGCAGAGCAAATTTTTCCAGGTGGTATAACCAGACGCCGAGAATTACATGCCAACCCTATTTTGTAAGGGATTTTGATCAAAGGAGAAAAACCCATATGACTAATGTTCAATGTCATGTTTAGTACCTGCAACATATCTACATAAACAGCTTTCAATAACTACTAGTAGTGAAAAATGTTTGGGAGAAAGATACAAGTGAGAGAAGTCAGTGGGCAGACCGAGGCCTGCAGGCAAAAGAAAAAAAAGGGGGGGGGTCCATCTGTACTTGATTTGTCAGGGCTTTACAATTGGGAAACTTTAACTCTACAGATGATACATAAGATGATGCTTCCTTAAACCAGTTTATGCAAATAACTTTCAGACTACAGAAGATCCCTGATACATTTGAATGTAGTGGAGAGTGGTTCATAAACTAATTTTCCACACTTAGAACATCTGGCAAAGTATTGAAATGGTTTTTGGAACATAAATTCCATTAATAGCAAGGTTGCAGGTATAAAAAAGAATCCAGACTAGCAGAACAAATCCTTGCTGAAGATACCAGCTCTTCCTAATTAAACATTCAAATCCATATTTGGCCAAACCTTCAAGTGTTATAACAAAATAACCCACTAATGTACTTATCTAGAGAAATATTTGTGATGCATAATATTAAGTTTAAACCTGTAAAAGCTAGAGCCCAAGTCTCTATAAAAGCTACGTGTTCTGATTAGGAAGATACTCTTAATAATTCTGCTTATGTCTGAATTTTTTGGAGAACGACGCACTGGACAGAAAAAATATTCTCTGTCCAGATTTCCCATCACTACTTTAATTATGCCAATAACAGGCCAAGTATTATGCTTTGGAATCCATAGGATACTCTACTCAAATGCCATCTTGTGTGGGTTGCTTGCTTGCTTTTTGGCTATAAATGTCAATTGACATCAGCAAGAAGGACCAATTTTCCATCTGTAAAATCAGAATTATGATTTTCTGTTTAAGTATCTAATGTCTGTTAATGGATTTGGGAGTCTAATTTGCAGCTGTTTCTTATTCTAGTCAGTTTTTTAAAAAAGAGGATTCCATAATGCTTTCTGCAAGTTATACACATTTGCAAGCTAATATCTTGGAGAACGAGTTGAGCTAAGCATAATCACAAACTATGCAGGGTCAGAGACTGAGGTTTGTCAAATGTGACTGAAAGACAGTAACACTATCATTCTGGTAGTGTTCAATATCTTAAGTACTTTGTGATTAATTTATAACTTGATAAGCTCTTCTAATCCCCTTCCATTACTCTATGAAAAAATGAAGGAATTTTCAAATACTGTACAGGTCAATAATTAAGTCAGGGGAGAGGAATCTCCCAATAGTTTGATATTTAGAAACTAATGTTATCCTACTCTGAAATTTTACAGTATGTGAGAGGAGAGATTACAACATTCACAAAATAAAATACAATTGGCAAGATACCTATCGTTTTTATTTGCTTTCATGTTCCATAACAAATGAATTCAACTCTAGCCTTTCTACCAGAAGACTTCAGGCCTCTAAATCTTATATTTGACCGTTTCTTTATTTATAAATTATTGTAAGAAATACAATATTTATGCATTTATATGCCACCCTCTCCTGAAAGATTTTGGACAAAGATTCTTTTTGAATACAAAATCATTTAAATTGAATCTCAGAATCAAACCAACTTTTCCAACTGGACAGACGATTCCGATCAAATCACCAGATTGGATGCACTCACTTTGATTTACCAAATCAGTCTGAATCATCTAAGTGAATCAAGAGTTCAGATCAGACTGGATGTGCTGGCCTACCGATTGGGTAAGTGCAGCATCATCAGTGGATTAAGGAGCTGGGTACGTTTAACTGCAAAAGACCGGCAAGCAAGTTGGCCCGTGGATCCGTGGGGTGTAAGCAGCTGTACATAGCTAAAGGGAGGTAAGTAAAAAGAAAATGTGAGAAGATTGGGGGAACTTAATGGAGGAGGGAAGAGAGGGACAACATGTACTAAGCTTGCCCTTTGAACCCTGCCAGACAGTTCCAGAATTTCTTTTGACCAAAACTAAGAATATTTAAGGGATTCCAAGTTTTTGTCTGGCAAGACCATGACCCGTCCAGGACCATTGCAGCTAAATTTCTGAACCATAACTGGTCTGCACTGTGTGCAGAAGAAAGCACATTTTCTAATTCCATGCACACTTCTAAAATAACTGCACAGAAATATCTAAAGCATTTCTACTTTAAAAATGGTTTGACCATTCTGGAATGTTCTAACCCTGAAACAGAGTGTTTCACACTTGAAACAAGGGTAATTCAAGCTTGAGAGACACTTCCAATAATCAAAACATCCAATTTTGAATAAGAAAAAAGAACATTTTGAGTTTGAAGTGTGTGTTTCAAATTTGAATCAGTTTAAATTCAAAATATTTTGCAAAGAGAAAATTCTATTGGAGACAGAGGCTCTGCGTCCTATAAAAAGTAAAGTGATTGATTTGGACAGCAGATCAAGGGGCCAATACAAGTGAACTATACATACCAACTGGAAGACCCCTTAAATTAATCTTCGTTTAAAAAATGTAGCCACATGGCAGATAATGGAAAGGGTTCAGAAAGAAGGGTTAAGCGGACTCATTAATGATACTACATAGGATAAATCAGTTCAACAGAAACAATAACAGTAGTGCTCAACAGTGTTGGTCAGCTTGCTAAAGATCTGTACATATCATTTCCACTGGCACACAACAGCCCAAATAAAAGTTTAATATGTTCTGATAAACTTGTACAAATGGATTGCTCAGCAAATTGAAACCTTGTTATTCAGGATGGTATTGCAGCCAATTTTGCTATGTGGCTCTAGTTAATTTCTCTCCCATCCAGTACTTAATGCCAGTAAAGGATTATCACAATAGCAATTTGTTTCAGATTTGGTCTGATCAGCTGCTGCTGAGAGCTTCAGAGACCACCCTAATCTCATGGAGAAAATAAAGCTGTTTGATGATGGAAAAGCTGTTGATTATTTTTCTAAAGCATTACATTGCTTCCTTTGGAAAAAGAAAAGGTATGATTGGTCAGACTGTTCAACCCTTTTGTAATTTAGAGTATCTTATACAGATTTTTGGAAGTCTCATGCAAAAAGTATTTCAATCTGGCAAGCTAAGATGAAAAGTAATTAGAAGTACTAATTTCATTTATTCAGTCTGTAATTAAAGGCAATTTTTAAATTTGGTATTGAATACCCAAAAATACCCAAAAAACCCACATTGAATCCCCAATGTGGAACTTGCCATGAAATGAAAAACAATTTTTATCTGTCTATTAGAATGGGAGAATTATCCATTTGAATATAGATTCCCAGTTTTAACTCTTAAAGTGGTTCAGGGCAGTGTTTTTTCAAACTTGGCAACTTTAAGATGTGTGGACTTACTGGCTGGGGAATTCTGGCAGTTGAAGTCCACACATCTTAAAGTTGCCAAGTTTGAAAAGCACTGGTTTAGAGCAACTTGGTAAGGTATGATGGGAATTATAATCCCACTCATTCAGAGGTCAGTAGATTCGAAAAGATAGCTTGAGAAGGAAGAAGCAGCTTTCTAAAAACCACCACCATAGAAAATGCTGAATGGATATTGTTAAGAGACTTTGTCTAGACCAGTGTTGTCCAAACTTGGCCACTTAAGATGAGTGGACTTCAACTCCCAGAATTCCCCAGCCAGCCATGCTGGCTGGGGAATTCTGGGAGTTAAAGTCCACTCATCTTAAGTGGCCAAGTTTGGACAACACTGGTCTAGACAAATGAAAGGAGGGAAGATGCCAGAGGACTGCAAACCCTAACTGGGTGATTAAAGCCTAAATTTGGGTCTCTTCAGGGATGCCATAGTAATATTTACTACAAAAAACACCATCACTGCTGTAAAACATAATTTGTTGTTGTGCTATTGTTAAGGTCCTTCTAGTCCACCCTGTCTCCTGGAGACATCACCAACAAGTCCATGTTGTCTGCTTGGTGACGTTTTCAGAAGTGGCTTGCAGTTGTCTTCTTCCTAGGGCTGAGATCGAGAGTGACTGGCCCAGAGTCTCCCAGCTGGGTTTTGAGCCTTGGGATGAATCAGAGCGCAGGTCTCCCCGCTACATCAATCTGGTTCTCAAGGCATGATTAGAATCAGATAAACAGCTGCCCTGCAAACATCTCAGAGACTTAAAAATAACCTAGACGAGTTTTGATTAATTCACCAGTTGCAAGACATAGACGAAGAAGGTAGTGTTTCTCTAAAACGTAAAATGAAGTACAGTGAAAAACAAATCAAGGCTTTTAGCTTTAAAACCATAAATAAAAGGAATGTACCATTGATACATTTAATAACCAACTTAAATACCAGCAGTTACAATAGCTGCTAGCAGACTTCCACAAATACATGCATGTACAAACAAAACAACACAACTGGATTTATTTTTTCTTTGCTGTCCTGGCTTTCAGATGCACAGAATAGAAAGTCCATATGCACAGAGACACTTTTGCATCCCACTTAGTAAGTACATGATTATTATAAAGTAAAGTTTCTCTCAAGAGCCAGTTTGGTGTAGTGGTTAAGGCCCCAGGCTGAAAACCAGAAGCCCGTGAGTTCTAGTCCTGCCTTAAGCACAAAGCCAGCTGGGTGACTTTGGGCCAGTCACTCTCTGTCAGCCCCAGGAAGCAGGCAAGGGCAAGCCACTTCTGGAAATGCTGCCAAGAAGCTGCATTTGCCCAGGCAGTCTCCAAGAGCCAAGACTGACTCACAGGCACCTCCTCAGAACAAGCAAACACCTCTTCCGTATGGAATTCAATTCCTGACTATATGTGCACATCCCTGTTGTTTTCTTGGCAACATTTTGGGAAGTGGTTTGCTGTTGCCTTCTGTTTTTTGAACTTCTCTGTCTAGCCTTGCGCCCAAGATTTCCTGGTGGTCTCTCATCTAAGTACCAATCAGGCCCAACATTGCATGATTTTCAGTTGGCTTAATTTATTAATTATTACAATTAAAGCACATATTTACACAACCATAGCAATATCACCCTTCAACTCAATGGTGGAGAAACAAGGAGGCATGGGGGAGGGAAAAATGGTGGCTCCCTCCAGCATCATACAGAGAAAGTGTTAGCTTGCATGACTCATGTAAAAGTTGCGCTAATGGTAAATTAATTATAAACACCAAAATTAAATTGCTGCAGCACTGTTTTGTTTCATAAGAAATTAGAATGTTAAAGACTCCATGAATATGGGAATACCAGAAGGTAGAAATAGGTGTAATAGTCTGAACTACAACTAGTTGGAAGTGAAAAACAAATTGATTTGCTCATAATGTAGCTTCTAACAGTTTATAGAAGGACAAAGAGGAAATATTAGCCTTGAGACCCCCCTTAACTCTTTCTTCTAGTCCCTTTTCCTAATCTTGTTCTTGGCATCTTTTTATGTTTTCCTTCCTTTCAGAAAACATTTTAAATGGTTGCCATGTAAAGGACTAACTCAGCAGTTGGAAGCTAATTATGGAAAGCAATTGGAGGGTTTTTTTAACCAGTTGCTGAGTAAATTCTTTTCTCCAGCAACTTTGGGAAAGCCTTGTGCTACTGTGCATATAATTTAGAGAAAAATCAGAAATACGGCCTAAATATAGACCAGCTGGCCAGCTAGTGAAGCATGCTGTATACAACGGACTTTACATTCCTCTGGGTTTCTCTTTTTTGGCCTTTTCCATAATAAAATGTTCAAGGAAAGCTAAAGCAAAAACATGTCAGCTACCAGTGAAAACACTGCTGGGTGGTTTATAAGAATAATAGGTCATTGAGTTGGATGCTAGGGATATACCCAAACCATTCTTTCCAACTTGGGGGCCCAGTTCAGGGGTCCAGTTCAGAAGTAGATCAGTTCAACTCAAAGTCTGAAGCTGGATTAAGCACTGGAAAAAGTGAGCCTTCAAAATTTGATTTGTAGAAAAGACACATGTTTGCTAATAGTCACCGAACAAATAATGCATGATTTACATCTCTGGGTTTATTCACCCTGCCAGGATGATTCATTGCCAGTGTGAGCTACCAACTGGTTTTGAATTGGAGGGATAGATGACACTGCCCTGTACTCCCTCCTCTCACACCATGAAAGGGACCTCTAAGTGCATGTTCCTGCTCTGCTTTCAAAGTATTGCTTCCTGTTTTGGGTGCCTCAAGCATTGCTGTCTGCTTTGCCTGTGACACATTATTTTCTTGTAGCCCAAACTTTACAATTTGGCTACTTTGCAGAGACAGGGACACTCTCTCAACTGAGAGGGTGGTTGCCATGGTTTCCTATGTCTTTTAGAGCTATCTTTAATGTAGTTATTCAATAGCAATTATGAGATTTGCCTAGAATATAAAACAGTGCTGGTTGGAAACCTAGCAGAAACTTTTTTGTTTAATTACTATTTTTCTTTTCCTGAACTATCCACTTTTCCACATTGTTTTAAGTAAGTCCAGCAGTGCACTGTTTCATCATTTCTCCAATTAGTTTATGGCAATTGACTGGAACAGTGATGAAATGGTGCACTACTGAACTTATTAAAGACAAAAACAAAACAGAACAGTCGAAAAGTAGGTAGCTCAAGGAACAAAAGTAGTATTTTAAAAAATCTGCTAGCTTTTGAATGAACATTTTAAATGCTAAGCAAATTTTATTACACTGTTCTGTTGCAGACACACACACATACACATGCGATATATATGTATCCAGTGAGACCCATCCACTGGAAAGGAAGTGACTGGCTATTGCTTTCCTGGAACAGGAAGGTGGAAGAGCACAGTAGCAGGGGAATTATTCAATGGGAGGATGTGGTAGTCTGCAGTCCAAACTGGATATTTTGTAATCTATTTTGCCAAAGCATCTCAGTCTGGGCAAGATTTTCTTAAATCAACCGGCATGAACATAGGACAGTAGCAACTTAAGGGTGTAGTGTAGAAATGCTCTTTGAGATTATGGATGGAATTCTCTATGCTGCTTGTGGTCTCAGCAACAGTGCATTTATGGGCAAAGGGCCCTAGGACACAAGAGATTAAGGAGAAGGTTTCAAATATTTCACTTCATAAGTGCCTCCAGCTATTTAACATTAAAAGAAAGATTTGAGCTGCCATGTTTGTTTGCTTGTTTTTATTAAAGTTAAATCTAGCTCATACTGGGCTTGGTCTTTTAGTATTGATTCCTATTCATTTCCATGGTACTGACAACTCATTAATTAGTTAATTCTGTTCATTCAACTTTTTAGTGGGACCACTCTGAGCTTTAATGGCTTGATCATGCTACAGTAATAATTAAAGAGACAATCAATCATATCATCCAAAAAATGGAAACTGACCAAATGGGAAGTGATGTCAAAAGTCCATCGCAATCACATGTTTCACTTAGTGACCACAGCACTTAGTGATGAAGTTGCTGGTCCTAATTGTGGTCGCTAAGTGAGTACTACCTGTACTTTAATAGCTGAAACTGCAAATGATCTGCAAGCTCTAATAATGAAAGTCAAGGAGCACAATGAAAAAATAGGAGTACAGTTAAGTATAAATAAGACCAAACTAATAACAGATAGAGCAACCACCCTTAGAATTGACAATGAAGACACTGAAGTGATAGATAGCTTCTGGCTTTTAGGATGACTATCGACAGTAAAGGAACAAGGAGTCAAGAAATATGCCACAGACTAGCACTTGGTAGAGGAGCCATGGAGACCTTGGAAAAAGATATTCCAGATTTGTCTATACCTACAAAGATCAGAATTATGGAGGAGAAATTGGACTTTGAAGAAGCAGGATAGAAGCAGTATTGATGTTTTTAAACTTTGGTGTTAGAGAAGACTCTTGAGAATATTATGGATAGCCAAGGAAACAAACAAATAGGTGATGGTACAAATCAATCCAAAGTTCTCATTTGAAGCACAAATGACAGCCTCAAATTATCATATTTTAGATACATTAGGTGAAGACCCAGATCCCTTGAGAAGTTCATGATGCTGAGAAAAGTGGAAGAAAAGAGAAAAGAAGGACCACAAGCAGCAAGGTGGATGGACTCAATTGTAGCAAAGATGGGTGCACCGTTGGGAGACCTGAAAGACCAAGTTAGGGACAGATCATCATGGAGAAGGTCTACATATGAGATTGCTAAGAGCTGATACCAACCTGACAGCACATAATTAGTCAATGATATATAAAACAAAATAGATGTGTATTTGGTTCCAAGTTATTATAACCCGGGTAGAATTAATTGTTCTCTTAAATCAGCATTTCTTTGCTATTGTGCCTGATATGGTCTTTAAAATCACCTATACTGACCAGCTGAATTTAGTAGATCCTAGTGGCTTGAAATCATCACTAGAGTAGAAGAATCTTGAGTACCATTAATAATTTGGAAGATTCATTACATGCAGTTCCTATTAGCTGACTAAGCAGTAGCTGTCCAGCTTAGCTTTGCAACACAGAAAAAAAAATAAAAAAATAGAAGAACTATTGGAGCTTGTTGATTGCTGCCACCTGCTGGAAGAGTAAATGGTTTACAATTCTTTTGGTGGAGTGCACATTAAATGAATTGCATCCTTGGAAATACAGTAAGGCTAATAGAGGTACTCTCTCCCTGATACACCTACACTTTGGAAGGAGATGGGAGAGTTTGAACTTGAAATCATCTTTGTTTCTATTTCTAGAAACTATTTTTTTCTTGCGCTGGCTGTTTGTAACCCATCCAAGTATTGTTGTTTGGTCATTTATGTTTGTGTGTACATGTAAACAAAGACTGCTCTCCGAAGATTAAAACTGGGATCTCTCTCTCTCTCTCTCTCTCTCTCTTTTTTTTTTCTGGTTGAAGCAGAAATGTTGACTGTAAAACAAGAGGACCCTAGAACGTGATTTTGGATGGCAACGTAAAGATTGCACTATAATGCAGAACATTCTAATTAATAATAATTTCCCATTTCATCTCAGGCAAGAAACTATGGTTACAAAGCAACTTCAGAACAAGTCAGATTCTTACATCAGCTTCAAAGAACTTCAAAGATCGGACTTGTTCTGCAGATGGCACTATTAGATTCCTGGTTTGATAAAGCTAGAAATGATTGTTAATTATTAACTTCCAGCCAGAAACGATGAGAAAAGCAGCTGAATCTCTGGCAAAATCCTCTGCGTCTGAGGATGTGTGAGCTACAGCCATCCTATCAGAAATACATAACATAGTTGAAGAAGCAAAATGTTTGCTAAAATTCTGCAAGATATTTAAATTAAAAGTTACAAGAGGCAGAGACAATTTTGCTGCACTAGATAGAAGAGCAAATGCTCCTTTTTAACAACTTACCAGCAGGACCAGACTAAAATCCTGCATTTTTTTTTTAAACAGGCATTTCTTACATTCATACAATTGTGTTGGATGTAAAGACAACATTTAGCAAATTATTAAGAAGGCAATAGATAAATTTAAAACCAAGGGAAGACAATAAATTATATCTGTTGTGCATATTTTAAACTAAATTATACTAAAACCTTTTTCCCAGAATGGAACATTAGAATTAATGTTCCATTCTGGGAAAAAGGTTTTAGTATAATCCCCAACTAATGAAACCTTTGCTTGTCAATTTTCTTTGCTAATGCTATATTTAATGTGAAAAGTACTTATACCTGCTGGATTATCAAAACCTGCAGAGTTGATAGACTGAACTGGAATGTAAAAAACAGGAAGGATTTTCATAAAATTTTAATAAAAGCTTTTGGCCCTGAATACTGCAGGGCAACTCCTTTCAAAACAATTCTGTTCTTACTGTTCTCCAGTTTCAAAATTCTTTCCTGCCTTAAAAACAGACCAACAGCTATGCTGAAAACATATATTTGAAAAAGTATGTCTTGAAGCAAGATTGTAGAAACCTTACAAATCCAGCAGAGTCAATTCTGAGTTCCAGATCTCAGAAGTATTTTGTAACAGTTCACACCAGAATGCAGGAGTTCTGCATGGGAAAAATCAACAGCTTAGACCAGTGTTTCTCAACCTTGGCAACTTTAAGATGGTGGACTTCAACTCCCAGAATTGAAGAGTTGCCCACACATCTTAAAGTTGCCAAGGTTGAGAAACATTGGCCTAGGACTTTGTTGAAAAAAAAACCTGACAGTGACAGCAACATTTAATGCAAATCTTAAATATGGCTGCAATGTAATGTCCAGATGGTCCTGAGAGAAGCCAAGAGCCCACTCCATGACTGAGACATGTTTAAATCATTCTTGGTTGTACTGGGATTAAAATAGTGTTTTCCCCATTATTCTAACACTCTCTAAGGGTATTCTCAAGGTCTGTAAAATCTGTTAGTCTTTGTCACCTATTACCCTAGAGGGAAAATTGGTTGTGACTGGGGACAGAGTCGATTTACCTTAAGTGTTACTTGCTTTTGCTACAGCAGAGCCCCACAGTTAGTATGAAGTATGGTGCCAAAGGAACTTCATGGTGGATTTTTTTCCCTATTGGCAATGTACCATAAGAGCTCAGACCTCTCTGAATTCTAGAAACCAAAATACATGAGTCAGTATCTGGGAGACAATTCAGATGAGGGGAGGGGAACCAACTCCTTTTCTCAGATTCCAGGATCAAATTTAGCCCATCGTGTTCCAAAGAACTGGGCTAACTTTTAATGGGATCACACTCTTGAAGAGTTCTATTCCAATCACTAAATGAATTCTATCACTAAAGGTAGTCCTCGTTCAGGGACTGCCTCATTTAGTGACCATTCGCAGTTAGGATGGTGATGAAAAAGTAACTTTACAACCAATCCTCTCATTTATGACCTTCGCAAGTCTGTAAAGCAAAGGAAAGCTGAAATAAGATCGTAAGCACAGTCATGACTTCACTTAGTGACCACTTTGCTTAACGACCAAATTGCCAGTCCCAACTGCAGACGCTAAACAAGGACTAGCTGCCTACATCTGATCTATGTTAAAGCCAGATATCACTGAGAGTTGGGCTGCATACAAGTTTAATAAATTATTATTATTACTATTATAATGATTATATGCTGAAAGATGATTTCCGATTAACAGTGATGAATTCTACATATCACATGTGGAGTTAACTCCCTCATTGTGTCAGCTTCTGGCCTAGAAAAAAATGTAAAGTTCAGTGCAAGAAATATCAAGAACCTCAAGCTGACTTTTTAGTCCCCAAGGTGAGGTACTGTTGCCCCACATACTTCAGTGTTCAGGCATGACCAGCTTTTGCTGCCCTTCTTTTTTAAATATTTTTTTTCAAATTCTAGGCCAAATATCAGTGAAATGTAGCTTGCTGCAGAATGAGGGGATGGTCTACCATGCCATACCCAAGAAGGTTAGGTGAGTAACTAATGTCCTGAAGTGATCAACTTTTAGAAAAGGAACCTAATTTGTTAAGTGAAAAGGTACAACTTCCTTTCAGGGGAGAAAAGAATATTCTTTCTTCTTAAAATATGACCATTCTCCAAATGCAGCTCAAATGAAACCAAATAAAGTGGTAATATTGTATCCTATGATTCTGACATGATGTTTTCGTTAATGTATTCCATAATAGCATTCATCTTTTCTTTTTCTTTTTTCACTCATATTACACTGTTGATTTATATTCAGTTTGCAGTTCCTTAAAGTTCTTTAGCTGATAGATTCATCAGATCCAATCAGCACCCACTCTTTTTTTTTTTTTAAGTACTCTTTAAATTAAATTAAATCAAATCATTTCCCATGACTTGGAACTAAAACTTTCCTGCCAGATTTTATCACTTCTAAAGACGTGACCACCCCATCCCTCCCACCACCTTAAGCCTTGTAGAAACACAGTACACAGAATCATTGACATAGGAAACTCCTTTGGTCCTTGCTCCAATATGTCTGTAGGTAGCTAGTCATCTGCCACACTTCCTGGTCCTTTGAGAAAAAGATGGCTTCTTTGGTACAGTAGCAAGTTAAGGTTAATCGGGCATTATATGGACCTTTTCCCTAATTATCCAGTTTTAGAGAAAACCTAGAGATCTGACTCTCATCTCCAAGCAAATACTGGCCAATTTCAAAAGCTATTTCCTTGTCTTGGGAAAAATTGGTAAATTCTAACTGCCTGATTAAAGCAATACACTTTGTAGCAAGCAGGGCTAAACCTACAGGGTAGGAATCTGGAGCTCTCAAACTTCCACTCCTCCGCATCATCTGAGTTTTTGCAACAGGGCTCCACCTCTGTATAGTTGTGTACCTTAAAAGTCTGTCTCTATACACACTTCATGGGCCTGATACTACTCCACACTTGTGTTCACCCTACTCCATGAATTGGAGGATTCCAGCTAGAATTTGTTCAATATTTTCCCCAGAGGTGAAGGCTGTAAGGATAGATTCCGGCAGCAAAACATAAACTAAAATAAATATTGAAAAGAAAAGTGAGCGTAAGCCTTTTTAAAAAATGCAACAACAATCTCCCAAGTGAACTACTCTGCTGTTACAAAGTGGAGAAAGGAAAGACAAAAGTTTCAGCATGAGATGGGAAGCATCAGACAGAAAAGTGAAGCGGTGGCTTGAAGAAGTGCAGAAGGGTGATGAAAAAAAAGAAAGAATCAATGCAGTTCTGGTTTCCTTTCCAACATCAGCAGCCTGCTGCTGCACTGGCCTTGCACAGAGCATAAATACCTCTAGCTACGTTGGTAGAGAAAGCCAAGTACATCAAATGTAGCAGACAGGCTTGGAATGTGACACAGAATGCCCTTGACAAAACTTTGTGGAGAGGAATCTAAAAGAACCTTGACAGATTTCAGTATTCTCGGCTTCAGGCCACTCGTTTATCAAGGCCCCGGTGGTGGAGGGGGGAAAGAATAGTCTGAAATCTCTTCTTTGAACAGGGTATTAGTGTTAATCCCTGATACAGCCATTAGAGATCCACTAAGCCACCAAAAGAAGAACAAGTGGCAAGAAATTGTGTTTGGGCTCTAAGTGGAAAATGTCTGTTGCTGGGGGAGAACCTAACGAAGAGGGTCAATCTGAGATAAGGGATAAGACATTAAAGGCCATTAAACCACCCAGAGTTACTGGGAGTCGGGTGGCATATAAATTTAATATATAATTGTTGTTGTTGTTGTTGTTATCTGGAAGCTGACACAAGCAACACCAGCTAGAACTGAATATGTTTAGACTCCATGCATCACAACTGGAATTGCTATTTTTTTGGGGGGGGGAGGAATCTTTATAGGCTGCCTTGGAAAGTTTTCTGTTCTTAAAGGCAGCCAATTAATAAAACCACACATGGAAATGCTGAATTATCAAAACCATTAAGCATGTTAAACAACAGTCAAAACATTTTGCATGCACGCTAGTACTGAAATCAGGCCGGGTAATAGCTAAAATGCCATCCAGCAATAAAACCTCTTAATTCATAAAACCAGCAGTAAGCAATCTTTTTATGACTATTATGCCCATTCTTTCTTTTTAAATTTACTTCCCACCCAGGTCACAGGAAGGCAGTTAAGAAAGAAACATGAGTGAAAGTAGAACAACCGTAGGAAGCATTCCCTGTTTTCTTAGTTTGAATCTTTAAGCAATTAAGCATAAATAGTAAGTATGCATTCAGATTTGCAGAAAGATGTAGTGTTTAATTTTGTACCATCCTGAGGTTGTGCTATCTTCTGTACACACACGGATTTATTGAAACATGCAAGGTATAGGTGTGCCTGAAGCTTTTGCGTGCAATGGTAGCTCTGTTTCCTTTTCTTTTTTCCTCCTGCCTTTTAATTGCTTTGTTTTGTTTTACTGTTGTTGTTTTTTGTCTGTGTTCCACATAATGTTGCCCACTCCAAAGGAAATAGCATGAGGGGTATGGATGTATATTATCTGGAGATGCTGTGTGAGGGACAGATAAAGCAGACAGGAGAATGCGTATAACCTGAGGGTTGCAGGTTACCTGCTCCGAATTAAAGAAATCAAGGGAGGCTGTCAAGGTCCTGCCCCAGCGCCTGGAGTCCATGCAGGTTTGGATGGGGATTGTGCCAAGACCGAGTGGCTGTGGGTGTTTGGTCCACCTAGATCTGAAGATATTCCATCTTTAACCTTAGATGGGGTGGCACTTCCCATTCAAGAGTGTGCACAATCTGAAGATCTTCTTAGACTCACAGCTCCTGCTGAATGAGCAGGTGGCATCTGTGGACAGGAAGGCCTTTGCACAGCTTCATCTGGTGTGCCAGTTGTGTCCTTTCCTAGAGAGGGAGGCCCTTCAGACAGTCACTCATGTCTTGGTCACCTCACAGCTTGACTACTGCAATGCAACCTACATGGGGCTCCCTTGAAGACCACCTGGAAGCTTCAACTGGTCCAGAATGAATTGGTGCAGTGATGCACGTGCCTCAGTATGCCCATGTAACACACCTGCTTTGCGAGCAAGACTGGTTGTTGGTTTGCTTCTGGGTGTGATTCAAGGCGCTGGTTATTACTTACATGGCATAGGGACTGGTTATTTGAAGGACCACCTATCTCCCATAGTATCTACCTGGCCAATTCAATCCGACAGGGTTAGCACGCTCTGGGTTCTTTCGATTAAAAAATGCCATCTATTGAGACCCTGGAAGTGCGTCTTCTCTGTCGCAGCGCTTGCCCTCTGGAATGAGTGGCTCCCACTCTCCTGGCATTTCACAGAGCCTTAAAGACCTGGCTTTGCACTCAGGACTTTTGGTAGGATGAGCATATGTTTTCGTTTTGCCCGGTTTTGCCATCCTTCTGTTCCTTTGTTCTTATTGTTATAGAGTCTCATTGTATTTTTTCTGTGTATTTTTCTTTATGAACCACTTAGAGGTGCTGGGAGTCAGGTGGTGTACAAGTTAATTAAATAAATAAATATCCCTCTGAGAGAACCTCTTGCACGGCTTGGTTCCATTATGTCAAAGTTACTTTTAAGCACTGCAGTGTCCAGTGGTTGTATCTCTCTGAGAATATCTCATAGTACCTTCTTTGTCACATCATACTCTGAGATTCATTTGGTCCCAGATGTGGATGTTCCCTCAGGCATGGAATCTGGTGGTCGAGTAAGCCCATCAGTATGATTTTTCATGATTGTGGTTGTGTGGATTTGGGTTAGATTATTCTCAGGTGCAATTATGCTATTATTGTGTTGTTAGTTTTTGATTTTGTTGCCTTTGTTGGTTTTAGTCCTATGTTTACCACCCATATTATAGCTGCCTTCAACTCAGTGTTGAGTCCTGGCAACTGCCTAGACTAATCCTTGCAGTTTCTTGGCAAGATTTTCAGAAGTGGCTTGCCCTTGCCTTCTTCCTGGGGCTGAGAGAGAGTGACTGGCCCAAGGTCACTCAGCTGGCTTTATGCCTAAGGCAGGACTAGAATTTACAATCTCCCAGCTTCCAGCCTGGTGTCTTAACCACTACACCAAACTGGCTCTCAAATTATATGTACAATAATTTAAAAAAATACATTATCAACATGTAATCACTCATCAAGATAGGTCCTACAGAGTATTTGGCAGAAAGTGACCAAATGGATGCAAACACCATCCAGTGAGACTGCTCCTGGGATTATCTCCTACTCATAGTATCAGCCTGGAATTTATAATACAACCTACTGTAGTACTGCTGTAGCAACAAAACACTGATTAATGTATTAGACATCAGTATCCCTTTGTTGATTTCTGGTTTTGTATGCTTTTAATGAGTTCTCTGCTTTTTTGTATACTCAGTTTAAGATTATTTCAAATTCTGGTTGGCAACTGAAACATTGGTAAGCAGGCTATTTCATCACATCTGAATGCAGTCTGTTCTGAATCTCATTCCATGTTTACAGATGGAAGAAAATCACATTACCAGCCCATTATTATTTTAATATAAAAGAATATGAAAGCTTGACCAAAATTGGTGGCCCAAACTAGGTATTACTTCTCTGACTATATAGTACACCGTAACTGTGTTCTAAACTCCACTTTATTAGCTTGTCAGAGACTTTAGTTGTATTCATCAAGTGAAGCTTTACATTAAGCATTCCTCCACCTAATTGGAACCATCCAGGCACATTTTGGTCAAGCTTTCATATTCCTGCTGAAGAAAAAAGGGTACTTTGTTACCACTTCAGCATATGTTAGGGTTAAATTATATTTTGCTAGCAATTACAATGAAGTATTAAATTCACAATGAAGAGTAAGCCTTGTGGTCAGTTGGAACTTCTTCTACTTCTAAAAGCAGTCTGCAGTATAAACTTTAAAAAAATGCCTTGGCAATTAAATCAACCATCCAGGAGCTTAAATGTTCCCAGAATTTTAAGATGCAATAATGACAGATTAGAAAACTTTTAAAACCTTTTCCCCTACTGTTTAGAGCACCCATGGGAGCAGTGCACTAGAAGATCAACAAAAACAAGATGAAATGAAAGAACAAAAGTTTAATAAACTTGTGTTAATTATAACTGAATAATTAGAATTTAGTAGGTTAAATAACTCCTTGTGGAGTGAAACTATCAATCAGAAATAAGAATTTGAGGCATTAAGTTGCCAAACAATGATAATTCCATTTTAAACTTGCATTTGAAATGTTGCATTATGAAATTAATTTTATTCTGTTTAGACCCTCCAAAGTCAATAATACATAAAAATGGGCGAAATATATGCAATATGTAGTGAAAGAGTATAAGACAGATGCCTAATTTCATGTAAACCTGGGGTATGCATGCCTCTCAAAACATCTGCTTACTGCAATCAGTTTTGACATTAGCTTTGGGAAGAGTGGTGTTAGAAGGAGTTGAACAGAAGCTGAATTCTTTTGCATCTGGCATTTCCTGTAGCAAGTGTGCATTTCAACTAATAGGTTACAAATATTTTAATCTAATTTTCAGTATCTCTGCTTCTGCTATGAAACTATTGTTGCCAGTCCCAATGGTTATTTGCAGACTTGTGATACTACAACTAAAACTTTGCTCTCAAAACAAAATTCAAGTTACCAAACTGTCCAAAGACGACAATTTTGTTTTCAGGAAAACAGTTAAGAAATTGATTGTTGCTAAATATTTTTAAGTTGCGTTGTGGTGACATAGACTGACTCATCAATTATGGTGGTTAACCGATAACAAGCTAGTTGCTCTCTGGCAGATCTGATCTACTTTCTGGACAAGCAGGCAAGCAAACCAACCTAGTGGATAAAAATGGAGCTTTGAGAAAATGTTGATGATAATAATGGTGTTTAGTTTGCAGTCTATAGGGCTAAATCTAAATTGTTGCATGGTGATTGCAATAACATTCAATTACATTTATGAGACCAGTTTTGTTTCAATCTGTTGTTATATTGCCTTTTGTACTAACACTTGCTTAACCCCTTGTAGTCAACCACCTTTCTCAGTGCTAATCTGGGCCATACATTACATTATGCAGGTGCATAAGCCTAGGAAAAGACTCTGATGCTTTAATGTTTTCCAAATTATTTTTTGCCCTTCAAATCCAGGTTGTTCTAGAGCCATACTGGTTACATAAAGATTAGCAAGCTCATTGGGCACCTTTTGTTCTTTTAAGAAATCCTACAATATGAAAACATTACCGGTTGTAAGCAATCATGCATTTTAATTCAACTAGACTCTCACTAGTTGCAATACATGCTAAGACTCCAAAGGCCCAAGTTGCTAAACAGAAAAACGCTGTTCTCTTTGCAATGCTTCCATCCATCAACCTTCATCTGTAAAGCTGAATCTGCACTTTACAATTCATTGTCAAATCCAATCTACTTTTTAAACAATTCTGGTTAACAAATGCTTTCTTCTGTATATTTTTAATAGAACATTATCTTTGTTGTGTATTATAGCAAATAAGGTATAACCAAACAGCACATTAAAAACTGTAACTCCATCTGGGGTTTGTTGACATTGATAATCCACTCAGGTTTCTCTTGCCGTTCAAGGCATCATTAGAGCAGCGCTCAGTAAATTTCTAGAATTCAGTCTGCATTTGGATGTATACAAGCCCGGTACTTCATGTGGTTTCAGGAACTGAACTGAGTGTTGTAACTTAATTCTAGCCAATGTTCTAAGAGTTTAAACTATGGCTTATATTCTTTCACTATGCATGCAGTTTTAATACACTTTTTTAGCTTTGACAATGAAAATATACAAGTCAGATGTATTTTCATAGGACACAGTCCAGCTGAAGTTAAAACTCTTGGAAGTCCTACCTGTTGTACGTAGGAAAGAGAGAGGTGAGTACTGCATGTGCTTAACTCTTTCAATATAACTAAGATGACTTGGAGTACCAGGCTTTGCCTGCTGGACATTCAAATATGAGGTCAGGATATACCCCAGCGACTGATGGATTGGAGAATGAAATGGAAGTGAAGCTGTCAGACAGGGAGATCTTTCCTATGACTACTTCAGCTGTGTAATAGGGTGAAGCAATCTTGCTTTATCAGCCATTCCCCATGCTGGCTGGGAATTCTGGGAGCTGAAGTCCACACATCTTCAAGTGGCCAAGGTTGAGAAACAGTGCTTTAAACAGACATTGAAGGCAGTAATAAATGATTGCTGAAACAAAACTTAGTACAGTATTTTACATACTGTATATAGTGATAGGGTCTGGATTGTCCATAACTAGCCAGGGAAAAGATTTTGGACTCATAATGAATAGCTCAAGGAAGGTGTTGACACATTGTGTGGCAGGTGTGAAAAAGGCACATTCCATGTTAGGGTTTAGTAGGAAATGAATTAAACTAAAACTGCCAATATTATAATACTTTTGTACAAATCTGTTGGATGTTGGCATCTGGAATATTGTGTACAGGTCCAGTTACCACTTTCAAAAAAGAATATAATTGAGCTGCCAAAAAGGGCAGAAAAGAGCAACCAAAATTATGGGGGGTCAAAACCTGCTTTATGAGAAAACATTCCAGGACTAGCTTAGAAAAAAGGCAACTGAAGTGGGATATGATTGAGATGTATAAGATCAAGCATGGCCTGGAGAAAATTTGTCAGGAAGAAGTTTTTCTACCTCTCTCAAAATACTAGGAGCAGGCAATTTAATGAACCTGAAGGGAAGTGCAAAAGTAGCCTATGAAATTTGTTAGCACAAGATGTGGTAACTTGGATGTATTTAAAAGGGGTTAGGAGCCAGGAAGCTTGGAGGTCCAGTTGCACAGGAACAATGGCAGGGAAAGGATAGGTCTCCACCCTCTGCTTGTGAGCACCCCAGAGGCATCTGGTTGGCTTCTGTAAGAAACCCACAGCTGGACCAAGTTGGACTTTGGCCTGAATTAGCCTGCCTACTCTTATGCTTGAAAGAAAACAACAACCCAATCACAGAAGCTGCAAAACAACAGCTCAGTTGCCACAGTCAAAACACCTGAAACAACAATACTCTAAAGTTTTGTTCATCCATGATTTGCTTTTTGTTTGGAATATTTGAGATGGTTCTTTTGAGGTCAGACACATTAGAGGTTGAAATGTTTTGCGCCATGTCCCTCAGTGTTCCCAAATATGCAGGAAAAGAATATTGTAGGTAATTGTTGAGCTGTACAATATACCACAATATTTATCTGCAACATCCAAAGCATTACTTTCCAGATTTCAGTTTTGGATAGAATAAGATTTTAAGTAAAGAAACTGCTAAACAAGTTATTTAGGCCACACATGTGTAATGGTGTAGAAAGACAGCCATGGTTATGTCATATTTTACTTTACTCTTGTAAGGCTAATACTGGCAGGAAAACCCCACAGACGTTATGTCCCATAGCTTCCAGCTGTTCTTGCCCATTTATTCACATTCATTAATATAGACTAAGTGTCTGCTTCAAAGTATGAACTTTCCACTCAACTAGACTATTGTTTTAAATTCAGGATTCTTGGCAGACTGCAATTTAATTATTCACCTGATGTAGCTATTTAGTTTGTGTTGAAATATAGCATGAAATATTGATGAGGAGATTCTTTTCTTGTTCCAGCTTTTCTGCATGTGCTGGACTGAATGTATATATAGTATTATGCCATGCTTAGAGACTTCCAAATGCAAATTATACATGGGAGAAATATATTCCAAACTAAATATCTTCTTTCCCTTCAGCGATAATAGATGAGGATTTTATCATGCAATTGACAGGCTCTTCATGGAATTTTATGAGGATTTTTGACCATTTTATCTTAACATGGAATCATCTGTATTTTTCAAGCTATCTCTTTCCATACTTTAAAAGATCTATTAGAGAGAGAACAGTTTGGAACTGTTGATCTAGAAGAGGGGGAGGTAATAATTTCAGTTGTACCTGTAATATGCAAAGGGCAAGTTCCAGGTAACCATGAAACTAATTTGGAACATCAGAAACTGCATTTTAACTAACCTTAGCACTAATTACACAAACTGGCAGCAGTTCTCTGCCATATATATCATTTGTTATGCTCATGTCCTGCTTTCTCTTTTGGAGTTCAAGGCAGCATATGTAGCACTCTTTCCTCCATTTATTTCAATATCAGCCTTATGGAGTAGGTGGGAATAAGATAGAGTGACTGTCCTAAACTCATTCACATGGCTGAAGAAGGATTTTGACCTGTTCTAGTCAACACCTTAACTATGACAGTGGTTATACCTGGAGAAGAGCCAGACTGGTGTAGCGATTATGGCACCAAGCTAGAAACTGGGAGTTCTAGTCCCGTCTTGAGCACGAAGCCTGCTGGGTGACTTTGGGCCAGTCACTCTCTCTCAGCCCTAGGAAGCAGGCAAGGGCAAAGCACTTCCAAAAAAAACTTGCCAAGAAAACTGCAGGGACTAATCCAGGCAGTTGCCAGGAATCAAAAACTGACTCGAGGGCACCAAAAAACCCCAACCCAGAACAACCAGAAATTACACCTGTGTTCTTTTGCATTACTTCCTGGTAAAGCTTGGCAGAAAAATTCTGCACTGGTTTTCCAGGACTTCTCATTCAATTTGTTGCTGAAGGGCAAGAATATCCATGAGAATTATTTCTCCTTTGAAAGAATTTCTAAAGTTCTTGCCCTTCAGGATCTTACTGTTTCCATCAGAATGACAGAAACAACATTGGGGTGTTGCAGTGCAAGCTGCCTTGAGGTCATACATGTGGCATCACAGTCCTGCTTTCATCAGCCTCACCCCACCCCCAACGACCACCATTGGATGGCCAGGATTTTCATAGCAATGTCTTCCAGCTGTGTCCTGTTCTCTGGCTTCCACAGCCCCATAGAAGAGAGCAGAAGGGATTTCCTCTCCTTGGACATTTTCAGTAGTGAAGCTTTGGTTCAGGCTGTGAGAGAATCATGTCCTTGAGAAATTGTTGGAGAATTTCTTCTTTCCATGAAGATACTTGGAGATATGTCCACACAATTTTTCTGCCCATGGATTTGGTAGATGATTTCAGAATGCCACTTGGACCCTGCAATTGTTCTAGAAATCAGAGCAATCTTCTCCTATCAAGCCTTCTCAAACTATGGGGAGTTTCAGAATGAATTTGGACAGAGCATGCAGGTCAAGTATCCGCAAAGGAGAAAGGCAAAAAGAAAACCCACAAAGCACAACAAAATCACACAGATGAAAACAAAAACACACAGATCAAAAGCCTTCATGAGCCTATCATCCTTACCATTCCCATTTTTCATACATGGAATTGTAGCTTAATGACAAACTTTGTCCATTCAGGGAGTCCATAACCAGTTTGAAATGTCATCCTATAAATGTATTCCTGGTCAAAATACAAATATGTTAGTACTCTTCCATGGTTCTGATTATGAACTTTCCAGGATTTTTAACATTTAATTCATTTATTTAGGCATTTGGTGATTTGATATAGTGACTGAACATTTTAGAAAAGTCCAAATAAAAATATTTTTGAGGGAACAATTGAAGATAGATCTATCCCCATTCATAGCTATTTAACTATGCATTCTCCTTTCAGTCAGTTAAATGCTGAATCCTTTTAGGCAAATTAATTATTAAGGGAACACATTATTAAGGGAATACAAAATATAATCAATAATCAATAAAAGTACATATAAACATGATACATGAGTATAGATAATTGGTTGAATAAACAGCTACTGCTAAAATAAGTGATCAACAAAGCCAGATGAGAAATGTCTAAGAAATACTTGAATAAAGTTTGTGGCATATTGTACAGATAGTTGAACAATATTTGGCAAAATTCAGCAAAGTAGAATTAGATTGATAATAGATAATAACAGCTAGAGATCCAAGGAGTCAGAGCAACTGGGGTGCTGGACCAAAAGTGGGGATAGCAATCCCTGGTGAGGGTCAGCATAGAACAAGGAGCATGGTACCATGTGATCCAGGCTTCAAATGCTCTTCCATCACAAGGGCGCAGTCTCTGCCCCGATACGATGTTCCAGTATCTCCCCTTGGTAACAGCTGTTGAGAGGATGTTAAATTTGGCTAAAGATAAAGCCCTTCTGAACCTGGGGACTGTTATACAGCTAAGATACTGAGCAGGGTGGAGTAAATGAGCAGAATGGTTCAAAAACATGTTTCTGGACAAGACTGATAGGTCGGTTTAAATTTTCAAGTCAACAGTGCATTGCTTAAGATTGGCTAATGCATGTTCATAGCCCATCTCGGTGATTGCAGCCCATGAAAAGCCAAGAGATTTTAATTTCTCATAGAATGCCTGGCTCCAGGAAGACTAATGTTAAGAAAGAGTATGCAGATTTTCAATAAATAAATATGCAGTTTTCAGTTAGTGGCATATACTGTAAGTGCTCTGCCACTTAGTAATGCTACCCCTTTGCCTTAACTGCTCTGGGTGCCTTACAAAGATACAATAAAATCCATAAAAGCAATATTGAAATCATGACAAATGTAATTCAGAATGAAAGCAGTAACATTAAAAAGCCTGGGGTAGTAGACACTTTGAGCTCCTTCCTAAATTGTAGTATGAAGGACACTTGTTTCGTGGTTATTTTTTCATAATATGGGTCCGCCACAGAGAAAATATAACTGATTGTTGATATGATAATGTATCCATGGTTGGACCTGCAAGAAATGCTCAGAGCTCACCTGAGGGGTAGGGGATTAGAAGGCACAGGTGACCCTGCAAATCTAAGACATCTAAGGCTTCAAACACTATTGTGAGCACTTTGAGTTGGGTTTGGAAAGCAACCAGCAAAACTGTTTCAAGATGAGAATAATGTGAGGCCTCAATGGATGGTAAGTAGTGAGGCCACTACTTACCATCCATGCTACTGTCTTTTGGATCAGACCATCTTTAAAGCCAGGTCTAAAGCCAGGCAGAAAAAGATAGAAACAATCCATTTCCCCTAAAAGTTCCATGAGCTGTACTGAAACACCTTCTACACCAGATTCGATAAAAAGGAAATACTGGACATGAGTCTGCAGGCCAGATCCAAAAATGGTTTCTTAGGACCTTGGTATCACCACTGCTAATATGTCAGGGAAGTGTGCCAGTAAAAGAGAAACATTAATAGTCTGAATGATTATTGGCAGGGTAATGCAAATAGTCCCAAACTCAGAAGGCAAGCAAGCGGAGATGATAAGGCCCACTGGTCTCCAGCTTCTCATCCAGCAACTTCTGGATTTCTAATTTGGTTTTGAACTGGATTTTCTCTCATCAGAAAGGGAGGGGATGGGGGGAACTGCCTGTATACTTGAGCTACCACGAGCACCTGCCCTGAATGATGTGGATTCAGGAAGTCTGTGTTTTGGTTGACATGTAGCTGCCATTCTGGAAAACTGTGAAGGCAAGTTGGCTTGGCAACAGGGTGCAAGCACAGAAAGGAATTAGAAGGCTTTCGTCAAAGAAATAAGTGCTTAAATGCTTTATTTTATTTTTGCCTAAGGAATTGTAAAAATCTGTCTCCATTTTATTTGCTTCAAGGTCAGTCTGTAGAAGGACATGAGTTTGGACCAAGTTGTAAATAGTGATCTGCTTCCTCAGTAATACAAGCAAAAAAGTTTTTAAAAATTCCTTCTGCTTCTCAAGCTCTTAGCCTCCTTCCCCTTCCCCCTTTTTTCCATGTGCCACAAGAAGCATGTCGAGAACTATTTATGAGTTCTTGTGCAAATTCCTCAACTGATAAATTTAATTTCACATTCCCTGGCTTAAGCAAAAAAATAAAATACTGCATGCCCTGTACACATGTAGATATTATATTACATATAGCAAAACTTCAGCAAGCAGTACATTATGGGTTTAACCACAAGCATTTAGTGTAGGAATGTCAAATACATTGCACTCTGTGAGTATACTGCAATTTTATTGAACTGACATAATGTATCCAGGCAGGTTAATACAGGAAGATCTCTTTACAATGGCTGTGAGAAGCTTCCAAGTTTGATTTGATTCAAAGGCAGTTTAATCAAGTCGTCCTTGAAACTGAAATCCCTGACTGGGTAAGACAAGGCAGACCTCATCTGCTGAGACTGCAACTTACAGTACCGATGATAGTGTGGAAAGAGATGCAGGATCTGCACATTCATCCCCCCCCCCCGCCACCTCCAAATAGGCAGCTAACATTGCATGGGATCCCCTTCAGCAGAAAAAATATTACCCTGGTTTTCTGTCAGTACCCTTGGCAAGAACAGCATCAACAAGGTAGACTTTATAGTGTCAGTGCTTTTACATTTGAGGAAACATCACTGTCCTGTTCTTGCGGCTGTATGGTTGGTTAGTAATGCAGGCAAGAGGAGTGCCCCTTGCCATTAGGCCCAAATCTCTTTTTCTTTAGAGGTGAGTAGCACACCTTGTAGCACTGGAGAACTGGAGCAGGCAAAAGTCAGGAGGTCCCCAAGGCAGGTGAGGTGATCCAGAGGATAGGCAAGATGCTGGCATTAGTTGGCCAACTCTCCAAATGGAGCTGCATCATTATCTAAGGGAATTAGAGGCTTCAGCAAATCTGTGATGCCTCCCAAATAAAGAGAGCACTTGAGGAAGGTCCTGCAAATGGCAGGGCCAGGCATAATTCTACACTTCAGCTCTGACATGTGGAGCAGTAAAACAATAGCTGTGGAAGCTACACATATTTTTCCAGGTGTATGCAAGCATTTGGTTCCAGAGGACAAGGATCCTAATTAAAGCATTAGGATCAGTAGGCAGTGCATGGAAGCTCTCACATGCCATGAACCACAGGCTTCATGTTGCTGATAATGGCACCAATTTGGTCAATATAGTGCAAAGCAGATACTCTTGTCCAGAATCACAACCTTAACCACAATGTGAAACATGCCTTCAGCTATGAGAGAAGCAGCCAGTGATTCATGCATCACCAAATCCATCAGGATGTGGCAGTTCAATGAATGTTTGGTTGAACAGAAGCATCAGTCTATGAGGTAGCGGATACTGGAGTTAAATGGACCACTTGGCTGGCAGAAGTGGAATTTCAACTCATGTTGGTTCTCAAGCCTTTTCTTGGGGCCACTAATCTCATGAATGCTAACACTGCCCTCCTCATCCTGGAATTCCTCCTTGTGAAGTCACCTGAGGGAAGGATGAAAAGCTTCCCTTCATTCTGGTGTTCCCTGGCTAGAGAAGCTACTTGCCTTATGGGTATCCTTGTGATGAAGTGGCTAAACAAAGGTATTACAGGAGCCATTATTCAGTGACAGCTGGAATGTGCAAACTTCACCTGAACAGAGGCAGCATATGGGAGCATCTTGTAGCAGTGGAAGGCTGTGTAATCAGTACGGTCTGGGAGACTCATGATTGACAGCAGGCAAAGGTGAAAGACGAGGGTCCACTTTTGCTGAATAGCAGTCTTTGCCAGCAAATTCTCAGCCAGCGCTATTCCAAACAGTAGCAGCAACCACTGACCATCTTTCCCACAAGTTTTGAATGTGAGCAGAGGGGATGTCTAGAAGAGTAGGATCACAAAAGACTTGTGTGCTGAATGTGGATTGAATACAAAAGTGGGTGACCGGTATGAAAGATTAAAGATGCTCTTCATCATTCATTCCTCTTATATTCCAAGTCACAATCAACATGATTCTTACTAGCCCATCTCTCTTTGGGTGGCTACTGCCAGTACAGTTCTGCCAGTCCAGCTCCATGCTAAGCACTCTGAAGATGGTCTCAAGGGTAATCAGTATTCTTGGGTCAATTGTTTTCCTCTTCTTGGGCAGTCACCTTCCCGAGAAGATAACGAATATCTGTTAGAACATGACCAGGCTAGAAATTGATTCAGCCTCTTTCTGTAGATGTACAGGAAACTAGAAGGGCTTTTGTTCCTCTGCCACTAGCACCATTTATCAATAGTTGTGGAGAAGATGCAGCAGGAAGCAGACAAGCAGGGAAAGCAAAATTGCAGCTTTATGTTTCAAGACTCTATTTCTAAAATTCCAATTTCATTAAAAAAAGGTCTCAAGTAAAACACATAGTGCAAGGTTATGGGCTATGTATTGGGGAAATAAATGCTGCAACTCTTCAATATTCTGATTTCCTAAGAAGGCAGCTGAAAGGAACCACTGCAGCGCCTGCTAGGCTCCTGTTCGGCACCATCTTTCTTCCCTACCTCTACATTGGCATTAGCTGCTCTAGACCTATGCTAATACTGCCACCTGGTGCTTCACCCTTTTTCCAAAAATCACCCTTTCTCAAGTGCCTTTGGTGATTTCTTTTCATGCCATGTATGTAATTAAAACAGAATAGATTTAAAAGGCTGACTAGACATTTACGGGAAAAAGGAATTCCCCAAGCAATGCTATTTCTTTTCAGGGTGTACAAAAAACTTAAGATAGAGTGACATCTGAAAGGTCTACATTCAAAGTCCTTTTGTGCGTAGTTTTATCATAGAGTCCACTGGATTTGGTTGGATCTAACACCCCCCACCCCCAACAACCCAAACGTATGTGTTTTAGGCCCACCATATCTCATTTCTCACTACGACTCTGCATAGCATTCCAGGCACACATAAAAGAGTGTGTTTTATGGAGGTAACACAACAGGGAACTGAAGGAAGCACTCAAGAGTTCAACTTCCTGTTCAGATGGGAGTGCTCTGTTATCTTATCCGATAGACAGCGTGTAATCTTTGCTTAAATTCTGAATCAAAGCTATCAGTTCTGCAAGCAGCTCAGATCCACAATAAATTCTGCTCCTGCATGTATTTGATGGGCAGCTAAAATCCGTTGCAACTCTCATTCCAAACGTATTAAAGCATATTCATTTTAAGAATATAACAAATGATTCAAGATTATTGGCATTGCTGTACACTAATCTTACCTTAAGGCAATTCTACAGAAATTTTATATTGTATAGTTTAAGTTTCTCTTGCAACTGCATATATCAACCACTATGCTGGCCAGGAATTATAGGAGTTTTAGTCCAATACTTCCTTGGTACTCTGGAACAACATAAAATGTTAAGAGAGGAAATGAAGGGAAAGCCTTTATCTATTGATGTCAAGCCCCACACCACATGATCAAGGAAGCACTAATCAGAGATTTCAGTAAGTTTTACTGTAATGCAAACATTAGAAAAGATAGTGTGTCCTGGAAACTGTAATAGTGTATTCACCTCCAGCCCTTTTTATTAGTTCCTTAAGTGGGTTCTCTGTGAATGCCTTCTCTTGTTCCTGAGCTTTTTCCAGTGCCCTTTATGAAGTTACTAATCTCTTTCCCATCTGCTGATTATGTCTGAAGTTCCTCACATTTCTTTCTTAGCCTCCTCACAATCTCTCCTGTTTAATTCCTACAATCAATTATAAAGGCTCATGAATTTAGCTAGGAGGTACTGGGGTAGTGTGGTGACATGTACTACTTCTTGCCAGAATCAGCCTGTTTTCAAGGCAACCATAAAACCACAATATAGAGGAAACTCCATCTCCCCCAGTACCAAATTAAGCAATCTAACTCTGTCAGCTATTCTGCTCAACAGTTTCTTGTAACCCACTTCAGTAAACTGTGCTGGAGTAAACACAAACGCTTAGTGAATAAACATTTTTTCCAACCTCTTTAAAATTGAGGAATGTTTAAGAGTTTAAAAATATATTGCGAAAGCTTGTATCAAACAAGTGACTGTTTTGTTCTGCATTAACAGGTTAGCATATAGCTGTATACAAAAGCTTAATCAACTTGGTAAAATAGCGCTCCTCAATGAATCCCTAAGTAATCAGAAGCTGACACAATCTCTAGAGCTGAAATTGAATCATACTATCCGTGTCTACCTCCTGTGCTGGCTTGAAGCTTAGGAAGAGGGTTGCTGCTCCCTACAGTTCAGTAAGTTCTGGGAGCTGGTTTTATTCTGGAAGTATTGTTGAAATCTACATGCAGTGAACCCTACAGGACACAGCTCTGCAGGAATCCCAATGCTCTCAGAAAAAGAGTAAACTATTTACAAAGATAAATTACCACTACTTAAAATAACTTTCCTGTATCAATAGTGACAATATGCTATCCAAAACTATTCTAAAGATCCAAACTGCTGCTAGCATTTAAATATTACACTATATATTATAGGATTGTTGTCTGAGGAAGCGTAGCACTCTTCCATTTCCATGCATTTTAATTCCAATATTTTCTTGGTTTTGATTTCCTTCTGTATTACCCATATGCACCAAAGTACAAATTGTTTGCCATTTAGGAACGTTACGTGCTTAATTGTTTGATCATTACCATCCATAAAAAACTTTAACAAACCATGGTTATTTCATCACACCGGCCACGTACCCTTTCTGAATAATTTAACTTTCCAGAATAAGATGAAATTAAACCCAAGTTCTTGTTATGGTCAATGCAAATGTTACCACTAATCAGCAGCTTGTAATTTCGGGGCTGTGCAAAGCATTGCCAGGGGAACTCTGCAAAATAAGGATTTGCCTACAATCTAGTATTGTCCATGCAGGGGCCTGGGAGTTCCCTGAAGCAGCTATTCTCTAATATGGCAGCCTGTTTTTCATTCACAATGCACTTCTCAGAGCATCCCTTTTGAACAGCTCCAATTTCATGTTACCCTTCTTTATACTAGCCTCATTTGTTGTGGCACATATATCACACTTCTGAATGGTTGATCTCTTTCATATTAGTTTTGGAACTAAGTGCTTTCTTTCCCCCTTAAATTTATTCTTCCGCATCAGGCCTGAAACCCTTAAAAGCAGCATCACACTTGTTTGCAAATTAAATTTCCATTCATGGTATTTATGATATTGAGTGCCTACTCTCTAGCATCAGAAATGTTTATCAAGCCTAATTTCTTTATGAAAATCTCTTTAATCAACAGGATTTTCTTTTTATGGGACTGAATCTTCCACATATCAATTAAGGGAGAATTCATGCCAGGAATGAACATAGAAAAGATGCAAGAACACAAATGATGTCTCAGTTCTGTAGCTCATTATGGTTTGTGTTGCTTCCAAATTTGCAGCTAGCATTTTTTAAAATATAAACTATTAACAAAATATGGAGTAGTTCAAATTCAAGTTTCTCCAACTCAGTATAATAAATCGTTATTTTGGCTGAGCAGCACAACTGAGAATCACCATCAGTGATTATCATGGGACTTCTCTGTAGCTCATTCCATCTGAAATCTTAACACTGTATTCAGTTGTGACCTCTGGAAAGCTGTTAGTTCACTTGCAACTAAACCATGGCAGACTGCAACTGCTTTATAAAAATAAAACTTCAAGTTGTTAGGTCAGTACGTAAACAGCTATCCAGGTACTTATTTGATGCAAATTCATAAATCAATGAAATCAGTACTTTGTTAAGAGGACATTCTCCACCTAATTCTATTCAAGTTCTCAAACTGAAAATGCAGCGATTGGGTTTGCATATCTACATGTGGCAACTGAGCTGAGGATGATTAATGTTCAACATCATCTTCAATCATACTCCATTTTCCAATAAACCAGCTTGTGAAAAACACCTAGCAGCATTCTGGTTATTTTTCCTTAGCTTTCAAAAATCAATATCTAGAAACCCCCCACCATCATAAAACAGGATGCCTCCAGAAGTACATCTGGCCCTGACCCTCCTTACATCCCCAAATGCCCTTTAGGGGTACATGTAGCGCTTGGGTTACGACTGGGATTGCTGTCGCTAAGCAATGCGGTTGTAAAGCACAATGTCACATGACTGCATCACTTAGCAACAGCAATCCAGGCAGCCCTGGTTGCTCTTGTAACCCCAAGACGCACAATTTGTTAAACAGGAAGCTGAGGTAGTCTGCGGGGAGGGTGCTGCAGAGGTGAGAGAGGCCCTGCGCAGGCTACCCCTGAATTGGGGGAAGGGGGTGCTGCAGGACAAGTGCAGGGACCAAGGGAAGGAAGGTATGGCACAGAGGGAGGTGGACGGGGGTGACTCACCAGACCGACTTGCGACCTTCACTGCTGGCTTCCCCATTGACTTTGCTTGTGAGAAGCTGGCAGAGAAGGTTGCAAATGGCAATCCTGTGACCACAGGACACTGCAAGTATAAGTGCGAGCTGGTTGCCAGGCATCCAGGCCGTAATCATGTGACCACAGGGGTGCTGGAACTTCAAAGCCCAGCTGTAAGTATCACTCATTCAGCACTGTTGCAACTTCAAGTGGTCGGTAAGTGAGGACTACCTGTTTCAAAAAGCCTTTAACTTGTGATTGTAAATGGCCATCTGATATATAGTTGTATCGCTGATAAATTTAGTATTTCATTATACCATGTGTTTTTCTTTGTACATCACTTGTAATTAGGTCTGTCATAAACATTATAAATACAATAAAATAATTCAAAGGCCCCTTATAAACCAGCAAAATACAAATATTGTCAGCTCAAATGTATTTTTATTTGTTCATTTCTTGCACTTGAAGTACTCTTCAATGACATCTTTGGCCTGAGATTCTTTGCCATAGTCCTACAACAACACAGTGCATTAGTATCTCAGTAAATCATGCGGATTTAAACAATCACCCATATAATGTCCAGACCGGTAATTAAATCTTTAGTGATCTATTATGATATAGCTGCAGAATCAGTAAAAAAAAAGGCTATTTAGGTTAAGAATGCAGTTATTAGTTAACAATTGTTAACCATATCCTTTACTTCAAATAAAATCCATACACAAAGCACCAATGTTGCCTTTATTGGGACCTCAATGACTACAAAGTCTTCAAGGCTCGTACTCTGGCATTATTATTGCCAGCAATGATCTTCTGCAGAACATTTATAAGTTAAGCAGATTTTGTCTTACTGGCAGCTCCTTAGTGCAAGCAAATAATAGTGTGGTTATTTAGAAGACTGCAAGGGCAATAAAACATTAAAAAAGAAAAGTTTCTCTTATCTCTCTGCCACACACTTATTGTCTTGTCTGTACAAACTAACATCTCAAAAAAAAGACTTCTCCACCTTTCTCTACTATTTATGAGCAAAGGAGCAACTTCTATGTGGCCTGGCAGAAATGAATACTTTAAATGTAATGTTCAAAGGTTATGATGTAGCAGTTTTAAGGAGCCTGTAAAAGTACACAATAATTGCAACTAATCTAAAATAAAAAGAATAGCTGTTATCTTACTTTAACAACCACGCAACTGCAGCCCACAACTTTACGAGGTTTTCCTTCTCTGTCAATCTTGCAGAGACCTACCCACTCACCAAGCTTTTTGTTATCATCAACCTGTCAAGAGATTTGCATTGTTAGAAGTGCACATAGTACAAGACAGTAAAGAACAGAATCAAAGGTAGCTGTACACTCAGATAAATAGGGTAACAATTTGTGGTTGTTTTCCTCACAATTCTCAGTAGAGGGAGCCAAGTTATCATCACTGTACAGCATAAGCAGCATTACTAATTTCTTTTAACCAAGACTTCCTGAACAGTTGCATGATTTTACTACAAGGTACTACTTCTCTGACATCATCAATTCTAAATAAAACAATAACTGTTACCTTTATTAAGTTGATTTGATGTTCAGCACAAAGAGCTTCAACCAACTTTACATACATAGGTTCATCACAATTGGATGCAAGAACACAAAGATGGGCTTGGCGTCTAAAATGGAAAGATTATCAAATAAAATTGGTAAGGCTAGATACATCTATTTCCTTAATGTAACAGTATGGATTAAAAGTGTTATTTGCAAGGTGGGAGATATGGAGAAAGAGGGGATTACACCCACAAAACCCAGATCATAATTTTCAATCATTCCCTAGCTGCACTTTACCCACAGAAAGAGATTTTGGGAAGGTGATACAGAAAGCTGCAAAAGAATATGGCAGAGCTAAAATGTTTGTATGCAGCTCTGTTTAGTTCACAGAAATGTTAATACTAAGCCACTGACTAGAAATGCTATTTTTGTCTTAAACAATGAAATGTCATCATACAATTCTAAAGTTAAAACCAGTATTGTTCAACTGTTGTACTAGTGAATTTTATACCATTGCTATCCTAATGCTTAAAGTATTAGAGTTCTAGTCAATGTTTATTTTAAGTCATTTTTTAAAAAATATCCACTTGTTTACTACTCAGAAGTGAGTAAACCTAGTGTAACCATTTAGAGTCATTAAAAAAGAATGATCTTGTTTAAGCTTAAGCTATTGTACTTGGCTTGTTCACTCTACAGGTTTGTCAGACTATTATTGTCACTCATAAAAAGAGTGAAGGGGTATCCGACTTTCATAAAGTCATCATTCAAACACTGTAGTTCTTATCTCTGAATATAATACATGGTTTGCTGCTCATTTAGCCACCTTCTAAAATTATTTAGTTTAGTTAGTATGACATTACACCATGTTTAACTGGAGGGTATCTGAAAAGTACCCCACCATTAACTATACCAGCGTAGCCCGCCTTGCTCTTTTTCCATCTTCCCAACACTTTCCTTCCCTGTTACAATTACTCTACTCACTTTATGAACCAATTTTACCTCTGCTATCACTTTCCTGTATCCACCCAATGGACCTATCTAACCTCACCATCACTACATATTGCTGGCCCGCCTTTCCCCTTTCTCCCACTCTTGGACAAGTCTACTGGTACACATATGCTGTCTGTCCATACACCAAACACATGTGCTCCAGTTTAGTGCGTAAGTAAAGCATGTGTGCTTTAATCCATGCACAGACTGCTCAAGAGTGCCTGATTTGTACACAGAATGGTCTGCATATTCTTTATAGGGTGCTACATGGTCCCAGGAAAATATATTTTGAGTTATAGAGGTGTTAGACAGTGTGTGACCATTGCATTCTGTTATTGTATATAGTCTCAGGAAGATACTGTATACAATATCTTCCTGAGATTATATATATTCTCTTGAGACCATGACTACTCTACAAATCCTGGAAAATATGTACCTTCCCTAAGCCACCTTAGAGAAGATCCACATGCTCTCCAAAGCATGTTTTCCACTTTGGGCCCAAACACCTGCACATCTTTAGAATCTGGTATACAAAAGAATACTGCTGAAGAAAGTAATAACAGCAGTATGTTTTATTCCCCTTTCCAATATAACTGCCAAGGTTCCCTATATTCCATTCTGGAGCATCTTCCTGTCCTTCAGAACATTTTGAAAGCGATAACCTTAATGAAAACACAGCAAATAAAAGGAAGATCAGACCTTCACCAATTCTTCCAGTACCAGGAATACAAGACTGAACCCAACTGATACTGAACATTAAATACTATCAGATCAATTAAACATGGGACTGATCTATCATTATATACTTACAAAAGCTATCTACAGAACCACAGTAAGCTGACATGGTACATGTTTTATAAATTTGAAACTAACATGGCAAATCAAAGAACATCAAGTTCCACAAGCCATGGGTTCATAGAAATAATTTTTCCCCATCTCTAAACAAAGCTCATGAATATATCCTGAACCTGTATGAATCTCTTCCATGACACTAAACTTTTACAACACATTCTGGTTAATTATAACAAATATTGCAGGGTGAGGAGGCAAGTTTGCAATTTAAGTCCTACATTTGGACTTAAATTGCATACATACTTAAATCCTACATTGATTTCACCTCACACCAGTAACAGACCTATTGCCCTAATAGATCTAAAATTAGGACATATATTTCCTTAAAGTATTGTCTATCTGTCTATCCTCTGACAAGTACTATGCCAAGATGAATCTCATACGAAATCAAAGCAGTAAGCTGTAAAAGTCTCACTTTGATCGGGAGACAGTCTAACACTAATACCTAACACTTACTTGTCTAAGGCTTTGGCAGCTTCACGAATTCCACGAGCTAATCCATCGTGGATAAGTGCAGTTTTCATCACTTCTTGAAGGGCGGTGTTGACATCCATTATACCTCCAGCAGTTATGCTATATAACAAAATACGAAATAAGCAAACCAAAATATACAGCGCAGAAGTTCCTTAGAACGTTGATCTAACTTTAATGGTAATATTAATCACAAAAATGTAAAAGTTCTGAAGAATGAAAAGGATGTGCAAGTTCAAAACAGATATGAATTATGAGGACTGATGAAAATTTAAAAGAGTCCTTACGAGTTAAAAATTAGGGAGAAAAATAATTTCAATTTGGAGGGATACTAATGATTGCAGTGATTTAGACAAGTGCCTGGACATAAAAACACAAGTCTATGCCACTTCTAACAGTCAAAAAACTAAAACTTTGTATATAAAATATGCATTTTTAACAAGCAAGAACCAACTGAATGTATGTGAAAAATCATCAGCTGGCATAGAGGAGAAAGAAAACCAAAATGCATGAAACTCTCAAAAAGTAGATTGGCATTTCCATGCAAAATAGAAGAAACTGATTATAATTACTCTGAAACTGTAATTCTACTACTTTTTCTCAACGCAGTTGTAAAAGGAAGTAACAAAAGCCAAATTTACATTACGGCCTACTACTCCACTTTAATCTATATAAATTACGTAAGAAAACTTTCCTATCCAGTCCTTATTCCTCAAATGATGCAGGACCTCTCCCCACCAACCCTACAGAGTGATAAAACTCATGAATGCATCTTAAATTCCAGATTTTAAGGGCAGCATACAAACAGGTAACACACCATCTCTGTACTTAAAAATCATCAGTAAAAACCAGCTGAAACCCCTCAAAACGCTAGTATTTGGCTCCTGTTCTTTTTTTTGTCCCCTAGTGATAAAATCTCACGTCCAAATAGTTTTTACCCCACGGCAGATAAATTCGCGCAGGTAGGTTCTGTGACCTATTAATCAACAACTGTTACAGGAACACTGCACAGATATACCACGTAAATACATTCGAAAATGTCGTCTTGGCGATTACAGAACTAATTGGTGGGCAAAAATAGAAGAGGCGGCAATTATTTTTTACTCGCTTTTGCCGTAAATCAGAGAGCTGCAAAAAAAAAGCACTAGGCCCCGCCACGAGGATCGAGCCGGTAGCACCCCGCGCTCTACACACAGAGCCGCGCTTGCCGAGGACAAGGCGGGACGAGGCAGCGCGTGCGAGACCCAGGTAGCCTCGTGGACTCCTGGGACAGAATTCCAACGTCTCCGCTGCAACTCCGCCTTGCGCACACTTACCCTTCCTCGGCCATGGTTGGTGGTGATGCTCCCACCCGGGGTTCCTGAAACAAGACAAATCCCTATTAGACGTTGGAAAATAAACCCCAAAGCTTCTCCTCCTACTCTCTCTTTTCAGCCTCTCTCCTCCGCCCCACGCCTCGGAAGAGGGAAAGGAAAGAACAACCTTCTGCTAAACTCCAGGCCTAACAAGGCGCGCGCTTACCTCACACGTTCCACGAGTCTGATGAAAAGGAAGAGGTGGAGCCTCCGGTCTCTTATTTAACCCCGCAAGGACCCACTCTCACTTCTGAAAATAGGCGTCTGACCATATTGCCTGTTTGGCAGGAGAGGAAAAGATGCTAGGGATGTGCAAGGTTTGGGATAACGTGGAACAGATGGACGCCGTCCTATCAAAGTCGATGGCCGGGTATTCAGGGCGCGAGGATCTTTATGGCAGTGACCGCTTTGCCAATAGGTGCCCACGCTATTGCCGGAAGCACATTGCTCGGCCATTGCAGCACCCGAAAGGCGGGGTGAGGCTGGCTTTCGGGAGTTTTGCCTGCATTTTAGAAGCGGTGCTGGGTACAAAGTGAATGGCATTCGTCCTGTTTAAATTATCAGGGGCAAGCCACATTTCTGTTACTTTATTGTTTTATCAACTGTATCCTGATCAGTTTTGTTTTGAAAATGAGCTTTTTGTTTGACTAGCCTTTTAAAAAAAATCGTAGTAAAGACACGTGCACGCGCACCAAATTGCGCGTCTTTCGTGCTCGCGTTCACGCCCTTTCGCCTAATACTGGGGCTAGCAAATGGGTGCGTGATGCTTGAAGGTTACGGTACACAGTAAATAAAATCGAGTAGGGGCTTTCGTAATCATGCATGTCAACACCCACATTCTCGTTTTGTTTGTTGTTTAGTCGTGTCCGACTCTTCGTGACCCCATGAACCATATTGTGCCAGGCCTTCCTGTCCTTCACTGCCTCCCTGAGTTTGCTCAGTTTCATGCTCAACATTCTCGTTTAACAGCTGGCAGATTTCATTTTAACATGGCAATTGTGATAATTACAGCTTCTATTTTAAAAAAAGACTCGATTTTTAAAAATCATGTTACTAGGTAATAGATGGTGGATAATTTGGTTGATTGCTCAAACCTACAATGTGCCTAGTCCAAAGCCAGTTTTTGAAATTAGTAAATGCTGCTGAAGGTGCTTGAGTTGCTGCTGAGTGCAGCACAGTTCATACGTAAGTTTTAGAAAGAATTGTACTCTTAAACAAAGTGTTTAGTGTATAGTGAAATTCACAGAATGTTGTTGGAACTCCAGATGATGCCTTGGATTTATAATCTTGTGTTTTCTCACGGATTCTTCCTTCCCAGAAAAAATACCTCTTAAGAGGAAGATAGAATGCCTGTTGATCTCTGAACACTAGGCGGAGCCCTTTGCATGGAAGCAACTCAAGCCAGTTGCAGCAAATTGACAAGGACTTTGTTAGCTTTAAGTTATCTATTTTTATTTTATTTATTTTTCAAATTTATATGTGCCACCCATCTCACTGTACAAGTGACTCTAGGTGGTGTTACAAGTAAAAAATGATCCAATCTTAGAAAAAATATACAAGTTAAAAACTACAAAAGGTTAAAATTAAAAGTTAAAACTACGGTACAAACTAAAAAGGTGGAGAAAGCATTTGCCAATTGTCAAGGCAGTGATCAGGTACCCAGGCAATTGGTTCTTTTAGTTCTTTTAGATCCAGAGACAATGAACACGCCAGTCAGTAAGATTTTAAGCTTTATTGTTAACTCTAGCAAACAGTTTTAAACAGGAATATAAGAATTAGCAGATAGAATTAAACAGAAATACATAAGCATAGTATATATCATGTATTTATGATTTATGATTTTAATTTGATGTAAGCCGCCCAGAGTCCCCCATTATGGGGAGATGGGCGGGGACAAGTCTATTAAATAAATAAATAAAATATAAGCATAACGTGCCAATCAAGTTGATAAAACTCTTCCCCTACTGTTGGGAGCGGCCATAAGGCAACAGCGGAGAGACCCCAAGATGGCTTAGATAACGCAGCGCCTAGTCCCAAGGCCTGGATCCACGCTCCCAATCCCAGGGGCAATGCCAGGGCTTTTTATCCAAGTCTGGCACTGCAATCCCATGACTCCGTTTTGGAGTCAGGGGCTTGAAAGTGACCTTGACCAGATGTGATACCTGCTCATCATGTGAATCAAGAGCCTGGGAACTGTATAGATAAGCTAGTGCTTAACCTAAACAATCCTGAGTGTTTCTCTCCCCCCCCATTTCTAAGTAAAAGTGAAAAAAAAGCCAGCTAAATTATTATGACTCAGAGTGAACTTTCTTAACATGCAGGAGAAATCAAACTGTCACCTAAACTCCTTGAAATAACAATGGTCTTCCGCATTGCCACTATACATCCTCAAGTTACCAACCACCCTCAGTGCTGGGAACCCCCACTGGGTCCCCATGCAAGTTGGCAAAGCCAGGTCTTGATGCCCTATCAGAAGGCCAATGGAGTGGGGGCCAATCTCACTTCAAGGGGCAAGATATTCCAGAGGGCAGGAGCCATGGCAGAAAACACTCTCCTCCTGGACCCCGCCAGTCAGAACTCTCTGGGTGATGGGGTCCATAACATACCCTTTCTGCTGGACCGAGTGGGATGGGTCAATGTAATGGGGACAGTTCCTCAAGTAACCTAGTGTTATGCTTGAACTTTTGCTAAGGGATTGAGTGAGATTGCATGAATGTATGTATAAAACATAAATATATAAGGTTCCAACAGAAAGTTTGCTTATGAGGAAGTAATAATTTGGAATTCAATGGTATTTATTTCAGTAGACGGTGATGGCTACAGTAAATATGCTGATGGAAGTAATAGAATCCTATGCATCCTATTTCCAAAGTTGGCCCATCAAAGTAAATGTGTTTCTTTACTGTTATTTTCTAAGGCTGCATTCCTATACAAATCTATCTGGGTAAGATTTATTTATCTAGATTAAAAAAAAAACTTAAGATATATTTTTACAGCAGTTGTGTAAATCAGTACTGTGAGCTTTCCACTGTGTTTAAATTTAGTGCATAAAATAATAGCTAAGAGGAGTAAGTGCATTTGGTTTATTTCTGAGCATCACATACAGGATCACACGACATAAAAGCAGGAAATGTGTGCATGTGGCACTTCTGGAAAAAGCTCAAATGTTTAACATTTTAAAAAGTAAATGAGTCATATGCTGATCTTATGCTGATCACCTATATTTCAAAAAAATACATAAGTTTCTGCATCTAGAGGGTGCTCACTTACAGAAGACTGACAGACTTTAACAGCACAGAGATAAGTGTTCACGAGTTAAAGATTAAATGATTCTAAATATTTTAATAGATTTTGTCTGACACTAGCTTAGGTTTTTCAGAGCGTGGTAAGGGTGGAAGGAGATGGATTGGATACCACATGAAGAAGAGAGATTTTGTTTGGGTGTGTGTTTTGGCTTGTTGTGGAACTGAGCAGCTTTGGCAAGGAAGTTTTTTTTTTTTGTCTACCTGCTCCGGCCTACCAAGTGCTGGGCCATTGGAACTAACTGGAGCCATCTACCATTGAAGGAGTAGAACCTCTGCAAAACAGCGCCTCCAATTCTCCAACCTTCTCAGATTGTCCAGAAAGATACCATGGTTTTAAACTACGATGGTATTAAAGTATCGATGTAACAGGACTACAAGTGGCACACTACCCTCTTCCAGGTCTTGACACATTTCATCACCCAGAGCAACCAATACCATTTCCATTCCAGATAGGCCTGAATCTGATACAAAAGGGTCTAAACAATTCACTTCTATTAGGGCGCTTTACAGTTTACTCCTCACTTCCAAAAGGAGAGGTTAGAGATTGGTTGATAATTATTACATATTGTTGGACCTAGGGAAATGGAAATGATTTGGAGGTAGTAATATATTTTTTCACAGCAGGAAATTTAGACTAAAACATATTTAGACTCTTCAAGTTTATGATTTGTGGGACCATGGTGATTATTCTATGCACCTTATTTTCCATATAGTAATGTTGGAGTAACATGAAAGAGACTGTGGTGCATTGGTTAAGGTGCAGGACTGATACTGGGGAGATCCTTTCAGCTCTTATCTATCCCACAGGATTGTTATGGGGAAAAATGGGAGGAGGGACCACTGTGTATGACACCGTGTGCTCCTGCAGGAAAGGCAGGATTTGAATCTAATAAATAAGTAAACATATTAGCTGTATTTACATGACTCCCTGAAGCACAAACTAGCAAATCACATTTAATCTACTATGCAAACTCATACCATGTGGTCAGTTAATAAGGTGCAGTTTGCTGTAGGAACCAAGAAGATTAGATATTGAGTAAGTCATAATTATTAACCAGCCAATTTGGAATCATACATTGACCATAATCTGGCTGGTTTAGTTTCTGAATTAAAATATTCAGTGAGCACATTGTAGTTTGTAAAACAAACTTCTTGACTTTAATCAATTGTAATTTATTAACCACAGTGTGGGTAAACAAGCCATAAATTGACATATGTAAACCCATCCATTAAAATGAATGGCAGAAAGTGTCTATTAAAATATAAGGGCCACACCAAATCGCCTGAGGCAATCATACTTTATTGCATAAAGCATTTGGCAGAATTCAGACAACTTCACTGTGCCATAAAACATGGCTTACTAACTACAGTGGCTGAGTTCAATACATTAACTTAAACCATAATGCAGCATAGGGCAATATATAAACCTAACTGAATTTCCAGATGACTAGAATACAGTTAAGGCTAGATAACCCATGCATTTCTTTCTCGTTTACTTAGCCAAGGTTGATATCAAAAAGCTGAGCAAGGTTAGATCACGCAGTACTTGGAGGGGAGATCAAGGGAAATCCGGGTCTATAAGCTCAACTGGGAACTAAAGGAAAAGGGGGGGAAAGTTCGGAAGAAAGCAATACCGGCCAATGTTGTCGTCAGGAATCCAGCCTGACTCTTCCATCGTTTATTTCGAAATTGCGCTGAAGGGTGCCCGGGGCATTGCCACAGTTGTAAATCTGCCTTGGCGACGGGTGAGTAAGGATGAGCTAATTTCCGATCGCGGCGTGTAACTAAAAGGAGGGATCTCAGGCTTGGATAAGTTTCAGCTTCCGGCTAAATCTTTGCTCCCGGTCCTCGTGGGGCGCTTCGCCTTGACCGCGATCGCGGACGCTTATCGACCTGTGCGGGCGACCTTGAGAAGGCAGGCTCAGCCTCCGCTCCTTCCAAGCCGCCTTACAGCAGCAGAGCCGCGGCTATGGAAAGCTGCGAAGCGGCGGGTGCCCAGGTTGGCGAGATTCCAGGTGAGAGGGGTCCGGAGGCGAGCTAGTGCCGGGGTCCCCGGGGTCTTTTTCTCCCCTCCCCGCAGCGCTCTCTTCAGAGGAACGTCAGCCCGGGATGACGAGCAGCCCGCGCTCCCCACATGTTTGATCATCTGTAGGTCTAATGGATTTTAACTGCCTTATCCTGCGATAGAAGTTATAGGACAACACAGTTGTGTTGACTCCTGGTGACTGTCCCCACAGTTTTCTTGGCAAGGTTTTCAGAAGTGGCTTGCCATTGCCTCCTTTCCAGGGCTGAGACAGAGGGACTGGCTCAAGGTCACCAGCTGGCTTGGTGCCACAGGCAGCACTAGAACCCACGGCCTCCCGGTTTCTAGGTGGGGCCTTAACCACTACACCAAACTGTCTCTCTAGATGGCACACCTACAAAAGGCAGCCTTGGAAATGTCCTTTGCAAAGTCATACCTACTATACCTGTCTATGGGTACTTCCGTTTTTCCCCCCAAAGTATTTGGGGGAGTAAGAATCATTATGAGAGCCAGCTTGGTGTAGTGGTTAAGGCACCAGGCTAGAATCTGGGCAATGGTGAGCTGTAGTCCCACCTGAGGCACAAAACCTTAAGAAGAAGGCAAGGGCAAACCACTTCCAATGATCTTTGCAAGAAAACTACAGGGACTAATCCAGGCAGTCACCAGGAGTCAAAACTGACTCAAAGGCCCATATATATAAAAAATTTCATGATAGCCAGCTTCATCTAGTGGTTAAAGGAACTGGGCTAGAACCTGGGAGACTGTGGAGGCTGTTAAATAAAGGAATGGAAGGGACCTTAAAAAAAAACAACAACCCAGAGTAGAGAAAGATCAGCAGCAGCAGCAAAAAAAAAAAAAAATTATGAAAATCACTAAATGATCAGTCCTACCTTAGGCACAAAACCAGCTGGGTGACCTTAGACCACTCACTCTCTTAACCCTAGGAAGAAGGCAAGGGCAAACTGCTTCTGAAAAATGTTGTCAAAAAACCTGAAGGACCTGTCCATGAATTCACCAGGAGTCAAGACAGACTCAAAGCCACCCAAAATCAGTCATTATACTTGAAGTCTGAATAAAGAAGCACTGACTTGCATTGTAAATATGCAAAATAAAGACTTTTGAGAAGATTTTATTAAAGATAAACTAACATCATCTTGATCAAGTTTTTTTCTTCTCTAACTGGTTAGTTCAGATCTAGTATGTAGTCTATTCGATGCGTTTCAAGACATAAACAGATGACTGTTTCAAAAACCTGATGTGCAATCAATCTTCCCCCATCTGATGCTCTTCAAATGTTTGGACTGAAAATTCCCAAGTTACCAGCTAGCATATGAATTCTAGAAACTGCAGTCCAACACATCTGGAGGACTCTGGATTAGGGGAGGCTAAAGTATAGCTGAATTCTCATACTCCCGATCCCATTGAAAGACAGATTTTGAATTTTAATCTCTATATGTCTGGAACTTTCTCAAGAATGCACTGTCTAGTGAGTGTGCTTTGGAAATCTGTTACACTTTTCATTACAGCTTTACCGTCATGTGAGTAGATTTAGCACATACAGTATTAGATTTCAATAGGAGCAGGATTTGTTCATAGGTTTCTGCATTCCATTGCTAGCTGATCAGTTTAAGAAATCTGTACTTGTTTGTTTCCAACTGTTAATTCTGAAGGCTGCATTTCTTTTACCATTCTAAGAGAGATTTTTGCTGCTCAGATAATGACATATCACAGGTTGCCAATGAGGAACCCAGGCGGCTGAGCAGAGAGCAGATTTTTGTCATGATATCAACAGCATCTCTCAACTTCAGTTCAATGGTTTGCTACTCGATTCTGGGACCCTTTTTTCCAAGAGAGGTAAATGGATGTATGCATTTAAAACAAAAGTCTGCAATAAGATTCTTTAATGATGAACGCTGTAGCACTTAACGTAGCAGTGGATATAACAAAGGCTCGTAGCAGTTTGCATTTCACAGAATACAAAGAACTCACATTTTGTAAACTGTTGCTAGACAAAGTGTTCTGTCTCCCTCCCCGATCTAGTACATCTTATGCAAACATGTAGAGGGAACATAATAGTTATGACATTTCAAAAAGTGGGTGCCTTTTTGAATTAGTACAACATAATTATATCATTAGTTTTTCTTTTCTATTTACTGACTCTTTATTTTTTAAAAAGCAAATAAATATGTGCAAGTCTCCCAACTGGGTATCCTTGCCCCTCAGTTGGATTCGATTCCCACTGGGTTTAATAAACCTTTTAAAAGTAGTTTCTACAAGGTTGTATACTCCCATTCTTTGAGGACCGAGCACCATTGTGCTGTTTGGTTTTTAAAGGAGAATTCAGCAACTCTCACTTCTCTTTCATGCCCAGAACTACTTGCATAATTAGGGGAACACATTATAAAATGATTGCCTCACCTCGCTTTGCTGTGACAATGTTCCTTTTAGTAGTCAAGTGTGCAGACACATACAATCACTCTGACTTTTGTAGGTATATGCAGTTATTCTCAAATTGCTAGCACACGTTAAACATTCATCTAAGCATTATACAAATGACTGAACCCATGGAGGTATGGTACAAAAAGCAGCAGAAAAGGGGTTCTTCTAATTTAATTAATTCATGCCACTTTTCAATATCTACCAATGTTTCCATACCACAGGCATTCATGCATTTAAATTTGTTTTACCTCTTCTTGCTTTATACTTGAGAAATCCTGCAGTCATTTTTCACAATACTATGAGACTTGTAGGTAGAAGGGAGTGCATAAATATAAGCATATCACAAAAGCACTAGTTGTAGGGGGGAAAATCAAGAAGGAAAAAGCATGTATATTATAAAACAGCCAGAGTTTCTTTCCTTACAGTATTGTAGTAGGACAAGTTCCATTAGGCAGTTTTGTAAAATTTGAGCCATGTAATTATTTTCTGCATGCTACAGGCTTTTGTTTTCTGAGTCTTTGCATTTGATTTTTTTTTTTAAGGCAGAAAGGAAAGGGGTTAGTAGTACAATTATTGGACTTATTTTTGGATGTTTTGCATTATTCAACTTCCTGACATCTTTGATAATGGGAAAATATGTAAGTATCATCAAAAATATCTTAATTACTAAGTAAAAATGTTATATAGCCTGATTAAAAAAAAATCATTTCACCAGTGAAATAGTTCATAATGTTCTAAACAGTCCTGAAAACAGTGTTTCTGGGAAAAGTCCAAGCTTTCTAAATGGCAGCACATGTCCATTAAAACATTGTTCAATAAATATGCACCCTTAGTACTTTGCAAAAATTGACCCTCTCAACAGGTCTGGGAAATCCAAAACCATCCCTAAATTATGCAGTAACCAAGGAATTTGGGACTATATGAGAATCCTAAATCATGACCCAAGGGCAACAGAAGGAATTATGCAATGTCAGTGGTCTGCTGTTGAATCTCTCCTAGCAGATATACGAAGGCAAAGCTTTCTAGACTATCTATCTATCTATCTATCTATCTATCTATCTATCTATCTATCTATCTATCTATCTATCTATCTATCTGGTTTCTAGACTGCTCCAATCCACCAACTCTAATATACAACTCCACAATATATAATACAGATTAAAACCATATACTTAAGTTTAAAAACAACAATATATCATATTCCTATACAAACAGGAGTTATGACTAAAACATTTACGATAATAATAAAGACCAATCCATCAATGTGAAGGGCCGTCACAACAGTCTAGCCTCCATTCTCCCATGCCCCGGGCTTGGTGTAACAACCAAGATTCACTGTTTTAAAAAAACAAGAACAAAAACAGGGAAGAGACTGATCTCACATCAGAAGAAATATTATTCCAGAGGAGGGTGGTGGTGACTGAAGAGGTACTTGAAGATGACAATCTCTAATCAATAGGACACATAGTGTTTCCATCCTGTTATATCTTATTGGGCAGGTAGATGTTAATGGGTGGTCTAGCTACCCAAGCCCTGAGTTAAGAAGGGCTTTAAAGATGACAACCACCACCCTGAATTGCACCTGGAAGCTAACTGGCATCCAGTAGTAGAAGTGTTATATGGGTGCCTTAAAATGCATCCTTAATTACTCGAGCTGCTGTATTCTGGACCAGCTGTAGCTTCCAAGCGCTCTTCAAGGGCAGCACCATGTAGAGTGTATTGCAGTAGTTCAACTGAATAGCACATTGACAGTATTATTTATTTAACCAGGGGTTAAGATGTACAATTGAATGTTATCAGTTTACTGTTGAAAAGCGTTCACATGCCAACAGATCTTTTCATCCAATAGTTTCATGTAGATGTTGAATCAGAGCAGGAAAAACAGCCCTGTAGCACCCCCCATTGAAGGTATCTGGAGCTCAATCTCTTCCCACCATCCCCACCGACTTGAACCATCCCTTCAGGAAGGAGGAGAAGCACTACAATACAGTGCTTCTTACTCCTAATCTTTGGAGACAGCTCAGTGGGATAACATAACTGATGGTATCAAAAGCCAGTGAGAGGTCAAGCAGGACCAGGAGAGTTACACTACCCCTATCCTGTCCCACCAGAGATCATGATAGGGACCCCACTTATAGACCTGTAAGTTTGTTTGGAAGTCATAGCTAGCTTGATAGTCAATATAGGCCTCCAGTTTTCTGTTTATTCCTAAAGCATATCTCCATAAGGGAGAGATCTCACCCTTCAAAACTAGCAGCTTTGATATGGCTCACAGGGGATATTCTCTAAAAAGAAAAAAGAGCATGTGGGTCTTTTGAATTACATTGTAAGCTGGAAAGCAAACTTTCCTCTTGAGATATTGCACAAAAGATAAAAGAAGGAAATAATCCATTAGATACTTTTGGTTAGAATTTCTTTACATTGCACTGTAATAATATACGTCCTTGTAGTTGTGAAAGCTGCTGCCTATTGACTTCTTCCATACTACTACTAATAATAATGATGATAATTTTAGTAATAATTTTTATAACTGGGACACTTTTCTGGCACACTCTCTGAATAATAAGTCTATTAACTGGGACAATATATTTCTGCCATATTACAGCAATATTTGGGTATGCAGTTCTACATCCACAACCCAATGCACTGCAATTAGATGAGTCTAGAGCATTTCACAGTTTTAGGGGTGATTGGGTTTAAGAGTCAAAATGGACACCTTAAGCTTTGTAGAACTGAGACTGCCACAAAAAAGCCGACTCTGGCAGTTTAAAAATTAGATAAAACGAAATATAAGCTATATATTTTATATTTTATATAAGTATAATAAAATTATATTTTATTATATCTATATCTATATCTATATATATTACATGTTATTATGTAAATATAATAAAATTAGCAAAACTATAAAACAAGAAATAATCCTAGGTACCAATCTATCTTGTCTGTATGAGAGAAACAAAAAATTCCCACATTTGAATTTTTAAGATCTGAAAATTTTGGCCCCAGCAACCCAGTGATATCATGACATTGGCCACGCCCCTTTTGATCCGCAGAGGCTCACAATTGTTTGTTTTCAAGTGCAGGCCCAAGAAAGGTGCACACTCTTACATTTCCTGTTCCACTGGATCCAGTCTGTTTCACAGCACAGTTTAAAGTCTTGGCTTTAACTTACACATTTTATATGGCTTTGGACTAGTTAATAGGAACAATTGCTGCATTATGTATATATCCATCGGAACCTTAAGAACACCTCAAGAGATGCTGCTCAGAAAATATTGCTTGATAGCAAACCAGATAAACTTTGATTCTCACTGCTGCTTTCAGTTATTTTGCTATTCTAAAAAACCTTTATTATATCTTCTATGGAAAATAGTTGTTTTCACTGTTTTGACCATCTAAGCCATAGCCTTTCAAACTTTTTCAGGCAACAGAACAAGTTTTTTTTTTTTAAAGTCCCAGAACCTTTAATCAAGAAACAAAGCTGTAGCAATAGAAAATTGGCTGCGTTTGAGTGGTTATGCCTTCCATGGCACTCATTTTGTACATAGGCATAACTCCTTTTGTAGCCATTTAATGAGTACATCTTCAACATAATCTAAGAATGTCAAATGTGCCCACCAGTTCAAAAATTTTGCCTGATGTTATATTGTCTTGTATTTCCTATGAAACTCCAAGATTTTTCCATGGTGCTTCAGCAATATTGGGGCCAATTTATCCTGCTGTGAATTTAGAATTAGATGCATTGGTATGCATTTAACTTTGGGTTTTTTGGTTTTTTTTTTTTAGTATTTTATTGGCCAGTCACTGTTCCTAGATCTTTTCAATAAACTTTGGTAATCATAAGCATTATTATAGTGCTCGTCCTAGTACATAAAGTTTTATTATGTGATTTACTGTATGAACTGTTAGTAATAATAACAGTTAATTGCACTGATTTTCTTCACATTGTGAAACTAGGTTGATTCATTTATTTAAAATGTTACAAAGGAAAATGTACAAGTATACCATTTGTTTTTGAAATATAACTAGGTGCACAAAACAAGCTTTTTTTTTTTAACAATTCACAGCTGGTACAGATTGGAGCAAAGTTTATGTTTGTTACTGGAATGTTTGTCTCAGGATGTGTCACAATTCTTTTTGGGTGAGTATAGATTTCTGTTTTATACAGCAACTTTTCCTAAAAGTCCCACTGTGTTTTTGTGGCTAGTGTATTTTAGCATATGTATCTGCTTTCTTTTTTTTAACTAGACTTGCTATTTGAAAGGGAGGATTATCACTAGAGGTCATTGTCTTAGTCCCTTTGAAGAGTTTTTTTTAATATAATATTTTATTGAGATTTTAAAGATACATATTTAAAAGTTAGAAATGAAAAGGAAAATTTGAAATACAAAATATAAAGAAAAGAAAAAGAAAAGGTGAGGTAAAGTAAAAGAAAAAAAGATATGAAAAATAGATAACTTCCAGTCTATCTCTGGTCTTAGAAATAATAAGGCTATCATAAGTGCTAGTTTTTAATTCATTAAATAGGAATAATTCTTTGTCTAAACATATCCCATTACATTTATAATCTAATCTTCAAATCCCCATGTAAGCTTCATCCCACCTGCATTTTGCAAATAGTCCATCAATGGTTTCCATTCTTTAAGGTAGTAGTTGTTTGAGTTTTCTTTTAATAAGCAAGTCAGTTTATCATTTTCTGCCATATCCACCAGTTTTAACAACCAGTCTTGTATTGTTGGTAGTGTCAGGGTTTTCCAAAATTGTGCATAAAGAAGTCTTGCTGCGGTAATCACGTATTGAGTAATTCTAATAAGATGTTTTCCTATTTGAAAGTCCATTATCCCCAACAGGAAGAGTTCTGGTTTAAATGGGATCTATATTTGTAGTATGCTCTGCATCAACATTTATATTTGAGTCCAAAATTTCTTTGCAATTTTACATGTCCACCACATATGGTAAAATGACCCCTCTTGTTGGTTACATTTCCAACAAACGTTGGAAATTGTCCCATACATCTTTGATAGTCTTTGGGGTGTCATATACCATTGATACATCATTTTATAGAAATTTTCTTTCAAGTTATAACATAAAGTAAATTTTAATCCTTTAGACCACATATTTTCCCATTGCTGCATATGTATATTATGTCTAATATTTTTTGCCCATTTAATCATGCATTCTTTAACTTGTTCTTCAACCATTTCTTCTCTCAACAATAATTTGTACATTTTTGCTATTAAATGTTCATCCGTTTCACATAATTGGATTTCAAATTCTGATTTATTCTGTTCAAATCCAAATTCTTTTTTATCAACTTTAAATTTTTCTTTGTATTGCATATAAGAAAGCCGTCCCTTTGAAGAATTAAAGTATTTTTTTTTTCTCCATTCCTTTTGATATTAGACTGTGTGTCCCAGGCAATTATCCTGACCCTGATAAATTTAGCAGGGTGAAACATTTGTTAGTACTTCCATGTTTTGGAGCACTGCTGGAAATGCAGACTACTTTTATTTTATTCTGAAGTAGAATACTGCTAAACTAATCAATATACTATGACTTTAACATCTGTACGAATGTCAGTACCATAAAATGCTTAGCTCTTTCCAGATAAAGAAAGATGATATATTCACTGACCTTTATTTAATGGAAAACATCACATAGCATGGCTATTATCTTATGAAAATAGCCATATACTTAAGACAAGTCAACCTTTACAGTAGAAAGTACTGTAAGATATATCCACAACTCAGTTTATTTGTGCAAGTGGCCAGATGGATATCTGCCAGAAAAATTGTCACGTAGAATCATTTTTCAGTGCAGTATTTGGATTAATTGCAGCCATTCTTTTGCACAGCAAGAGTTTCACAAATTGAATGGGAGGCCACTGTATTGAAACAACTTGTTAAGTCATGATTTTTAACACACAACAATGTCTGGATTGCACATAACAACAGCCCATAACAAGTAGATTGATACATCATGCTTTTTTGTTGTTGTTAAGTCGTGTCCGACTCTTCGTGACCCCATGAACCATATTGTGCCAGGCCTTCCTGTCCTTCACTGCCTCCCTGAGTTTGCTCAGTTTCATGCTCAACATCATGCTTAGTTGACAACAAACCACAATATAGTTTAGTACTGTGGATTAATTTGGCCAGAGAGAGAGAGAAGATGACACTATGACTACCATGTGCACTAGCAGCTCACCCTGGATGAAATGTCAACCCCAGAAAAAGTTCCCTAGTCATGCCATGCCATGATGATTAGGTTACCCAAGCAGAAAGACATTTGCTTCTGTTATTAAAACAGGATTCTCTCCTTTATGAGATAGAGTGATGTATTGTATCTTTCTCTTTAGATTTTTGGACAAAGCACCTGATGGGCCAGTATTCATAGGGCTGTGTTTTCTGGTTCGAGCAATGGATGCCATCGGTTTTTCTGCTGCGGGGACAGCCTCATTTTCTATTCTCATAAACACTTTCCCCCAAAATGTAGCTACAGCTATGGTATGTATGAAGCCGATCAAAACCATGTCATGTTGTGATGACTTCTGGGAAAATAGACCTAGCTCTGCTGGGGAACATAGGGTCAGATGAATGGCTATTTAAAATGCCTACATAGTGTACATCTAACAACATTTCTAACACGATGTATACTTTGGTTCTCTGAATACAGTATGCGTGACCATCACTTAGGATGAGCACCTCTTTTCTAAAAAAAATCTAAAAGCTCCCCACCCCTGCCAACATAGTATTTTCCAGCCTAATACACAACAAAAGAACACAGTCCCTTTCTTGAAAGCTACTGTGCTGCTTTTGCTTTTCTGCCTCTCCTTACCCCAAGCTTTCATTTAATCTTCAATCTGGCACCCGTTTTGCAGCCTCACCCCAAAGCGTGCCTTCTCTGTCGCGGCCCCCACCACCCTCTGGAACAGCATCCCCTCAGAGTTCAGGACAGCGCCCTGTCTCCTGGGGTTCCAGAAAGCTCTCGAGACCTGGCTTTGGGGTCAGGCCTGGGGTTAATGTGTTTGTGGGGCCCCTGGTCTGCTTTGTTATTGTTATGATTGTTTTAGTCCAGGCTGCCTGTGGTGCTGTATTTTTTTAAACTGCTTTTATTGTTTTTGTATTTGTAAACTGCCCAGAGCCTATGAGAGTGGGCAGCTATAATTAATAATTAGTAATAATAATAATAATAAAACACAATCATAATGCATGATATGTATTTCACTATCTTTTTCTTTCCATCCCAATTGGACCCTGTTGTATATTCAGGGAGAGGAAACAAGTATATTATGATTATGATTATTAGATATTTATCCTGCCTTTTTTATATATAACTCAAGCTGGTCAACTTACCTAGTACTAATAATAGCGGGTCAGAATATCATGGTGATGATGGGTATTGGGAAGGTACAGTGGGAGACTGGGGGTGGGACGCTTTTGGGGAACGCGGGCCCGGTGCCAAGTACCACTACCACATTCCAGCCCCCAGAACTCAACCCCATTTCCTGGACAGCAGGCCTTCAGAGGCCCTGGGTTTTGGCCGTTGCTGCTAAATGCCAGATAAGCCTGCAATAAAACTCCCTCATCTGTGATTTAATGACCTGGTATGTATTACCAAGACCTGGCTGGGTCCAGAGTGGGGTAGTCCCCTCTTGGAAATGTGCCCAGCGGGATTTCATGTGTGACATCAGCCAAGACTCCGGGGCGGGGGTGTGGCGGTTATCATCCAGGAGTCTCTTGCGGCTTTCAGGGATGCTGTTTCATAGGTTGCCGGATGTGAGACCCTGTTCCTTAAGTTGGGCTGTAGGGATCAGTTGGGATTGTTGCTACTGTATAAGCCTCCCTGCTGCATAGCAACCTCCCTGAGGGACAGCTCCTTGACTCTGTCTCGGGGTTGGCAGTGGAATTCCCCAGGCTTATGGTTCTTGGAGACTTCAGTCTGCCTTCTCTGGAAGCAGGGTCCGAGGTGGCTCAGGAATTAATAGCCACCATGACAGCCATAGGCCTATCCCGGGTCATCCAGGTCCTGACGCAGGGCAGTGGTCGCACACCTGATCTGGTTTTCCTGCTGGAGCAGTGGCAATGTGATCTGAAGTTGAAGGAGTTCTCTGTAGCTCCCCTGTCATAGTGAGATCATGAGATTCTCTGACACTGCCTCCTGCTGCAGGGAGGTGGGACCTATTAGATTGGTCTGCCCCCAGTGACTAATGGACCCTAATGGGTCCCAGAAGGAACTGGGTGTTGTTCCCGGTGGTCTGCTCTACAGCTGTCTGAGGCCTTGGTTGTCACTTGGAATGAGATGGTGGCTGAGGTTTTGGATCAGATCATGCCCATGTGACCTCTCCTGTCCCATGGATCCCGTTGCTCTCCATGGTTTATGGAAGATCTGAGAAAGATGAAACAGGAGAAGCAAACGCTGCTGGAGGTTGATGAGGGTTGAACTTAATCGAACATGGGTGAGAACCGCTATTAAGGCCTATCTAGTGGAGGTAAGGGTGGCGAAATGACAATACTTTTCTGCCCTTATTGCATCTGCAGATAGCCACCTGACAGCTTTATTTAGGGTGACATGAGCCCTCCCAGGGAAGGAGGACTCAGAAGTTCTTTTACAGGGCTGCACAGAAGAATTTGCAGATCACCTGTTGGACAAAATCACTCAAATTTGTTCCCAGTTAGATGCCAGCTTTGGTTCAGGTCTGGTGCAGGTGCCTGGGACACAGTCTTGCTTGGTTATCTGGGAATGGTTTGAACCTGTTTGACCTGAGGAAGTGGACATGGTCCTTATGACTGTGAGCTCAGCCACCTGCTCCTTAGATCTATGCCCCTCCTGCCTAGTTAAGGTTGCTCAGGGGGTGTTGTATGATTGGGTTCTAGCAGTGGTTAATTCATCCTTGAGAGAGGGGGTTGTTCTGGCGACCTTTAAGGAGGCTTTGGTCCGCCCCCTCCTCAAGAAGCCATCATTGGACCCCACTATACTGGACAATTTTCATCTAGTATTGAACCTCCCTTTCTTAGGGAAGGTTGTGAAGAAGGTGATTGAGCAGAAGCTTCAGCAGGCCCTGGATGAAGCAGATTATTTGGACCCCTTTCAGTCAGGATTCAGGCATGGGCATGGGACGGAAATGATATGGATCATGCTTTCAGATGATCTCTGGCAGGAGTGGGACGGGGTAGTGCATCTGTCCTTGTTCTCCTTGACCTCTCGGTGGCCTCTGAGTGCCTTTTCTGCTGTGGCTTCTGCTTTCAGGAACATTATCCCCCCTGAGGTGAGGTTAGCCCTGTCCCCATTAGCCATTTGGAGGGCTCTGAAAACATGGTTCTTCCAGTAACTTTGGGGATCCCGTGGGGATCCTGCATGATGGTTTCACTGTGTTTAGATGGATGTTCCCCCACAATCTTGCTTCTATTATCTTATTTATCTTGTTTTCATTTATTTTTTAAAGTGTTTTAATAGTAGTGATATTGTTTTAACTATTGGTTATACGCCATCTAGAGTCGCATTTAGTGAGATGGGCAGTTATATAAATGTGTTAAATAAATAAATACTCCTGCCTCCTCCTATTTCCCCCATAACAACAACCCTGTGAGGTGGGTTGGGCTAAGAGAGAGTGATTGGCCCCAAGTCACCCATCTGGCTTTAATGCCTAAGCAACATAAATAGCACTATTCTTTCTAATAAATAACCTTTAACATGATACAGTGGTTAAAATGCTGAACTTGGATTTTGGAGACTCAGGTTCAAGTCCCATTCAGCCACAAATTTGCTAGGGAATTTTGGGCCAGGCGCACTCTTTTTCACTCTGTTGTATCCCACAGGGTTACTCTTGTGAAGATAAAAAAAGCAGCTGGAGAAAAAGTGTGATGTATAGTAATAATAATAAAAAATATATACAATCCTGTATTACATAAAAACTTGGAGCCCTCCCTTTTCCCTTCTCTTCTTTCTGTATAGCACAAGAGTCCATTGCTTGCTGATTGTTTCTACAGTATTTTATTTCACATTTCAGAGCAGAAAAGTAAGTTTTAAGGATTCTAGAAAGAGTGTTTTGAAACATCAAACACATTTTAAGCATTAAAAAATGTTAAATAAGCAGAAGCATTTTAGAACTTAAAATGACAACACAGAGCAATTCAGGGTAAGATTAGTTACATAATATAAAACAACAAGCAGAGGCAGAGAAAAAAATCCAGTTCAATATTATTAATTAAATGGGGACTTGTTTATGAAAACTTATTCAAAAATGATCAAAATGATCAAACCTACACTATGCGTATATTTCATAAATAGGAGGCCATCACTGAAATGATCCTGTCCTTTGCCAGCTGCTTGTTTGACCTGAATAGCTAACAATTCAGAATAATCTAATCTAGGAGGCCAGAAAAGTTGATTGGGGTGTAGTCCTTTTAATAATTTTTTTTCTTGTGCCTTTGAGTCAGCATTGACTCCTGGCAACAGCCTGGACTAGTCCCTGCAGTTTTCTTGGCAAGATTTCAGAAGTAGTTTGCCATTGCCTCCTTCTTGGGGCTTAGAGAGAGTGACTGGACCGAGGGCACCCAGCTGGCTTTGTGTCTAAGGTGGGGCTAGTCTGGTTTCTTGTCTGGTGCCTTAACCACTACACCAAACTGGCTTGTCCCAGGCTTAATTAAGGTTCTGCAATGCAGAAAATGGAGGCACTTTATCTCTAACCAAAGCTTAAGGCAGCTGACTTTGCTTCAGTGGAAAGGTCTTCTGTGATCTGTCCAGAAAAACCATAGAGGGCCAGTGAAGCATTGCTTTAAAATGGCACAGCAATTCAGTGAAACAGGGTGTCATATTATTTTGCAGAGTTTTAACCAGTCATAAGAATGATCAGCCTTTTAAAATGCACTAGCAATTATTGTAGTGGGGTTCAGTACACATGTTACATACTTAGATTAGACAAGTCATACAAATCATTCTTACAGTACTCTTGTTGATAAATGGTAGTTATTCACCAAGACCATGATTTTCTGCTGGTGCAAGAAGTCCATCCTTTCTCACTGCATTTCTGCCTCTTCCTTCTTTTTAGGGCATTCTTGAAATTTTTACTGGATTGGGATTAGTGATGGGGCCCCCAATTGGTGGCTTTTTGTACCAGAGTTTTGGCTATGAAGTCCCTTTCATTGCACTTGGAAGTACAACGCTGCTCATGGTGCCTCTGAACATGTATATCTTACCAAATTATGGTAGGTGGAGGTTTTATTGCCTTCCTTTTTAAAACTGGGGAAGAGAAGGGGAAAAAAAGGTTTGTGCTGTTTAATTCAACTACAGGTAGTCCTCGACTTATGACAATTTATTTAGTGACTGTTCAAAGTTATGATGGCACTGAAAAAAGTGACTTACAACTAGTCCTCACGCTTATGACAATCGCAGTGTCCCCACGGTCATGTGATCAAAGTTCAGGCACTTGGCAACTAGCATGTATTTATGATAGTTGCAGCGTCCTAGGGTCACATGATTGCCATTTGCGACCTTCCCAGGGAGCTTCTGACAAGCAAAATCAATGGGAAACCACATGATTCATTTAACAACTATGTGATTCGCTTAATGACCACCACAAAAAATTGGGTGTGATCATGTGATGCCTTGCTTAATGATCACACTGCTTAACAATGAATTTTCCAGTCCCTATTGTGGTCATAGTCAAGGACTACCTGTAATGAAGTTTCTTTCCTGGAGAGTGGGCTATTGTTTATTTTTGTTACTATTATCCCTAGTAGTCTCTGGCTGTAATCCATAGAACTCTTTTCCATAATTTCATGGATTTTAGAGTTGTGCAGTGCTGTGATAAAATTTCAGAAAATACCTTTTCAGGTACTTGGGAGCACAAACAGCACCTGTTTGCAACTCTTGAAAGCAGCTTCATCTTCTCCCATGATTGCATGCTGCTACATGATTTCAGGAAAAGATGGGGTTGTTTTAAAAAATTGCAGAGAGGTGCTACACACCAGAACTCTACTGTAATGCTTTTTGTCTTAAATGGCAGTCTGACCTCACATGCCTCAGTGAAAGCTTAGAAAGCAGTGAGAGACAGGAGAGATGATGATAGCACAATGAAAAAATCTTGTGGGTATTTCAGGTGGGTGTGTCCTGCAGGAAGAAATTGCTTTTTTTGTTTCTTTGAAATAAATGCATTAAAGGTAGACACCTCTGACTGTGTTTCTACAGTGCTGAAAATTAATTTCATATAAATTTATATGAAATTTAATGAATACAATTTAATAAATAAATGTACTAAATAAATAAATAATTATAGAAACATTATTGCCAATGGAGTGTGTCAGCCACTCTGATAAGCATGTTCTGCAGGTTCTTATAGCATTTTAAATGCTTGGAAATGGGCTGGGCTGAAGTTGACATTGAGACGAGAAATTTATTTGGGCATAATACTTCCAGCTGTCTTATCATTCTCTATATCCGTCTATATGCTGTACAAGTAGTTCTCAGTTTAAGAATGAGTTTTGTTCCCAAGGTCTGTCCTTAAGTCGAATTTGTATGTAAGCCAGAACAGTATTATTGTTATATTAATTAATTAATTAATTAAATGAATAATACATTGTATAATTAACTTGAACCATTGCATATTTAACTTGAATCATGTGTATTTAACTCAAATTTTGCTACAATAGATTCCATTCTTAACTATGGGTCGTTCTTAAACCAGGTGTTCTTAACCCAGGGACTACCTGTACGCTACTACTGCTTCATTATATACAGTATATAGGGTGCTAGTTTCTGTCCTGACATATGGAGCCTGCTAATAATTGATATTTTAAATGATTCCTGTTAATTCTTGTTTATAAGAAAATGCATGATGAATACAATTTGTGAATCAGCCTGCGTAACTGAAACAACTGGTTAGGCATAAACAGGGAAAGGCTATCTTCCCCTTTCTTTATCTGAATTCAGGACTGTAGGCTCAGGGCAAGGACTAATAGATTTTAATCTGTAAAAAAATTGTTACAGATTAGTTACTATAATAATTAATGTTATATTCTGTGTTTTTCTAATTACAGATTCAGTCCCTAAAAAAGATTCGTTCTTGAAGCTTATTGTTCTACCAAAAGTTCTAATCCTTTGTCTAGCTATATTTGGACTAAGTGCAGGCTTAGCCTTTCTAGATCCTACAATGTCATTATTTGTCTTGGAAAAAGTAGGTACTTCTAGGAACAAAAAAATCTTTTAGATACATCCTATCCATTCGAAAATAACTCTTTAAGCTTAATAGATTTGATGAAAGATTTATAAATCCTGGGTCTAAGAAATATTAGCTGCTGGATTTGCCATTCAAATCTCTAGGTGCCTCTTCCTATACTGTAACTTTAATTAAGGGTGTCAAAGGGCCATATGTGCTCCAAAAAGCAAATGAGCTCATGTCTCAGAAATTATAACTTTTAAAACAATGGAAGGAGAAAATTATTAAAATTAAATACAATGGATGTGATTAATCTTCAGCCATGTAGTCAGTAAAGTAAATGGAATGAAACATAGGTATCCCTGGGGGGATAAGAAGGGGCAACGGACAAAATGGGTATCACAATGTCATGGGTACAACTCCGCCCCTTAGGTATTTGCATGAGATGTGATGCAAATACAAAACCAGTGGAAATTGCATTATGATACCCCAGCACACGTTTGCATTATTTTGGCATCATTGTGGTTAGGAGCAAATCCCTGTAGAATGAAATAAAATTTATAAGTTCATTCTGGTACCACCCATTCTTTTTCCCCTGCTCACCTCTTAAAGACTGAATGTAGCCCTTGGTTTGGAAAAAATTATGTCCCCTGTTTCAAGCCAAAACTGGGTTGGAGAGGGAGAGATGTGAGAAAAGATAAAGCTCAGTCAACTAGGTTGGTTGGTGGGTGACAAATCCTCCTTTTGTACTTGTGAGCTAAAGTCAGACAGACATGTTAGTGATTCCAAATGCATATACATTTGAAACATATTTACAAATGCCACTCCATTTTAGGCTAATTATAATTAAGGACAATACTGTTGGTTTATTTTTAATTCTTAGCTCACAATTAGTGCAATTATATAATTACATATAATCATAACATTTTCAATAGACTAAAAATTCAGCCTATTTCTCTGCCATTATTAGATATTCATCCTCTTTTTTTAAGGGTTACTGGTGTTTTGTTTTGTTTTTAAAGTACAAATGTCACTTCGTGATTTGATATTGTATGTGTGTGTTGCATAGAAATGTATCATGAATGCATCTTGCTTTGCTCCAATAATTGTGAACTGTTACCTGAACCTCAAGTACTGATTTCTCTGTGTTCTTGGATCTGCCCCTTCATTGAAATTAATGGGAACATGATCGACTGTATTGTGTATCATCAGACTAACAGATACAATGGCCTAGGGCTGGAATAGACAGTATGGTTTCCTCCAGATGTTTTGGACTTCAAAATCCTTCAGCCCTTTAAGCTGAATGGTGGGAACTCCATAGGTAATAATGAGGGATCCAACTGGTTAGGATTATAGAGAAGTCCCTTCAGGAGCTGTGCCTAGGTTCCAGAATTTCCATCAACCATCTTATTTCCTCATTAGGGGTTTGGATTGATGAAGATCTTCTTTGTTAGGAAGGCCTTTAATGTTTAATTTGGTTGTGTGGGTAATTAAACAGATGTTTTAATACCTTATTTGTTACTGCTACTGCAGTAACACTTATTATTCTGTAGTTTTAGGGAAGTTGTGATCCATCTAGAAATATGTATAGGATAGCCGGGAGTTAAATGTTTTAAATAAATAAACTGATGAAGTCTTAATTCAGAACATCTGAAAGGCCTCAGAATGCCTCTGATAGATATGGCAGAAAATGACAAACTGATTTGCTTATTAAAAGAAAACTCAAATAACTATTACCTTAAAGAAAGGAAACCATTGATGGACTATTTGCAAAATGCAGGTGGGGTGAAGCTTACATGGGGATTTGAAGATTAGATTATAAATGTAATGGGATATGTTTAGACAAAGAATTATTCCTATTTAATGAATTAAAAACTAGCACTTATGATAGCCTTATTATTTCTAAGACCAGAGATAGATTGGAATTTATCTGTTTTTCATATCTTTTTTTCTTTTACTTTACCACACCTTTTCTTTTTCTTTTCTTTATATTTTGTATTTCAAATTTTCCTTTTCATTTCTAACTTTTAAATATGTATCTTTAAAATCTCAGTAAAATATTATGAAAGGCCTCAGAATGCCTGTTATTCAACAGACTAGAACAGAATCTGTTCAGTTAATATCATATGCTATTTTTATGCCTTAACATGAATATTGGCTTTCTTTCTATAGTTTAAATTGCCAGCAGGCTACGTAGGATTAGTCTTCCTGGGATTAGCACTCTCTTATTCTGTAGCTTCACCACTTCTTGGTTTTCTAAGTGATAAAATACCGGTGAGTAGAAAATCTTACTCCAGCCTTATTTTAATTTGTAAAGTTCTATAGTGCCTTAAGTGAACCAAATTTGCATCCTAGAACATGTAATGTACTGGTCTTTCTCTTGAGACCAGTCAGCCTGGAGAATGAATGTAGAAAAAAGCTTGAAGGAATCTATTAAACTAAAAGGCTATCTAAAACAATATGAATATGAATGCTAGGTTCTGTTTGAACTGACGTGGAATATATGAAATGACATATAATGTGAGATTTCTCAGTTATTTCACTTTATTCCCTATTGGTTGAATTAATGCATTCAGTTTACTCAAATATGATATTTTGGTGAGAGTCAAGTTCTTTGTCTATCTCTTACAGTGGTTAAGGAAGTGGCTGTTAATCTTTGGAGGTTTGCTGACTGCATTATGCTATTTTTTCTTAGGACCAGCTCCCATCTTGCATATTGAAAGGTAAAATATACTTCACTGACTTCTCCACCACTGACAGTTTTCCTGTTCTGAAATTTTCCTATTCTTCAAGTCATCAATGAGAAGGGCTGTGTATATACTACCTTCCAATATCAAAAATTTGTACCCTGATAAATGAATTCTGCTGTCTTGCATTAGGTATTCTTTTTAATGTTTTCTTCAGCCTGTGGACAGAATAAAGGCTATCTGGTTTTGTTTTTCCTTACCTGTGAATGGGAATGCTCAGAGACATTGTATCCCCAGATCAAGAATTCCATTGTCATCTCATTTCATTCAACTTTTTATCTGGAAAGATCAGAGTGGTATTCCTGGAAAATGGTACCAAATATATGAAGGGAATTAGGAGATTGCATGCTTTTCATTTACGTCAACAGGTATCAGTTTTCTAATAGGTGACTAGAGATTCAGCGATTGGCCCATGTTCTGGTCACTAAACTGCAGCCCTTCCCCAAATGGTATGTCGTTTCATGGGACTCAAAGTCGCATTTCCTGCTCCCTACCCTGGATCCTGTGCAGTGAGAAACATGGTTCTTGTTACTCATTGGCAAAATTAAACAATGGTTATGAAGTAAAGCTTATTAGACACCTTCAGGGAAATCAACACATCCCCATAGAAATTAGGCAGCTTTGAGCCCCAACAGCATTGGAATGTGTTAAAAATTATGAAGATTAGCCCAGAAATGGGGGTGCTAGTCTAAGGGCCCATCCACAGTACCAGGTTGCCCCATCATATAAGCCAACTGTTTCTGGAGGGCAGGAATGAGCAATGTCATCTTCTATCCATCCTCAGCCCAGTGTGAGTGTATACTCTGCCTGTTTTTTTTTTGTTTTTGTTTTTTGTTTTGCTCTGTGTTTAAAGGGGTGTTTTCCAGCTTGTGCCAGCTCAAGTGTTGCTATCCGGTTTGCTTGTTGCGTTTTGCTTTCTTGCTGGCAAACCCTGCACTTTAATTAGCCATGGTGCATAGTGGCTGGAATGCTCTCCCACCTGGATCACTAGTCTCTAATCTCTGCTCCAGCTACTGTTACTGTTGGTATAGTGTTGCATACCGGTTATAACATTTCTTTGACCTACAGAGGGTCACTGGTTCGAACTGGCAGAATCACTTCTGGTTTTGGTGTTGTCACGACTTTTCTTTCCTTGAGCTATTCACTTTTTCTTGGGTCTTCTTTTTAATAAGTCTATCAGTGCACCATTGAAATGTTGGGGTCTCTTCCCTTCCCTTCCCTTCCCTTCCCTTCCCTTCCCTTCCCTTCCCTTCCCTTCCCTTCCCTTCCCTTCCCTTCCAGATATTTTGGAAACTGGGGTGAAACTTTTCTCCCTTGAATGACAGAAAAATAATGAAATAATGTACCAGTAAACTTGTTTTAAAAAGCCCAATAGTAAAGGGGGTAGCTCAGGAAAAGAAAAATAGTAATTTAAAAGAAAAAAGCGTCTGCTGAGTTATGAACCAGTGAATCTCTGCATGTCAGTCACATGTTATAAGAACTGTGCTACTGAGAGACTTTTGTAACAGTAGCTGTGTCAGACATTATTGAGCCAAACCTGGGAAAATGCAAGAAAGGATTTTTATTTATTTATTTCAAAGTTGGTGGTTGTATCGGCATACATGCATATTTTGACAATTTAACACTGTTTGTATAGATTTAGCTTAACTCTAGATAGATATATTTTTATGAATATATACAATTGTCAATTACTTTCTTGGCATGGAAAGTTGGGAGGGCCTAGCAGCCAGGGAATTATTCAGTGGAGGGCTGCTGTAGCTGGCAATCCTGATTGAAAAGCTGGGAAATCTTCACTAAAGCAACCCAGAGTGCAGGCAGAATATTCTTAAACTGGCTTAGAATCTAGCCAGCACCAGCGTGGAACAGGAGAAGTTTAACATAACAGTGCCGATTAACAGAATGGAGCCTATGTACTGTTATTGCAGCCAGTGAAAATGACACTTAAGAGATTAAAAAAAAGTGGCAGACTCTAAATCTCTAAGGTCACTGTGAGTTGGGTAGCCATGATAGGTAGGTAGGTAGGTAGGTAGGTAGGTAGGTAGGTAGGTAGAGTACATACATACATACTATGAATTACAGCTGAAATGAAGCACTGTGTCTACGCTTATGATTTTGCAGCCAGCTTTGGCTTTTCATTCTGATGTTGATCCTGATCGGCTTTGCTCTTGCGATGATTGGCATGCCATTATTTCCTGAAATGCTCAGTTGTGCATAGTAAGTTATCTTCTCTTGATGTTTATGTTATTCTTTGATCTCAAGGGCTAGAGTAATTAACTACAGTACTATGTTAGAATTGCTTTAAATATACAAAAATGATTATTCTGGTTTAAACCAAATTATGATTTAGGGGGGTGGCTCTGCCGCTGTTTAGAAAAGCCTTTTCTTCTCTCTCACCCTGCCCTGGAGAATGACCAGTCTTGCTTATCATATGATACATCTACGGCTTCCATTTAACATAACCCAACACAAGGCATCATCATGCCACTCAGCATCTGTATGTGGAAAGGTCTGCATGCCATGGTTAATGGATTAATGTGTTGCACATACTTGGTCAACTTCCATTTATTCAATAAACTGGAGTAATCATCCCCCGATCCATGGCCACATGTGGCCCCTGAATTCTTTTTTTGGCCTTGGTGTTCCCCATTTATGATAGCTGAAAGCTAATGGCAATTTCCTGCTGTTTGAACTGGAAAACACATTAAAAAAGAATGTAACAAAGCCATATCCATTTAAACAAAGTACCCCCATGCCCCCCAATTGCCAACCCACATATCTGATACAGCCCTCGACCATTAATAACATTAAGTGTGGCCCTTGGCCAATCCCAGAAATAGTCACGATTAAGCAAACCATGGCAGAGTTCAGTGTGTAACCAAATCATTGAAAAGATTTTAAATGCTGTATTTATTCAACTGAGGAGAAAGAGAATCCTTGGTATTTTTCTTTTCTACACTTAAAGACAAAGCCGTTCTGTTGCAGATGTCACTGCTTTAGGATTCTATAAGTATTATCTTTCAGATTACTGCCTTCTAAAATATTTTGTAGTTGAGAATGAAAATATTGTCTTTGGAAATAACCCTGCTTCTGCCTTTCCTTCTGCAGTGAGAATGGTTTTGAAGAAGGATTAAGCTTGTTAGGGCTGGTGTCTGGACTCTTTGGTGCATTATGGGCACTTGGGTATGTAACACTCATCAAACGCCTGTATAATTCATGATAACAAATACAATTGCTGACCATTATGTAGACCAGAGAGCATCATCCAAGTACAAAAGGAACTCTTGCCCAAGGGGAGACACTTGTGGTACAGTGCTACATCATTTCACCATCAGGGTGCTATAGTGGTGCTTCGTGAGCAATAGAATGTGTAGACAGCCTTTATCTTCTAAAACAGGATACCCGAGGTTTACAAAATGGCACAGACATAGGAAGGAAGAATTATTATTGTTTCAAGTGATGACACTATTTTTATTTAATACTAGCCTGTGATGCTTACTCATCCACATCATATGCAGTCTTTGCTATAACAATCAGTGTTATAGCGAGAGAGGACAGGGCTTTCTCAGAAACATTGCTCCTTAAAGTTTGGCAATATATGATTTCTCCCAATATCTATATCCTCCGTAATTGTTGACTAACTCATGTAGGACCTTGCCAGAAGTATAAAAGATTGAACTCCATGAAGACACCAAAGCACATATACAGAATAATCATAGCTTGTCAAGATAGGGGCATGATTGTGTTTGATCTCTGGACCACAATCATGGTCATTTTGCTCTCCTTTGGATCTTTCTGTGTTATTAAGCAGGCCTTATTATTGCACTGAAAGCTGGTTATGAACACAGCTAAAGAACAGATATTACAATGTTTCCTTCACAAGCCAGTATTTTGTATGTAATGGAAAGGAAAGTAATATATCTGAACGTTTTCTGATTTTGATTTGAGATTTATAGTCTTAATACAACAAGTAAAACTAGCCATTTCCTCTTAAAAATAAATATAACATTGAAAAGCTAACTGATATAAGAACTTATTAATGTTAGCTGCTATAGTTGAATGCTATATTCATTCATAATGGGCAGAAAAACAAGGATAAAATCATATGAACAGATAAAAGGAGCTTTTTAGATTTATAGGAAGTCATACATTCTATTTCTAAACTTCTTTTTGCAGCTGCCAATTTTTTTTTTTTTGGCTTGTAGAAACAGACACTGAGCTTGACTCACTCGGTCATGAGCACATCTCAGAGCTTAAATTTCCTGACTGCCTAGAAAGATCAGGATGGATGCATATATGGAAGGGCTGGCTACTCCTTACTCATAGTGGCTTTTGCCATACCTACTGGTAGGAGAAGTCAACTTGGGACCAGTTGGACCAACTCCACCAACATGCTTGCTTCTGAATAATGAATCAAAATGATCCACTGTAGCCAGGGATAAGTCAGGAGTACTGGCTATACAAACCTGTCATCTGTGAAACTTCAGAGGAATTGTGCATTTTAAACATCTTCCCTTGCAGAAGACGTAAAACAGTTACTAGCCCTGAAGTTAAAGTAGTTTCTGTATCTTTATTTATAGATGTGGAAGAAAGTAGTTTTTATTATGTTTCTCTAGAGAAATGAGATGTGGCTTAACAGTTGATTCTTTGGGGTGGGGTAGTGTTTGGCTTCTGGAAGTGTCTCTTAATGCCAACTACATACACTTCTTTTTGATATTGAGCTTGATATACAGGGTGTACTAAAAGTCAATCACAGTATGTTTTATAGATTTTTCTTCAAAGAAAATGTTACTGTACTTAGAAATATTCAAAGGTCATACATTAAATGAGTAAGGAAGTGTTTAGAAATAAATGGCAACCAATTCTAACATTTAATATAATGTATATAATAAATAGTCTGTGGAGCCTGACTTTTAGTACATCCTGTATATTTATATCATATTTTGTAGTAGATCCAGGAACCTGTGGAGTGAGTGGCCAGCTGGCTCTTTGGGGATTCCTAAGTAATCTACAAACATAACAACCATCCTTTTCAAGTGAGAGGCAGAGGATGGAAGTCAAGGGGAAAAAATCAGGAATCTGTTTCTGTGGAGTCTTGGCTGATGGTCTTGGGGAGAAGCAAGGGCCTTATGAAACAGATTTCATGTGACTGAGCCTAGGAATTCAGGCCCATCACCCAAGTCTTAGGAGATTTGGAACCAGCAAGTTAAATTTGGCAGGGAATGCGCAGTTAGTCATGTCAGGAATCATTTGTTTTTTTTTCAGTGTGGCTTACTCAGTTTGGGTAGCTTTATGTGCACTCCTATTTTTGGTCTATCTCTTAGTCTACTCAGGCTGGTTACAGGTTAATGATGACTACCTTTGGTATGTGTCTCTCAGCCTCACACAAACTGTTACATCTCAAGTATTTTATCAAATCTTTGTTGTCTTTATTAAGATAAAATCATGTATTCTTTTTCATTCCAGGGTGGGGTTTGTCCTTAGCACCCTGCATTCGGAAACTACTTGGGCCTGGTAACCTTGGTTCAAAGGGCAAAACTGGAGCCATTTATTTAAAAGCTTATATCTGGGGAAGGAGGAGTTTCTACATCTAGAGTTCAGAAGTGGGTAGCATCTCCCCATTCCAGAATAGGTGGTAGTAGATTAGCTACCTGCCCAACTGGAATTGTTTCACCTGTGGAATAGCCATACCCAGACACCCCATGACTCAGGCAGAGGGGGTTGAGCATGGAGTTCCCAGAAGGAGCCTGGCAGGTTTACCTGGATGTTGATTACCCCAACCTCTTATTCCCTGCTACATATTTATTTCCTGATTTTTTTTTTATATCTATCTATCTATCTATCTTAGATCCATGATAAATTTGGTGTGTTTTTGTTCAGGTCTTTTGTAGGTCCAACTTTAGGCGGATTCTTAAATGAGAAAGTGGGTTTTGAATGGTCTGCAGCCATACAAGGAGGATTCTCATTGTTAAGTGTATGTACACTAACATGATTTATTCATTCTTTTATTATATTTAAATCTGAAATATCACAAATATACTAATAATTGCTTTCTGTCAAGGGACTGGCATCTGCAATTTTTTACATTTATGAAGCCATACAAAGGAAGAGGTACAGTGAAATTTTATTCTTTTTCTTAAAATCTGATGAAAGGAAGGGAATACTTTGCTACTGATTCTCATTTAGACTGCAAAAAATTAATGCCAATTTCTGTTAGCTCTTCTATGTTATTACTGGATTAATTGGCTGGGTGTTTTTACAGATATCAGCAGATGCCATTCAAATAGCATTATGAACAACATGCCAACTTGTCTCTTAATTTCGATATTTGCTTTTAAATAACCCATTAAATGAAACCAAATTAATCACTGGAAAATAACTGCATTGCTAAACATTCACACTGAGAGTGTTAGCCTACCCCAGTGTTGTGCAAACTTGGCCACTTTAAGATGAGTGGACTTCAACTCATGCTGGCTGGGGAATTCTGGGAGTTGAAGTCCACTCATCTTAAAGTGGCCAAGTTTGGACAACACTGGCCTACCCCATTCGCTATGGCATAGTTGCAAATGGCTATAATATATCCACTGCTGGCTCCTGCAAGCACAGATGTAGCTACTTAATTATTAAATAGTGGGTTGTTTTAATTATATTCCTTAAGTCTTTCATTGCAGATAAGGCTTATATCCAAATTTGAGATTTAAGTGGCCAAATATAGAGCACCAATTTTCATTCATTCATTCAATTTGTATAGCTGCCCATCTCACTTTCATATGACTCTAGGCAGCTTACAGTAAAGTAAATAAAATACACAAAATAAAAAATAAAAATAAAACACATAGCAGCCAGGCATTATCCAACCAATCATCCACAGAGCCAGGAGACAGGCTCTATTTCATGCCCAGGGCGCCAGGCTTGGGCACAAAACCAAGTTTTCAAGGCCTTACAAAAGGCTAACAGGGATGGGGCCAATCTAATTTCAGGGGGGATGATGTTCCAAATGATGGGTGCCATGGCAGAAAAGGCTTTCCTGGGCCCCACCAGCCAACACTCCGCAGCAAACAGAACTTAGAGGATGCCTCTCCTGCCAGTTCTAACAGGATACGTAGACACAACTGGGAAGAGACGGCCCCATAAGTAACCTGGTCCCAAGCCATGAAGGCTTTAAAAGTGACAACCAGCACCTTGAATTGCACCCAGAAGCACGCCAGAAGCCAATTCAGCTCACGGAGCAGTGGTGTTACATGCACTGAGTAACCGGGTCCAGTAACTGCCCATGCCACTGCATTCTGTACCAGTTGAAGTTTCTGAATACTCTTCAAGGGCAGCCCATATAAAGCAAATTGCAATAGTCCAGTTTGGAGGTCACAAGGGCATGAGTGACTGTGAAGAGGGTCTCCCAATCCAGGAACAGGCACAACTGACACACAACCCAAAGTTGCGCAAAGGCCCTCCTAACCACAGCTGCCACCTGGTCTTTAAGCAGGAGCTGCGAGTCCAGGAGGACCCTCCCACTGGGTCTGTCTGGAGCATTGCCACCCCATGCAGAACCGAACATGGAAGGTCCCTGATCAGGAGGTCAAAAACCCAGAGCCACTCAGTCTTACTTGGGTTGAGCTGAAGCCTGTTGTGCCCCATCCAGGCCCCCACAGCCTCCAGGCACTGAGAGAGAACCTCCATGGCATCACTCAGGTAGCCCAGGGTGGAGATATAAAGCTGAGTATCATCAGCATTCTGATGATGCCTCACCCCAAACTGTCAGATGACCTCACCCAGCAGCTTCAAGTAGATGTTAAACGAGGGGAGAGAGTACTGAGCTCTGCAACACCCCACAAAGGCGGAGCTACCAGCTGGATCTCTTCCCCCTTATCAACACCAACTGGAACTGAGCCCGGGGGATGGAGGAGAACCAGCACAACACTGTGCTGCCCACCCCAACTCCCAGAGCCAGTCCAGAAGGATACCATGATTGATGGTATTGAAAGCTGCTGAAAGGTCAAGAAGAGCAAGGATGGACACACCACCCCCATCCTGCTCCCACCAGAGGTCATCCAAGAATGTGATCAGTGCTATCTCAGTCCCATACCCAGGCCTGAACCCTGACCAAAAGGGGTCCAGATAATCCACTTCTTCCAGAGTCTTCTGAAGCTGCCACACAACCACCCTTTCTACAGCAGCCCTCTTTTCTGGGCTTCCCATGTGAATCAGACAAAAAAATTGTAGCTATTTTTGAGTTGTAGGAAAGTGTGCACGTATTGCCTGTCTTTGTAGTGTCCAATATGCTGAGAACATTCTTTCTTTTCATTTTGCATAGGTCCCATCCTGGAAATCTTCTTGGATCAAAGGAAGAGAGAACTCTTTTATTGAATTAAACTTAATGGGAAGTTTTTCTTGTTGCCAGTTTAAATATAACTTCATTTGCAAATTTAAGAGCATAATATGCAAACGAAGAGTAAGCAAATGTCATGAAATGTAGTTCTTGCACAATGCCCCTTCAAAATCCCTGGATTATAAGAAATTATGGTGTACTGCTCTCTTATTAGACAATAATATGCCATTCCATTATTAGATCTATCATTCCAATTTTAGCCTTTTTTCATTTCTGTGGTGATCTTCTGAGAAAAGTTACAGTGGAAGAGAATGTCAAAGAAGTTTAGATAGTAAAAGTGTTTCACACAAAACGTTCTATTATTGACTTTTATACTTTGATATAGGGGCATGCACAAAAATGCAAACTAATAAGAACGTTAATTTCAAATGATCCTATGTTGGTTTGGTCAGTTTATTGAACTTTAATATGAAACTGCATTCTGGGCATGTTTTTGTATCCTTTTCTTTTTTAAACACATTCTGAAACTCAGCATCACTGGGACAGAAGAAACAGAATGCATATATATCAAAGCTCAGAGAATCAAATAATTCAACATACATTTACAGCTTACACTCCCTGGAGTGGAGCAAATGGCTGTCATGAAGTGCATATTTACATCACAGCCTTTGGCTTGCAAAGTCCTGCTACTTCTGTGCATCAGTGATATAGGGAGAACACCATCTACTCACTTAAAGACGCGTGCAAAGGGGCCTGCTAGTTGGGGCAAGTGGAATAGGTGCTTGAAACCCCTGTCCTCCACCATGTTGCCCCTTTCCCAGTCATGGTTTGGAAGACTGGGGGGAACTTTACAGTGTAGAACAGGATGGACTAATCAACTATTCCTAAACTGGAGGAGGTTTCAGAGGAGAAGTAGTAAAGGTCAGCTTTGTTTTAAAGTGAAATGTTTGTGTGGGTGCGGTCTACCAAGCATCCTATCAGTACTCTTTGTAGTCTTCTCGCACTACTTAACTGGAAATTGTTTTCTCCCAAATAAGCAAGCAAGCTTCAGTTCAGGGAGGGGAAAGAAATGTGCTATTCACTTTAAAGGGGGCTACCTTGAAAAATGGGACTGGGAGGGAGAGGTATTCCCTCCCCCTGTAACCTATCAGTTCTTACACTACTAAAACAATTAAAACAGCACAACGGTAGGAGAAGGGGATTTATTAGAGGTAGACAGATACTGAACCAGCAAAGCTTCAGCTGCAGCCTGTAGATAGCAACAGGGCTTTTTCCAGCAGCCCAGCAAAATCCTCAATGAAGTCACTGCCTTGCATAGCGCTGCATATGCATGATACTCAAAGTGACCATGTTGTCTTCTGAGCTTTATTTTGTTCTAAGCTCAAAAAAACAAACAAACTCAGAAGTTGGTAGTTTTGTTTAAGTAAGGAACTCTCAGAACAAATATTTTGCACAGCCCTGCTTTCATAACCTTCATAGTCAATATTATGATATGGATAAACCCTCCTTAGATTTAATTTAGAAATTAATTTTCAGATCTACCCAGGAACCAAACATGCTTGAGGATTTACAACAACCCAAGTTTGCATCAATTGCACTTAATTGCTAGGAAATGAAACTATCTCGTTCCATGGAATGCCTAAGCAGTAAGGCTAAGTTGTACTGCTCATGGGTGCATATGTTGAACTACATCAGGAAATCAGAAATCATTTTGGTTTGGTTTTAGAATGGAGAGAAACTATTGTAATCAACCCCGTCCAACTTAGCTGGAATAGTAGCTGACAAGATAGATGTCCCCTCACCCTTTCACAAAGGGTGAGAAAGAATTACCTGCTTCAGTGCTAAATCAGCACCGTGAAAAAGGCCACATTTTTATGCCAATTTTAATATCTACAGTACGCGGTTAAAACTTTTATATACCTTTTTTCTGAATCCCAATTGGGATGCCATTGTCCAATAAAAATAATGGAATGCCTAATACATTATAAAGCCAAATATATGGCATTTTATTTCCCTATTTTATAGAGTTGTTGAAAAAAAGGGCAAAGTATGAGTGTGAGAAAGTATATCAATCCATATAAGATAGTAATTGTATGTTCTTTGATCACCTCAGTGATGTGTTATTCTTGCTCAGATGAAGCACATGTTTTTCTGTGCAGAAACAGAATGACAACCAATGCTGTATTTATTTTTTTAAAAAATAAATTTTAAAACATTTAAAGAATAAAATAAATGGCTACACAAAAGAAAAAAAACATGAGAAAAGACATAATGAATGGGAAATAAAATATTGGTATAAATCAACAGAATTTACAATTGCCATAAAATTTAAAAATTATTATTTCATTAATTAACTGAATATATAAAACTAAATTCATTACAACATATCGATAAATAACTGTAAATCACCGCAAAACTCTAAATGTCAATATTTATATTGATATCTCCACTAGTTGACATTACCTAAAATAAATGCACATGATCTTATGAAAGATGAAAGAAAAAATAAATACAAAAACACTCAGTAAAAACAGTATTAAGTTCTAGATTCCCTCCCATTGCACCCAACTAGTGATTCCATCAAATTATCTATACATATTAAAATTGCTTCTGATTACAATATTAAATATTTTAATTCTGTGAGTTTGCCTTGTTGTGTGAAATGTAATATATAGGGAAGCCATTCTTTCTTAAATTTAGTCAAACTTCTATTCTGCATGTCTACTGTTAATTTTGCCATTGCTGCGTATTCCCCAAGCTGGGTTTCCTAGTCTGATATGGTCAGAAAAGTATTTCTTTTCCAATATTGGGCCAAATTTGTCCTCGTGGCTATCAGCATTTATCTTCACAGACCATGATATTCAACTCTATATTTATTGATATAGGTAAGAACAGCTAACCTATGGATTAGGTAATACTAAGCATTTTGCTCTTCCTAAAATGTTGTTATTGCTGCTACTGAACTTTACATTAATGTATGTTATTTTTATATTTGTAAATATATTTGCAATCAACTTCTCATTAATAAAATGGTGAAATGTGGTCTAATGATACAAGTGTTTTATGGACTCTTAATTGACCAAGTGATCTGATCACACCCATAAAGTCTCATAAATGGCTGTATATCAGGTTGGAGGATACTGAGGGCCATGTTTCAGGGCTCTTTTCAGGGCCCTGGGCCATTCAACATTTTTACTAACAAACTGGATAAAAGGACTGAGGGGCTGATTATCAAATTTGCAAATGACATAAAACTAGGAGCAGTAGCTATAGCTTAAAAAAGAAAGTTTCAAAACATCTAGGCAGGCTTGAATAGCGGGCCAGAGAATGATGTTTAAGAAAGATGTAGAATCCTGCATCTGGGGAGAAAAAAAAATTAAAGGATGGGAGGATTGGTAGAAGTTGTGAAAAGGATCTGGATGACTTCTGCTTGAGAGCCATGGCAAGTTGAATGCCCCTTTGCAGAGGTATGGCGTTGTGATGGAGATCAGTGCAGAATGTGGGATCCTGGCTGCTGAAATGCTGGATTAAGGAGAGGTCTTTGCAATAGCCCACACAACTCCGTACAGCTGCTACTCATGAGTAAACCACAGGAATTTTGTTTCATGGTTTGCCTATGGGTTGAGCAGCTGGGAGTGGAGGGAAGAACCATGTTTGCTCACAGTCATCAACGCAGCCTTTTTAAAGGACATTAAACTCAACTGAGCCTCATTTCTTAATCACTTTGGATTTTTTTTTTCTGCTGCCTAAAAGGGATTAGGACCCTTCAGAACAGCAAGTTATACTCTATTCGCTAGATGAGTCTCTTTCTCCTTGGAGAAAGAACTTTGAAATTTGACTTCTGAAAAATATTATTTTTTGGATTAGACAGCAAAAAGGTGCTCTGAATATGGATTTTAGAAAGTTTAACAACAGATTAAGGGCTCAGATGGACTTGGAATTATAGTTTTAAATGCCCACAAAGAGTTTTGAATTAATTAGAAGAATTTTTCCTCTAGGGAAAATGGCAAATGTTTTGAGTTCTTTTTATCATAAGGGGACCTTTGAAGGATGGATGCTAGAGGGAGCTAAAGGATAAAAAAAAATGGAGCAGAAATCTATAATGCAAATTTGGGAATGTCTGCTGAGATTTTTGACAGATAATTAAAAACAACTTGACAAAAATGACAGAACATGCTGTAATGAATTTGTAGAACAAGAACAAGTTGTAATGGAGGATTCTGAAATCACTATGAAGGGGGACTTAAATGTACTAAGCAATGAGAAAGATATGGAGGAAGATATGGGAACACAAATGGAACCGATGGATGATTTACTCCCAAAAGGAGACGTACAAATAATGAATCAAGAAACCAACTTGGATATTATCTTTTTACTGGATGTACAAAAGAGTTCTGTCAAAGTTTTGAAGGACTTTCTTAGAAATGACAAAAGGATAAATTTTACTTATTGGATATACAAAAGAAATTGGTTAAAGTTCAGAAAGATTTTTGGCTTAAAACACTGATGAACAGAAAACTAGCTCTGAGACTTTTTTGAAGGTGTTAAAAGGTATTTTTAAAAATTCAGAGAAGGAACACAAGGTTGGTTTATTTGATCAGGGCTAAAGGAGAAAAATAGTTACATCTGGTTGCCCTTACTGGACTTTTGCTGATGAAGAACAACCAACAAAGTACAGTGGTACCTCTAGTTACGAATTTAATCTGTTCCGTGACTCTGGTCGCAAGTCGAGTTGGTCGCAAGTCAAGGTAAATTTTCCCATAAGGTTCAATGTAAATACATACGGTTAAACAGTTCTGAAACATATGCATTTTATTTTTAAACCACAAAAACATGAAAAAAGTACAGTACAGCACAGTATGAAGAGGGAGAATGGGGTGGGGAGGCAGTTATTGTTTGGAGGGAGAGTCCCCCTCCAAAAGGACATCGGGGAGATCTCCTTCAGGGGTTTTCTCTCTTCTTTGCCTCTTAGCTGCAGGCTCAGTTCTGGAGAAAAACGTGTCTAAAGTCAGTTGTTTTTTCCTGCGCTGCATAACCCTCCGGAAATGAGAGAACACGTTGTCGTTCATCAAGTTCAACTCTCTGATTGTCACAGTTCTGTTGGGGTGGTGCTTCTCAAGGAAATCCTGGCACTCATTCCATTTCACCATGATGGATTGTATCACTTCACTGCTCACTTCCTCCCCATCCTCCTCTTCCTCAGTGGAATGCTCCTCGCCAAGCGCTTTCTGTTGCTCACTCTGGAGCTCAGCAAGTTCTTCCGTGGACAGCTCCTCCTTATGGTCCTCAACAAGCTCCTCTATGTCTGCATCATCGACAACCAGACCCATGTTTTTGCCCATGGACACAATCTCCTCCACTACCTCTGCATCAGATCCTTCAAAGTCACGTTCAGCGACACATTCTGGCCACAGTTTCCTCCAGGCTGAGTTTAAGGTCCGGCAGGTGACATCTTGCCAGGCTTTGTCAATGAGGCTGATGCAGTGGAGGACATTGAAATGTTTCTTCCAAAACTCTTTCAGAGTCAAGGATGTTTCCTCAGTGACATTGAAACACCTGGTGAAGAGCGCCTTTTTGTAGAGCTTCTTAAAGTTGCAGATCATTTGCTGGTCCATGGGCTGCAGAAGAGGTGTCGTGTTGGGGGGGAGGAACTTGACCTTTATGAAGTCGTATTCAGCGTCCATATCATCCACCAAGGCTGGAGGGTGTGCCGGGGCATTGTCCATCAGAAGAAGGCACCTTTCAGGCAGCTGGTTGTCAGACAGGTATTTTTTAACACTGGGTGCGAACACCTCGTGCAGCCATTCCATGAACAACTGCCTTGTGACCCATGCTCTCGCATTGGCCCTCCACATGACAGGCAGCCTGGCCTTGTTCACATTGTGTTCCCTGAACGCACGAGGGGTCTGGGAATGGTACACCAGTAGTGACTTAATCTTCAGGTCACCGCTTGCGTTCGCACACAGCAAAAGGGTCAATCTGTCCTTCATGGGCTTGTGCCCTGGCAGTGCCTTTTCCTCCTGCGTGATGTAGGTTCTGTTTGGCATCTTCTTCCAGAAGAGACCTGTCTCGTCTCAGTTGAACACTTGCTGAGCGACGTATCCTTCCACCTTCATGAATTCCTCAAATTCTGTCTTGTAGGCTTCTGCAGCAGCCTTGTCAGAACTGGAAGCCTCACCATGTCTTGCCACACTGTGGATGCCACTTCTCTTGCGGAATTTCTCAAACCAGCCTCTGCTGGCTTTAAATTCCTCACTTTCTGCGCTGGTAGAGGGGTTTGTCCGCAGTAAATCACTGTGCAGTTTCCTGGCTTTTTCACAGATGATAGCTTCACTCACGCTATCACCTGCCAGCTGTTTCTCATTCAGCCACACTAACAACAGCTTTTCCACCCCTTCCAGCACTTGTGTCCTCTGCCTCATTAAGATGGTTACTCCTTTTGCCACATCAGCTCCTCTGATGGCATCTTTATTCTTCAAAATAGTCAAGATGGTCGACTTCGCCATCTTGTACTCCAAGGCCAGATCAGTCACACGAATACCATGATCGTGCTTTTCTATAATGTTCTTCTTCAGTTCGATCGTCACTTTTTTCTTCAAAGCCTTATTCTTGCCAAGCCTGCTCTGCATTTTCTTTGGAGCCATGCTGACAAGCACACCAAACACCTTCCAAAACCTTCCAAAACGCCACAAAACACACCACAGGCCTCACCGAATGTCTCCTTGCTACCGCGATCTCGCCCACAGGAAGCCGCGACCACGTGGCAGCAGGGCAAATGGCCGCGGATCCGGTTCGTAGGTCGAGGCGGAGTTCACAAGTCGAGGTAAATTTTTGGGGCCGGAGCTGGTCGTATCTCGAAAAATTAGTAAGGAGGGGCGTTCGTAACTAGAGGTACCACTGTATTTGGACTCTCTTTTTTTATTCAATAGATGAGATAGGGGGTGAAGTGAGATCATGTTGTATTTAGGGACAGTGATAAGTTACTAAGATTGTTTTTACTTGCTGGGATGAAGGGGGAAGTTGCTTCTTTTTTCTTTTCTATTTTTTCTTTTTTTCTTCCACACTTCTTCTTTTCTTTTGTATTTTTCTGTTTGTAATTTTTGTAGCTTATTTGGGTTTTATTCTTTTACCTATAATTCTAATAATTGTATCTGCAGAGTGAGATGGGCGGTGACAAATTTGAAATATAAATCAATAAAAATAAAAAATTATTCAGATGAAAAGGACCTGGATGTCCTAGTAGATGGCAAGTTGAACATGAGCCAACAGCATGTATGCAGCTGCTGAAAAAGGCAAATACTATTTTGAGGTATATTAACGGGCATAAAGGCTAGACTGTGTGACATAACTTCCCCACTTTACCCTGACTTGTTCATCCCTTCCCCCTCTTGGAAAACTGTGCCCAATTCTGGGCACTGCAGTCCAAGAACTACATTGACAAACTGGAGCTACTCCAAAGAAGAACTATTAAGACAGCAAGGGGACTGGAAACCAATTCCTGTGAAGAATAGTTAACTGGATAAGTTCAGCTGCAGAGGAGAAGACTTGAGGGAAAATATGACAACAGTATTCAGGGTTGTCATACAGAAGAGGCAGTAGACTTGTTCTCTATCACACTGGGGAGCAGGATCAGAGCCAGTGGGCTGTATGCCCACCCTCTTACCCAATCTAAGGCTGGATACCAGGCACTGACACACAACTAGCATCTTTGGGCAGGAACCTAAAAAAATATCTTAGGTCAATCAACCTGCAGGTCAGAGTTTTTTAGAAGTACATTTTGTTAATGTTTTTCAAAGAGCATTGTGCTAATATAGTACTATCACCTAAAAATATTGCCTACTAATTTACAATAAAAAGTAATAAATATTGCAGGAAATAAGAACAATTTTGTTTATTTGTATATTTTCTGATTTTCCAATAGCAACACAGGTATTCATAGTGGCCGGTCTATATTGCTGTGCTTCCATGAGTTGTGGTAAATGACACTTTGGCTCAGAGTCTTCTTTGTACTTAAATGAGTATCTGCTATTTTAGAAGCCAGTAGACTTTTCCTCATTTCTTTAATTAAAGCTAGGGCTGTTCCCTGCCCTGAAATACTTGAGGAGTGAGAAATGAAAGCCAGGATATTCAAGATGAGATACCTGCAGCATACAGGTAGTCCTTGTTTAGCAACTAACTCATTAACTTTATTACAGTCAATTAGACCAGTACAATATTAAAAGAAAGGGGAAGACATGAAATATGTCCAATCCAAGTAAGGGATTATATATCCAAAAGTAAGCTAGTCAAGGTACTTGTCGGTTATAATTAAAAAATCATTTACAATAATTTATGCACCATGGCTTCAATCATCCTAAAATTACACATTATAAACCATTAAAAATAGGAGTTAATATCAATTTTTGAGGACATAAATATACAAACACAGAATGCTTATATCAATTGTTCACAATAATACGTCGGCTCTTAAGAGCAGCTGCACAAAATCTTGCCACCTGCACTGTAACATTACTCCACTCATCTTTGAGGAGAATTTGAAGATATTCAGTGTCCGGTCGGCCAGGATATCTGCTGATCATTGGAGAAATAAATTTTGTTCATAATTCTCTATAAAATGGACACCGTAAGAGGACATGTTCAGTGGTTTCCACTTCCCCAGAACCACATGGACACAACCTTTTAGCCTATGGGACTCCCTTATATTTACTGTCCAGCACCGCTGAAGGGAGTACATGACATCGGGCAAGTGAAAAGGCCCTCCGGTAGTTCTCTACCTCTAGCTGCCTGAGATATCTGGCGGCAGCTACAGTATATCTAGTGGATTCTGGGGCCATAAACGATAGAACTTTTTCTAGATCGGTTTGCCTCTCCATGTCTTCCACCCTTTGTCTCAGGTTCAGTTTTGCCTTGTCAAAGCCCAGCTGAAGTAACGAAGGCGGGGAGATGCCTAGCCTTGCAAGATTACACTCGACAGCCTTGGTCCATGAAGAAACAAATTTATCTTGAAGAATTAATGGAGCAAGGCCTTGAGGAAAAAGGTTAAGTTTTAACCATAGATTTAAAGATGACAGACAAATTCTTGATTCAACCTTTAAAAGGCCAGTCTCCAAGCGCAAGCAGGCATTTGACACACAGCGAGGCAATTGTAGGGTTGCTCTTAAAAATTTGGACTGGACTCTCTCCAGGGGTAAGAAGGAGGAGGAGGAGGGACCAAGGTGTGTCCCATACAACATCTGGGCAAGCGATTTCGCCTGGAAAAGTTTAATTGCGGCAGGGACATTAGCAACTAACTCATCTAGCGACTGTTCACAGTTACAACAGTGTTGAAAAAGTAACTTTGTGATCAGTCTTCACACTTATGACCTTCGCAGGTCTGTCAAGCAAAGGAAAGCTGAAGTAAGATCATAAGCACAGTCATGGTTTCACTTAGTGACTGCTTTGCTTAATGATCAAGTTCCAGTCCCAACTGTGGTCACTAAACGAGGCCTACCTGTATGAGCCTGCAAAGAAAAACCTTTCTTTGAAGCATTCTGTGTGTGGGGGTGAGCATTCCTGAGTGTGAGAATCTGATCTGACTAAGGATATGCAAAGCAGGTTTTGTAACCCTTACCGAAAGAGGCTTTATTGACATGAAATGCATTACAGGGACAGAGAAAGCCTAGCACTTGAAGCTAACCAGAAAGGAAGCTTGATCAGGAAGTCATCAGGTGCTGAAAGCCACTGGATCCTGGAACCACCAGCACTTTGTAAGTGGTATCATCAGGTGTCTCTTTGTGGTAGACCTTGGCAAGATCTACAAAGAGACTTGTCTTCTCTAAAGTTTGCCTCTTCATGAATTAGATTTACCCAGCCAATTAGGATTTTTGTCACTGAAGCCAGATTGGCACCCCACCAAAATCAGTAAAAGACTTCTTCTTAAGAGAAACCAAGCTTGCCAACTAACTATGCCAACCCACCAGGGAATTTAAGTCTACACATCTTAAAGTTGTTGAGGTTGTGAAATACTGCTATAAGGCAGTGAAAACAATTTTGTTCTGCCAAGCTTTCAAGCAGAGTTGATTGCTTTATGGCACCCATCATACTCAGAAGTTGGGTGTGGTGTTTTGTTTGTTTGTTTTTTTGGTATTTTCTTCTTGAAAACAATAAGATAATTCTTTTTGTATTTTGTTCTTGAAAACAATTGTTGCATTTTTTAATTTTTTTATTTATTTATTTTTTACTCTCCTGTACACTATCCGGAATCTACTGGTGGGTTACCTGCATATAAATGAGCGATGCTAAGTCAAGCTTATTAATTGTGATTTGTTGAATAAGCCACGGTTGCCCAGTTTACATAGAACAGTAAACCACAAAAAAGGAACATGTCAGCAAAAGAGGGAGCAAGTTGTAAAGTGGCTGGGATGCCCAAACTTGAGCACCAAACTGGGGCAATCTCAGTCAAATCAGGATATATGGTGAGGCTACATGTAAGAACTGAGGTTCCTTAAATATATTACGCCTGCTTGTAACATTTCCTCAATAACATAATATAGCTATTTGTACTTCCCCCTTTCCAGGCTGGCAAATTGAAATGATTGAACCACCTTCAAATCAAAGAAAGGTCAGCATGTGGGGAGAATCTGATAATGAAATTCCAGAACATGGAATTGTTAACAGTTTTCTTTTCCTGATGGGGTTTTATGATTATTAATTAACAAATTAGCTATTGCTTTGCCATGGGGTTGGGAGGAAAGGACTGTATTGTCAGAAGATCTGGAGCAGTTCTCTCTATTAAAGATCAACAGCAGTGAGCAGGTTTTTATGAATGTGACACATTTACTTTTTCCCTGAAGGATGAATGAACATTGCTATTGCTTAAACCTAAATGGGACCTCTTCCCACAAAGAAGTGACCTTGGAGAGATGGTTGTAGGGAAGTTTAAGTGCCCCCTGCATCTACTAAACTCTAAGCTGTACTGGCTTAACAGGCCCCACTCTTTGTTGATTCTATAGGAAACAATGTGCTTATGATCTGATTGTGAAATAGAAGGTAATTGATTGACTTTTTCTACCAAGTAAAACCTGAATGTACAGCCAGGTTCAGGGAATTCCCCAGCTATTCCTTAAAACTATCAGGTAGGCCGGGCTGACTTAATTTCAGGTTGCCTCAACGATGTTTCTGTCTCTTCTCATACATTTCTTTCAATCCTTCCTAAGCATTCCCTGGATTTACCTTAGCAGGAACGACCATGTATATTTTAGCTTCATGTTTGTTTATTTTATTAACAAAGATAATTCTACCTTCAGGAAACATTCTTGGTAGAATGTGGTAATCATGATGTTTCACAATATACTCTTCCTGTCCTGTAGCTGGTTATGTAACAGGAAAATTCATGCACTAAATAAATCCCTCCCTACCTTCTTGTTAACCCAAGTGGACCTCCCATTTGGTTTCATTCTGAGCCAGAATTAGGCTCTGTAAGCATGGCTGTCTTCCAGCCTCATCTTTGGGCTATCTTTCTGACTGGAGCTATTCTTGGGGCTTCTGCTGTGGAAACCTACCTTGCTGCTGTCTATGAGCATGCTGTTATACTTACAGGAGCCACCCCAAAACTTGTCTCTCCAGAAGAAGCCTTGAGCCTAATGAACAGAAATTTAGACATCTTAGAAGAAGCCATAAAAACAGCTGCTGAACAGGTACAACAGATGCAAGGATAGTCACCTTCTATTGTCTTTGTTCTTGGAAGCAGTGGAATCTATTATTTGAACTGGCATTGTTTTCTTTCTTTTTTTAGGGTGCCCGCATCATTGTGACTCCTGAAGATGGCATTTATGGGTGGGTCTTTACTCGGGAAACACTTTATCCTTATCTTGAGGATATACCAGATCCCGAAGTAAACTGGACTCCATGCAACGATCCAGAAAGGTAACCTCATCAAGTCTAAGTAGAATCTCCCTGACGTTCTGTACACAAAGTAGTGTAATGAGTCTCAGCAAGCACACTTCTCCATTCTTATGGTGAAGTCATAATGGGTTTTTCTAATGCTCTTGTATGTACACAACAGAGATTCCAATCTGTATTTGTCACTGTAAGGACAGAGTTACCACTGGTTGGATAATTAAGAATAGCCACACAATTTTATTTACCTGATATGTAACCAGATATATATGCAGTGTTTTATTATGGGTTTCTTGCATTTTATTTGAGTAAAGTTGCCAATGCAATTAGGAAATACTGATAAAATAAGTGAGGCAGTTTCTTTTGCAAGTGACTCTGTGAAATCTGGATTCTCATCTTTTTAAACAAAAAATAATGATAATACATTTCTGTATTAAAATATATTAAAGCTGGGTTCTTAAGAACATTCACTGGGAAGTATATCACCATATTAAAGAATGAAGTCTCTGAGAACAAATGTTTATGAACATTTTGCAGATTTCTTTCATTAGCTTATGCTGAGAATTATAGAGTTCTAGAAATATTGTACCAGATTGAACTGATAAACAGTTGTAAACCTGTCTCCCAGATTTCTGTCACTAGGTGGTAGTATGGCAGCAGCTTTCCCCATGTCATATAGTCATGATGAATTCCTTAGTTTACTGTGCTTCTGTATATCTGAGAATGTGATTCTCTATAAAAATCAAGTTCTTCTCCTCGGGACAAGTGATGTCCCATCCCAGTGTTATGACCAAAACAGACAGAGAGCTAAATTGTTTTCTGGACAAACAGCAATTCTGTCTTGGTAGGATCCAACCTCAGCCTGTTTTAGTCCCATCCAAGCCCTCATAGCCTGTAGACACCAGATCAAGAGTCCACTGCATTTATGGACTGGCTCTGGGTGGAAATATATGGGTATCATCAACATACATGTCAGTCCTACTAGGTGGACCACACCATGAAATGTACTAATAAAATAAGTGAGGCAATAGTAACAGGAAAGCTAAGGTTACTTTTATTGAGATTGGGTATAATAACAGAATCTTGCAAATCAAATTGGGCTGTACCACCTCCCCCTTCTGACACTCCAGTGGATGGTGGGGGAGAGGCAAATGTCTAAGCAACTTTCATATATTATCTGGACATTTTGGCTAAAAATATTTCAGCCCCTTTTGCCTAAGCAACAGCTTCTGCATATCTCCATCAAGGTCATCTTCATTATTCTCTCCACCACTGCTTCAATCCAAAGCAATGGGTTATCTCTCCCAGCAATCTCATGCAGAAGTTAAAAAGTAGGGGTGAGAGGAGCCATCCTTGCAGTGCTGGGTTCACTGAGCTGACCTCTGTTCCCTGCCACCCACTAGCTGGTGTCACCTACTTAGAAAGGATCAGAATAATTGTAGAACAATACTCTCTACCCCTAACCCTTGTAGGCAATCCAGAAGGATCCCACGGTCAATGGTAGAAAGGGCATATTCCCCCAGTCCAGGTCTTGAAAAAAAAGTCATCCACCAGAGCAACTAATCCCCTTTCCATCTGATGCCCTGGCCTGAACCATGACCTGTAAGGAGTCCAGATAATCCATTTCCTCTACCGCATCTGTAATTGAAGTCATACCACTTTTTCAGCAGCCTTTCCTAAAAAAAAATGTAGGGTGGAGCCAGGGCAGTAGTTGTCCAGTATAGTTGAATCCAGGGAAAGTCTCTTCAGCAGGGGCCAATCCAATGCCTCCTTCAAGGTGATGACCAATATGATCTCCTTTCGTCCTGGATCCAGCTACCCAAAAAAGCTAGAAGGAGCATGTATCCACAGCTCACATCAGAGAACATCCTACCTGTCTCATCAGAGTTCACAGGCCAAAACAAATCCCTACGCATGCACAGTCAAGAGTTCAGTGAATATGAGTCACTTTATTAATCAAAGGTCACAGTGGCACCACAGCAGATATTAATAGATATTCCCTGTATTGCATTGTCAGCCACTTACAGTCAATGGTGTGCTGCTGAACGTTTAAGAACCAGCTTTGCCGGCTCCATTACCGCTATGCCTCTAACTGTGGAACAGCTGATTGGTGCACTAGGATGTCGTGGCTCAGCTCTGTGCTCAATGGGCTGGCAAAATTCCAGAAAGCTGGTGCAAGTCAGCTCCAGCACAAGGAAATACTGAATTGTTGCTTTATTTATAATTTTCAAGTAAAATGTTGCACCCAACTGAGTCACTTTAATGAAAGATGAGTAGCTGAATTTTAGGAGCTTGGATGAAAGTTTATAACCAAGGTTACAGCCAGTTCTGTCTTAGGGCTGTCAGGGATGTCATAACACTAGTTAACCCTGCAGCTCTGTGACCTGACTTTAGGCCAGGCTTTTCTGACCAAGCGTCAACCAGAAGTGTGGGTCTTGCAACTCTCAGAATTCCCCCATCAGTACAGCCTGACTAGAAATTCTAAGAATTGCTGATCTGGGACGTCTGGCAGACTAAGTTGGACCACACTGGCGAAGACTGCTTTAGGCTCTCTGTGCTTACAAGTATGTCCTGCTTCCAGTATTTACTTGTTACAAAAAAGAAGTAAACGGGGTGCATGATGTGTGATTCAGATACAGATATAGATGGCATAGATATGCAAATCTCATTTGTGTCAATTTATATAATACATTGTATATGCACTGTAAAAGAATGCACAAGCCCCAATCTTTATATATTACGAAGAGACAGTTACACAAAATGTGAATCAGCCACAGACAATATGCTTGCCACTTCTTTTGGTGTCACATTTCTAGCCACCACTGGCTAGAATAGTATGAATAGTAAGATCGGTATATCACTGTTGCTTAGTGATTTCCTTGAAATCATGCTCTTTGCTCCATTACTAAGAAAGATCTCTCTAAAGCTGTTGATACTTCTGAATAGAGGGATCTGCAGAATTGGAGGCTTTCATCAGAAGGATGAAATCAGCATGGCAGTGGCATGATACAAGCTCTATCCCTTTGATCCAGGCATGCAACTTCACAGTGCACATGCAAAAGCGGCAAAACTTGCATCATGATGGCACAGTGTTGTTTTTATCATCTATCCTGCTGACTTTTCTCGAATCAACCAGCATTTCCCTCCCTCCCTCCCTCCCTTCCGTCCTTCCTTGGTCCAGCTCAGCAAGAATGCATTTCCCAAGCCAGTATCTGTGCACTGGTGATTAATCTACCAGATTTGTAGTTCCTAGATTGTCTTTATTATTAAATTCTTCCTTTCAATTCTAGGTTTGGATTTAACCCAGTGCAGAAAAGACTTAGCTGCATGGCAAAGAACTATGGCATCTATGTGGTTGCCAACATGGGGGACAAGAAGCCATGTAATTCTAGTGATCCTCAGTGTCCCAGTGATGGTCACTATCAATACAATACCAATGTTGTTTATGATTCAGAAGGAAAGTTTGTGGCACGTTATCACAAGGTAACTACTAAAGCTACTTATCTAGGCTTCAAATGTTGTAATGTCCATTTGTTGCCATCTAAATATGATAGTCCTATCAGTCAGATAGTCCTCTGTATAAACACGGTAGAAAAGATAAAGTAATGCTGCTGTATTGAATTAAAAGAAAAATGTACTCTCCCCTGAGTCTTCCAAACAAATAAGAGCTTCAGGAAGCAGGGACTGCCCCAAGCGCTACTAGACAAAGAAACACGCAGTGGTTGATCTTCCTGTTTTGAAAACATAAAATCCAGTTGTTATCTAGACCTTTGTTTTCACTTATTGTGTCTTTTATAACATTGTAAAGAAAAGCAATGATAAATGAATATCTACTAGAAAATAGCACATGTATCAGCATCAAATGTGTTTTTCCCTGTTTTTGCTGGAATAATTTTCTTCCAAAAATATAAATTGTGTCCCCCCCTCCCTTTTTTATAAACAGTACAACCTTTTTGCCTCGGAAGTCCACTTCAATTTTGCGAAGGAGCCGCAGTTCATTAACTTCAACACCTCCTTTGGGAAGTTTGGTGTTTTCACTTGTGCTGATATGCTTAACTTCCGTGAACCTGCTGTATCTCTGGTGGAAAAGTTCAAGGTGGACACTATCCTCTTCCCAACTGCTTGGTTAAATACTCTACCCCTTTTGTCTGCTGTTCAATATTACTCAGCCTGGGCAATGGGAATGCGTGTGAACATCCTTGCGGCTAATATACATAGGCCCAGCTTGGACATTACGGGTAATTACAATCTTTATATACTTGGTTTAAGATTAGATCTTAATGTGCATATGAATGAATGCATACTAATAACTGGCTTTGCACCTCACAGAAAGCCATAAGGTGGTTTGTTTGGTCTTACTTTACATGTTGTGTACACTCAGCCATAGTGGTTTGAAACCATAGTTCATGGCTTAGCATGCAATGTGAATCTATCCAACTGCTGTGATTTATTAAGGCTTACCAAGATGTGTAAAATGAGTCCACATATCGTACAGGGAAACACAATGAGAAACAAAATTAATGTATGATTGGTGATGAGCATTTTGGATTTCTGCATCTTTTTGTAATTCAGAAATAGTCATAGGGAACTGCATCACATGTGTTAAAAACTGAACAGAAGCTATTTATTTCTTTTCTATTTGGCCAGTTTCATGCAGGGCGCTGCATAAAGACACTACGATGTACCTTTGAGTTGTTCTTACATTCTTTGTTGCATGCGAATATATTAATACAAGACAGAAAGTGGAAGAATACCTTAGAAATCAAATGTATCCTATGTGATATGACATGTGGAACTATGTGGAAGAGGTGGCATGACATAGAGCATGACATAAATGGGAAAATAGCAATTTAGAAGTGACTCAGAATACTGCTATGGAGACAATGCTGACGGAATCTAAAGAACAAAGGGGGAAGTGAGTCAGCACAATGGGGACAAAGCTAAAGGAACACAGAGTGGGAGGGGCTGGACGAAATCTAGTTTAAATTGACTTGTGTTTTATAGAAATGCTGCCTGATGGTTAAATAATTGCACTTGAAACATGCCATAGCCAACATCTAAATTATGAATGCGCCAAGGTGATTTTGGTGTGATACTTCAAAATCCTTTGAGATTCATAATCCTCTCTTTAAAGCAATTCAGTCATCCAGGGATAAACAACCTCCTGTTGGCTCCAGATCATAGTTCATTATTTGCCCTAGGTGGAGCATATTGTCTTAGGTGGGGCATTTACATAAACATATAAAGAGGTGTCACACAAAGATGGAAAGGTCTAGGACTTTCTGTGCAGAGCGTTATTTATTATGAAGATGCATTGTGTATAGTTCCTATAACAAAATGTAGAACTTCTGGAGAAACTGTGCTTCTGATTTTTAACAGTGGCAGTGATGAAATTCAGTGATGCAATTAGAGGAGGCTATAAGGGCCATGAAAATGAGTTCAGGGACTGGATAGATCTGTGGAGCAAGAAATTAGATGGACAAAAAATTAACTTTTTAAACGCTTATGGAATATTCAATTTTTTTCATTACTCTAGAAGAATAAAAAGCTGACAAAAATGTATCCCATGCTAAACTACATCATTGTTGAACCTAGCATAAATCTGCTGTTCCCCGAAGTCTGTGGCTGCATGCATTTCTGAGTCATCTGAAATTATTGCTCCCCAGATAGTTCTTGTGACTTTCTGCATTCATTTGGATATGTGGGAAAGATTCACAAGTGCTTTCTTCAAAGGCAAGACTGGGTGCATTTGATTACAGATAGTCCTCGCTTACCAGCTGCTCATTCAGCAACCATTTGAAGTTACAACAGCACTGAGAAAGGAGACTTATGACCAATCCTCGAACTTGTGACCATCACAGCTTCCCTCAGTCACAGGATTGCGATTTGGCTGCTTGGCAACCAGCTCGCAATTACAATGTCGCAGGGAACCACGGTCACATGATTGCCATTTATGACCTTCTTTGTTGGCTTCCCACAAGCAAAGTCAATAGGGAAGCTGGCGGGAGGTTGCAAATGGCGATCACATGACATCATGCCTAATGACTAGGTGGGATTCACTTAATGACTGCAGCTGGAACTGATGAAATGACATAAGTCGGCATGGCCAAGTGATGTTTCACTTTACAACTGGATCGCCTTAGCGATGGAGTTGCCAGTCCCAGTTGCAGTCAATGAGGACTATCTGTATTCCTTTTGCTATTCTTTCTCTGAGGAATACCAAGCAGCCCCTTTAGCTGCAGTATGAAGCTGAGTAGTTGTTTAAGAAGGTAGATTTCTGAATTGAGCAAGATTTGAATTCTGGATCATCCATGTTCAAATCCAGCCCTCTTATATTCACTCCCCAGTGATGAATCTCAGTTTGTTTCAGGTTCTGCAAACTTTTCATAGACCAGCTTCTGGCATGAAGTTGAAAAGCTGCAGTCCAAGTAGCTTCCTTACAGTTGTGATCTACTACACAGTTCATTCCGGCACAGCAATCAACAGATCTCAGTCTGTCTCTTTTGTCTTCCACAGGGAGTGGCATTTTTACACCCAATGGCCCAAAGGCGTATCACTTTGATATGGAAACCCAGAATGGCAAACTTTTGCTTGCAGAAATTGACACACATCCCCATCTTTCCCCCACCTATCCTCCCCCTTTCAACTGGAGCTTGTATGCATCAACCCTTGAACATTTCTCACCGCAGAGCCCAGTATTTAACAGCAGTATCTATTTTGATAATTTCACCTTCACGGAGCTATCACAAGAAGCAGGAAACTATACTGTCTGCCAGAAAAACGTCTGCTGTTATTTAAGCTACATTATGGCGGAAAAGCAAGAGGATGAAGTTTATGCTTTGGGTGTTTTTGATGGGCTTCACATGATTGAAGGAGAATATTATTTGCAGGTAAAAGACTCAATGAGGTGTGGTGAGTTGTGGAACATTCTTTTATGGAAGGGAGCATAACAGAGATCCATATCTGAACTGGCCAGGATATTGTTCTGCCTAAAGCAAAGCTGATGGCTCATTTCACCAACAACTAGATTTCCAGCTAAACTGTCCTTCTTACTGGCATCTTTCACCACACTGGAGGGCAGCAGGCTATTTAGAAAGTGCAACAAAGGCCACATGGCACATATATAGCTTTGTCATTCAGCTTCAGTATCTGATGCCTGAAGCATCTGCTTCATTGCCTAAGGATAGGGCTGGCCTTGATCTGTGTGAAAAAGTATTTTCTACATTCAGTGTGACAAAGCCATCAGGGATACACACAGACAAAAAAAGACTGTTCTTCCATCTTTTTTCCATGTTTCAGTCAGAACCCTTCTATGAGATTATTATAGAAGAATGATGTATGACACTTCTCATAGGACAAATCTTTTTTAGGTAAAAGACTGAAATAAAATATGAACTATTTACAACAGCTTCATGATATCTGAAAGAGTCAGAGGATCCTGAAAAGGCTTGCTAGAGTGGTATGCCAAGAATTTTTTAAAGGACAGATTACAAAATAATATTGAAGGACCTAGTGCCAAGGGGTCTGCTTTCTTCTTTGTTCTTCCGCTCTTTTCCTTCTAGTCTTTTGCAACCTTCTGAACGTATACTGTCCTACATTGCTTGAGCTTGTATAAATCCCTCTCGGAATCTTTTCAGGTGAAGGAAGGGAAGTAAAAACAATTTTAATACATAAATATTTAGTAGTAGTGTAGCTTGTTCCAGCTGTTGGCTGTTTTTCTTATAATTCTGGATGACCTGGTTCCATATAAGCCTTTCTTTCCCTCTTACTGTAGATCTGCACACTACTGAAGTGTAACAGCACAGATCTGAAATCGTGTGGCCAGCGAGTTGATACCGCTGCTACCAGGTTCAACTTCTTTTCCCTCAGTGGCTCATTTAACACTAATTATGTGTTTCCTGAAGTGCTGCTCACTGGGACCCATCTGGCTCCTGGAGAATTTAAGGTAAGCTTCAAACTTCAGTAAGCATATTGGCTTCTTGAGATATTTTTAGGTTAAAAATAAGTCCCTTGAAAAATACATATATAGTTACAAGAATGGAATTGTGATTAAGTTAAAAGCATATCTGCAATTTCACTTGTCTCTATGGGAGGGCAACGAGTTTCTCTAATATCACCAGTTAAGGAATCCGTCATGTGGGTTATCCAATGTACAATTCTCCCCCAGTGAAGAAGACTTGCACCTATTATACGAGCAAGTAACCACAGGACAACCAACAGGGGTAGGTGAGGAAGGGCCTTTGCTGGAGGGGGTGAGACAGACAGACAGACAGAAACTTTATTTTGGTCATTAACCAATAAAAATATGTTCTGTAAAACAAACAAAACAAAATTATTCTCTGACATCAATAACTGTTAGCAACCATGTGTGGGCAAAGCTTACGCAAAAGTAGCAGAATGTTGCTACTTTTAGAGAAATATATTTATCTTGGTTGTTTAACAGATAATGCAAATAAAAATTATCAGAGTGCCCTGGAAATATAAATAAAAGGGGGGTGATCAGCTGCTGGTGAATATCCCTGTAGAACTGACAATTCAAAAGAACATGGGTTATGGTTTCTATAGCACCCATGTCACGGGGGCAATGCTGGGTTTTGTATGGGCTTTTCCTATACTTCCCTTCCAAAACAGCTGTGGGGAGGACATTTAATTGGGCTAGAGATAAGCTCTCCTGAATTTGGGGACTGTAATATGATATAGGTACAAAACTGGTTTGGGTGCTAAGATTTGGTTATGAGCAATTATATTGTGAGAAAAAGCAGGAGTTTCTATTTGACCTTCTGTATCTAAGATCCTTTGTCTTAACGTTAATCTGGCTTGTTCTAACTCTAAGGTTAAAATGGCATCACTGGAGAAACCATAAAGACTTAGTTTCTTTTGAATGGCTATTTCCCAAGAGGATTTGAAGCTATCTGCCAGTATTAGATGGGTCAGTCCACTGGGGTTGTGATGTAATTTTAACCAGTAGGTAAAGATATTTATCCAGAGGTTGGATTCGAGTTTGCTGACTCCTGCTTCCCATCGAAGTACAGCATTTGGAATACAGTGGGTAACTTGGAAGATGTTTTTTAGAAATTTTATTTGTATATTTTCTAAGGTAACTGGTCCTGGAAGGGATGAGGGCTTCACCTAAGTCAGTCTAAACTGGACCAGATTAGCCTGTAGGCCATGCGGGTCCTATATGGTTGTATACTGAAGTATTCAGCCACGAAAGGCAGATTGAGTCCCAATGCTCTTAATTTCTAAGCTTATAATAAAGAGACTGTTTGACAGTGTCTTGCTAGAGGAAACTTCTGTTATGCTAGCCATCGGGGGTCCATGCTATAGTGTTGGTCTATAGTGAGAATCAAAGAGTAAATCCCGGTACCTCAAGGCTGGTTTCCTATTTGAGCTGAGTTCTAATCCTTCTCCAGTACACGCTAACAATGTGTGACAAAAGGACTCTGCTAAATATCACCTGTGGTTCTGGCTGCAAAGGGTGCTGGGATGTGAACCATAGAGGCACATTTTGTTCCAAGCAAACAAACAAACAAGGCAATTTCCCCTCCAAGATCAGTGAGTTATCAGGTGCTCTCTTTATTTGGAACAGGCCAGTAGATGCTGATGAAAATGGATTGTTTTGCAACTCAGATGACAAGCTGCAGAAGGCAAAACACACACACACATCAAAAAAACCCCAACTAATTGGAAGCTGCTGTACTTGATTTTCAGTGATTGAGTTCTTTGTATTCTCAGACACATTCCTTCTCCTATAACAGAGCTTTTGCACATGTGATTTTTAGACCTATACTTTTTTATCTCCAGGTTTTGCCTGATGGACGGATAATAAGTGAGAAAGGCCTGTCAAAGCCACTCTTGTCTATGGCTCTTTTTGGAAGATGGTATGAGAAAGACTCTCCACACCCCACCTCCACTGCACCATGAACTTGCTCTTCATGATTTGCTTTCCTTTCACGTGGTCGGTATTCTGTGCCTGGTAAATATTTTTCTAGACACAGAAATTATGTCTATTTCCTAACATTTCTAGTACTCAAACAGCAAAAGCCAAAGTGAAAGATAATCAACATTCCAACATGCATAGGATCCAAATGGATGCTTCAAATTATGCAATCAACTTTCTTCATCCATGAAATTTTACGGGAATCCATATGTTATTCCCGTCTCTATATAAATGCAGGGTACTTTTCATCACAACTTCCATCTTTTCCCCTTCCACCACCAATCTGGTGAGCAGAAAAAGAAAGGACAGTACCCAGTCCCTGTTGATTGGTAATTTCCTGCATTTGTACATCATTGCTCTGGAGAGCATCAGGCTATATTTTATAACCAGGAGCAACTGTGTTTCAGTATAATAGAAACAAAATTAAACAAATAAGTATTGTATTTTTCAATAATCACAATATCATGTTCATGGTAGGATGGGGGCTGATCCTATATGTCAGTTACTATGCCAGGTATAAATGTTCAGGCAACTAATCTGTTTTGCTTTGCTGATTGGGGGAGAGAGTATCTTCCCAGAAAAGGTCAATGTTGACGAATAAGTTTCCCCTCTCCTCTTAGTATCATTGTCATGTCTGGGGAGAGGAAGGTATGGGTAATCCAATCCACACTTCAGGATTTATCAGTTTTCAGTTATTTATTTATAACACTCTCTATTTATCCTGAACCCAAGGAAATGTGTTTGAATTCCTCAAGTCCCATCAACGGAATTGTTGTACCAACTGAATATTGAATGACGCTAGATTACCACATAGCTGTTTTGACCAAGTGTTGGCATCTTCTTTATTCTCCAATTCTGTTATTCAAAGCCTTAAAAGTCCTGTACTCACAGAAGCTAGCAGCTAAGTTTTTGAGCCCCATTTTTCTTTTTTGCTAATCAGCTTGATAGGCAATTTACTTCTAAAAGTCACCCTGTGAATGCTTAGTTGGAGTGGAAAGACCACTGTGCAGTGAATAAAATGTTCTGAATTTTCTTTTTCTGTTTATGTGACTTACTTTTCTTAAAATAAAACACTTGGTTTACTTAAGCAAGTCTCCCTGGCTTACTTGGACACACATATTGTGGCCTAAAAGGCCAGTTTGTTATAAACTACTGGAATGTGATATGTAAATCTTAAAAGAATTATGAGCAAGACAATATCACTGTGCTGAAAGCAAGAAAGGGATATGTTTTGCCTAGGACCAGTCCTATCCTTATGCAATATGAAGTGACTGTCTCAGGGATTTGGGATATCCTGAAAGCGGAGCAAACTGCTATTTTATGTATTATTGTTTATTTTTATTATTGTTGTTATTGCTATTGTTATTATTTTGGTGTCTTCAAGGCATTGTTGACTCCTGGTAACTCCCTGGACTAATCCCTGTTTTCTTGGCAAGATTTCAGAAGTGGTTTGCCATTGCCTGCTTCCTAGGGTTGAGAGAGAGTGCCTGGCCTAAGGTCACCCAAGCTGGCTTTGTGCCCAAGGCAGGACTAGAACTCCCAGTCTCGGTTTCTAGCCAAGTACCTTAACCACTACACCAAACTTGTTGTCTTTATTTATTATACTTATTATGCTACCTGGTTATTTTGAAATACAAGTTTTATGTCTAATAATTGTGGGCCTTTTATATGTAAATCCAGAGTGTTGCCTGAACCACCAGCCTAGTACTTATTCCCTGGATATCCTTCAAGTGTTCGGGAGCCAATGAGCTGAAGCACTTAGACTGTTAGGCTCAAGGATGCTTAATAACACATCTGATATCCTATCACCATATATACAGTCGTGTGAAAAAGAAAGTACACTCTTTGAATTCTATGGGTTTACATATCAGGACATAACAAAAATCATCTGGTCCTTATCAGTTCTCAAAAGTAGGTAAATACAACCTCAGACGAACAACAACACATGACATATTACACCATGTCATCATTTATTTTACAAAAAGCCAAAATGGAGAAGCCATGTATGAAAAACTAAGTACACCTTATGATCCAGTAGCTTGTAGAACCACCTTTAGCAGTAATAACTTGAAGTAATCATTTTCTGTATGACTTTATCAGTCTCTCACATCATTGTGGAGGAACTTTGGCCCACTCTTGAGGTCCTGCCCAGTATTTCAATCGGTTGAGGTCTGCCCTTTGACTGGGCCATTGCAACACCTTGATTCTTTTCTTTTTCAGCCATTCTGTTGTAGATTTCCTGCTGTGCTTGGGATCATTGTCCTGTTGCACAACCCAGTGTCAGCCAAGCCTTAGCTGTTGGACAGATGGCCTCACATTTGACTCTAGAATACTTTGGTATACAGAGGAGTTCATGGTTGACTCAACGAATGCAAGGTGCCTAGGTCCTGTGGCTGCAAAACAAGGCCAAATCATCACCCCTCCACCACCGTGCTTGACAGTTGGTATGAGATGCTTGTGCTGATATGCTGTTTGGTTTTCACCAAACATGACACTGTGCATTATGGCCAAACATCTCTACTTTGGTCTCGTCTGTCCAAAGGTCAGTGTTCCAGAAGTCTTGTGATTTGTTCAGATGCAACTTTGCAAAAACCTAAGCTGTACTGCCATGTTCTTTTTAGAGAGAAGAGGATTTCTCCTGGCAACCCTTCCAAACAACCATACTTACTCAGTCTTTTTCTAATTGTACTCTCATGAACTTTAACATTGAACATGCTAACTGAGGCCTGTAGAGTCTGAGATGTAACAGATTTTTTGCAATTTCTCTGAGCATTGCACAGTCTGACCTTGGGGTGAATTTGCTAGGATGCCCACTCCTGGGAAGATTGGCAACTGTCTTAAATGTTTTCCACTTGTGAATAATCTTCCTCACTGTAGAATGATGGACTTCTAATTGTCTGGAAATGGCCTTATAACCCTTCCCAGATTGATGGGCAGCAACAATTGCTTCTCTAAGATCATTGCTGATGTTTTTATCCTTTGGCATTGTGCTAACACACACCTCAATGCTCAAGACCAGCAAACTCCTAAAACTTTGGCTTTTATAGAGGTAGTCACACTTGCTGGTGATCAGTTGATCAAGGGCATTTGATTAGCAGCACCTGGCTGCTACTTAGCCTCTTCATACCTATGGAAGCAGTAAGGGTGTACTTAGTTTTTCACACATGGCTTCTCCATAGAACTCAAAGAGGGTGTACTTTCTTTTTCACACAACTGTAGTTCCACTGATCCCAAGATTACCATTGTCAAAATCTATTCTGCTACTTTAAATAATTCAGCATCTTAGACATGGATCCTCTCATGTGACTGCCCCCTCCTGACTCCATCCATAGCATCAACCACCATCAGAGAAAGAGATCAATATTTTACTTGCTATACATAAGTCATTATTGCATTATGTTTCAATTCCCAAACCAACATCAATTCTTAAATAACCTTTGCAAAGTTAATCATTTTTTCCGAAATAAATGAATGTAAAAAGGAACTCTTAAAATATCTCCCAAGTAATCTGCTTCCAGATGGGCAATTTTAAAATATGCTTTATTATTTGCTCTTCTGTTCTAAGCTAGCAACTGGCAGTATGTTGACCCCCAACTCAACATCATTCAAGCCAGGTCATGCACATCCAGAATCATTGAATCATAGGATTGGAAGGGTTAATCACAGTTAACTCATTTTCTTGAGAATGGATGTAAACATTTAAAAAGCTCTCTCAAAAGCAAGTTCTGAGAAAAAACATGCTTTTGATTTTGACATGTTCTGCTCATGCCTCCCTGCTCCAGTTAACACTTCTTTAGATCCATCCTCATACTTTTCTAGTTTCTCTCTTTCTATGCCAGCGATTCAAGAAATACCATGAGATCCAGATTGAAATTATGGGTAACTTTGTTTCTCCCCCCACCAAAAAACCAGACAAAACTCATCAGGTTTCAGTGAGAGGTCTAATCAGCATTCAGCCACATACTAGCTGCCTAACATTATTAGAAAGGCAGTACACTGAATGTTAGTTGAACCCCGGCAAAATCCAACGGACCATCCAATCCAAGCCAGTAACAACTCCTTCCAGCTATTTATCCGGGCACAGTCTTGGACAGCCTCAGGTCTTCTGGAAAGCCCAGCCAGGAAGTCGAACAAGGAACAGAAGCTTGCAGAACTGTCAGAGAAGGCAAGTGGGTGAAACAGGATTGTAGGTTATCTGTCTTGTTTGCTTCGAGTTGCGTTTTGTTTTGAATTAAGGTAATTGCTTTAAAAACGTATTCCGTTGTAACTATCGGGTGCTAAACAACATGCATTTCTTGTTTACGACTGATGGTATCGCTTACTGTAGCTCTGAAAACTTCTGTGGTTGGGTGAGGAGGAGCACCGGCCGTGTAAGTTTACCAGCCCGGAGTTGGCTGAAGAATCCTTTCCGTCCCAGTGTGATATTGGCAGCGCACAAAGAAGTTGTCAAATATTACTAGGAGGCAGAGGGTGGGAAAGAGACATGCACAAAAGTCCCCCAGCTTCAAAGTTAGCGGGATGGGAGTGATGTCGCAAACAGCAGAATGACGTTGGTGCGTCTTGTGTGCCTTGAGCGTCAAGGCAGAAGGAGATGCGTGGAGAACTCAAGGCATGGAGAACTTTGGTTCAGGCATTTGCCCTTGGATGCTCTTGGGAAGTGGGGGATTTAGCAAGGCAGTCCTGGGTTCAAATCGCCTCTTGGTCAAAGAAGCTCTCTGGGTGACTTTGGGCTGGTCTCTCTCAGCCCTGCCTACCCTGCAGGAGTGTTGTTGTGGGGAGCAGGGTGCATGTTGCCTTTGGTCCTGAAAGGTGTGATATAAACCTAAGAAATGAATAAATATGAAAAGGGAGATGATGTAAAAAGGAAATGGGGTGGGGTGGGGTGGGGCGATGGAGCTTGGGGAAAAAAATAAAATTCTTTTATAGCTGAATTCTTATTGAGGAGGAAATCTTTAAAGACTATGCGGAAGACTGTGCTGTCTTTGTACAAATCTGTTCAGGTAAAGTTAACATTTTTAACATGTTGGATGGTCATGATGGGTATTTTATAAAGTAAGAGCAGTAAGGGAAAGGAGTTTATTATGTTACGTTAATCTAGAGAACCTAAGTTTCAGGCTATATATTTAATACAGGTATATTTATAGGAAAATAGTACAATATTCCTTTTTTCTTAAAGAGGAAGAAGGCTAAGAACAGTAGTATGCTTGTTTGCTCAGACTAAATCCAACCATACAGATTTAACTGTTCCTCCCTTCCTTTGGGCTATTTTAATTAGAGAAAACACACAAGTAGCCTTGGAGGCATAAAAAAGATCAAAGTGCAGCAGGCAGTTACTGATTTCCAGGAGCCCTCTTCGTTTCAAAACAGCTAAAACAATCATAGTATCCAGGGTCACCTGGCTAGGGATATAAACTTTCCCAGCACTCTGTCTTCACTCGTCATACCTTTTTGATCTTGTTTTCTCTCTCTCCAGTCTGTAAGGACATTGCAATGGTTTCCTTTCCATCTTTGCAACATGCTCTTATTTTCATTCTCCTGGGGGGCCTCGGGGCTTTAGCCTTGGACAAATACACTGCAGCAGTCTATGAGCATGCAGTCATACTGGCAGAAACCACAGAGAAGCCTGTTTCCCCTGAAGATGCCTTGAAATTGATGAACCAAAATATGGATGTCTTAGAAGATGCCATCCAAAAGGCAGCAAAGCAGGTACTGGGTGCCACTGGCTAACATGCATTTGTTGGTAAAACGGTTGTCCTGCAAGGGAAGGAGTTTGACCTTCACTTCTTTTGACAGGGTGCACACATCATTGTGACTCCAGAAGATGGCATATATGGATTTTTTTTCACTCGAGAAACAATGTATCCTTACCTTGAGGACATCCCAGATCCACAGGTCAACTGGATTCCGTGTACTGACCCCAAAAGGTATCTTGTGCAGTCTCAGTTTAAAGACACTTGGATGTGGTAGCCTTCTCTCAGGTTTGTGTTTCAATATTATAATGTATACATGCTGACAAGCTCAAAGTGTCTTGAAGGAAGGGAGGATCTTTCCACTAGCATAGCATTTAACACATGCATTAGACTTTACCTGTTAGCATCTGTACGTACTCCCAAATATGTTGAACTACCATATCCATCCACTCTGACCAGCATGGCCAGGGCTTATGCTGATATCTGTCAGCTAAATAGACTGACATGGATTCAGTCTAGGCTGAAATAATTGTCAGCAATGCAATGATTAGTATCTGAATATATATTTTTATAGCAGCCTTTCTCCATAGAGCTCAGGCAGTGCACGTATTCTCCATTTCTGTTTTTATAGCTACTCAAGGAATAGGATGAAAAATGGTATCTGCTTTAACATTAGCCAAAATGTTTACAGCAGAATGCAAACTTGAACTCAAGGCAGCACCTAGCCAGCCTTGGCTGATCTTGCGAAAGCTAAGCAGGATCAAACCAAGTAAGTACTTGGATGGGAGGCTACCAGGAAATCCCAAGGTTGTAGGAAAGACTGAGAAATGGAAAAAATGTCCCAGAAGGCAATTATAAATTGCTTCCATTTTGCTGAGAAAACTACATAAATACATCCATGTAGTCACTAGAAGTCAAGCCTGAGTCAAACGACATGCCAAGCCCCAGTACATCACAGTAGTTCACTCCCATTTTAAATGTGTTCTTTTTAAGAAATTGTAGCAAGGATCTTTGCTTGCTTAGATGCTCAGGAGTGAAAGAAGAGGAAATTGGTGGGGGGTGGGGAGTGGTAATTTATTAGGTCAAAAGAAGATTGTCACTGTTCCCTTTTTCTTATGTTCAGAGAGGATGATGGTGTGGAGAACAGAATCATGCCAGACCTACACATGCAGGAATGCTTAGCTTTTCAAGTTTAGCTAAGGACAGTTAAGTGCTACCACGAAGCTCGGCATGACTCCCAAAGAGGAATTTTCGTTGATAACTTGCTCCTACAGAGAAAAGCATAAGCAGTGTGTTGGCAGAGCCAGCTATATCTAGTTTGCTACCCATCCTCATCTCTTGCAGAGACCTTAAGAAACCTGGCATTTTTGTCAATATTTAGCACCTCACCAAGCAACTGGGTATTGTCATTTTTTCACCCCTGCAAAATTTCAATGCCTTGGTCAGAAACACATTTTGGCATAAGGAAAAGGCAGCATTTGGTAACCTGAGAGACACAGTTTGGCAAAAAAGAAAGGGGGGAGGGCAGAGCCTTGGTGAATTTTTAACAGAGAAAGACAAAGCAAAACAAAACTGGAACAAAAATCTCTTTAAAGCCAGAAATACTTTTTAAGGCAATAAAATTATTTTTAATCAAGTTTTAATCAAGTATTTATTAGAGCCATCTCCTATAAAAGACACCAATTACTTATGAAAGCCATAGAGCATATTTGCAGGGGCTTATCTTTTTTATTAAAAAAAGTCTGGGAATCTAGATTTAAGCAGCTTGTTGGCTTGGTGCTACTCATGCTTGTCTGTTTCCACAAATTTCATAATGCATGCAGAGATTCCCTTTCTAGCCTTTACTGACACACAAACATATACAGAAATATTGCAACCGTTATTGCCAGGAACATACCCACATTCATTCCTGGGGGCCCCCTGATTGCTTTCTAGACAATCTCCCCCCCCCCTTTTTTTCAGTCTGGGGTAAAGAGGTAGTTTCTGATTGTGCATCAATAATAGATTAGAGAAGGAATGAACACTGTAAGGGCCCTGGCAAATACAGAGCAGAGCTGATCCAATGTTATATCAACATAAAGTATACTTGCAAATGAATTTGCTGCGAGGGTGGAGGGAGGAGAAGAAACAAGCGGTCATTTCACAGCTATCCAAAACAATCCTGCTGCTGCTTGGCCAGATATGATAAATTTTCTGGAATGTGCATTTCTTTGGACTACGTTTTTATTAAATCCAGTTACAGCAAGTAGATGAAGAAATTATGTACATTGGTTTACTTGTTTATTGAAAATGGGGAAATAAATGGAGAAATTTTAAGTCATGTACATTTGGTAGAAAGTGTACAGACAGTTGTAAAGAATTAATGTTTATCAAAGGCAAAAATGGCTTCTACCCACTTTGTTACATGGAATGAAAGCTGGGTATGGTAGGAAAAACATAACAATAATTGAATGTAGAGGAAATAGTGTGCTACTCACACAAAAAGCGATAGAGGCAGGAGTGAACGGCTTCTGAATAAATATGGATTGAATACAAGTGAGGGACCAGTATGAATGAAGTAGGTTGGGATGCTTTGGTTATACAGCAGGACTGAATGAGGATCAAACTGCAAAATGAATATACAGTGGAAGAGTGAATAGGTTGAGAGGAAGGGGAAGAATGAGAAAGTCAAGGTTGGATGGAGTTGATATTTTAAAAAAAAGGAGATGAGAAGTTTAAAAAACAAAAGGCATATGATATATACAGAGTTGGTAGACAAATCAGAGTTTGTAGGGATAGAAAGATATGGAGAAGCACAATGAATGGTATTGCTGTAATTAAATGTCCTCTTCTTTCATCTCCTGCCTTTAATTCTTTAGTTACTATTTCTTACTCCTTTTCTACTCCTTGTATAGCATTATTGGCCCCATGAGGGTACATGTGTATGTATGTGCACATTCATTTCATCTTCTAGAAGTTATCTCAACATCTGGAGGACTCCAAGTGCCAGAAGACAGCACTTCATAACAGAAGGAAAAGAACAGTATGAAACTCTGGCATTATTAACCAAATCACGTTAATAATGTAAATAAAATCATGTAATTGGATGTAGTATGTTCTCCTTTATGGAAACAATCTAAAGAAGAGGGCTTATGATCATCAAATAACAACCACATATATCATTCCTAAGATAAAATGTACTGTATTGTGTTGCTGGTTCAGTTTTAACTCTTTGTCCACCACCTAGAGTCATTGTTGTGAGATAGGTGGCTATATACATTGTATAAATAAAGAGAGTTAACTGATTTTGTTTAATCTCTGTCCTTATAGATCTGTGTTTGAAGTCTCACTGCCAAAAATTGCTGGTGAGGGCATGGAGCAATTTGGAATGGGGAAGAAATTAGGTACATTTGTTGCACTAAGCCGTTATTTGCTTAACTGTGTTTTATTAAATAAACCATAATTTGATGGCTTTACACTGCATACTAAGACCTAAACTATGATCTACAACTTACACTTACTGGATTCATACAATACCAAACAAATAACTTCATAAATCACACATTGGAATTTATAATGATATACTAATTTATATCGTTATAAGTTCCAAATATCTCTCAGTAGAGAGCCAGTGCCAGGAGAATTCCTTTCATCTTTTCCCCAGTGAACTGGTTTTCCACTGATTGAGGCTGTACCAATTACTACCCGTATCTTTTTCTCTTAGATGGAAAAACATTTTCCTGAATCAATTTCAAATAGAAATATAGCTTGAAGGGACAAGATTTCATAGCATCTAAAGCTCACCGATTCCAACTTAGCAACCTCCTGTGGTGGTTCTTCCTCTTTTCTCTTTCTTATTTTAAAAGAAAAGCCCTCACTTTCTGTATTATGTCCTTCAGCATGGAGATAAACTTCCAGTATTCCCTTGTACTAATCCTTCATTTCTGTGATTCTTCATGTTTAGATTTGGACCTGCTCCAGTACAAGAAAGGCTGAGCTGTCTAGCAAGGGACAATTCGATCTATGTGGTTGCCAATATTGGGGATAAGAAGCCATGCAATGACACAGACCCAAAGTGCCCTAGCGATGGCCGCTATCAGTACAACACAAATGTTGTCTTTGATTCAGATGGAAAGCTGGTGGCACGATATCACAAGGTAAGGTTACAGATTTCACACTTTATTTTTAAGAACTGGTTATTTTGCCACAAGCCCTAAGCACCTCCCTTTAAAAGTTCATTTTACTTTAAACATCTGAGGCTGAATATATACACTAGAGCATATTTCAACTTAGAGACTTCAGAGGGATAACTGAATTACATGTAGCAAAAGCTTTAGCATGTAAATTTTGCAAAACATATATATATATATGGTGGAACAGAGCTCTGGGTATCTGATGAAATGCGCTTCTAATTTGGCAGATTATTTTATTTATTTATTTGTTTGTTTGTTTATAATAGATTCCCCCCTTTTTTAGTTTCCTTTTTTATTAATGAAATTTAATAAAGATAAAAATAATACAATCGTGACAATACAATGAAAGATAAAAATGATAAAAATAAACCTAAAAAAAGGAAAAAGATAAAGATTTTATTATTTTAAGATTTTATTATATTAACTAGTTCAGCCTTTAACATATTATTAAAGCTAAAAATAATGTTGCTCTGTCTTCTCATTTCTACAATATAAAGCTATTTCCAAAATCAACTAAGAAAAACACCCTGGTGCTCCAGAGATTCCAAAAGGAATATGGTGGGTTCACGTTTGATCTCTTTAATCTATAAATGCAACCTTCATATCCTAGGGGGTAAAGATTCTGGCTCCATATACCCTTTCACATATCATTCAGGAAATGCCAGCAGTGTCCTAGATTACATCTGTGTCTCACGAAACAAGTCTGGGCTCTTTTCAGACATTCAAGCCCATGCGAGAGAGGACAGTGATCATCAGTCGATTACAGTTTGTTTTCTAGCCAGATCTGACACTAGACCATCTATGCCACATGATAAGAGGCTATTAGCAAATATTGAAATTAGGCAGAACAAAAGGCTTAGGTGGGCCAACGTAGATACTAAGGCGTTATCTACCTTTCTAAACTCAGAACAGGCCCAGTCCTGGAGAAACTCTATCTCTACCCCTACCCAATGCCCAGATAAGATCCTGATACAATACTCCTATCTGACTACCTCGTTGAGGAAATTCCTAATTGATAAAGCTCCTATTAGAAATCATTACCAATCCAGTATAAACTGGTTTGATTCCGACTGTTTACATTCTAGAAAACATTTGAGGATAGCAATGCGACTGGCCCAGAGATATCCTAGCTTAAAAAATGTTACAAACTAGGCGTGAATATAAGAAACTCATTATGTCTAAAAAAGCCCTTTATACTGCTAAATTATGGGCAGATTTGGAACTCTCAGCAAAAGGAACTAATTCTATTTTTTTCTGGAAATCCGTTTCGGGTCTATTGAAGGAGTGCAAATTCCAACTTGATATTCCTATACCTGCCTTAGCTTTGGAGGATTTTTATACAAGCATGTTTACAGACTCAAATCAGAGCCTCCCACGAAAGAGATTAACTGAGCCCACATATTTTGAAAACCTCCCTCTTTGGCCCCCTGTGTCAGTAGCTGAAGTTAAATCTATTATCCAATCCTTGAAACCTAATAAGGCCCCAGGAGAGGATTTTTTACCTCCAGAACTCTTTAAAACTCATATTGACTGGTGGGCCCCATTACTTGCAGGTTTGTTTTCCTACATAAAAAATACAGGATTTATTCCAGTAGGGTAGGAAGTTGCAGTTGTCGTCCCTATACACAAAAAGGGAGACAGATCTGACCCTCAAAATTATAGACCAATAAGTCTCATCGTAATTGTAGCGAAAATGTATGCTAAACACCTCTTGAGCAAAATAGAGGATTGGGTAATTAGGACAAACCTCTTTGCAGAGGAACAAACTGGTTTTAGACCAGATCGCTCTACATTAGATAATTGTTTTAACTTATATCACCTTATTAGAAAACAACTGGCTAGAGGCAATAAACTGTTCACTGCTTTTATAGATCTAACTGCAGCTTTTGACTCCATAAATAGAAATATCTTATGGAAGAAATTGATTAACTTAAATATGGAGCCCAGATTCTTATTTCTGGTAAAGGCCCTTTATTCAAATACCCACCTAAAAGTACGAACTGGTGTAAATGGCTCCTTAACTAAGAGCATCCCCACTCATAGAGGTGTTAGGCAGGGTTGTATCTTAGCTCCAATGCTTTTTAATCTTTACATAAATGATATGCCAGGGTTCCTGCGTACCCCAGACACACACATGTTAAAAATTCATGGTACATTTGTAAATGTTCTTTTATATGCGGATGACATGGTTTTAATGGCATACTCTCAAATAGGTCTGAGAAGACTCTTGAAAAAGCTAAATAATTATTGTGTTTCTAACTCTCTAACTACAAATAAATTCAAATCTAAAGTGATGGTTTTTAGCAAAAAGAGAGTGAAATACAATTGGCAGATAAAGGGAGAGCCAACAGAACAGGTGAATTCTTTTACCTATTTGGGAGTGGTTTTTACTGATACTGGAGCCTGGGAAAATCACTTTCGAAGGACAGCAGGGAGGGCTGAGGGCTGTGCCAAAAGTTTACTTAAACTGTATAATTATAAATATCCTGGCACACTGACCCCTATACTGAAAGTATTTAGAGCAAAAATTGTGCCAGTGTTGACCTATGGCGCGGAAGCGTGGGGCCTTGCAAAATCTGTCGCACTTGAACATGTCCAGACACGTTTTTTAAGAAATATATTGGGAGTTGATAAGAACACGTCAGCCCCTGTGATCAGAGCAGAAACAAGTACCCATTCTATACAGAGCCAGTCAGTAATTAAGGTCTTTTCTTATTGGCAGAGAGTCCATTTAATGGATTATGATAGGCTTCCCAAATTATGCCTGTTGGAACAAATAAGTATGGACCTCTCCATATCCTGGCTAAAACATCTTACTAAAGTTATCTCACAATATGGGCTTTCTGCTCAACAGGTACTCATAAATACCTCGCAGGCAAAGGATATTTTTAAACAACGAACCCTGGATATCAGTGTCCAAACGGACATGGAGGAACTGGCTAAAAATGGGTCATTAAAATGGTTAGCTAAGAATAAAATTACCTTTAATTCTGAAAAATATCTGCCGATAAGTCTAACTCAAAACCTAAGAAGGGCCTACACTAGAGCTAGGTTTGAATTACTGGACTCCATGGTCAAATATGGTCGTTTCCATCATGTGCCTTATGATGAGAGGCTATGCATATGCGGGGACCCAGCCATAGAAGATATTGCCCATGTTTTGTTCGACTGTAAACTTTATGACTCACTTAGGCTTAATTATTTGTCCTCTCTGTTGGAAAGAACAGTCCATTGGGACTCCAAACACAGATTATCCTATTTTCTTTCGGGCATAAATATCTTTATTGTGGGTAGGACTGCCAAGTTTGTGGACAAGGCAGTTCAGTTGAGAGCCCGATATGTAGAACAGATTGGAGTATCATGTAGGGGTGATGGTCTTATATGAATCTGGATTATGATATTAGCGATACATTATTATTTTATAGTAGTATTATATTTTGTACTATCCCATTTTATTATTATAATATTTTATTGTATCATGGATTTTGTGTATTAGTTATTTGTTTCACCTTTGCTGAAGTTTCTTATTCTTGTTGATATGGTTGTAAGACTAATCAATAAAGATGAAAGTTGAAAGTTGAACTAAGAAACACATGTCTTCAATCCACTCTTTGACACCTGAAGCATTTTCTTTCCACTTACCTAGAATAAATATTTAGCTGAATCTAGTCTCAACAGAACCAGAGTTCTTCATAATATCAATAGTTTTGGAATGCAATTCAGCATCAGATTTACATATTTAATAATTATGTTTTCCTCCAATGATGTAACATATGTAATCAACATTGTATCAATGTTGAAACCAAAAAGGAGCCCTAAAAGAAATATTTAAATTAGATACTAGCAGTACAGAACCAAGATATATGAAAATGCAGGAGATCGCTGTAAGTGTGTCTCAGTTACATAAAGAAGATCTACTCATTGTGGTAGATGCTGATGCTACATTATTAATAGGCCCAGAGGTTCAGGAAAAATAGGTCAATTTGAATTTAATAAGTTCTGGATTTTTTCCTCTTATTTTAAAATATCTGCTTCACTTTCAGTTTCAATTAAAATGACTTGCGGATGGCTTTAAGTAAATGTTATGCTGTTCATAAGTTTACTTAAAAATACCTCATCTGTTTCCTAAATGTGTTATCTTTTAACAGTTTAATCTGTTTATGGAGGAACATCAGTTTGACTCCCCTAAAGAGCCTGAACTTGTAACCTTTGATACTGCCTTTGGAAAATTTGGCCTCTTCACTTGCTTCGATATCCTCTTCCATGATCCTGCTGTGGCCCTCGTTACCCAGCTCTCTGTGGACACCATCCTTTTCCCTACAGCCTGGATGAACGTCCTCCCCCATTTAACTGCTATCGAATTCCATTCAGCTTGGGCCATGGCCATGCAGGTCAATCTTCTGGCAGCTAATACTCACAGGCTTAGCAGGAATATGACAGGTAATGTACTGATTGAGATAAAAGGATTGATTGGTATTTGTTTCCATTCACTAGACATCTGAGAATCTCCAGCTGGTTGGAAATTAGCTTCCTTGAGACCTTCCTTAATGTACCCTTGCCAAAATTAAGATATCGTGGTGTGGAGTCCCTGCAGACAGAAATTCAGAGGGGAGGGCAGGCATTGCTATCACTGTAGTGTACAGAATACAGTCTTGTTTTCTCTTTATTCAGCTTCTACGAATAATCTATGATTAAGTGTATAAATAGTAACAGTCTAATTTTGCTTGATCCCTTTGTGTTGCTGATCATAAATACCAATTGTCTTTAAATTTTTGAGTGAGCCTAGAAATCTACTGATTCCTTAAGCAGAATGTAGGCTCTTCCCATTCTATTCATGCTCATCAAAGTAGAAAAAGGAAAGGAGAAGGCTGATAGGATGAATTCTTGGGTATACAAATACATTTGTTGGTCTTTTTTACAGTGTTATACGTGTGTATTTTATGGGGGCTGCTTTGTTAAATATATTTTGGGGTGGGTTAGAAGAAATAATGTGCATGTCTTGATAGGACAGGATGAAGCAATTACTTTTATTCCTGTCATTGTTAGGTAGTGGTATCTACACACCATCTGGATCCCAAGCATATCATTATGATGCAGAATCGGAGAATGGGCACCTTTTGGTTGCAGAAATCTGTTCCCGTCGTTCTTGTTCTCCCACCTATCTTCCTGCTATTAACTGGAGCTTGTATGCCACAACTATTGAACAATTCCCTGAGACCCATACTTTCCCTGGAATTGTTTTCCATGATGAATTCACTTTATCTAACCTCACAAAAGAAGCCGGCAATCTTACAGTGTGCCAGAAGACTCTCTGCTGCCATTTAAGCTACAGGATGACAGACCAACGAGAAGATGAACTTTATGTGCTAGGGGCATTTGATGGCTTTCATGTGGCCGAAGGAGATTATTACTTACAGGTCTTATTTTATTTATGGGGGAAAATGCAGGAGGGAAGGATGAAAGCCTAGATGCCCAGTAAAAATGCAGGGTGATGTCTGGATTAAGTTCAGCACTTTATTCCCACTGGAAACTTAGATATAATTTTCTAGTTTAAATGATTGATCATCTTGCACATGATGAATGAAAGTTTCTATTAACAAGACGAAAAGTCAATCCTAAATTTCTAACATTATTTATTTATTAAACCAATTTATATAGCCACCCATCTCACCACAGGTGGCTCTGGGCAGCATACAACAAAGCTAAAAACAATCAATAAATATATTAAAAATATAAAAATCAAAATAGAGGGATTTTGAGAGAATATAAAAATCAAACTAGAACTTGGGAAGATTGAGGGACATGTTCCATCACAAGGAGTTCTGGAAAGTTTATTACCATGCAAGGAGATACAGAACTACAGTAGAAGTCCATTGGAAGCTGGCATTGCCTGCCATAAGATTAGGAGCAGTCTTTAGTTTCATCCTTTAATTATTTGGTTTCTAATTAATGAGCCATATATTAGTTCATACTTTTGGTGGCTGTCTGGCATTTAATCATGCAAGAATGCATTGCAAGGATACATTACTGTTTGGATGACAGTCTCTGGAAGTGTTGATAATTGGAGTCAATGAGTCGTGAAAGTTTGGATAGAGGGTGGGGATCCTCCCAATGCTATTAAAGCAGACCTGTCTAGGCATTTGTTCTGCACAGAATGTTGGCCCATCTGTACACTATACCTGGTGACTAATGTATGGAATCAGAAGTTGTGTTTGAGATGATAGGGTCTTTCTCCCTGGCTGAGGTCCAACATTAATTTTGGATTTTGTAAGCCACCCAAAGTATATTGTAGTGGGCAGCCATAACAAATGTAATGAAATAAAATTAATTTAATGAAATAAACATGCAGCTGTCCAGGAATGGGCCTTCTGGTGGTAGCCCCTGACTTTGGAATAGCCTCTCCCAGTGAGCTTTGCCTAGCCCGCCCGCCCTCCTTCCCTTCCCTTGCTTCTATGCTATTGCACTCCAGACAGCTCTGAGAGGCATTGTCTTTTTGGCACCAAGCAGAGAGGCGTTTATTTTCCTGGCCATTTTAATCAACAAACCCATTGATTTGAAACACATTTGCTATTTAGACACTTGTTAACTACTCAGTCTGCTGATTGTATTGTTTTATTCGACTAGCATTTTAGTGTTATGTATCTTAATTGCTGTGATTTAGTATTAATTTTATTTGATGGTTTTGGTCTGTTAAAATCTGCCATGGGAAAATCTGGTTTTGGTTTTGAAAGGCAGTATAAAAATGGCAGAGTTCACCAGCATGTAAATGCCACACTGCTTTGGAGGGATAAGGGTGTCTTTTTTTATTTTTTACTTGCAAAGGCATTTCTCAGGCAGCTGAATCCCCCTTCTCTTTGGCAGAGGCTGAGCAGCACACAAAGCACCAGACTGCTTGGCATTTTTTTCTTGGCTTGGCTGGCTTGTTTTAGAGCAGTATTTTTCAAACTTGGCAACTTTTAAGATGTGTAGACTTCAACTCCCAGAATTCCCCAGCCAGCATGCTCGCTGTGGAATTCTGGGAGTTGAAGTCCACACATTTTAAAGTTGTCAAGTTTGAAAAACACGGTTTTAGAGAGAGCAACTGGTACATATCCAGCAGCACTATATTGAGATTTATACAGCTGCAACCCCTGTGATATGTCAGTATGACACCAGGAACTCCTCTCATGCCATGCTTACACTGTGCCTTCATCTACAAATCCTGAGTCAATAATCAGTAGTGTTTCTCCCACAGCCACCAACATTCACTTGGGTGTGTTCCACAGCAGTTCCTTGCTATGGAGGAGATTAAGACAATGGTTCGGCAGTTCATTTTCTGTTACTAATAGCCCAGTTCCTCTAAAACGAATACTTCTTCAAGGCATTCCTTGTTTGGTTTTCTTCCCCTTCCAGATATGCACATTGCTGAAGTGTGGAAGTACAGACCCTCAGAGCTGTGGCCAGTCAACCACTACTGCTCGTTCCCATTTTGATTTCTTTTCTCTCAGCGGCACGTTTAGCACAAACTACGTCTTCCCAGAGGTTTTACTCAGTGGGATTCATTTGGCCCCTGGAGGGTTTCAGGTAAGGTGGTCTTTCCCATCTTAAGTCTGCAAATATTGTTGGGCTGGTGTGAAACAAGCTGGGCTTGAATGGAAGCAGTGGGGAAACAAATCCCATCATGTGCTCAACAAGGCTTAGAAGGAGAAGGTGTCTTGGTCACCTCTTGGAGGCCAAAATGGAGTTCTGAGGAAAATGTGGCTCCTCACTGCTGTGTCTTTCACTTGAGTGCCTTGCTTGATTTATGTGTTTGTGTGGAGGCCACACACTGTTAAATGGGTCACATTCGTGTAGCTCAGAGATTGACCTGTATGGCATTTATATCTTGCCGTTATCTAAGGTTGTCACTAAACCAAAATAAGCAAGCAAAAGAAAATCCTGTATACATAAAGACAATACTGGACTTTTTTATATCAGAAGTAGGAAACTGAACTGTGTTCTTCCTACCTCGCTCCCTCAGGAAGCAGAGGACATTGGGGGTGGGGTGGGGGGGGAGGTGTTCAGGAAAGGAAAACAACACCCATCCAATCTTTCCTCTACTTCAGATGGGAAGGCCATGAAAGAGGATATTTTTCTATGCAGCAGAAGATAGGGAACAATTCTTTTCCTTTTGTGTGAAGTAAAGCGCTTCATGCAGGAAATAGTTATACAATATTACATAACTTGTTATATAGGTACAGTGTAATCTATAATTTTAGATTATGCCATATACAATGTAGGATGTCTTTTTCTAAATACTAAACCTTTTCACCAAGCACATGTTTAAACTGTTTTGTTGTGAGTAAATAGTTTGTCATTAACCATATCAAATGGCTTCAAAACAGATTATGTTTGTCTTATAGTTCTCTCACATAGAGCTAAAATCCTGTTGCTAATAGTGGCTTCTCCACATTTATCTAATTCAGGAATGGGGAACTTGTAGATCTATAGAAGTTGCTTAATTAAATCTCCCAGCAGCCCTAACCCACATGTCCAGTGATGAGGGCCCCTGAGAGTATTTCTCCATCTTGATCCAGTTTAGTAGTATCTACACTGATTAGCAGTGGCTCTCCTAGTTGGATTCTTTCCCAGCCCTATCCAAATATGTGGGTAATCACTCTCAGATCTTCTATATTACCAATAGAAGAGAAGAGTACATAGTTGTATGTAAAAGAGTACACAGTTGCATGTACATAGTTGCATGTAGAAGAGTACATAGTTTCTACGTACAGCACAGTATGTATATACAGCATAGAAACTATGCTGAATATCTTCTATATTCTAGAATATCTTCTAGAATCCTATATTCTATAAGAACTACAGCTCTCTTAATCCCCTACTTTAAAAAATGCCTCAACTCAGCAAGTAGGAAAAATTTATACCTTATCTAATTTTGCTGTATCACTGAAACCCTTTCATTCGTTCCTAGGTTTTGAGTGATGGACGACTGATCAGTCAGAATGGTACCTCTCAGGCACTTTTAACTGTGACACTTTTTGGGAGATGGTATGAGAAGGATTCTCCACCTATGCACATTCACAGTATAACCCTCTGAGCTATGAGTATGACGTTTCAGCAAAGCAGTTGCTTGATACTTCGTTGTTTGAGTGGTCATTAACCTTACAGGAATGGATAACTCATCTGAATAGCTGTGTATTGATGATGGATATATTGATACTATGTTTAATGTTGGCTGACAAATCGCAAGGAACACAAGTATCTCAAAGTTTGTCCTAATAAAGATGCAGCAGTGTAATAGTTCATAGTTACTGATTAGACTATTCATTAAAGCACACCACACATACAAGGTTCCTGGAAGAAAAATAGCTCGAAATAAGGATCCTCCTGGTTGTGCTGCATAGTACTGATTAGGGCAGATATTTGAAGCCACTTTAAAATACATCAAATTGTTAGGATTGTGGCTGTGCCAAAAGCACTTCATATCTTTGCGGGCCAGATACAGACCCAGAAATGACCCAGCCTGCCCCAGTTCATTCTGGGGATTGTTTAGTAAGAATCAGTCCTCTAATCAGAAGATATCCAAAAACCAGACTTCAGTCTTTCTGTAATCAAGAATGAGAAAAACTCAAACTGCTATAGCAGCTTTGTTTTTCATTAGTTTCAATCAAGAAGTTGGCTGGGTTGACATATTGACCCTGGCTTAGATTGTAATGTGAATCCCGCCAACGTTTTGACTGAAAATAATGAGCCATGCTAGTCAACACTCACATAGTTGACTGTGGCCTTCCCCCTACCCAGTGTCAGATGCTCCTTATTTGAGGCTGTTTTAAAAATAATCATGTTCTAGGAGAGAGAGGACATATATGTTTGTAGGAGTCTAAAAATATTGTCATTTTATCTAAGGCAATCAATTTGCTTTCCAAATAAATATTGAGAAGAATTTCTAAGTTGACATGAGTAAGCCTTTCTGCTGTATGATCATTAATGTACAGAAAAGGGAACTAAGTATGAATGAAAAGGTATGGTGAAACTATGCTGAAGAAAAAGTGCCTATAGGAATAAGAGTACTAGCTTCAGATGAGGGAGGGAAGGGAAGGGAAGGGAAGGGAAGGGAAGGGAAGGGAAGGGAAGGGAAGGGAAGGGAAGGGAAGGGAAGGGAAGGGAAGGGAGGGAGGAAGGAAGGAAGGAAGGAAGGAAGGCTGGCTGGCTGGCTGGCTGGCTGGCTGGCTGGCTAGTTGGTTCTTGGAGAATGAGGGATCAACGAAAGATAGTGATAATCAAATTAGGAAGCATGCACTCTGCATACAAGTACTCATAAGCAGCAATCATAGGCAATATCTTTAATAGAATCAACTAAAATGGCAGAAAAAATATGGTAGCATTTCAATTATCCAGAATTTTTTCTCCAGATGTAACAAAAAGGATATGGAGAAGAAGCAAAATGCTATTACAGCCAGGAGACCTGTTGCTTAAATGTGTTTGTGTGTGTGCGCGTGCACACGTCCCTTGAGAATCCAGAAGATGTAAATTGATGTTTCCTGTTTGGAAAATCGGCTAAGAAATAAAAATTCCATTACATAAATGTAGGGAGATTTAGAAGCGTTGCTTTGCATTTGTGTTACAGTGTGCAAAGTCAGTGTATCAGTAACAGTCTTACATTTGGTAATCAATGGTATTTCCATTTTATATGCTAAGCCAGATCCTTGATGCGACTGAGGGAGTTGAACTTTGAAATCCAGTCTGATCGTGATCTCATGGAAGTTGCAGGTCCCCATCTGCTCTTATTTTAAATATTGGCCTTGAGTGATCCTTAGCACCTATCACACCCTACACATTTCTCTAAATCATCCTTCCCCAACTCAGCATCCTCCAGCTGTTGGCATATAACTGCCAATGTCTAGTAGGGATGATGGGATTTGGAGGCTAACACCTTTGGAGAATGTCAGGATGGGGAAGACCAATATACAGTGGAACCTCGGTTTATGTACTTAATTCGTTCCGCGACTCTGGTCGCGACCCAAATTGGTCGCAACCCGAAGCAAATTTTCCCATAAGTTTCAATGTAATTAACGTTAATCCGTTCTGGTGTGGAGGACAGGGAGGCGGCTATTGCTTGGAGGGAGAGTCCCCCTCCCTACGACCACGTGTCAGGGGCAGAAAATGACCGCGGACCACGTGTCGGGCAGAAAAATGGCTGCGGACCACGTGTCAGGGGCGGAAAAATGACCGTGGACCACATGTCAGGGGCGGAAAAATGGCCGCGGACCATGTGTCAGGGGTGGAAAATGGCCGCGGACCACGTGTCAGGGGTGGAAAATGGCCGTGGACCACGTGTCAGGGGCGGAAAAATGGCCGTGGACCATGTGTCACGGGCGGGAAAATGGCCGCGGACTGTGTCACGGGAGGGAAAATGGCTCCGTATCCTGTTCATACCCCAAGGCAGAGTTCGCAAACCGAAGCAAAATTTTGCAGCCGGAGCTGGTCGTAACCCAAAAAGTTTGTTAACAGAAGCGTTCGTAACCCGAGGTTCCACTGTAAATCCTTCCTTTGAGATTTTACAGAAGAATTTTATTTAGTTACAACAAACTTTGTCTTAAAATGGATTGAACACACAAGAACAAATTTGTTATGCAAGGAGAGGAGGCAGGAAACCTGCTTTCTTGAAGACTGCACTTTAAAAGACTTACAAATCAAGCCTATACTTTAATCAATATTAAGTATGAATGCTGTCCCAGTTTACCATGCTTCCTTAAAGAAGCTTGATGGAAAGTCTTCATGACTTTGGAACGTGACAATAATTGGTCATAGTCCTTTCCTGGCCAAAAGAAATGCCTTTCTTTCTGTCAGTATTCCTGCATAGCAACCTTCGGGTGTTGCCAAGATAAACAAGAAGCACCTGTCCACAGTGCTCTGTTTCTTAGAAAAGCAGTGCTTTCAAAACGATGCATAATAGCCTTTAACTGATAAGCTGACAAATCAAAGCAAATTCTAAAAATATTAGCATTGCAAAAGGTAGTTAACTGTGTATTAACCTGGAAAGATGTTCACATTCAGAATAAAATATAATGGCAACTAAAGGCTTTTGAAGTTGTGATTTCATGTATTCTTGCATGTGTATAACTATTGTTAAATTTAATAGGGCTTATTTCTGAGTAGCACATTAAGGATTGTACTAAACAGTTTGTTACCCCAATGCTATGCAAGTAGCCATGTCATGCAGTGGGACTTGCCTTCCTTAAACAGTGACTTTCCTCCCCACCCACCTCTCTCCTTCAGATTTGAAAGAATCCATTTTACTGATTGATACTATACTATTAGTAGATTGAAATTGTTGGGTACATTTCTCTGTTTGTAAATTGTGCCATAAAACTGCTCAATTCTATAGCACTGCAAAAAAAAAGAGACAGTCTGGTTATATTTAAATTCCTGTCTGCAATCTACTTCTAAAGTAGCTATTTTTGGAAACCTCAGTGCAGATGTTGAGCAAAACCATTGCCCAACTTAACAATGAAATACTAATTAAATATTAACTATTGTAAGCCCTAATGATAAACTGAAGGATGAAGATTAAATTCTGTGAAAATAATGTTTTAAGAGTTAACAGTGGTGTGTAATAGAATCATCAGTGTGCTTGAAATGCTTCTGTAATTTCACTGTCCAAGGGCAAACTTAAATAAATAATAATCATTCTGCAGATTTTCAGCATGATTCATATTTAACCAAGAAAGGTCAACTGTCTGACAATTTTAAATAAGTAGTTTTCAATGTTCATATTTAAACTTTTTATACTCAATTAGTATGATCAATGTGCTTTCAGGTGTAAGATATGCAAATTAAGTTATCATAGCTATTTGCCTACTTTTGGCATACTTATTTCCATGGTCTTGATACATATTTGATAAAAAAAAAAACTTCCTCTACGCTGCAGGCAAACTTGTGCCTGGAAAGATTTATCATTTGCTTATCTTGTCTGAATATTTAATATTGACGTCATCATGTTAGTTAAGACTCTGCATCAGGCTGCAAATGAAACTCAGACTTGGTTGGACACGGCTTCAGTTACTTGAAGTTGAATGGCTGATAAGTCAAATGATATTTTGGGCTATTTTGGATGTATTGGTGCTCAAGAAAGATCTTATCTTAGCTAATGCAAATTGTTTTTGGGAGGTAAGATTTATTTCTAATCTGGGAATTTTGGTGGGAAATTTGTTACAAAAATGTTGAACAAGAGAAGTTTGCTTATTAACAGCACAGTGACAGAACTGGACAGACTGTAATTCATTTATTACTTTAAGCCTATTAAAACATGTCTAATGTAGCAGCCAAAAAAGTTTGAGTAAAGCCACAGTTTAAGAACTCTGAAAACGTAATTAATCTCCTGGCCTTTTTTATGGCCTGCCCAGAATAGGATGAGTTTAAATTTAGGAGAAGATTTATAACTATTCTATTTTCAATTTATTTAGGAATAAAATTTCTAATATTCTTTTTCTTTTTTGTGTCTTTGAGACTGTCTTGACCGCTGTCTGGACTAGTCCCTGCAGTTTTCCTGGCAGCATTTTTGAAAGTGGTTTGCTAGGGCTAAGAGAGAGAGACTTGCTCAAAGTCATGTAGCTGGCTTCATGCCTAAGGCTGAACCAGAACTCATGCTCTCCTGGTTTCTAATCTGGTGCCTTTAACCACTATACCAAACTGGCTCTCATTCATTTCATTGCTGTAATATATTTGTGACAAATACTGTAAGTGTAACAGAATAATTAACATTTTTTAATTTATTTGTTGGGAGTAAGGATGGAATTTAAATTATTTTAATATTTATTAAAATATTAAAGTAGAAATAAGTTTCTCTCATCTTTTTTACTGCTAAGTTAAAATGACATAATGTTGATATGAAGATACATAATTTGCCATGTTGGATAGTACAGAAAAATATTATTTGGGGGGGATAAATATGCTAAGTACATTGCTGGTATCCAGAACTATACATAAATTGTCAATCCATAAATTTAAAAAATCAGTACCCATTAATCTCAACAAGGTTATTGTTTATTTGCCATGAAAATGATCATATTTCAAAAGCTTCCATTCCTTAAGAAAGGGTTCCATTTTATACATTTCCGTAATTACTGGAGACAAACACTCTGTTGTTTTAAAATACATTTTATTGAGATGAAAACCCTTTACTTAAAACTAACTGAAGCCCAGGAAGGTTGAACATGATAAGGCAAGATTTCCAGTCCTCCAGTTCCACTCCTTTCCACTACCTGGACTGTCACCAATTCTTACATTGAAGTCAGGCATCAATCATCATGTTTGCAAATCACAATAATTGGGTTCACATATCCTACTAGCCCCAAATCAAGGAAACCTCATTATGGTTGAGCATCATAAGTGTAACCAGTCATTGTATCTGCAATTAATTGGCAGGCCATCCCCCACACCCACATTTACCGACAATTAGCCAGCAGCCAGCCAGTGCCTGAGTCTGAATACAAATCTTCAGTGATGAGTTCCTTTGTCACATAGACACAAGGAAATAACCCCAACTCCTCCTCAAGATGGAGATAAAAAGTGCTCATCTTTTTAAGAACCAAGAGTGGTTGAACTTCAGAGAAGCTGGGTATTGTGGCTAGGGAAAGACAGGAAATCATGTTCTCCAGATAACAGGAAAATCTACAGGAAGATGGAACAAAATCCAAGAAAGTGAGCAGGGAACTTTAGCTTCAGACCCAGCCATCCTGAGCAATTGGTAACAAATCTAGTTAGGAATTAAGCATTCAGTTTAACTTCTGTTACTCTGTGTGGTTAAGTCCACTCTCTTGTCTCTGGTATTTTTGTTTTCTGTACATGCTCTGTAAATTGTGTATTTTTATGTAACTCTTTACAGCAGAGTTCCTCTAATTAAGGGGCAGATCAACATATTGTCTTTTATGGGGCTTTTTGGCATCTCTTCATTTGTATCTCCTTTCCATTTTAACTGATTCCATTTAGCTCATTTCCATTTTAGCTGTGATTACTTAAAGTTAAGCATTTTTGTTTGTTTGTTTTTATTTTTATTTTTTTTAAACAATGTTGGATTTTATTCATCCCTTGTGAGATTAGTCTATCTCTCCATAAAGGAGGAGGGGCTAATTTCCCTAGCCATGAGCCTCAAAACTACAGGACTAGAGATGTTTATAGAATTTATCTAATTGTTTCTCTATCCCACCCTTTTATTTTCCAATCAAGCACACAGGCTGTAGAAGCCCTATCTCTCTCCCATGCCAAAGTTAATATGGTGGGGAAGGGGAAGGGTAATCTAGATGGGTAGACCCTGAAGACTTCTGGGATAAGAAATTGAGACCTCCAATCTTTCAACCTGTGAACTTAGTCTTATGTCTCACATTCCCCGTATCTGTCATAGTAGCCATCACCTGTGAACAGATCTGCTTCTCCCTCACCTCAACCAAATTTCTCTTCTTATTCTTCCCAGCTCAGAAGATGTGCTTGAGACAGGGGTGAGAAAAGTCAAAGTGCTCTGCATTGTCTTATTTCCTGTCTTGCCTTTCTTGAAAAACCCTGGAAATCAAAGGACTTGGGTCCTCTCTTTCTCTCATAAGGAATAGAGTTCATTTTTCACAGCTCCAGGTCCAGCTAAAGTTGCAGAAAATTCAGTTAGGGCTTCCATTTCTGGGTTATAAGAATCAAAGCTATAAGATGACAGCAAGTAATTACAATTTTCTTCTCTTTATTCTGCCATCGAGTGACCATTCAAATTTTTGCAGCCCAGGTATTGTAGCCCTAACTCAGTATTTTTATTCTTTCCCCAAACTGAAACATTCTTCAGACTATTTCTTTGCTTCTCCCACCAATTGGAAAGTGCCTTTTTCTAAAAAGTGAAGCTGATGATTAGGCTGTAATCCATGAACATTTATGCCACAATACTTTTAAGATGCTACCAATGTCATTATGGAATATTCAAATTTGTCAAATATTACTAACTGGTCACATTTTAGATGAAATCATATAGCTCAAGATAATCCAAACTCAAGGTAATATAGTTCTTCCTGGAATTGCTTCCTGAAAGGGGATGAGTAGCATTGTTCCATCATGTTGGGTTCCCAACAGTAATACTGTCCACCTAGTATTAGAATAATTATCCAGTTTAGCCCCTCCTGTAATGTTGTATCAAGTCCAGAACTTTAGTCTTCCCCATGAAAATTAGTAAAAGCTAACCATTTGATTACGTTGCAGAAATAAAGTAATGCATTCAGAGATCCCACTATAATATGAGCTGTCAGGCTGATTATCTAGAGGTTCTACTGTGCCTCCCTCTTAATTGTGATCCATTTTTGTTTTGTCCTATAGAGCTTGTTGAAAAGTAAGCCAAACTTTCTCCATATAATCTTCCATATAATGTGAGAGTCCAAGGCAGTATTTTTCAACCTTGGTAATTTGAAGATGTGTGGACTTCATCTCCCAGAATTCCCCAGCCAGCATATTGGCTGGGGAATTCTGGGAGTTGAAGTCCACACATCTTCAAGCTGCCAAGATTGAGAAACACTGGTCCAAGGAATGTTGACCATATACGAAACATTCCATGGAACACTCTTCAGGCATACTGTATCTTCCTTACAACAATCTGTACATTAACTCCACCTCCATTCATCCTGTTCTTGTAGGGCTCATGTTGATAGTAAACATCAGATGGGTAGAATAATAAGCAAGCAAACTTGATCCTTTGAAGGTCTCTGTGTGACATAAGATACTGAAGGTTCCATCTCAATATGAGAAAGACAAAAAGCATGAGAAATCGAGCTTCTGAAATCATTAAAAGAGGTATTTTGAAATGTGTAGAGCATATTCTGTATGAAGCACCTTTTTTCGAATTGTTAAAGCAGCTGCATCTTTTTCTAGGCTAACATAGCTGTTCCAAAGTGGATCCTAGCTGTTTCTGCTGGGAATGAAAATAAAGGGCAGAGTCAGTGTGCTGTTGCTTGTTAGGAAGAAACAGAATACCTGGACAGAGCTTGTTATTCACAACCAGTGGACATGTAAAGGACAGAGCCAAAAGGAGGCCACCAAGAGGAAACTATCAGCAATCTGGTACTACAAATTAGAATTTAGTATTTCACCTGGAACTGCTGCCAGTACAAATTAGAGAAAGGGGGCAGGGGGAGAGAATCCCTGTCCTCAGACTTACAATCTTAGAAGACCTAGCATGAAGAAAAAAAGAATGAGTTGAGAAAAGAAAAATAAATGTACTTAAGTACCCGTTCTTAATGCTATAAGAATTTCAGTCTTTTCCTTTGCTGGTGAATGGCTGTTCCATGATCATCAGGGGAAGGGCAAAATCTTGACAGAGCTGTCTACTTTCCTTCTCTCTTTTATGAATCATATCCTCAGGTCATCAGGGTGATGTGGGGGTGGGCAGCTTTTTGAAACTAGGGGCACCACTCTCATTGAGAAAAATCCTGCTTCCAAGGACCATGGCTAATAATGTAAGAATGGGGAGGGGCAATTTTTTAGCCCACTTCTCTTGGGTGGTGGTATTATTAAGCTCTGCTTAATTTTACCTCTGGAAATAAGTAAAGGGAAATGCGCAACTGAAAATCTTACAGTCATTATACATGTTTTCAGTATAACCTCTCTTTCCTCAGATTTTAAAAAAATGATAATAATTCAGTTACATATTTCAAAGAAATTACTCCAAGATTTCCTCAAATTGGCTAAGCAAGCACTGCATTCAACTATTTCTTATTGAACAGAATGGATACAGTACGTTCCTTTTTTACTATCTGATATATTTTCCAAATATATGTAATTTCCTTGCCAAATGGAGTTCCTTAATCTTGCACTCATAATCACTTTGGAATTGCTCAACAAATGCTCCATTCTAGAATGTTCCATTTGTTTCCAGTAAAGATGCACAATCATGTTGTCTCTCCAAACATTTGGCATTCCTGAAATATTTTATAAACACCCAAGTGTATGAGTGGAGGAACTTCTTACATTGTTGCTGATTTTTCAAAATCTCATGGAAAGTCCAGGACCATTTGAATACAAGCTATTCACATTTCTAAATCAGCTAAAAATTGTACCTCCTGTTCTGGGGTGCAAGTGGGAAAAAAAAAAGAAGCATATGAACCATATTGGATTAAACTGAAGAGCAAATGTCTGCTTTGTTTGATGGAAAGAAGAAATGATGGGAAAAAATGCTTTATTTGGTTCTGTGTCAAGGCCATTATAGGCTTCTTTACTGAGTTTAAAAAGGAGATTTGCATATTTAATTTAAGAAACATCAATATGGCAGTTAAGAGTAATGCCTGGGTAAATGTTGTCCAGCCATTGCTCAGGAGATTCACAATTCTTCTCTTGTGAAAGGGGCTTCTATTTTTCTCTTTTGCTCTCTGAACACTTGACAATTTGTTCCACATTTCTCTTGGTGATGTTTTTGAGTTTATAGCCTGAGAATGCCAAATCCTTTGTAGCTAACAAATGTAGGAAACAAGAACCACTTGGATTTTTGGAAAAGAACATTAGAGTAGGTTGATGTAATAGAATCTTGAAAGCTTGTCAAACCAATTCTCTAGTTCATCATATACCTAATGTAATTAAGGCAGAGTTACTCTGAGTCTCTATCTCACATTCCCCCCCGCCCCCGACTCAGAATCTTTTTGGTGACAGTTCTGCTTCCTCCTGTAACTCCTATCATGCTCCCACCTTGACTTTCCCTGGAACTGTTAGGTATTCCATCACAGAGGGAGATGAGCATGGGTAGTCCTTGGTTAATGACCACTCATTCAGCAATTGTTCGAAGTTATGACGACACTGAACAAGTGGTACTTATAACTGGTCCTCAAAGTTCCAGCGGTCCCAGAATCCCCACAGTCATGTGATTATGATCCAGGTGCTTGGCAACTGGCTTGCACTTATGACGGTTGCAGCATCCTGTGGTCACTTGATCAAGCAGAATCAATAGGAAGCCAGCAGGGAAGATCGCAAGTTTTTCCTATAAGTCACTCCCACTCCTGCCACTTTTTCTCTCGAGGAGCCTGGCTACAGAGTACAAGATCCTGGGGACTGTCCCTGCCTGGCAGCAGCCACCCCTAGCCCAGCTGCACTCGCGCCATGCTGCAGCAGCCACTTACCTGCCCGCTGGCCTGCTTGCGAGCTGCCCAGGACTCGTGACTTCCTGCTGGCTTCCCCATTGACTTTGCTTGTTGGAAGCCAGCAGGAAGTTGTGAGGAGGTCCTTGCTTAACAATGGCAATGGGGACTGCCAGGATTGCCATCACTGAGCAATACAGTTACATGATGTCATGCTTTACAACCATATCGCTTGGCAATGGAAATTTTGGTCCCAATTAATGTTGTTAAGTGAGGACTACCTGTATGCTAACGTTATTTTCTGCTATTGTACACATCTTTCCCTTAAACTGAAGCCTCCTTGACTGCCTGCAGTTCACAATTTAAAAAAAGCCCTGGGGGAGGAATTCCCTCAAGAAGCATTCCCTTGAAATTTAGCTGAAATGTGGGAAGCCAGGGAGGCTGCAGATAATTGGAGAGAAGATTTTACAATGATTGGCAGGAAATCCACACATACCCCTTTGCTCCCCATGGCTAAATAAGGGCAAGAACACCATCCCCCAGTCATGAGAATTTTGCCAGATGTTTGTCTCCTTTGCAAACAGATTCAAAACAGTTCTCCTTCATCAAGTTGAGTGTGAACTGGCAAAAAAAGTGCAGGCAATTTCTCTACATGACACTAATTGATAATAGAAAGTTCCTTTTATCATGGGCTATGGTAAAGAATGATTGTTCCTTCTAAAACAAACTCAGCTGGTAGCTATCAACAGGAAATACCCAAAATCAAACCACAAGCATGCAAGAGGAAGTTACTGGCACAATCAAGCAACTCCTGAGATTTGCAGAAGTTAAGATTTGGGGAAGAAACCTAGGGGGCAAAACCTAACCCACCTCAAAAACAAGTAAAAGATTTGGGTGAAAGTATATGACTCCCTGGCATATGAAAGTCCACTTGAAGTTGTGATATTGAAAGGCAACCTATAAATATATCATCAGGAAGGAGCAATGCACTTCCTCACATACTAAACTGACTGGCTATTAATAGAATGATCATGATTTGGACGTGAGCCAGGAAAATCCCAGCCTTGCTCCATCTGTGTGAGCAGCATCTCTTCTCTTGTGTCAGGCAGGCAATGAAGTGCATAGGTCCTCCTATGTCCCTGGAAGCTTCAAAGGTACTCTGTACTCTGAATCAGCATACCCTGCTAGATATGAAATGCCTCTGCATTTAAAGATGGCAATGCTGTTATTCTACATAAATAAAAGAAGCAATTGTTTTGTTACATGTCATCAGTCCATCTAGCTCAGGATGATATTTGTATATTTATTGATCACACTATTCATAGACTGATTCCACATGCTCCTGACAGTGTCTGTTGGACTTTAAGCCTGATCAGTAGTCACTTGTCTGTGTGCCAGGCAGTTGAAGCATATTATTGAAAACAACAACAAAAGATTCAATGGGATAAAAATCACCCTTGTGGATAAGCAAATTAAAAACAAAACAAAACAAAACAAAAAACCATGGCAGCCCAAATAATTGCAATAATCTATTAAAATCCCAATAATAAAAGTAGCAATAAAAATCTTGAATATAGAGCAGTGTTACTCAACCTTAGCAACCTTAAGATGGGTGGACTTCAACTCCCAGAATTCCCCAGCCAGCATGGGGAATTCTGGGAGTTGAAATCCACCCATCTTAAAGTTGCTAAGGTTGAGAAACACTGTTATAGAGGATGATCACAAGCAGGTGAGAGAGGTTCCTCTAAAGATAATGAGCAGGAATTTAAACCTGGGAGTCCTTCTGTCCCACTCCATCCATTACTTCAAATGTATTGAGTGATATTTTCATCCTGAGTTTTGCTGGCATGATACCATTGCCATCTGCATTTATGAACTTGACTTTCCGCTATACAGATCCAGTGATTTTAATAGGATAGAGTGAACCTACACTGGGGAAAATGTTGCGGACGGAGTGCCCTTGGGAACTAAGTGATGCGCGGGGTGTGTTATGAGGGTTTTATTTAACAGCTATTTGAGAATGAAAGCTAGGAAATGATTGTCTAGATTCTGCTGGAAGGGAAAAAAATAATTAACCATCTGACACAGTTTCATTTGGATATTAGGAAGGAAAAGCTCTAGAAATCAATCAATCAAACAAACAAATAAAAGATTAAAAACAAAAACCATTTGCAGAATCTGTTTTAAAAGCTCAGAAGTTATATCCTAGATGCTGAAGCACTCTTCTTTTTTTTTTAAAAAAAAGTGAAAGATCTTGTCATTTCAGCTATAGAGAAAGCAATTAGTCGTGCTCATCAGCAGCTCTTCACAATCTCTGCAATGCACAAACACTGTGCATGTTAAACAAGCATCTAGTAGTTCCGTTTTGCAGACAAATATTAACTGATAAGCCTGTTGATCTGGCCTGTTTGCTCAACAGCGCAAGCCAAACTGGGCCATTGAGGGTGACTCTCCATACACATCGACCCCTTTGAAAGGAAACACAAAAGGGGCCTTGGGTATATATTTCCTTCCCTTTGCAGATGCTTGCGCAAGGGGGATGACATGTGGCTTCTTTTGTTCATAATGTGCCTGTAACATTTAATTAAACAGCAGTTAAGATTTGCCTTGCGGGTAGATAGCGTGGAAGATTTTTATGGAGCTGCTTGCCTGAGTCTCAGTTCACGCTAGCAGTTGTTTTCTAGTCACGTTGGCTATCAGTGTACTCAGTTGTGATTCCTGGAGGCCTTAAGAACAAGTGTGATGTGTCGAAGCATATATGCTCTGGAAGTGTGTTTTCCTTTTGCGATCAGTGCAGCAGGGAAGACATGAGCTATTTTCTCCTTGGAAGAAACCTTGTGAAAGAAAGAAAGGCAAGGGAAGGTCAGAAAAAAGGGGATACAGTGGATGGAGGGGGAGGGGGGCTTCCTTTGAACTTAGGTAGTAAGAAGATGATATTTTGTGTAAGCCCTCATTGGAAGTTCTATGGCAGTGTTTCTCAACCTTGGCCGCTTTAAGCTGTGTGGATTTCAACTCCCAGGCTGGCTGGGGAATTCTGGGAGTTGAAGTCCACACAGCTTAAAGCGGCCAAGGTTGAGAAACACTGTTCTACGGTATCTTTCCATTGCTATATAGTAAAAAAGAGCTAAGTGGTTTAAAATAAAAAAGACCCTGATGAGTTAGGAAGATGAAATTAACAAATAAACAGAAATAAGTGCAAAAGGAAGGAAGTTGAGAATCACACCAGGCAGCATCTTCTTTCTAAAAACATCTAAGAGCTATGTCCCCTACATTTTTGGGGGACAATTGGGGCAGGGGTGTCTGCAGTGTATGGTCAAAAAGTCTATATGGTGGCTAGAATGGTGCAACTGAAGCTCTGTCTGTTTTTTATGCACATCACACATACACACACACACACACACTGGGGGGGGGGAGAGAAATGAGTTTTAAAATCTACCAGTCAGCCAAAAGATAGAAGAGCAAGATATAGTGCGTAGAGCTCACACCACAGGGGCTGATAGGTTAAAACCAGCATTTTGCTTGGAGCCCATTGAAAAGTCCACATCTGAGATGTTGATGGCATTTATATACTGCTGTAAGCCACTGTTTGTTTCTTTGTTCCATAAAATAGAATAACATTCTTTATACTGTGCTTTGTAGTGGGCTTTTTTTTTTTTTTTAGGTTTGTTTAACACAGACAGGGTCATTTGCAAAAGTGAAGATGGTAGGCATGACCACGCAACTGAAGCCCATAAAAAGGGGGCATGTCGTGGCCATCATCTTGACTGTTTTGACTTGCCCTCCCTCCTGAAGCCTCAGAGCACCAGAATGAGCAGCCTCCAGCCCACAAGTGTCCCCAGGTCTTCTTTTTGTGGCCCTCAGAGCCCTTCCATATCATGATTGCTCGAAATTGATAGCAAACGTCCTCACCATTTTGGGACAGGAAGATCACATAGAGCTGGAATATCACAGTTAAAAAAACTCCCCAATAGTTCCCCCCAGTTCCACAAATATGCGTGATATGATTTATCCACTTGCAGCCATTACCCCTTCCCATTAAAGTTAAGGAAGGCTTTGACACCTCCAGATTGCCAACCTTCTGCTTAGCATATTGTACAAATCTAGCCATTGTGGCCCGTCAACCTTTATTTTATTTATTTTAAAATGTTATTTGCTACCCACTCCCATTTGTGGCACTAGGGGGGCTTATAAATATCTGATGGCTTCATGTACTATGCAAAGCCAAATATTTGTGACTGACTTACCAAATCATGGCTCAGTATGGTATATAATCTCAGCCATTGTTCTGGTTCCTTCAGCTGTTCTGTGAAGACAAAAAGTTTCTCATTTGCTCTTGCTAAGAGAATGTTGTTTTTGTTTGTTATGGCCACCCAGATTTGCCTTAATTTGGCTGGCTCCCTTGTCACCTTTTGTGCAACTTATTGAAAAACATATTATAAAGTCTATTTAACCTTGTGGCCTGCCAACTTCTTAAGTGAAATAGTTAGATGAAACATTCATTTTTTACTTAACCCTCCCCCTTATGATTTATTGCCAACCATAGCTGAGAAAGAAGATCATTTAAAAAAAAAAACATGTTTAAACTGGCTGGTTTCCTTACTACCATTTGCATCACTTATAACCCTGTCAAAGGTAGCACAGCTTCTATTTAACCTCTTGTATCACCCACCTAAAAGGGGAAAAAATGTTAAACATTCATAGATGAGAGAGAGAGAGAGAATATATGGCTTATTTCCACCCATAGTTTATCAAATCCTGAGAAAAGAATTCTTTTAAAAATATCTAGAATGAAACATTTCTGAATTTTGGCAGCATAACAAACCACCAGATGAACCATGGAAAGTTCAGGATTAATATAAATATTTTGATGGGGGCTGAAAAGCCTTGCTAATCTTAAGAAGGGAAGGTAGCAATAAATCAACTAAATATGCCTTAGCTGAGGACAGCAGCAAACGATGCAGTGTAGTCTGATCCTGCTCTCAACCCAACTTTCCTCAGACTGCTTCACTGGCCAAAAGCAAGGCCCACTGAGCAGGCTTAGTCTTCTTTGGGATCCCCCCTTCACAAATTACTCCCCCTACTCTTCCTCACAACGAATATCTCTGGTCCCAATGGCTCTTCCTACAGATCTATTTTCATCCCCAAAATATGGAAATAAGAAGGTATTATTCCTTCTGTTACAGCCATGCAACTCTAGATGAGATTGGCAATGTGTCAACCTGTCTTCACTGAGACATTTATTGAAGACTAACAAGCTCTAGAGTTGGGCGGTCCCCAAATAAAATTAATTAATTATTTAAAAACAAAGAAAGAAAGTGTAAATGCTACATTGTGACAATAATGAATTGACCCTCTCACCTATGTAAATGTCTATAATTCTAAAGCATAATTCAGAGAGTTAATGGATAGCTGTTTAGATCGGCAATCATTTTACTAAGAAAGAAATGAGGGTGGTGGTCACTCTCCAGCTTCTAAAGTGATTGCCTTCAAGCCCTGAATGCACAGATGCTCTTATGCTCAGCTGTGTGCAAGGGGAGGACAAAAAAAAATCAAGATGGTGGTTGCTGCAATGTGACCAAAGCCCTGCCCCTTTCGATGTGCATGCAATGTATGATCACAGTGCCATAATTGCTGTCTTGACTTTTTTGATCTCCTCCTGTGAGTGCTGCTGCTTAGCCTGCAAATAGTACATCTATACATTTATACATTTGCCCTTCTCACTAGCAAAAACACTTCTGGAAGAAAAGGTGGACAGAAGCTGAGAAAATATGGAATAGTTATTTCAGAACTCTTTTAGTTACTTGATCATTGGTTCATTAATCACCCTGACATCTATTTCATCCACATGACTCCTTCATTTAGTTAAAGTCACTCTGTTTTTGTAACTCCAGTGGTGATTGCTACATGTCACCATGCTTCACTTTACTAGTATTCTTCAGAACACACATTTTTATTCCTTAGTAATTCACGCTACTTTTGTTTCTCAGATAACTTTGCATTTGTCTGTTTGTCTGACTTGGTTGTTCAGGCTGGTAAAGCCTATCCTACCATTAGCCAGATGTGAGGAGCTCATGCCAGATGACCGACTCTAAGGGTACATCTGTACTTTCTGTTTGATCCATCACCAGTACAGGCCACTCACTGCTTCATGAAGGCAGGAACAGAAGATGTTCTCCTCCTCCCATTCCCAGCAAATTACTCCATGGCTGGGTTTTCCAGCTTCCATTCAAAACTGCTGTTTTCCAACCCAAACCACTTTAAGCCATTCAGAACAGATGGTCTCCAGCACTTCATTCCATTCTACTAGTAGCCCCTGAATTTTTTCTGTGTGTGCTTTTAATTAGACAGTCAAGAAAGTGTATAAACAACCATTCAAAAGAGACAGAAAGAGGGGATTAAAAAAATAAAATGCAGATGAATAAATAAGGGATTCCCGAATGCTGCAGAAGTTATAGCTTTCCAGTATATCATTAATTAGTTGTAAATAACTGAATATTTACTTTAAAAGGTTAAAAATCACTCGTATATACTAAGCAAAGAAGGAATATCAAGAACCATGGTCAACACAGAATAAATCATTGAGTTAAACTGTTAGCTATAATAAGTTCAACTCATATTATTAAAGTCTGTTTTGATTTAAATATTCTGTAACATGGAAATATAGGCTGCATATGCAGAGAAACCTAAATGTTGAATGCAGTACAAATCCATGAATGAAGTTGTACTTAGGAATGGTTTCCAGTTTGAGTTGAATTCTATGTCAGGTTTACTTTTAAAGTACAAAGTTATTCTAGACATTACAGCACCCAGGTCTGACTGGCTTCAGTGCCTGCCATTGCCCCTTCCCTTTTGTGGCTAGTTGTTGCCTTAGGCAGCAATTTTATCTTGGGCTACTAGGTTACTATGTTCTTTGCTGACCAGCACTTGTTGTTGTTTCAATACTCTTGAAGTTGATGGCCCATTAAGTCAATGAACCATCTTCAACCTTAGACATCCATCCTACTTACATCTCCCAGGGTTTCTGTCCAGATTGGCCAAGCATGTTCTCCTAACTTTCCCATTCCCTGCTCACTGTGCAGCAAAGCTTTCCTTCCCTTTCCTTTAAAAATAACATATTTAACTTGCAAAGTAGGAATACTGCTACTTGGTTTCAGTAAAGTTGAACTATCAGTTTTTCCTTGCTACAAATTTCCATAGCCCTTCAGTTGAAGATATCCCTTCAGGGAAATAACCTGTTCCCTATTGTTCTGATTATCAGAGTATTGATTATCAAAGTAATGATGGTACTGTAACAGAAGAAAGAAAGAAAGAAGGAAAGAAAGAAAGAAAGAAAGAAAGAAAGAAAGAAAGAAAGAAAGAAAGGAAGGAAGGAAGGAAGGAAGGAAGGAAGGAAGGAAGGAAGGAAGTAAGGAAGGAAGGAAGGAAGGAAGGAAGGAAGGAAAGGTTTCTTATTAGCATAATATGGGAAGGAAATATGGGGGCATCCATAAGTGCAAACATATGAGGAATCGAAGGAAAGGCTTAGGGATTAGTGAGTGAGGAAAAATAATCCCTAAAAAGAAAAAGCAGTCCAGGTAGGAACCATCTAACAAGGCAGACATTCCCTGCGTTGATGAGAAAGTCTTGCAGTGCCTAGAGTCAGGACTGAGCACCAGCCAACCCACTCTATTGCCAACCCATTGCAATCCAGATTGATTTTCTGAAGTAGGCTTAAGAAACATCTGGGAGCAGCATGGGAGAGAAACAGCTTAGACCAGATTATGAAATTGCCCTCAGTGGTCTCGAGGAATGAGCAATAGAGGTGATCTAGCTATTTTTCTCTCTGGAAGGACACAACTATACACCCAGATATCCTGCCTTGCAAATCAGTCCTATGAAATGAAATGCATCCTGCTCTTTAGCAAAATTGGATAGGATCTAGAAAATCCCCAGAACTTTTTCAGGCTTTTTCAGTAGCAGCCCCCTCAGTTATGAAAGAACTTCACCAATTAATTACTTCTCCATTTTCTCCCATATCTTGCATTCTTAGGCATTGCCACTTCCAGTTGTCAAATAAGTATTTTACTTTTAACAGTGAACAAAGATCAAGTAATTTTCCAGGTAATTTATAAGCATGCTTTCAGAAGATGTACAAGAAAGTTGTATGAGGGACTACTGAAATACAAAGAGCTTGTCATGCTCAGGTTTGTATTTTACAGTAAAAATTGTCAAGGAGGTGTCCAACTTCTGTTTATTATATCCATATCAGTATACCGTGGCCTTCATTGATTATAATAATTTTATTTTTGTGATATCACAACAAGGAAGTTTCATCCAGCCCCAGTTGTCCTTCCTTATTGATTTCTATTTTCCTTTGAAACCACCAAGGTGGCTATATCCACTTTTCTGATGCCTAATGCCCCCAGATTAGTTATTAGTTATTAGAAGTATGTGATTGTAAACAGCTTCTAAGCAGGGGAATGGTGTGACTTATTCTTCATAGGAAGTGGCTGCTGTGCTATGAATGGGGTAGTCTACTGGATATACAACAAAGGGAATAACTGAAGTACTTATTTGTGGCTGAGTATGTATCTCTTGGAATAGCCAACTTTATAAAAGAATCAGTTAATAAAGACACTACATTCTACCGTTGAATGCTCACACATTGTATGGCAGAACTTGCAAACATTATTAAAAATCTAAAACATTACACCAGACAAATAAAGCATGAATGTAGAAACCATAGATAAATCTCGGTAACAGAGCTTTTGCAGATAAAAGTGCTGGAATAACAATGCCATTGCTGGGGAACACAAGAAATCATAAAGGGGGTCTCCTACATTTTCAGAGCAAGGAATTTCTACAGAGAAGCCTAACCGCTTGTCACAATCAATTATATATTTATTGTAAATAGGGTGCAGATTGCCTCTTGATATTAAATATTGTAGAAGTTAATATGGAAGAAAATATACATTTGAATAATGCTCAAACATGATTTCAGCCCTTCAAGGTAGACCAGATTAGGAAACCAAAATTATGCATGCTAATACTACTTTTATTATATGGTTACAGTAACAGAATCTTGCAAGTCTGAATGCGTCTCCCCGCTTCTGCCCTTTATCTTTGTGATAACTTGGGAGGTTCCTGTCTAAGATGCTTTCTCAAATTACATTTCTGCCATGGATTCAGATTTCTTTTATTTGATCCTTCCTCCTGTTCCTCAAGGTTATTCCTTCTTCCCATTACACATAAACTGGCAACTAGTATAGATATTATCAGATAAGTGTAAGGTGGTTCCAAGATTGTGCCACTATTAGCATTTTTGCTGCTGGATTGGTTGTTTTAAAATTTAAAATACAAATGATAAACCAAGACAGTGATCCAATTTTTTCTTATTGGATTTACAAAAGAGGCTTGTTAAAGCCTTGAAGAACTCTGTGCAATGGGATAAAGAAGAAAAGAAGAGAAATCAAATCCTACAACAATATTTGAATGTACTAAAGATTAAGACTGTTATAAGTAAAAGGAAGGAATATAAAGGCTGGTGTGGGTCTTCCGGGCTGTGTGGCCGTGTTCTGGAAGTTTTGTTTCCTAATGTTTCACCAGCATCTGTGACTGGCATCTGTGACCGTCTGGGCACAGAGAGAACTGCTCCTGTCTGTGGCTCCTGCTCTCTGAAGATGCCGGTCATGGATGCTGGCGAAACGTTAGGAAATAAACTTCCAGAACACGCCCACACAGCCCGGAAGACCCACACCAGCCATCATATTCCGGCCGTGAAAGCCTTCGACAATACAAGGAATATAAAGTTGGTTTATTTGATCAAAGTTAAAACGAGATTTGTTGTTACTTCTGGCAAACTTATACAGACTTTCTGCTGATACCAGGACTGAAAAAGATGATGTTTTATGGATTTGATAAAAAGATAAGAGATGGGATATGGGATGAAGAGATAAATGTTAGAAGGATGAAGAGTCATACATTTGTTTATACTTGTTGTGATGAAGGTTGGAAGTCACTTCTTTATTTCTTTTCTTTTTATTATAATCTTTTCTCTTTCTTCTATCTCTCTTTTTTTCTTTTCCCTTGCACTTTTTATCCTTTCTTTCTATTCTCTTCTCTTTCTTAAATTTAGTCTATATTAGATTTTACTACTGTAATTAAAATTCTTAATAAAATTATATGTATAAGTGTGTGTCTGTGTGTGTGTATAAAAGCATTCTTGCTGCTACATATTGGACTAATAATGGCTTCTGAAGACTCATCTAGAGAAGCTCCCATAGAGGGCTTTCCCATGATCTAATCTTGAAAAAGCCTACGTCATGTTATATGGGTCTTAGGAATGAATGCATCTGGTATATCACTTTAACTGGGCAAAAGCAATCCTAGTCACTGCTTATTCTTGGTCATCCAGATGCAAACCTGAACCTAACAGTTTACCAAAGTAAGTATGTGAGTTTTGAAAGGGATTACAACCCCCATTAAGAACCACACATATCAGTTTTAGAGGCTGCTGTCTCATGACTAAAAGTACATCTGTCTTGCCTGCATCAAGCTTTGGTTTGTTGATCCTCAAGCAGACTTATTGCCACCAGGCACTAGAACAAATTCTGAGCACTGACGAAGAGCAGAAGTAGAACTACAGGTTAGCCAGAAATGGGAAGCCTATGGATGCAGTGAAGTCACATATTGATACTCACAAAACCTCAGGGCTCCCTACGCCTTATCCCTGATTCTGCCACTTAGAAATGGGAAGGGAGAAATTTGTCTCATGGAAACTACCTGGAGACCAAGGAGGAAGTAAACAAAGCATCCTACTTTGGAAATAGTTGGCACCAGAGAAACCAAGAGAAAAGGAAAGAAATCTTGAAATATTTTTGCAGAAAAAAAGATGGAGAGAAAGAAAAGAGTAAGCTTGAGTGTATTTGGTGGGAGGTATAGAAAAATAATCTCAAATCGGGGAGAAGAGCAGGAACAAGAGTTGGAAGGGGTAGATTTTATCTATGAGTGTTTCTGCCCTTCTCTGTGTTTTTTTTTTTTTCTGTTTTTGTCTACCCCCCCCTTTTTTTTTTTACTATCATCCTGCAGAATGACATCTTCTTTCACAGGACAATTTTGGATCTGTTCCAGGTCTCTTCTATCTTGTGATATTGTTAGTTTTGAGGAGATGAGCTAATTTGTTTCTGATCATATTTATTTACTTGAAACTGTAGTACTGCTAAAGGTAGACAACGTTCTTGCCTTATCTCACCTCTGATCTCCTGCATTCAACCCAGTTGCACACAGAGGTTCAGCAACCTCTTTTTAGAGCTTTTCTTTTTTTTATATGCATTGATTGGAAGTTCTCCACTCACTGCAGATCCAGCCACTCTACCAATATGCAGCTATAATCCTGGGAAGGCTATTGGCTGCAGAATTGCCAAGGGGCCATCAGAACTCACTGGGGTTCCTAAATTCAACAGAGGAAAGACAGCAAAGAGACAGAGAATCCTTTGGAGGATTTCAGTGTTTTTGTTTCCATTTTTACCACCAACCTCTCTTTGAATAGCTCCCCATCATAGCAACCTTTCAGGATTGTTTTGGTAAACTACCAGAAAAATGTGCGCAAATACATGCACTGAAAACCATGAAGGGAGGAGCACTAGCAAGTTATTTGATTGATTGATTGATTGATTGATTGATTGATTGATTGATTGATTGAAGCATGGGGGTGAAGAGATTGTTATTAAACCAGAATCAGAATGGAGTGAATGAGAGAACGAATGAGTGGTGCTTGCACTGGAAATCAGTCCTATGAAATGAAATGCATCCTGCTCTTTAGCAAAATTAGATTGGATCTAGTTTTAAATCCCCAGAACTTTTTCAGGCTTTTTCAATAAGCAGCCCCCTCAGTTATGAAAGAACTTCACCAAAAAGGGACATCTATAGCCTTGATGCCTATTATGCTTTTTAATATTTTGCATTTTTGCTATATGTTTTATTTTAAATATTTCCGTGGTCTTTTTAAATCATACACAGGCAATCTTTCAGAGCAGATAGCAACATGTAGAATCTGAGAGGATACTGTAGATGCTCACATCTATGGGGGACTTGCCTATTCCCCAAATGCCTTGTCATGGTCAACACTCAGAACATCTATTTAAAAGAAGGCAAAGTGGTGGGGTTGAACTTCACCATCCCCTGGACTTTCCAGGATTAAAAAAAAAAAAATCTGTTACCTTCTTGAGTCTTTTTTTGTAGGCAGTGGGCATATTTGCAAACAAATTCATGACTGCAGTCACCCACCATAGATATTTTCAGAATATCTACAAGGTTTGTGGGAATAGGTGTCCATAACAAGTCATGACCAGTGTGGCTGAATGAGATACATTACTTTCTATGGGTCCCAACATATTATATGATGTTTAGATGATTCTGTGGTTGTTAGAGTCCTTTTAATTTTGGTTTTTGGATTGTCGTGTTGGATGTTTAGTGTACTGTTAACTATCCAGAGTTGTGAGAATATAAAAAGGATGATGTATGTGTCATGATGTCATTGTGAAAATGATGTAATTGTGTCATTTGCATCAGCCACATCATGACATTGGACATTAGTACATAAGTAGTATTATTTGTGCAATGTTGTCATGACACATTTGTCACCATTTCCCCACTTTCCTCCCCACTCCCATGGATGCCCATGTTTATGGAAAGCCCAGAGATATTCTTGGAAATGCAGTTAATGCTAAAGCCTGGTCCTTTGCTTTGCAGCAGGCACATTCCACAGCTAATAATGTTTTAAATGTCAGTGGAGGGAGCCTAGCAGACTTTAAAGGAGGAGTCTATCCATAAACTTACTTGCTGGTCCCTGTTTTTGCGATCCCTGTTTTAGGCATTGCATGCATTCATTACCTTGCTTTCATTATGTACAATAGCTGTTGGACTATTAGAAGCAAAAACTAATAGTTGCTAGATAAGGTATCATTTCTCTGCAAGATGGGATGCACACGTCCCTGTTTTTTTACTGCATCATAATTTTTTATAATTTTAGAACTTAAAACATTGCACAGGTATAAGAGCTGAAGGAAATAGAAGTTGTCTGTATAGGCTGAGAAGATAGCTCTAGTGTTGGTACAGCATGGTGCTCCATGTTTGCTAGTCTCTGTGCATGTGCGCCTTCGAGTCAGTGTTGACTCCTGGTGACTGCCTGGACATGTCCCTGCAGTTTTCTTGGCAAGGTTTCAGAAGTGGTTTGCCCTTGGCTCCTTCCTAAGGCTGAGAGAGGGACTGGCCCAAGGTCACCTAGCTGGCTTTGTGCCTAGGCTGGAATAGAAACTCTCCCAGTTTCTAGCCAGAAGCCTTAACCACTACACCAAACTGGCTCTTTTCCTAGCCTCTGTTTCTGCTAATAAAATACATGCTTTTACTTTTGTTAATGATACTAGTGAAGGTAGTTTCTGCTTGCATAGGATGAAACTTTCATTTATCAGTTATCAGTTCAGTCTCCCTCATCTGCAATCATCTGCATTAGATTACCAGATAGCACCAGTTCATCTCCATTTTATCCCTGCAAAATCAGTTGTATCTTAATCTTCTCTAACAGTTAACTGGTAAGGGCTGGCAAACCAGAACTGGATGAATTAATAGAGTAAGTCACCATCTTGTATTGCTTTGGCCAAGAGAACTCCTTGACCCTTACCTTGCGTTAAGTCACAGTCCTCAAATACCACATCCTGGGCTCAAGCAAGGAGGGCAGCACCTTGGAGAGTTCCAAGCAAGCAGCCTATTCTAACAAAAACTGGAGGCTGATGATTCAAACTTTGGATACTGAGTTTCATTTCTGCTGTCTGAAACATATGGCAGCTTAAAGCACAGTCATCCATTATTGGGCAGATGCTGTGGGGCAAGAAGGGATAGGAGCTGAAATTGAGTAAAAGATGTTTATAAGGATCAAGCCCCAAGGCTTAGTACTATTTAGTATGATTTGTATTCTTAATTTTGAATCCATCACAATACTGCCTAGTCGTGGTGACCTGAATGCCCATGTTCATTCTTGCTTTGGATTAACTTTCCATTGCAGATCCCTCCTGATGTCCTTTTGGCCAGCCATAAACAAAAAGAAAAGCATAATAAATACATCAATCTTCTCTTTTCCTCTTCCTTTCTCCTCTTTTCCACTCCAATCTGTCTTTTCTTCACTGTTGCCTCATATCTCTCCCCTTTGCCTTGTAAAATGTATTTTGCAATTTTTGCCTTTTATTTTACTTCCTTGATTTCAAAATCCCATTTGCTGAAAAAAACTGACCTTTCTGCTGTTCTCATCTACTTTACAAAGACATCCTACTATTTAGACTAAAGCTTCCATGTAGTGGACAATATGTTTTAGTTCCAGGGCCAGGATTGCAGAAAGAAGAGATTCCTCTATCAGCAAAATGATATTCCCCCTTTCCTTGATTTGTGTTCCAGGAGCCTGTGCTATTTCCTAGAATAATTATTACATGGAAATCAGGTCAGCTCCTCAAACTGTTGGAGTTTGAAGATTACTGTATATGCTTGTGGCCATTTCTGACTGGGAATTTGATTGAGCAATAATTAATTAAACAGTTTTTATAACTATAAAAGAAAGGATAATTATTAGAGGAAATACTTATAGGGGTAGGTGAAACCTAGAACCTGACTAGCTACATCATACCCAGAGAGACAGGACTGATAAAATCCTTCTGTGTTGAATAAATAGTGCTCCTTACAGTATATCAGAATATTATTGCATTATAATCAATCCTTGGGGAAAGTGATGATGTCATCCTTATGACTAGCTTCGCTAAGGTGTGCTTTATTTAATCACAACATCCTGAATAAACTGCAGTGGCTAGCTTTACACAACACACTGAGCAAAAATAGTGAAGAGAAGTATTGTGGCTTAGTGCAATGGATTCGGTGTCATATATTGAGCAATATCTTTCCATAAAGCTATTCATTGCATTAGAATAAATAGGACTAACCTTAGTTTTAGACTCTAAAACTGTGGGGGTTGGGGGGGAGCACTGGGTTGCTGTGTTTCCCCTTGAAAAGCCACATTATTATTTCAGATGCTTGTTTTCATGTCAGATCCCACAGTATATCAATCTTGCTAAAATAAAATTACCATTAAAATATTGCAATAACAGTATAAAAATGCATTGCTTTCATGTAAAAGAAAGACAGCATTCATAAAGCTGCGAATTGTCTCAAGATTCCTTATTTTATCATTTTGTCTGTTAGTTATACAGGACCAGGCCATAAAGCATTAACTATGTCTGGCCGAAGATTCCCAGCATTTGAAATTGCTTAATCCATTGGGCTGGCAAATACACAACAGAGGACTATGAATCCCCTAGTGGGTTGTCATGCAGAGCTGAAGGTCAGTACTCAGGTTTTGGGGTAGCGCAGCTGGTACAAGCCTGATTAGTCCTACAGTATTTTGATGCAACAATTGAAGCAATGTGGATAGTGGCCAACTGCATCATAAACAATGGCTCCCCTCTTTAGAGTACTATCAGAGTCACAAGCAAATGTTCATTAGCTTTCCCCTCTTTTTTGCCATCATTCCTTGCCTATCCATAACAGTGCTTCCTGTTCTCTCTCTCTCTCTCTCTCTCTCTCTCTCATTTGGCATTGTGATGATGCCTGAACCCTAATCAGAATAAGGGCATTGCTTTCTGCCCTGCTGTCTTGTGAGTCCAAAGATAAAAGTGACATCCAGCAGAAGCTATGGAAATAAGTAGAAGCTATGCCACTTCCTGAAAAATATATAATTACAGCAAAGAGTGGGGGTTAATGTTCAAGAATTGTGCTTTGAAGTTGTGGGTGAAGAATTTATCTCAACCCTAAATATTCATATTGTGCTTCCCACCTACCCTCCTTGACAGATGATTCCCCTCTGCAGGATGACAACAGACTAAGGAATTCCTGGGTTTTACACTAAAAGAAGAATTGTACATGCAATATCCATAGGATTGGGCCTGAGATGGGCTTGCATGAATCTGAACCTTCTGAAAGGATGCAGTTGTGCTGTGAATCCATCAATGGCTCCTGCATAAAGAACAGCTGGTCAATCAGCATTCGCATTTCCATGTACATTTTCATGCTGTGTGTGATCCTGGCTACTATGGCTGGCAATCTGGCTGTTATCATCTCAGTATCACATTTCAAGCAGCTCCACACTCCTACAAATTTCCTTATACTCTCGATGGCCACTGTAGATCTCCTTCTAGGCTTCTGTGTCATGCCTTACAGCATGATAAGATCTGTTGAGAACTGCTGGTATTTTGGAGAGTTCTTCTGCAAAATCCATACCAGTGTTGATATCATGTTGAGCACTGCTTCCATTTTCCATCTTTCCTTTATCTCAATCGACCGTTACTATGCAGTCTGTGACCCACTGAGATACAAAACCAAGATAAACACTTGTGTTATATTAATCATGATTTTGATTAGTTGGATATTCCCTGCCTTGTTTGCCTTTGGACTGGTCTTTTTGCAACTCAACTTATTAGGAGCTGAAGAAACATTCTACAGACTCATTTATTGTGTGGGAGGCTGTTTTGTCTTTTTCAATGAAACTTCAGGTGTGGTTGCCTCCATGATTTCCTTCTACATTCCTGGATTTATCATGCTGTTTGTCTATGGGAAGATATACATAATAGCCAAAAGGCAAGCTAGATCCATTACAGCTGCTATGAACCAAATGCAGATAAGATTTCAACTAAAACATCACATCTCCCACAGCAGAGAACGAAAAGCTGCAAAAACATTAGGTACAGTGGTTGGAGTTTTCCTGATTTGCTGGTTCCCATTCTTCTTCTGCACCATCATGAGTCCATTTATGAATTATACAATCCCACCCATCTTTATTGATGCAATGGTTTGGTTTGGTTATTTGAATTCAACATTTAACCCAATTGTTTATGCATATTTTTATTTATGGTTTCGAAAGGCCTTGAAGTTGATTTTATTGGGAAAGGTTTTTCAGCAGGACTCATCTAGGACTCAGTTATTTTTGGAGTAAACCATACTGAAGGCGAGACCCAATTCCTCAGTAGTTTGTCCTCTCAGAGGTGAAGGTGAAAGAGCAGCTGGGATGGTGCAGCTTTAGTGTAACATTATGCTCTCAGCTGTTACTTGTGAGTTTGGAACAACTGGGTCATTAAACAAAAAATGAGAACAGCCAAATAATATGTGTAGGTTACTTTCTCTCCAGCAACATGGACTTTGGGATGAACATATGAAGGGAAGGCCTCCATACTGCAAGGAGACCAGGATGGGATACAGAAGATAACATATTTATGCCATATCAGCCTCTAGTGACTGAATATGTCTTTACTGTCTCAATACCTTCAAGCTGAGTGCCCTAGTGATATTTGTTTACTAATGTCTTTAAATAATCCTAATATTTTCCCAATATCTCTCCTGATTGTCCATAATGCCACCTCACGTAGGCCAGTAGCACACATGAAGTCACATGTTCTGTCATTTATTTCAAAACAATTGAGAATTTCAAAGGTTTTCTCAACTGATAAAGCCTTTTTTTCTCCATTTCTCTACCTGATACTTCATCACAAGCACGCTCTTTGGCATGTTCTTGTTTACTCAATTGGTGGGAGGGCAGCACACTTAAAAGAAATAACATCAACAATGAGGAGGGGGCACAATAGGTACTAACAAAGTAGTGTATATGTAGTAACTGACTTGAGTGGGCAGTAAACAAAATGGCAAGTTCAACTGGGTAGTACTAGTAATGTTCACCTCCCATTTTTCATAAGAGACAAATACACTTCATGCTATACTGTATAAACAGCATTCCTCTATTTATCTATCAATCACAGATAAGTGAATTCATGTTGTATAGACACATACTATATTTTTATTTATTTATTTTCAAATTTGTATGCCGCCCATCTCCCCCAATGGGTGACTCTGGGCGGCTCACAATAATAAAAAAGAAGAAAAAACACAGGACTCTCCAGACATGGACATAATCTATAAATAGTTAAAAAAAACATATATTAAAAATGGCCTAAAAACCTCCTATAATTTGGCCCTTAAAAACCTGTAAGATGCTGGCCGGGCCAACTCCACAGGTGCGGGCCCCCCTCCGGCCCCCAGGCCTTCTGGCAGAGCCAGGATTTGATCTCTTTCCTGAAGGCCATGAGGGAGGGGGCACACCGTACCTCAGGTGGCAAGATGTTCCATAGGGCGGGTGCTACAGCAGAAAAGGCTCTTTGCCTAGACCCCACCAATCAAAATTTCTTGACGGGTGGGGTCTGCAACCTGCCCCTTCTGCTGGACCGAGTGGGGCGGGCTGAGATGATTGTATGTATTTGTATGTATGAGAACTGATTGTATTTGGGGCTGAGATCCCTGACTTACCAAAAAAAAGTTCTTTGAGTTTTGAAAATAATATGATCAATAATTATCATTGACATTTTTATTATAAGAGACATAAAAATAAATGCTGAACAGCTATGAATTGGATTAACTGTTCTACATGTTTATATATTTAGTCATATTTATATGTTGTCATTTGATAGATGAAAAAGTCTCTCAGTCTATATGGTTTTAAACAAACTTTTGCTCCTAATAGAATGGACCAGTGTGATTTATTTAATAGACAGAAGTCAAATGCTTCTCTAAATAAAAATAATGTCCTGGCATTTTCCCCCTGACCTGAGCATGTTGGATTGAAAGCATAGATTTCAAAAGAAATCTAACATGGAGTGTAAGAAAGTACAAGATAAATTTTATAATGACAGTTTCCTTTGACAGAAGAAACACTGTGTCACCACAATAATTATTGGCTTTTGTAAAGACTGAGCAATTATGCAGTTATAGAAACATTCATACAAACTAGCCAATTTCTAGACCCAGGTGAGGCTATGCTCCTTTTTGGGGAACAAAAGCTGCATCTGGCCTTTGAATAGCATACTAAGGGCTGCATCCAAAATGTGGGAAGATCTGGAACAACAATGAATTGTAAATTTAAGCTTAATTAAACTTAAATAGTTAATATGATGAATCAGATAATAATAGTATGTATGACTTGGAAGGGGCCTGTGCTCAGTGCAAGAATCCTTTAAACTATCACCAGTTGGCCATCCAGTCCCCATTTGAAGCCCCCAATGAGAGGAAGTCCACCACTCTTCTAAGCAGATTGTTCCTCGGCTTGACAGTTCCTAATCTCAGGAAATCCTCCTAGTATTCAGCCTGAGCCACCTTCCTTTTCATTTTAACCTTCCGGTCTATGTCCTGCCCTCAAGAAGACCACTGTCCCCTCTTACATGTTATAGCCTTTTAGATATTGGGCAGGGGTTGGACTAAAAGAACTCCAAGGTTCCTTCCAACCCTATGATTCTATGATGTCCTCTCAGCCTTTTCTTCTGTAAACTGTGCCTTCTGCCTTCTGTCATATTAGAACTTACAATTCAATAGGAAATTTTGGAGGGGTTCTGATGACTGCAGCCCTAGCTTTGGGGAATCCTACATACCCTAGGGCCTCAAGGTATGTCCCTCTGTCTTGAAACATGAATTCACTCCAATCTCAACACCCAGTTTCCTTTGTGAAAACTAAGCACATGATTAGAGATAAAATGATATAGCTAACATGTGTGTGTTAGCTGTGTGTCTATTTCTGCCTTTGCAATACACAGCAACATTCATCAATGTCAGGATGTCATCCCAGTGTGCATTTCCTCTCCCTCTTCACTTCTGTAAAATTGACTGCCATTAGGAGAGAAGGAAAACACAGGACAATCTGGGTTGTTTCTTCCCTCACAAAATCCAGTCCTGCCCAACATCTGAATGGTTTGAGCCCTGATATATGCGTGTTTCATTTTATAGATTCCTGGAACAGTCAACTGTTCATTAAACTTTCCACAATTAAGGCCTACAAAGCTTCAAAATCTTGACTGTGGCTCAAAACAAGACAAATAGTAACTTGACAGCCGCTCCTGAAGCTATTAGTCATCAGGATCATACTAATAATAGGCAGAGGATAAATAACCATGGGTTTGTGATCTGGAGACAAAACATCAGCTATCAGTATTATTATTCTGTGATTATGCCTGAAGCTCTGAGAGATCAGTCTGGATCTCAGAATTTTGAGTGAAAAGAGATTTATTGCAATGTGACCCAATTTCTATATTAAAACTTATCTTGTCCACCATCACTGGTGGTTTATCCCCAGCTTTATAAACTTTGCATTCATGTGCAATACATCTGAAGAACAAACGTATGATGAATAAATATTGTGATAATCTTTCCAGCAAGGTTTATATAGGGTTTTTGTTTTTGTTTGTTTTTTGTTTTGTTTTTTGGTATTCTATTCTGCAAACAATTGGACTTAACTGAAACTAAGTGCTGAGCATTTTGAAGACTAAACTGAGATTCCAGGAAGCCAAATTTCCACTTAGTTTTGCAGTTTTAAAATGATGGGAGCAACACTGGAAACAAGACAATGAGACATAATTGTCATCTGGTTATCAGGATGTCTATGTAGATTAGAGGATCCTGAGGACTGCTAATCACGGTGCCAGTAGCTGATACTGAGAACAAGGACAGGGTAAGCGGCCACTTCTGCTGGATTAGAAAATCACCCACTGACATGCATGTAGCTCTTCAATTTAATTTTCCTTCATTAGTTTTGAAAACGGTTCTCTGAACCTTGTGCTGTCATTCTTTTACTTCTATGAGCCAATTAATAGGCTTTATTATATATCAGGTTCCTTCCAAAGCTAACCACAGCTTAAGTGTACTGTATACTTGAACTTCAAAAAACTTCTGCCTCTTGTGTCCGATTAGACAAACACTGCCGATTCCCAGAGAGCCTTCTTGCCATCTGTTTTCAAAACAGAAAGCCTCATTTGGGAGAGCAACATTTTGCAAAAGTCCAGCAACACTTAACTTCATTAGTGCCTAATCGCCTCTGTTGCGTAGCTGTCGCTTGTTATAGCCAAGAAGTACCACAGAGATGTGTTAATGAGGTCTCTGGTTTCTGCTGAAACCCAGCAGAACAGCAAATCTGAAGCATGTGAGAAATACGCTTTGCGCTTTTGTCCGAGCCCTCTATGCTCATGTTTGCGAAGATGCAAGCTTTGGTCCTTCAGAGCATTATTTGCCGTATTAAGCCTGTGACATTTCCTATCAACATCTCTAATTGCTACCCTCATTGGGCAGTCCCCAATGAGCATTCCCCCCCCCCAACTCCTTCAGTGGGTTCTCAATAGATGACATCATATGCTTAACTTTCCTGAAAACTTTTGAAGAGATCATTGAGAGCAGTGAGGATAGGTTGTGTTAGCAGTGAAGATGGTTTATTACGAGCAATCTAGAGGATCCGGTGCATATGGGCTCAGCCCAACTACTCTTCCATTGATTATCAGCATCTGCTTGTTTCCTTCCTGGGAGCCCTGTCACTCAGCGTTTCTTCTTAATTCTGCCATCTGGCTTTCTCTTCTTCTCTATGGACCACTTTTTCAGGGCCCAAGTAGACATGGTATTATTTTTTCCCCCAAGCCCTACTAGGCATGAGGACTGTACTTTCTGAGTGGATTGCAGCATGGGAAGAAGAGTTAACTCTCCCATTCCATTTTTTTTTTAAAGTCCCTTATTGTATCTATTATGGCCATAAAGAAAGCTCCCATTTCTCAAAAGCAAAGTTCCACACCTTTTCCTCACTCTCATTTCCTAGCAGGGTCATTGGTCCAACCCCCAACCCCCATTCCCCAATTCTCATACAGAATTTATGTTTGGATATAAATCATGGCCCATCTATATTTATTAGATTTCTTCCACCTTTCCTCCAGGAGGTCAAAATAAACTATACACAGCAGTCCTTCCTCTCATTTTCCCCATAGCCACAACTCTGTGGGATAGAGTGCACCCAGTGTCACCCAATCAGTTTCTATGGCTGCAGATGGATAAATGTAGGTCCCCTGGTGCTAGTTCAACAACTCTACCACAACAGCACTCTGGTTATAAGGATTCGGATACAACAGCTTTAGCTTATTCAGTCCTCTTATGCTGCTACAGAAACATTTACTTCCATCTGTGGCTAATCACAGTTTCAGTTTATCCCTGAAGTCCAAAAAGGGGTTATTTATTAGTTTTATATCTTGTCTTTCCTCCATAGCTCAAGGTGGCCTACCCAGAACTTGTCTTTATGTTATCCCCACAGTAATAGCCCTGTGAAGTAGGCTCAGCTGAGAGAGAGAGATTGAGTGAGTGGCCCAGAGCTACCTACTGAGGTTTGATGGCTGATGATGGATTTGACTCTGGGCTTTCCCCAGTTCTAGCCCAACTTCCGAACCCCTCACCACACTGGCTCTCCAAACATGGTAACAGCTGTAACCACAACACCACATTGATTAATATTAATTATAGCTTATAACAAGCCAGCTCCACAAACCTTGGACTGAATACTCAAACAAGATTATAAGAGAAGGCAAGCCTTCTATATCACAATGGTGGCAGAATACGGGATGGGAAGGATTATGAGAATTCAAGGCTGACCTACACCTGACATTAAGCCCCAGTTCAACCACAGCAAGTGGACCTCACCACTGGCAAACCATTTGGGTCCAGGCCTCACTCTTGATGTGAGGCTGCCATGGCATAGATTTAGCGATCTCCATATTATAAGCAATATCTGGCCATTTAGCTGGAAAGTCTCTTTTCAGCACACTTGTGATGTCTAGCCATTGCACAAAAAGAGAAATGCCACTCTCTAATTATAAATACTGGAGCCATTGTGGAGCGTTGAGGTGTCTAAACAAACCCTGAGCATGTGAAATTGTCAAAAAGAAAATAGCTGTGTTGTAAGTGGTAAGTTCCCATACGATTTAAATATTGTAGAATAAGCATTTTACAGTTTGACAGATGACAGAGGGATAGATTGAGGTGACTAGCAGAAGTAAGCTAAGATCTCCCCATGGAAGTATTGGCCATTGTTCAGTGAGGATGGGAAGGAAGGCAAGAAGAATCCCACCTGGATTCACTTCTGAGCACAAAGGTGCACTCATGGAGGACAGAAGGTGGCCAAGGAATTTGAAATGCACTTGTTGAGGTTTAAACAATGCAGAAAACATGATTCTATACGTTGTGCATGATTCTATCATCATTTTTGTTTTATCCAGAAACAGCCTGGAGCAATCTGGGTTTGGTAGAAGATGGTCAAGAGAAACTGCTTAAGCTTTCCTTCTTATAAGTTGCACTTGTACAAATCCTTTCACATCCAAGAATAGAAATCCCAGATATCCCACTGTCAGCAAAAGGAAATTCCTTCCCAGATTGAACAGCAACTCAACATGAAGGGATTTTTTTGACAGGTCATATTGGGGAGAGGAAGTGCAGGTTAAATAGGAAGAGAATTAAATGGATACATAACTGGCTAAAAATATTGTATTCAGTACTTACCAATATTTCCTCATTAGACTGGAAGATGCTACTGAGTACAGCACTGCAAGGTTCAGTTCTGTTCAATGGTTTTATTAATTATTGGAGGAAGAAGTGGGGAGAATGTGCGTGTGTTTGTATATTTAGTTAAATGTCATAATTTTATACCACCAGAATCCAAAGATTCTTTATTAAATGTATACATAACATAAAATTGGGGAGGCTATCAAATAAAATTTAAAATGATATGTAAGAGCAATGAGCTGAAAATAACAGAAGGAAATTTAACAAATGTTATTCACTTAAGAAAAAGAATTCAAAGGGACAAGCTTAAGATGGAGACAACTGATTTGGTAGCAGTACTTGTAGAAAAGATCTTGCAAATTATGAGTTAGTAGGCTCATAAAATCACTGAAAGAGTCCAGCCTAATATGATGACTTAAGAGAACAAGAAAGCAGGAATGCAGAGAATGTAAACAAGTATGTGCCACTATGAGGGTTAGAGATAAAAGGAAATCAAAGTCTCCTCCTTTTCTGAAAGGGTGACACAGAAAAGAATGTGAAGTGTTTGTGATGTGCCTGGGCACTGAATTACCCAATCTGAATTACCATTCCTGCTCACTTACTATCATTATCTTATAGTGCTACTATTCTCTGAAATACACACACACATACATACATACATACACACACATATACACACACACATATATATACATACACACACACACATACATACATGCATGCATGGTAACTGTTTTCAGTTGAGCATGACAAGTAGTGTGAAGTGACTGCAAAAAAAAAAAAAAACAGATGTGATTTTAGGTTGTATCAACAAAGTTAAGGTTTCCAAATCACAGAAATCAGTAGTTCCAGTTTATTCTGCATTGCTCAGGACCCCATACTGAGTATTGTGCACAGTTCTGAGCATCACCATTTAAGAAGGATTCGGACAAATTGGAACAGTTTCAGAGACAGGCAATGAAAATGATTAGGAAACTGGAAACCAAATTCTATGAAGAAAGACTGATGTCACTGGGAATGCCTAGCCTTGAAAAGAGAAGGGAAAATGATAGTTTATGTCACATAGAAAAAGGTCAGGAAATATTTTTCCAGAATGCAGGTAATTAAGTTACAGGAAAGCAGATTCCAGTTGAATGTTTTTTTTAAAATATCCTAAGAGTAATGTCCAGCTAGGTAGTTAAGCATAGCTGACTTTGGCAAAACTTGAAAATCTAAGCAAGGTAGGACCTTATTAGGACTTGGATAGGAGACCACCAGAAAATTCCAGTGCTGTCAACTTGTCTGGGAAATCAAGAAAACAACCTGGAAGAAACCTCGTTCATGTTATTGTCAAGGAAACTACATAGATATATCCATAAGGTCACCAGAAATCAGATTTTATCTTTACCTAACAATAAGAGCAGTTTGACAGTGAAACCAATTCTTTTTTTCATGGGGCTCTTTATGACATGAGCTTCCACCCCTATCTAAGGGCTGGATCCATGTTCTGAATGGCTCCTCTGGGTGTTTGGTTGGGAAGGGTGTGGGTTGGAAAGGGTGTGTGGTTGAATTTGAGAGATGGTTAATACTACTTCAAGGTTGAAAATATATCACCTCCTGAAGATGCCATCACTTGATCTAGCTACACTTGAAACTTCCTCCCAATATTAAGTCTTCCCTTTCTGGGGAGGATTTTGGAGAAGCTGGTGGGTATATAGCAGATGATTATCCAGATTATCCAGTTTATCTGGATCCCTTCCAGTCTAGATTCAGGCCTTTGCCATTTGCCATGCTGGTGGTTGAAACTTTGTCAGGACTTGGATGGAGGAAGTACACCCTTCCAGGTCCTATTAGATCTCTCTAACAGTATGTATCCATAACGGAGCTCCAATGTGGATTTCTCAGGGCTCAGCCTTTCCCCCCATGTTTAATATCTACTGTACATGAAACCACTGGGGAAATAAATACATAGACAATACTCAACTATACATTGCCATACTAAGCTAGGCTGGAGCTCTGTGTTGTTTTGACCATGTAGAACCTGGGGTTTGTGAAGGATTGAATATATAAAAATAAACTTAGATTAAATCCCAGTAAGACAGAATTATGGTTTATAGATGATTGATGATTTAGCTCCTGTACTCATGGCTCCTGTTCAAGCATCAGATGGAAGCCATGGCCAAGGGACCCTTGGGCAGGCTTTGATTGGTGCACCAGTTGCAGGCCTTCTTGGATCAGGAGTTGTGGCTTATGGCTGTGATTTGTGCCCCCATTACCTCATTCTTAGAATATTCCAGTATGCTCTCTATAGGGCTGTCCTTGAAAATGACTCAGAAGCTGCTTCTAGTCCAAAAGGCAGCAGCCAGGGGAAGTAGGTTTACAAGCATTACAGCTGTTGTCAGTAAGCTTCCAGGTCCAATTCAAGGTGCTGGTTATCACCTATAAAGCCCAAACAGGGTGCGGTCTGACTGTCTCTCCCATTCAGATTTCACTCAGCATCTTCATGCAGACTTAGAGTCCTCGTTCTTTATAAGGTAAAGAGTAGGGGCCAGAGGTGTATCTTCTCAGTAGTGATCCCACATTATGGAACACCTTCCTCTCTGTGCTCCACTTTGCTGTCCTTTTATACCTTTAAAAACTGTATCATTCTGATGAGCCTTTTATGAGGACAGACTTGGGCTGCCTTGGCAGATGATCGATAGTTAACGATAGTTTATTTGATTCTATATTTTCCTTGTGTGTGAACCTTATCAGGACTGGCTATATATCAGCAATTGTATAAATGCACAAACAAATAAATAAAGCACCCAGAGAGACGGCTGCATCCCTTTCAGTGGATGTCTTCAAAAAGAAGTTACACAGTGGGGACACTTTAATCTGCACTGATTAGCAAGTTGACTGAGTGGCCTAAATGGCTATTTCCAGTTCTATGATTCTAAGTTCAACCTCCCCTACAATACTAGTCCTGATTCTTCTCCTTCTCCTACCCGCATGATTTGAAACATACACATACACTGAACTTAACTTTACAAAATCTAATTTAGCATTTTTAACAACTGCTTTACTGAAAGAAATCTCATTTTCAGATTGCATGATGATCTAAAAGTGTCACTTTTGATTTGGTCATAAAACCTGGTAGATGCTGTTTCATTGCTGAGACCATCAAGACCTTGAAAGGATTAATCCATCCTGGAGAGCTGAGCTCAGTCTTCATTGGTAGCTGTCAACCTCAATGTTTCCTCTCCAACATTTTGAACAGCAATTTTTCTTGTGCCTGACATTCTCTGGGGAGCTGGATTGCTGAGTTATAAAAGCACAGCATGATTATACCCCTGTTAGTTTGGAAAAAGAACTGGATCTTCTGGACATCTAATAGAACATTGATATTTCAGTAATTTCATGCAAACAGCCAGGTAGGAGATGAAAGAAGGAAGGAATTGCAGGCCATAGCATGCTGCTGCTAGTGGCAGTGGTGGGGTAAATTCTTGTAATACATTTCTGTGAAGCTTATTAATAATATTTGATAATATATTTAGCAGGAGTAGATAGCATGGAACCCCTCAGCACCACTCCGGCTGCAGGTTCCATTCAGTGCAGTCATGAAATTCTCACTGAAGTTTATGATTGATTTTTTTTTTTTAAATTTCATTCAAAGCGTTCATTTGGTCTGGAGCATTACGAAATAAGAGCTTTAGAGCTCCTATCTATGTGAATCCAGAAGCATTCTTAGGAAGAGGGTGAGTATCTACAAAAAGGAGGAAGGGCAGAAAGGAAGATAGAAAGAAATAACTTTATTATAGTCAATTGGAGTGAGCCTGCATCCAACATTGTCCCTGGGAGATTGAGTAGGATCTGTAGTTTTTTTGTATTTCACTATTTAAATACATATTTATTTATTTTCTTGTGGGAAAACGATCTGCCTACAATGATTATTGCCCTTAATAATCTCTCTGTTACATTGTAATGAAATATCTCTGTATGGACTGCCCTTGAGAAGAGTTTGGAAACTACAGGTAGTGCAAAATTAAGGGGTTAGACCTTTATCAACATACACTATCTGGACCACATTACACCAGATCAGTTTCATGAGCTTCCAATTTGTTTCTGAGTATCGACCCTCAGTAGCATGGGGCCAGAAGTTTTGAAGAACTATCTCCTTCCATATGGATCTTCTTGCACTTTGTCATTCTGAAAAACCCTGGTATTTGTCCCATCACTCAGAAAAGCTGGACTAGTGAAAAACTGAGATGCACTTTTCAGATGCAGCACCTAATTTGTAGCACTCCCAAGGAAGATAAGGCAGTTTCCCTATTTTGTTTTAGATGGGCAACAAACACCCTTCTCTTCTCTCAGGATCTTGAAGCTTTTCTATCTATCTATCTATCTATCTATCTATCTATCTATCTATCTATCTATCTATCTATCTATCTATCTATCACTCATTGAAAGTTTGCACCTATTTTTCCTTGTTTTAACATAAGTAGTTTAACTTAGGCTCTTGGGAGGGAGAGACTGAATAAAATAATAATAAAATAATGAACCTGTCACCACTAACTTATCAAAGGCAGTGATGTAATGCTTGGACTGGCTATTTTATTTCTACTAAAACAAATAGACAATCAGATAATAATCTACATAGATCTGAAGAAATTTTGTTTGACTTCTGGTTAAATAATTATAGTAATATGAACTTTCTGTAAAAGGTTTTGAGTCTACAGGGTATGAATATCTTCCTACAGGATACACTCTGAGAATTCTAATGTAAAACCTTTCAGTTAATTGGGAACTACAGACAGCAGCATACATTAGTTTCTGTATCTAATACTTGTCTCATTTTCAGATAAAATACTATGTTTTTTCTTAATGCCTCCAAGCATGTCATTGATTGCTCTGAATTTGGAAATGGATCCTGTTCTGAAAATCCACGGTCTATAGGTATTCGAGGAGCCATGTATATATCTCTAAGTGGAGTTATCATCGTCACAGTCTTTGGAAATTTGGCTATCATCATCTCAATCTCCTATTTCAGACAGCTGCATTCCCCAACTAACTTCCTCATCCTTTCCATGGCAGTCACTGATTTCCTGCTTGGCTTCTTCATTATGCCTTACAGCATGATCAGATCAGTGGAGAATTGTTGGTATTTTGGAATGACTTTCTGCAAAATCCACTACAGCTTTGACCTGATGCTCTGCTTGGTGTCTATTTTTCACCTTTGCTCAATTGCAGTAGATCGATTCTATGCCATCTGCTATCCCCTTCATTATTCATCCAAAATTACAGTCCCTAGAATCAGGCAATTAATTATTATTTGCTGGTCAGTGCCATCTTCTTTTGCTTTGGGGCTGGTTTTCTCTGAAGCATATGCTTCTGGCATTGATATTTATGAGATTTTGGTTGCGTGTTCTATTTCTTGTCCAGTGATGTTTAATAAACTTTGGGGAGTTGTTGTGTTTTCATTTGGTTTCTTCATTCCTGCCTCTGTGATAACTGGAATTTATGCAAAAATCTTTGAGGTGTCTAAAAAACATCTGAGGGTCATGAAAAGTTCAGGTGATAAACATTCTAACCAGTTTTCCAGAAGTGCAGACAGGAAGGCTGCTAAGACCTTAAGTATTGTGATAGGTGTTTTTCTCTTCTGTTGGTTTCCATGTTTTGTCACAATTCTAATTGAGCCTTTCTTAGGTTTTTCAACTCCTCCTGTGTTGTTTGATGCTCTAACTTGGCTTGGTTACTTCAACTCCAGCTGTAACCCATTAATATATGGCTTTTTTTACCCATGGTTTCAAAAAGCACTTAGATACATCCTCTCAGGAAAGGTATTCCAACAACATTTCTGTACCTCTAATCTCTTTCCTGAAAATAAATAAATAAATAAATAAGTAAATAAATAGTCTTATTTCTCAAATGAAGGGAGTCTGTGGGGTTTTGTTTTCTTTAACCTAAAATGGTATCCTTTGTGCAAATATAGAAAATGGTCCATAAACCTGACACCCAGCTTCTGAAATGTTCATATGGATGGAAGATATATGGTAGAAACCAGAGCTGTGTCAACAATGAAGGGGAAGGTTTCCTAGTGATGATGGTCAGAAGTGTATTTGCAGGAGTCCTTGGGAATGGTCCAGCTGACACCTCAGGAGACACTGAACAGTCTGCAGTCCCTGGAGAAAATGGAGGATAGGGTTGAGATCCATTTGGCTGAATAGATGGCAACCATACATTGCCTGAAATGGTGATACCTGGGTTATACTGAGTCATGGTAAGCAGACTTACAATCAGGCCAATTGTCTTGCTGATAGTGTTGCACCAAGGTGCCACTTGTTCCACTGTGCAATTATGGACAGTGGACAGAGGATAGGTAGGGTTTTACAGCCAATAGATAAAAGTTTTCATGAATGTATGCTCCAGTCAGAAATGATGGTAAAGTTGTTGAATAAACAAATGAACCATTTCAGAAGCAGAGGGAAAGTCATGATAGGGAATGAAATGAGTTATATATTTAACTCAAATCACTGTATATTTAACTCAATTTTTGCTACAATAGGCAAAACTATGGGTCATCTGTATACCAGGAGTTCTTCACCCAGGGACTACCTGTACTAACTTCCCATAGTAGGTGTAGAGGACCACAGAGATGATTATAGAGGAACTATATGATGGCTGTTAGCAAAACATGATTTAAATCCAGACAGGAAGAGAACATTAAAAAAAACTCAAACTAGCTCCACCTTACCTCTCTGGAATAAAAGAGGGAGTGAGGGAAAATTCTGCAGGCTTTCAATATTTTGTTACTATAGCCTATATCAATACATTTGACTCCCAGTATTGCTTGTGGCATGTTTCTTGACCTGCCTATCTTGAAGGGCTAAGAGGCAAAGCCAGGTAATGTTCATTATCTTCATTCATGTAAACGAAAATGTAGGGCTGAAAAAAAAAAAAGCGAGCCTCCTGTAGCTTCTCTAAGAACTCAGAAATGAGAGGAATGCAATAGTGATTTCTAATAGCTGCAGAGTTTAGGATTGTCCATGTTCATCATGGACAATCTGAATGGAGTCATCCATATTCTTAACAAAAAAGATAGAAGTGCTATTAGGTGAGGAGGGCAACAGTAATAAAACTACTGGCCATAAAACCATAAAATCATAATCATGAAACTGAAACAAGAACTAAAAAACCCAGTATCTCAGCCATCTCCTAGAATCTTTATGGAAGCCCTGTCATAATAATTTTAAAAGGCATTGTGATCCTCACGGTATAAATAGGAAACTGAAAAGGCTTTTCCCCACTTGCCCTCAGTTTTTGTTTGCTTCTGTTCTTGCTCTGTCCCAGCTGATGACTGGTACAGGCTTAAGTCATTCTTAGCTGTACTACTGTTAAAGTGGCATTTCCCCTTTATTTGGACTTGTCTAGTATTTTCCCATTCTTCTGACTCATCATGCGACAGCGCCAAGATGTGTCAGATCTATTAGGCTTTGTCATCTATTACCTTGGATGGAAGTCTCGTGACAGACAGTGACTGGGAACAGAGGCAATTGAGGCAGGATCAGAATTGGCAATGAGGAGAGCAATTTTCATGCTATTGTAGTATTCTGCCAACTCAAGGATAGGCGAAGAATACTTCAACTTTATGGTGAGAAAAGGCTCTGAGAGACAGTGGATTGTCTATAGTAGAAAAGGGTAGAGTTATACTGCAAACAAATATACATAGGTAAGAAGGAAAACTGAATGGGATGGAAATAGTTCTGGACCAAGCCTATAATTTACAAATCCATAATAGATTCCATGCCATTCTGAAATACATCAACAGTGAATTAAATATGGTGCCATGTGTTCCTGGGCTATGTGTAAGTGCTAAGCTGGTTACATGAGACTCCCTGATTCTCACACCAGACAGAGCCGTTATATCAGGGACAGGTGGCAAGGGACTTCAAAGCTCAGAAAATAGTGGCACAAAGTTGGTTAACTTGAAAAGTTGAGACAAAGATCCATCAACTCTGACAGGGCAGCATGTGAGAATATACTGCCAACATTCAGTGAGCTCAGGATGTGGGATGGAATGAAAAGAGCTTAACTGACTAGCTCAAAGAGGGATGATTATATTAAATTTAGGACAACAAAACAGAGACTTTGTTTGAATTAATCCAGATCTGCTTGGGTACCAATGGGAGATTCAAGGAGCAGAATCAGATGCAATCATTTCCTCCTCCCCACCCCAGCCACCTCTGCTCATCAGAAAATTTGGAAGTTAAATGCACACAGCTAGAGACTAGGAACTCCACTATTTGCCTGAGAAAAGTTGTGTAGTTGCACATAAGGCTTATGCTTACATTGTGGAGAAAGTGACCACCTTCCACATGACTGCCCTGGATAACACTGCTGTTCTAAAGCATCAACTATATGTCCTACTTTTGAGGAAGGAGAGCATTTTACAAGCAGGTACCCTAATTGCTCCAGATCTGAAATGATGAGATGAGGACCCCAGGGGCTGTCTGGTGTAAGAGAAGAAAAAAAAATTCTCCCTGAGAGATTGTGTACATCGCACTAGAAGGTCAGCCTCAAGATGACAGCTTTTTCCACCTCAGGAACAGAATAAAAAGTTGCAAAGGGCATTTCAAAGAGAATTTATGATAACAGATGTGAGAATCTCCTCCAAATCACCTTCCACTTTTCTTCCATCAAGAACACTTCAGCATCACAAGCATCTTAGCAGCATATGCAGAAAAGTTGCAGAATCCATGCCATTTAAACCAGAAGCAGGAATTTCCACCAAGATGCTATTTTCTAGCAAGATTCTGAAATAAAATCGTGAACAGGTAAAGTTTTAATCCCTCCAGCTTAACTTTGGTAAAAAAAAAAAAAAAGTATCCAAGAACATACTTTCTTAAATGATTAATACAAGAACAATGTTCCTTTATTAAAAATGTCTTTATTCTTTGTTAATCAAAACATTTGCAAACTTTCAAGAAAAATACCTCTATTTTTAAATTTTCTTTTAAGAAGGATACAGTAAGTGGAGTTTATACTTGTTTTTTCAAGGCAGCCAGGAATTAATACTAAAGAGGTACATTTGCAGTATTTTGAAGTAAGCTGGTTCAGTCTGGAACAACCTTTTATGTGGAGTAAAGCAATGCTATGAATAGTTATTTAACAGTCAAACCCTTCCCGCTGAAAGGATCTCACTTTTTTGAAGCGTACCCTCTTTTCCCACTGCCTTCTCTAAACTTTAAGTACTTTGTTCTCCCATAAGCTGTGTTTTCCTTTTCTTTCTTTTTCTTTTATTTTTCTACAACCTCTCAGAGCCAACTGCTCAGCAGAATATCGCTCCCAAGAACATTTCTGTTGATTTGGTGTTCTTGCCTCATAAGAGAGAAACTATAAAGTTCTGATAAATTAACTGTAAGCCACACTGTGGAGCCGGTTGATACATACATGCACCCACGCCCATAATAAAAATAATAGTAATAATTGATTCAGGATTTGCAATGGAGTGCGACAAAATAAAGTGCAACTGCAATCTGTATATAATCCTACGTCTTCCATCATAGAACCTGAGGTGTCCCTCCATCCAGTCACTCACTAGAGACACTGTTTAAGAAAGGTTGTTGCCTTGCATATTCTCAGATGATGCCCTGAGACATCATCATTCTTAATGGATTGTCAGGGCAAATAAGTATTTTGCTAAGACCCCAAACCATCAAAAGATCTGGTGACCAAAAAAAAGAAGAAGAAGCTATTTTCACATTCCAACCTGTGAATACGCTTAGGAGATACATGAGAGAACATTTAGTTTCCGTGCTTTGCTCTTCCATCTCATGGTGGCCGACATCCTACTTCACAGAGCACAATCCTCTGTATGACAGCATCCATTGTCTGAAAGGCTGCTGATCCAAGTCTGTCTTAAAGTGAAAGAATTACAGGAAGGGAGACCAGGAGCCTTGAATGAACCATATGAGATGCATTGTACTTCTGTTTATATTATAGTAATCATGTCTAAATTTACAATTCTATGTCTGTGTGAGCAGACACCCATTTCTGGAGCAGCGAAGTATAAGCAGACGCCCTATTTCGATATTCAATCAGCCACTATCTGAATGGCCTATGGAATCAAAACATGACATGCCTATAATTGGACAAAAGGTTTAATAGCCTTGAAAAGTAGCTGTTAACGGCCAAGATGCATTTGGAAAAATAAAACTATGGAAAATAATAAAAAGAAAACCACCAGTGAGTAACATGGTTTTTTAGTACTGTGTCATTTATTAACACACTGCATTTATCATGAACTTCACAATAACTCTGTCTTATTAAAATAATGGTACTGGATCTGTTGGAAATTACTTTAGTTAAAATCTCTCAGAAAGAAGAGCCTTATCTCAGTGGTAGAATTGCATTGCTAGAAGTGTGAGAGAATTTAATTTGACCTCCATGTTTAAGTGAAATCACTTAAAACTTAGCTCCTGGATTAGTATATGAATCACGCATGGTTATCTTCAGATTAACAGAATGTGATAATGGTGGGCATTTATCTCCATATATAGGTTGTTGCAAAAAAGAAAAAATGCCATTGGTTCCTGTATTTATCACAAGCTCCGATTATTGTTGATTGTGTTCTCTTTCCACAGAACCTCCTGTGTTCTCTTTTGAATGATGTATTTGTCTCTCAACATCACATTATGAATTCCAGCAAACTCTGGAGCCCTCAGGACATACAGTATTGCTTTGAGTTTGTTAATAATTCGTGTCGCAGAAACATAAGATCTCCACTCAGCCTTTTTGTTATGTATGGGTTTATGGTGGGAGCCATAGTTCTCACCATGTGTGGCAATCTGATGGTGATCTTCTCTGTCCTCCACTTCAAACAGCTGCATTCTCCAACCAACATGCTGATCTGCTCCGTGGCCACCACAGACTTTTTGCTCAGCATCATAGTAATGCCATACAGCATGGTCAGGACGGTGGACTCCTGTTGGTACTTTGGAGACGTCTTCTGCAAACTCCACACCTGCTGTGATATCATGCTGTGTACTACTTCTATTTTCCACCTGTGCTTTATTTCTGTGGATCGCTACTATGCTGTGTGCACCCCACTTCACTACCTCAACAAAATCACTGTCCCTGTAGTTCAAGGTTTTTTAGCGATTAGTTGGTTCATCCCGTTCTTGTTTGCTTTTGGACTTGTTTTCTCAGAGCAAAATGTGGAAGGCATTGAGGAATATGTAGCCTCCCTCTACTGCTATGGATTCTGTACTCTCGTTTTTAATAAGCTGTGGGGAGTGATGTCTTCCTTTATAGCCTTTTTTCTTCCCGGTACAGTGATGGTGGGCATTTATCTCCATATATTTGTTGTTGCAAAAAAACATGCCCAGCAAATTGCTCAGGTTTCTAGGGCCTCACACTCTGGATGTGACACAAAAGGGAAAATCTCCACCAAAAAGGAGAACAAAGCTACTAAGACCTTAAGCATAGTTATGGGAGCATTTATTATTTGTTGGCTTCCTTTCTTTGTACTTACCATTACAGACCCTTACATTGATTTCACGACCCCTGAAGACTTGTACAATGCCTTTCTGTGGTTGGGATATTTCAATTCCACTTGTAATCCCATCATTTACGGTTTATTTTACCCTTGGTTTCGCAAAGCATTTAGAATGATTATGACAGGGTCCATTTTCAGGCAAGATTCTTCTGCGCTGAATCTCCTGGCTGTTGATACTTACTAGATGGACAGACATTGCTGATGGCTGGTCTCAGCCTTGAGAGGCTGGTATTTCTTAGTCCTTGAAGCGATACTACATCACCACTATTAGAGGAGGAGCTGTTGCCCCCCCCATAGCACAATCTTGTGACACTTCTAAGATTAATGGATTTATTGCAGCATAAGCTTCTCTAAGCTTGACCATAACCATGAACCATTATCCTTAGTTTATATATGTAGTAGAAGCACACTGAGAAACATATTAACACTATAGTATGACTAATGTTAGGGAATGGGGTGAGCAAGTGACCTCTCAGATGTGTTCTTTCTTTATCACTGGAAATCAGTGGACAATTAGATCTTGTTCTGTACAAGGGAAGTTTTTACCTCTGTATTTTCTTTGCTGTGACAGCCTATTTGTATCTATTCCTCTGATAGTCACTTTCTACACTTTCTTCCATTACGTGTAGTTATATTTTTTCCTTGTTTCCCTATTATTAGGGAATGTACTTTAATACATCCAGAACTTAGATGCTTCTCTTTTGTCAAATTCTAAACTATTTGGCTTTATATATCTGGGAGTTATTTGCCTTGGAACATTTCATTGTTTACTGCATACAACATGAGACAGTAATATTATGTCAATATTAACAGCTTACTCTGTTTATGGTTTTAGGATGAGAGAACATGATGGAGCCATGCATGTTTCTCTACTGTTGTGGCCTTACTGGTCCCAACCAAAGTATGGAATTTGTAGAGCAAAATCTTTTCTGGACACAAAGACTTACTGGATGTTTAAAATGAAGTTAGGTTGTGTGTAATGTGCTTAATCTTAGTGACAATAATTATGTGAAAAACAAGGAAGATTAATCATGAATCTGTTGAGAAACAGCCTTATTTTCAGTACTTTAGATACTTCCGATACATGTATGATAACATGCACCCATAGATACTTCAGTTATGACAACCTTCTAAAACTTATTCTTTTCTTTTGTTTGCTCAGAGAATTTTAAAAACTCCCCCAACGGTGCAAATGTTGCTTCTTAACATAAATATGTAAGGTGACAATAATGACGGAAAAGTAAGGATTCTGCTCCCCATTAAGAATGTTATAATATGATGATTGCCAACCAATGGGAAGTCAACAAGCAGAAGGCAGATGTATTTGCAGATTAACTAAGGATTAGCATGTTGAGCTAGGAACAGGGAAACCCAGCTTTAGTCCAGCTCAGCCCTGGAAGCTCAGGGGGTGACTTTGGGCCAGACACTTTCTCTCAGGGCAACCTACCTCACAGACAGTTCTCTCACTATGAAGTGCATAGCAGGAATTGCGCAAACTCTCATTTGTTAAACAAACCAGGAGGACAACACCAATTTTGTGCTGGATTGTTCCACAACCAACTGAGTTTATTTTAAATGTCTATTCCCAGTTCACATTCAACATACTCCATTGGCATCAGGACATCATTTATAAAGCTGGGGTCCTACTGCTTCAAATCTTCACTCATTTGTTTCTACACTGATGTTTCTTGGACATCTCAGAAAGCTGTTAATTAGCTAAGCTGTCCCTTGATGGTAGAATGTCAGTACCATGGCAGGAAAGACATATCAGCAGTATCTGGGAATCAGACACCGTAGGTTAAAACAAGCCATGGGTCAGGCTCCTGACCTCTGCCTAAAACTGACAGCAATTCCTTTACCTAGCATGATTTTCACAGATTCTCTTTAGGAAGATTTATTAAGAAGAAAAGGCTGGAGTTACAAGAACTCTGACAGTTGAGTTATTTCCCAACTACATAGGATGGAGTCTGCTTCTTTTTCACTTTTACTCCCTTTCTGTGTGCCAGTGAACTTTGTTATCCTTCACTGATAACAAAGGAGCTTGCAGTTGCCAGTTTACAAAACCATCTTCTAAATCCTGTCAGTCTGAGAAGTGATCATTATATCAGGGTATGTTGCTTCAAGCAATGTCTGCTCTGGAAATTGATCTTTTCATGAATAGTTGTGGTCACAGTGGGAGAATGTCTAGTTGCATGTAATAGTGGGGATGATCTTGGGAGAGAGCAGGAAGAGTCACAGCCTAGACAACTGTCATGCAAAAGGTATCTTAGCCCACAGAAGCAAAAGGGTGTAGGAAGCATCTCAGAAGAGACCCTCCCTAGTTTTCTGAAATGTAAAAATAAAGGAGGGCATAAATGCTTTCAGACTTGCAAGATTCTGTTACTGTAACCTTACAATAAAGGTAGTGTTAGTATTATGGTTTGTGCTTCTTGTCTGGACTACTTTGAAGGGCTGACATTGCAGGAACTCTATTGTATTTTAAAATGTTGAATCTTCAAGTGCTTATTTTATTGGTTTGTACTACCATGCGGCATGAGGAACTAGTTAGGCCTGAATTAACGCAAAGCCAGGGGTGGGGAAGAGGGACAGGGAAAGTCCAGGTCTAGACAGTTGTGTTCAGTTATTTTATCAGTCCTCACTTTTTATATTGATGGGATGCTGGCACCTACCGACCCCATCCTGAGGCTCTCCCAAATGTGCTAGGATTAAAGGCCATAATATGGCCCACTTGCAATCCTGTTGGCGGGGATCTGGAAGTTGTGATTTCCCTACAAACCTGGAGTCCACTAGGTTTGGGAAGACTATTTTAAATCTTATTTTAGTTGGGAGCATATCTGCAGGACTCTGCAGGTGTATAATTTGCACCCACATTAATTCTGAATCAAAGTGAATCAAAATGTTCTCACTGAAAAAAAGGGAGGGGTGGGAATCGTCTCTCTGCAGGAAGTGAAAGGTTCAAGTCTTGAGCTAACCATAATGCTTATTTGAGCCAGTCTTCTGCTTTCAGCCCTACCTACCTTGCAAAGTCATTGGGAGGATAAAATGAAGAGCCATACACATTGCCTTGAGTCCCTCAGAAGAAATTGATACAAATCAGTTATTTTACCTTGCTTCATGACTGAGCAGAAATTTGAATCCAAAGTGACTGAAATCCAGACTATTATATTATTAGCTGCTGTGTTCATACAGTGTTTTTAAGGTCTGCTGTATTTACAGTACCTAGGTCAGTGTCTCTCAACCTTGGCAACTGGAAGACATTGCTGGCTGGGAAATTCTGGGAGTTGAAGTCCACACGTCTTCCAGTTGCCAAGGTTGAGAGACACTGACCTAGAATATTACCTAGCCAGTTTGGTCAATGACAGTTATTGCTAAGCAATTTTTCCTGATGCCCTGCTATGCCCGTGTCATCCAGCCTGTCTCAGTTGCAGGCAACAACATGTTGCATAGGACCTGGGGGTTAGGGTAACCAACTACTCTTGAAGGAATGCATGCTTTTTGCTTTTATTTTATTTTGTTTCTTTGTTTTTTTAATTGTTTCTAACAATTTGTAAACCTCCCAGAGTTGTGGGGAGTTGGGCAGCAAATAAGTTTAATAAATTATTATTATGCCTACAGGTACAAAGCAGATGTGATTACTCTGTTATTAGTACCTCAATGTCCACAGAACAACGGCTGTGTGAATTGCCATTGGAAACAATCGTCGTCTAATTTAGATAAAACCTCTGTGATAAGGGGAAAAACAAGAACGTTCTAGAAACATGTGGTAAAGTAACATGGGTGGGAACAGAACACCTTTTTCAAGTCACCGGAAAATACACCTGAATGAGATTTTTGGACAGCTCAGAACGGGTCCAAAGGGCAGAAAATAGACTGAAGCTGTCTATTATGCTGCCATTTGTTAAGTATCAAGGAGTATGCTGGTCCATAAGCCTCCAGGCTCTTGCACATGAATCACATTGCTGCTGAATGGATATGTTGAAGACCACACCTTCCAATATACTATTCACTAGAGAGGACTATTATTCCAACTGGATTATATAAGGCCTTACTTGATTTCCTGTTTCTCAGGTAATGCAATGAAGAGAGCCTTTGAAAATTAATACAGTGGACTCTAGCAGGTAAGCTTTTTTCCTATGCTATTTACATATTTGAACCCCAAGCCAAGAAAGTATGTATTCTTTCTTCTTTTTTGCAGTTTTATGATTTAAAAGCCTCTATGTTTATTTGAATAACACATTGAGCTCATTTCAATGCAAACAAATATTGTTTAGCTTATACTGCCTTGAAGCTGAAAAGTTGTTTGATTTGAAAAAAGATGTCTCTTAATACACCAATCAACTGCGTACTCACATCATTCAGTTAATTGTTGAAGCTTTACTTCCGCTTTTCCGAATTTCCAAATTAGTATAGACACTATTCATACTGCAGAATTCTTTATCCCAGCTTATTTGTTTTGTAAACTAGCAGTTTAATAATTAAACAGTAACATCAGGCTAAAGAATCAATAATTGCACTGTAACTGGTACCTGTAAGATGGTTTTCTATTTATATTTTTGCAGGAACTGAAAATAAAGGAAGGTCCTACTTACAAGGGAAAAAGAGAGAAAGAGAGGGAAATACAATGTTTTCATCAGGGGGAGGACCAGGATCTCCCTTCCCCAACTATTTGCACTGTTATTTTAGCAAAAAAGTCTTTGCTTTCTCATTGATATTATAATCAATCCTTAACTTTCATTCGGAAAAAAAGCCCAGTTTGCAACAATGCAAAAGATATACAAGCCTAAGCAAAGAGAAAACAGCATTTAGCAAATGCACAATCGCATGCACAATCCACATTTCTTATACATATGTATACAGCACTCTCTCCGGTTCAGAGAGCCTCTGATTTCGGTATCACTTATTTCTTTTTGAAAAACAGAGCTCCTCTTCTGTCTTCCTCCAATTTCTTGTCTTCCTCTTCCTTTCTCTCTTATTAGTCCACTAGGGAAATGAAGATGTTGGGCATGGGTGCATTTGTGCAGCATTCCAAAAGTCTTGTTTAAGTTAAAAGAAAAAGGAAAAGGAAAATTACAGCACCACCACCACCATCACCCCAGGAAGCAACCTGGTAAGGTTGGGAGGGGAACCATGACAAGACAGTCATGCATATATATACTTGGGGAAGGGGAAGAGAAAGAGAAAAAGTGGTAGGTGGGAAACTTGAGGACGTTAGAAATCAGGAAAGGAGGGACACGTTAGAGTACCCAGGAGTGTATGTAGCATGGAGGTATACTGGTGATTTGCTAACAAGATGGCATGGGGAAGGTTAGCAAGAACATACTTTCCTTGGTGGTCTGGAAGAATAAAGACATCCTGTTTCTCTTCTCTTTCTTGATGTTAATCTGGAGCCAGATTAGTTGAGAGGGACAAGAGTAATTCAGGTAATACTATGCAACCCCACCTTCTCTGATATCTTCCACAAATACTCTCTCACCTTGCATCCCTCAGATGGAATCAAGTTGTAACTCTTGTAGCATCTGTCTTTGTTGCTTCACCCCCAAGGATTTGACCAAACTACTCTGAACAAATCCTTCCTTGGTGCTCCTCTGCACGTTGTCTCATCACCTCCTGTGGTTGTAAAGTAAAAATTTATCAAACTAATTTTTTTAGAAAAGGGGCTGTGATAATCCCCTCGAATCCCCCTTAGCCTCCTCCAGTACACTCTTGTATAGGAGTCCCCACAATGCATCTTAGTTCTCCCTACACCTTCTCATACCAGGCAGAGTCCTTCAATACAGATATACCCAGTTGTTCCAAAGCTTTATTACAAATTAAATGAAAAAATTCCTTCCTTGCTTTCATTAAGACCCTATTCCAGAAGCTGAATAGGTAAACTTGTGTAGAACCTCTGGATGCTATAACTAAGTTCATCTAGCTAGCAGAGTTGAGATTATCTTTAATATTTCACTGTCTCAACAATTACAACAATGAAAAAGTGGGAAGAAAGTGACATATATACAAACATTTTAATAGATTCTTTTAAAAAACAAGATAAAAATGCATACTTTCAGGTGGAATATGCATATTGATTTTCTTCAATGGTAAAGGATCAGAACTAGGAATGATTCCACGCTGACAAATCAAGAAAGAAAAGAATTGAATAATGCTGAATACTAAGCCAATGGGATTATACCAGATGGAACGATCACACATTTTTCATTCAGTGCCTTAGGCTACAGTAGCTATCTTTCAACCAAACATGGAGGCAAGCTCTGACTAATGTTCCTCAGTGTGGGGATCACATTCTCTGCCTCATGATTCACTTAATCTTTTTTTTTTTTTTTTAGAGAAAGTTGCCACATCAGAAAGAAATTTAAGACAATCTGAAGCCAAATGAGCTCTCCCGCAGAAGCAGCTACCCCAGTCCAGCTGTGCTTTAAGATGAATGGCTCCTGCTCAAGAACCCTACATCCCTTTGGAGTCCAGCTAACCATTTATGTGGTCTGTGCTGCTGGTGTGTTACTTACCATTATGGGGAATCTGTTGGTGGTGATTTCTATTTTCCACTTCAAAATACTTCACACTCCCACTAACTTCTTGCTACTCTCTCTTGCCCTGGCAGATCTCCTCCTGGGCTTAACAGTCCTTCCCTTCAGCACAATCCGCTCTGTAGAGAGCTGCTGGTATTTTGGGGATGACTTTTGCCGGCTCCACACTTTTCTGGATACAGTCTTTTGCTTGACTTCCATATTCCATCTCTGTTTTATCTCTGTTGACCGTCACTGTGCCATCTGTGATCCTTTGCTCTATCCTACCAAGTTCACCATACGGGTTGCTTGCATCTACATAGCCCTGGGATGGGGGGTTCCTGTAGTTTACACTTCCATCTTCCTTTATAGCAAAAGAATTGAGGAAGGGCTAGGTCAGTTTTTACAAGACATGCCCTGCATTGGGAGTTGTCAGCTGCTGTTCAACAAACTCTGGGGCTGGATCAACTTTCCAGTCTTCTTCTTTCCTTGCCTCATCATGATAGGGTTGTACATCAAAATATTTATTGTGGCAACTAGACAAGCTAAACAGATCAGCAACATGAACAAAATCTCCAAGGGGAGCCAGCATCAGACAGGAGTTGCAAAAAGAGAAAGGAAGGCAGCAAAAACTTTAGGTATCGCAGTAGGAATCTACCTCTTTTGCTGGTTGCCATTTACAGTAGACACTATTATAGACAGTCTGCTGGATTTCATTACCCCTCCTGTTGTGTTTGATGTTCTTATCTGGTTTGCTTACTTTAATTCTGCCTGTAACCCTCTGATTTATGTGTTTTCCTATCGTTGGTTCAGGAAAGCCGTGAAGCTCATTTTAACATGCCAGGTCTTCTCTACAAGAACATCTACAATTGATCTATATCAAGAGGAATTATCTATAGTTGGGAGGGCAAATATGGTTGGCCCGATATAGTCTGATGTCCGAGGAAAAGTAGAAAATAGCATGCACACCCACCTTGCAATGAAAGTGCATAAAAGTGAAGATCAATGAAGCTATTTTGGTATCAGACACAGGAAATTCTTCCCCTTCCTGGCAGTCAAACAACAATAATGAATTAAATAGCTGATCATTTTCTGCCCTTCCATGACCCCCCAAATCACTTTCCTGAGGCAGCTGCTTTACTTTTCCTGATAGGAGGGCTAAAGTCCACTGTTCTTTGACTAACTTCATTCCATTCTTCTCAAGGCAACATGCATGGAATGTGGAATACATTGAAAAAGATTAAGCACACGTATAACCTACCGGTGATGAAAGTGATCTATTCATTTATTTTTCTTTCTACATTTATTACAGGAATGATTTTGTTTTAGTAATGAAAAGAAAGTGGTGTTGTCCAGATGCAGCTAATTCAGTTCAACCAAGGAGAGTCAAAGTAGGGTTGAAAGCTTGTACTGGGGTAATCAGTAAGATCATGAACTGGGGATTAATTGTAGAATTTTACTTGGTGACATCAGCGAATCAGTAAATCAAAGCTCATTTGCTTTTAAAGCGATGTATATATATTTCAAAGTATAATAGAGAATAATAACAAAAAGAAAAATCAAAATAGAAAAATAGAAAAATAGAAATATTCTTTGTGAATGATGGCATCTGTGGTTGCATGTTCAAAACCTGTCACTAATCATCATTACTTATTTCTTAGGAGTTATTATTCCCCATGTTTGATCATGTACTGTTTGCAAATAATGAACACAAATGAATCTCTTTGGAAATGATTATTTGATGTGAAGAAATATGCAAATATCGATATCCTGTTCAATATCTTTTAGCTTCAATTATATATAAGCAGTAAAAGCTGAGCTCTGTTGATCAGCTGCAAGATGTCTGTCTCCTTTTTGCTTGGTATCACATCCATGGACACTGGCTTCTGCAGTTGTCTGTTTTACAAGCAAATATGTTGTCCGGTTGACACGTTGTACTATGCCATTATTTGTTTAATCATACGTTGTTGGGTTAGAGGACAGGCTAAACCAAAACCAAATCAAGTATATTGTGGCTTAGCATGATATGCAAATCCAGCCCTTACCAATCATGAAGTTAAGCTTAGTTCAGATTTGGGCAGAAAGAATGTTGCCTGGCCCTCCAGTTACTATGAAAAAGTCAGAAGCAGTTCAGATGCTCACCTTGTCCTCCTGCTGTACTTGTCCTCTTTAAATCTGAGCTAAGCTGCAAGTAGTTAATTATAACTATGGTATACGCTTAACAAAAACACCATTGTAGGTATAACTGTAATGATGGTTGCTCTGAAAGTAAAAAGGACTTCATGACAATGAAGGGGGAAAAGAGATGAAAGTGCAGTTCACCCATCAGGTACTCTTAAACTCACCATTATCTAGCTTAGGCAACCTATAACAGGTCTTGGGCTAAAAAAGAGAAAGATGAAATAGTCTTTCCTTCCTTCCCATTACATACTTAGATTGGGTAGTCTGGTCAACTTTTAGAGTAATACTTCCTTAAAAAGAGTTGCTTTTTAATGAGATGGGTAGTGACAAATTATATATATATAAATAAACAAATATAAACATCATTATGCACATTTCAATCCACCATTCTGGTAAAGTAAAGTTGTTATAGTTTACTTTCTCCCATTAACTCAAGGTATTTAAACTATATGGATTAGTTTTATCTGTTGCGACACTATAGACATTTGTTCCTAACTGCAATGACACCAAAATGATGAAAGATAACTTACAACATTACAATTTAAGCTCTGCCTTTTTCTATATGAGTCACAATGTATGTGCAAATACATACAGACTTTCTGCAGTGATATGCTTCCCTGTACCAGCCTGGGGATTTCTATGATTACACATTAAACTATTAATCTTATCATGGCAAGAATGGTAAAAAGGATTCCTTCTCTGTCTCACTTCAAATACCCTCTTTGCTTCAGAATGTTAGGTAGTGGTTATATTTCAGTGAACCATCATGAACAGAAGCAGTCTACCTTTGAATAACAGATATAAGGAACATACACAGGGAAGGTCTCCTGTCTTTGGGCTCTCTTATGGGTTTCTAGAGATATCTGTTGGCTGCTTGTTGGGAAAAGAATGCTGGACAACTTTAGTCTGATCCAGTAGGGAGCTTCTTATTAATAGAAGAGAATATGTGTAGCTCAGGGTTGAACTGTGGAGTCCTTGGGGTTCTCTGAGCTTGGTTCTTTTCTTGCAAACGTTTCGTTACCCAGCTAGGTAACATCTTCAGTGCTAGAATGGGATGGGGTTTGCTCTCTATTTATCTACTGTGGCATGCCCTGCCAGTGTTGGTGGGGATGAGGGTTTTGTTTTATTTTTCCAAAAGACCCAGTAGCCCAAGAAGAAAAAACAGGAGTCATCTACAATATACAGTGTAAGGACTATAACAACCACTATGTAGGACAGACAGGCAGAAGGCTTGCAGAGTGCATCTATGAACATCAATTAGCAGTCAGAAGACATGAAAACTCTTTAATCTCACAATACATGGACAGACTTAACCATGGTTTCAACTGGGAAACTGTCAGCATCTTAGACCAAGCTAAATCCAAAAATGCAAGGGAATTCTTAGAAACTTGGTATTCAGACAAGGCAGCCATCGACAGGCACACAAAGATAAACAACATCTACACACTGTTCAAAAGAGACAATAGAAAGGAAAACCAAAGACCAGAAGATCACCTCACCAGCAATCATCACCCAGATAAGCAAAGGTCACCACCAGGCACACAATCAAGCAGTAAACAGATGCTAATCAAGGAACTCCCAGAGGAGCAAAAGAAAACCCCCACCCCCCACCACCACTGGCAGGGCATGCCACAGTATATAAATAGAGAGCAAACCCCATCCCATTCTAGCACTGAAGATGTTACCTAGCTGGGTAATGAAACGTTTGCAAGAAAACAACCAAGCTCAGACAACTCCAAGGACTCCACAGGACCTTCTAATATTTTTCACTTGGTTACCATATGACATTCTTCTCCTATGGAAAAGGCTTAGGAAAGGGCTAAATACAGGTAGTCCTAGTTTAGTGACTGCCTCATTTAGGGACAGTGATAAAAAATAACTTTACAACCAATCCTCACATTTACAACCTTCACAGGTCTATAAAGCAAAAAAAAAAAAAAAAGCTGAAGTAAGATCATAAGCACAGTTGTGGTTTCACTTAGCAACCACTTTGCTTAATGATGAGTTGCCTGTCTCAATTATGGTCACTAAACAAGGACTACCTGTAAATGTTTTATAGTGCAATAGAGTCCAGTGCCTTGGATTCTGATTAAAATCACAGTAAATTGGGTGCATTTTGAAAGGACAACTGGTGACCCAATCTTCATTTAGCTTAGACATGTTTATCTGGATGCGCTGTTGACAAATTGTTCCTGAACAAGCACACTTGTTGAGCAGGTATAAACAGGCTACATCACAAACCATTGTTTACAAACCATAACAGCTGGGTTCATACAACAGGTTAAGCCAAACTGAACATCACATTCTGGTTTCATGCAATACATGAAACCACTCTGATCTACACAGCTGTTCACAGCTACAATAGGTGATGTTTGTATGTAAGCAGATTCATGATAAGGTCTGAGAGAGCAGGAACTTTGCGTACTGGGAGAATGGGATGTCTGTCTGTTGTCAGGAAACCACTGTTAGTTTTTGTTGTTCCGTATTGACTGTGGAAAAACTGTGTTACACATGAGTTAAAACCCTGGATGGAAAACAAACACTCACTTACTACCATCCTTCAAGTGATGTTGTGGAATCAATATTACTCTGCGTGTTCAAGGTTCAATTTGATAGTTTAGATTTGAGCTTTTGGTTTTATTTATATTTATTTCATCATTGTTTCTTTTTCTTTCTCCCTCTCCTCCCTCCCTTGATATTTTCAAATTTTCTTTACTTTTTTGTATGTTCGTATTGTTCTCCTTCTTCATGTTTATATATTAAAAGCAATTAAAAGAGCTAAAAATCTGAAAGCCTCAAGGCTTAAAAAGCTGGAATAAATCACAGATTCTTTTAACTGGGGATGAAAAGAGACTCAAAATACTCTCAGATAAGACTTAGGAAAGAACTTTCCTAAAATGGGGCAAGGCACTGAAAAGGAGTGCTGCCTTCCATGCAACTGGAAGATGCAAGAAGTTTCTGAATGTTTAACCCAATGTTTCTCAACCTTGGCCATTTTAAGAGGTGTGGACTTCAACTCCCAGAATTCCCTGGCCAGCTGGCCAGGGAATTCTGGGAGTTGATGTCCACACCTCTTAAAATGGCCAAGGTTGAGAAACACTGGGTTAACCTATTGATAATAACACAGCCTAACAATAAATCCCAAACCAGTATGGAATAGTGGTTAAGGTGTTGGCCTAGGACAAGAATGGGAGATAGAGACATCTTTATTCATTCTGCCTCCTCTACCCTTAATCCAGAAAATTCACTTAGTATCATTAGGCCATTTTCGTTGCCAACGTATCTCACAGGCTTATTGTAAGGTGTCTCAAGCCCTTGGAGAAAAGGCAGGATTGGCTATAAATCTGACAAACCAACCACCATCTAAAGCAGACTAAATAAACAATAAAATTGTTGGTGTGTGTGCGTATTTGTGTGTGTGTGTATGTATACACAAATACATACAGACGCACACACATACACTTGATCTTTGGACAGCATTAGCTAACTGTGAAAAGGACTTCATAATGAAACTGTGATATTTGGCTCCCACTGGTGGTTGACTGAGATTTTGCATGTAATATTTGCAGCTTGATCACATTTTCATGCTTTCTCTTAGTGTCTCAGCTTCCCCCAATATATTACTTGCCAATTGTCTGCAGCAACATTTTGTACAAGATTCCATTCTTGCATTCCATTGGGCAGGACCATTACTGGGTTTTAGGACAAGTTTCCCACTGCACTCATAAAAGCCTCTTTTACAACCTGACACAATGGGTTGGTTGGATCCAAGCCTCATCTGAATTAAAATAGTCCCATTGAAATCCATGGCAATTTTTGACTACCTTAAGTCTCATTTTTCCAGTGGGTCTACTTTGAGTATGCCAGATCCAACCCAATATTTATGCATTATCCACTTTCACCTATTTTTATGCTGAGTTCCTAAGTGTCTGATCCTAACCGTCACTACACCGAAATGACAATACATGCATCATGTCATCAGATTGGGAGCTCTGACTTTTGTAGTTGCATTGCACTGTCACTCACTAGTATGTGAGGAGTGGAGTTTGCCCTCACATGCTCATTTCTTCCTCTGTTCCTCTGTTGCAAAGACATATGGCTGAATGTGGTGCAACATAATCTCCAAGCCAGGCTGAATATGAATGCCACATGCTACCTGGCAATCTGACACTGTTTGCAGAAAATAGCAGCTTGGGAGCAGATGCCAGCTGCACAGAGGTTTTCAGCTGGAAGCTCCCCCAGGGATGAAGAGGCCTCCTCCCCATGCACATGTATGGTCCCATCTTGTTTGAGTTCTCCCTCCCCTAATTTTTTCTAGGAAAGGAATGTGGTTAGAATTAAGGATGCTTTTTGAAAAAGCATGCTTGAAGTATTGTGATTGCTTTGGCCTGAGCTTGCCCTCAGTGTGTATCTGGAATTGATCTTCTCCTATTTAAACTATTATGGAGAATATGAATTATTTTTTTTCTTCATTTAGTTTAGCTCTAAAGGAAGACTAGGATTTCCCCCAAATTATACACCTTCAAAATGGAAGGACTTGTCTTAGATCTGCTGAATAAATGGCAATGAAAGTAGCTGTTTTCTTCTGCATATTTTATTTTCGGGGGGGGGGCATTTTCTTTTCAGGTGCTTATGGGGATATCCCTAAAGTTCTGGACTATTTTAACAGGATGTGGATGCAATTTCTTCCATACCTAAAGCCATTATCTTGACCTCTAAGATTCAAATTCTTTTTCTATATTCCTAATTGGAGTGGGGGGGGGGCAGAAGATGGAGGTCACTGGTAATTGGTTTATCCTCAGTAGCCACTTTTTGATGTGTTTTTATTTTAGCACTTTATTTGTGTGTGTGTGTGTGCGTGCATGCGTGCATGTGCGCCTTTGAGCCAGTTTTTTACTCCTGGCAACTGCCTGGACAAGTCCCTGCAGTTTTCTTGGCACAGTTTTTTAGAAGTGGTTTGCCATTACAGGTGGTCCCTGGGTTAAGAACACCCAGTTTACAGGCGACCCATACTTAAGAACGGAGCCTATTGTAGCAAAATTTGAGTTAAATACACAATGATTTGAGTTAAATACACAATGGTTCGAGTTCATTACACAATGCTACTTATACAGTATTATACAAAAATACTGTTCCAGCTTACATATAAATTCAACTTAAGGACAGACCTTGGAAACATAACTTGTTTTTAAACTGGGGACTACCTGTACCTCCTTCCTAGAGCTGAAAGAGAGGGACTGCCAAGGTCACCCAGCTGGTTTCACGCCTAAAGCAGGACTAGAACTCACCGTTGCCTGGTTTCTAGCCTGGTGCCTTTAACCACTACACCAAACTGGCTCTGTCATTTTATTTTTAGACTGATGTTTTTATTGTGTTAGCCACTCATTCTGAAATAAATTGAAGCCCATTTTCTGGCTGGCCTCTTCAAATCTTATTCAAATGTATATTTATTAGTTAATGTTGACTGGGCATGTCACCTTTTTTGAATCTTTCTGGACAGAAAAAAAAAATAGTTATCATATTTTTTTTCAGCAGAGAAATTCTGCCTTTAAGTAGTGAATTCAGAAAGGAAGTAAAACACAGTTTCATTTATTACTGATATAGTAATTGCCTAACAGATCAACTGAAATTTTGTAGAAAAATATTACAGTCGTATGAAGAAAAAACATATCTTTCTTGAAGTGGAAAGGATAAATTCATGCCTTTCATGTTTACACAATTTCCAAGAATTTGTATGAACTGCAATATGCATAGACTAGATATATAATTTCTAATAAATGCACGTTCCTTTAAGTTTTTTTTCGCTTCCCCAATAAATAACTGTGGAGACTCTCTCAATTTTCCACATTTATGAAATAAAAGTGGCAAAGTTTAAGAACACTAAAGGAGCCCAGAAATATAAATAAAAATAAATAAAATATAAATAAATATATATAAGTAAATAAATATAAATATAATATTTATATAATAAATATAATATATTCCCTTCCCCAATAAATAAACTATGTGAAGACTCTCTCAATTTTCCACATTTATGAAATAAAAGTGGCAAAGTTTAAGAACACTAAAGGAGCCTAGAAATATAAATAAATATAAATATAAATATAAATATTCCTGTTGTAAACCACCCTAAGCCTTCTTGGTTGAGTGGCATATAAGCTGTAGTAAATAAATAAATAAATAAATAAATAAATAAATAAATAAATAAATAGTGTCAGTCAGTCAATCAGTCAGTCAGTCTGATAACAGGTGATTTTTATGAAATGGCCAGCCCCAAAGGTCTATAAAGCCTTCTGTTTGAAGGAGGCAAGCAACTGTGGATTTTGGAGGTCCTCTCTAAATGGAAGCCATCATTCAGTAATAGAAAGAGCATATGCTCTGCTTGCTGATGCCCCTAATTCAAACCCAGGGGGTCACTATTAATGCATATCCACAACAATGAGCTAGATGGACCAATGGTCTGACTCAAGTTTTGGGTTCCCACATCAGATTAAGCCAAAGTGCGGTTGGTTGGTTGGTGATTTCACATCCTCAGTTATAAATCTTGTTTTATGACTCCTGGAAATTCTAGGGCACACCTTACCTTGAGTTCCACTGATATATGTCCTAAAGAAATAAATGTCAGAATCCTTACCAGTCTTTCTTATGTACTTCACATTAATCTTCCCCCATTTATTTCTTGGATGCTTTTCATCCGTAATTGGATATGTTAGTAATGCATTAAATAAATTGGGAATAAGATCAGAAAGCGTCAATAAACTGATGATATATAAAATTTCTAAATGGGTTAGAAAAAAAAAATCCAAACACAATAACTGAATTCATCTTATTACTGTTATTGGTATGCCATCTGGTGGCCAACTTCATAACAGTAACCGTGTTTATGTAACCATCATGGAAGTTCAAGAACCAATGTGCTTTATAAGGTTTAAATATATGGTTTGTATAAATGCATTTGTTTATTTATTTATTTACTTACTTAAAAACTAGCCAACATTTCAGTTGCAGGAATTCAGATTTAATAGCCCAAAAAACAAAACAAAAATGATTAAAATTAGTTCTCAAACTAATCTTCAGATATTTTGGAGTACAGATCCCATCACACTTAGTCAGCAAGGCCAACATTTTTTAGCTAAGAATGCTAAAACCATTATTTGGTTTTTGAGAGGGTAGTGGTCTTCCGGTTACAGAGGGCTCTGGATCAAGCAGATCATCTGAACCCCATTCAGTCAGGATTCCGACCAGACTATAGTACCAAGACAGCATGGGTCGCACTTGTGGATGACCACTGGGGGGCTCGGGGTGGGAGTGGTGTGTCCTTCCTGCATCTTGCTGCAGCTTTCAGTACCATCAACCAGGGTATCTTGCTGGGCCGGCTCTGGGGCTTGGAGTGGGAGGCACTGGATGGGGAGAAAGCAGCTGCTGCTCAACTCTAGCAAGACGGAGTGGTTGATATCTCTGACTCTGTATGGGGTAACACTCCCCTGGGCAGAATCGTGCAGTTTGGGGGTCCTCCTGCCAGAAAAGCAGTTAGCAGCGGTGGCCAGGGGGGCCTTTGCACAAATTCATCTTGTGTGCTAATTGTGCCTATTCCTGGACCAGGAAGCTTTGCTCATGGTCACTCATGCCTTTTTTTTTTTTTGTCTGCGCTCAGTCATTGCTGACCCTGCAGTGACTGCTTGGACAAGTCCTTGCAGTTTTCAAGGCAAGGTGTTTCGGAAGTGGTTTGCCAGAGCCTCCTTTCTAGGGCAGAGCCCAGCTGGCGAGCGCAGGAGGCGGGGTTTCCGTTGCTTCGCACCCTTTTCGGTCGCGCGCGGTTTTTCGCGCTTACCGGCAACTGCTCCCAACTCCTTTTTTGCAAGGCGCCGCCAGTATTTTTCCTCCCACTGGAGTGAGAGTACTACTCACGTGAGTTTTCGAACTGTTGGGTTGACAGGAACTGGGGAGGAAACAGGAGCTCACCCTGTTTAACGCGAAGGCTGGACTCGAACCGCTGAAGCGTCAACCATTTCTGGCCGGCAACTTTCAGCGTCATTAAGCCGCTGCGCCACCACATCCCCCTCACTCATGCCTTAGTCACCTCCTAATTGGATTACTGCAATGTGCTCTATGTTGGGCTGCCCTTGAAGACCCTCCCTAAACTGCGGCTGATCCATAATACAGCAGCATGTGACGTTCTGGGTGCCCCTCAGTTTGCCAGAGTTATACCACTTCTGCATGAGCTAAACTGGTTTGCAGTTACTTTCTGAGTAAAATTTATATAACTGCCCATCTCACAAAACAAATGACTCTGGGCAGCATACAACAAAGCTAAAAATGGTTAAAAAATACCCAAAGCAATTATATTATTATTAAAAAACATTTAAACAGTATAAAGTTTATTGCCTTTAAAGCCCCACATGGCACAGGGCAGGTTATTTACAGGCCTGCCTCTCTCCAAGGAATCTGCCTGCCCCACTAGGTCAGATAGGGTGGGCACCCTCCAGGTCATTTGCCTTAAACGCTGTCATCTGATGGGACCTTGGAGGCTCACCTTCCCTACAGCTGCCCCAGCCCTTTGTAACAGCCTCCCACCTGAGATCTGAGGGATCCCTGCCCTTTTCACAGCCCTTCTGGAGAGCTGTGAAGACCTGGCTCTTCCCCCAAGCATTGGGCTAGGAGGGAGGTTGAGTCTGGAAGTTAATAGTTTGGTTGGTCTGGGATCTGGTCAGAAAGGTTGTTTTGCTTTTGTTCCTATCTTTATTTGTTGTGAGCCACCTAGGAGGCCATATAAGTTCTTTAAATAAGTTAAATATCAAAATAAATATAAAAATAAATAAAATCAGATGACAGAATAATGGCAACATATCAAGGCAGTAATCTGAAAAGGTTTGCATAAGAAGTATGGAAGTAATTTCCAGGAGACTTGGAGATTATTAAAGTTGTAGTGGGACACATCTGATTGTGTGGGTTGCCTTCCCAGTGGGATTGGGGACAGATGGAAGAAGAGGTGGTGTGTTCCTATTTCTGGGCCTGCATTCATACTGGGGCAATCTAGGCATGAGAAAAGGAAGCCAGCCCTATGGGACTCACTAAAAATATTTCAGTGCGTGCAGCACAACATTCAATGACCTGGTTCACATATCATAGTACTGTACACCATTATTGGCTTAACTGTGCCTTATTGAATAAGTTTCAGTTCTGCATATTGATCTGGCATTTTTAATGAAAAAGAAGTATGAACAGATGTGTATAGTATTTTGCAAAGCAGCAGAAAAAAAAAAGTCTTTTTTTTTTACAATATAAAATTATTCAGAAGCAAAAGAGAAGAGGGAGGGAAGGCTCAGAAGTAACATATCTGTCCTGGTTCTATTACCTTTTGTTACAGTATCATGTTTAACTGTATTTGGTTAGTTTTTTAAGGATCCGGTCGATTAAAAGACACATGGCGGCAACTTTATTTCGCAGGAGACACTTCCAATTGCTTTCACACATCACTCTAGTCCTTCGTTGTTGTAGCTGATCGGGACCGAGTCCTGGACAGCCAAGAGAAGACACGTGCGCGCAACCGATTTCTACGTGGTAATCCCCGCGTCTCCAGTTTTCACCTCCCAGGTACGCCGACCGAAATCTCAGCTGCGCGGCGTCTTTTGGAAAGGAGGAGGGGTCTACATCGACTCCGCCTCCTCCTTTTCCGGGAATGCTCCTGCTGCAGTAACTGGGTTGGGCTGAGGGGAGTGGCCGTCTCCGGCTGATCAGCTGAGCGGTCGGACGATCCAAGTCCGGAACCCGGACAGCTGGCCCGTCTTCATCCCCCTCGGGACGCGCTGAGAGGCCAGAGCTGCCGGCTTGGGGTAAGACGCGCGGGGCGCAGCCGGATTGCGGGGGCCTCGCTGCTGCCCCTGCCCCCTCGCGGGTTGCGTGCGTGGCGAAGCTCCGCTGGCCGCCGCCCTGGCGCAGAACTGCTGCAATCCCAACGAAAGGACGGGGCCAGGATAGGCGGAGGCGCCCTCTCTTTAGTGCAGCGCGGGGGCAAGACAGGAGGAGATTCGCGGGGCCCAGTTTTCCAGCCGGACACGGAGACGGCTGCGCTGGCCTGTGGGCGGTAGTTCCGCATTTCCAGGAGGCCCCTACTTTGGGGGAGCGCGAAGTTAGTCTGCGCCCGCACCCCCTCGCCGGGGCCCGGATCGGAACCCTTCCTCATCTCGCCCGCGCTGTCCCACGGGGCTCCTTGGATACCTTTCCCCCTGCGCTTTCCCTCGGGGTTACCCTGCAGCGAGTTAGTCGCTGCCCGGCCTCCTCTGTTTCCTGCCCTTGGTTTCCCGGTGCTGTGGAATTTCGCCTCCCTTCCTGGCCCGCTCTGCCCCTGGCCGCTCTGCGCTGCCGAAATGTGTTTTGCAGCATCCGAGGGAGGCGGTGAGCGAAGGGAATGATTTGTGGGGTGTGTGTGCCTGACAGCTGTAAAGGCACATGTGGTTGACAACCCCGCAGGGAACAGCAGTCCCTTCCTTTTTGGCTTTTCTTAGCGCCTCCTTTCTCTGGGTGGAGCAGTCACGTGATGGTGATAAGGAATCACATTTTTATTATCTATAAAAGCCTTCAGAGGAAGGGAGGACAGTATTAAGTCCATGTGTAGAAATACATCCCTGAGTTCCTGTAGGTTGACACTGCTGCTAACATCTGCCTTATAGAATTTTGCTGTAGAATACGCTGTTGGTATCAAAAGGCCAGAGAAATGGAGAAAATTTATCTAAATCTATCTACATGGTTGCTAGGAGTTGAAAACACTTGATGGCACATAATCAAACATGAAAAGGCCAGCACTAGTCTTCAATTTTGTGTGAATCAGACTCCTATTAGTTGAATATAGCTACCCTGTCGTATGTAGATAGGCTTTTTATGTACTGTATGAAGCCTTGGTTTGTTTAACCATGGTTAATTAAAATTGCAGTTGCCTGGGTTCACAAACCACATTATGGCTTAGGATGTTAAATGAACCTTGTTTTGGAAAAGCATGGTATGGGTTGGAAGGATCAAGGACTATACAGTTGGGAGATGTTGAAAGAAATGAGAGAGGTATCTCTTACCCTCCTCCTATTACTTTTCACATTGATAGGAATTAGTTACTAAAACAGGTAACAGATGCACATTGTCCTAAAGAGGCAAGACAAGTAGGAAGCCCAGAAGGATTCTGCTGTTCTAAATTGCCTATATAGGTGTCTCATCTGAATGTAGAGTACTCATTAGTATTCTTGTATTGTAACTTTAATCTTTCCAGTGAATACTGCTAATCAAATGATTAGGTTCTTGTTTCTTGGAATTAACTGCTTCCAGTCTAGACTGCAAAGAGTGAAGTCTGACAGCCCCATTCTGCCTCTTCTGTCCTTACCCAAAATAGGGTGATTGAGAAAGCCTGCAACAAAGCTGTAAACTGGTTCAGCTTAATTCCAGTGCTTTCCAGAACCCCAATCCCTTGTGCAAGGATTGCGTTCTCTTGATTGAGAGTTAATGTGCACACCTGCTAATGTGAAGGAAGGAAGAGGCTGCTGGGTGAAAGAGGTCTTGAAAAGAAGCTTTAGTTCACTTATCAAGTTCACAATTATTTAAGATTAATAATTGGGCTTGTATGACACATTGGAACCAATGTATTTGAGCCCAACTGTATTTGTGATATGCAAGCCCAGCCCTATTATAATTATGTAATTTGGCTGAGTAACCCATGATTAAGTTAACCCTTGGTGTGTTTTGCAAAAAGAGCTGAGGTAAAGGAAACCTTATTTTGCTTTAAGAGGAGATTAAACAAATTCATAGAGAAAGGTTGTCAGTGGCTGCTAAACTAGCTTGACAAAGCTTAATAGGCCTTTGTTTCTCAAATGACCCTGCTTCTTGTTTATTCTGCTTTGACAATAAGGCAGGGTATAAATATTTTTAAAATTAGCACTAGTGGCTGCATCTTAGGTTAGGATCAGAAGCAGTAAGTTTCTCAGTGCTAATTGCTGGAAGGGCTGAACTGCATCCTCCCTGTGTGGGAACTGAATGCTGGATTGACCAGAAGAGTTGCTCCTGGTTTCCTAAGTAGAAAAACAGGTCAGAAGAGATGCAGGTAATCATCTCTTTCATCTGGTTTTTCACTCTTTCAATTTGTAGTCTTTTCAGGGCTTTTGATTTTTTTTAAAAAAAAGAAATCCGCATGGAGGAGATATTTCAGCTTGCTCATTTTTGCTAAGATGCTTTTTTGAAATTTAGGGAACATTTGCAGCATATTTAGGTGTTTGCAAGGTCAAGGCCTAGTTAGTTTGGCATCTCAAACAGTTGTCTGAGTAAGCAGCTGTGTTGAAAACTTGTATGCATCAAATATTCATATTGCTGTTTATACATTTTCTTATCAATATAACTGATTTTGAAAGATTTCCAGATTGAAAACAATTCTAATTTGTGTACCATTAAATAATATTAGGACACAGAGGAATGTGTGTGAATTTCTGCTGATTGTACAATCAATCTTGCAGTTTGTCAGAAACAATGGCTGTTTTCATTTAATGATATTAAATTATAATGTGGTTTGTTTGATTTTGGTTTGGTGTGAATCCACCCATACTGGTTTGTAATACATAATTTATAGAGTGATGTGTTACGGGGAAACCAGCCAGTTGGAATTTATTTAGCAAACCGCAGATACATGAACAATGGCATAGCACTATGTATGAATCCAGCCAAGGAGTTGTATCTAGATTTGACCTCAGTTGAGATCCACAAATGTAGGAGATGTCTTCCTCTTTGCTGCCACACATCTCTGAAGAGGCCTGCAGTATCATCCAGAACAGCATGGAAAAGGTGATGCTAAAGGGATATTGGCAGAGATGTCACTTGCCTTTTAGTCTCCAAGGGGAAACTTCTGTTAAATCTCAATTCCTCCACTAATGGAAGCCGCCTTTCCATTCTCAGAGACAACCACCCAATGTATGTGACAGCTGAGATGAATTTCAACTCTATAAGCCCTCTTTAAGTTCAGGAAAAGCTGCTGCCTGAATACTAAAACATAAATCTGTGACTTTAAAATTTCCCAGTGTATCTATAAGATAGTCCATCAGCAAAATACCTTAGCTGCTTTCTTATTTCTAAAATAAAATCAGAACCTAATCATAGCTTTAGGTTAGCTAACTGTGCAAACAACATGTTGCTGATGTTTCTGGTTGTTGTATAATCACAATTTAGTTAAAGAGATCTTAGTAATAATTAAGCTAAAATAAGTATTTTTAAAAGTCACTTGGTCTACTCAAGTAATTTGCTGAATTGCTCCAGTGATCTTATTAGATTTTTCCTGAGAGTCCTGGAACGTTATGCATTGAACAGTCTAGTCAGGACTATAGCCCATTGGAGACATGACTTTATGGCATAATAGCTGTGCATACTTTTATTCCAGATTTCCTTTCTTCAGTTGGCTTTGTCTTCATGCTGAGAGAATTACTAATCAGATTTGAAAAGATGTCATGTTATGAGAACGCTGAAAACCACCAGGCTGCAGGTGTACATGCTATAACTGGAAAAACCTTAAAATGTAAATATGGGCTGCTTACGGGATGGCAGTGCAACTTGTTTTATGTATGCAAAGACGGCATCCGTGCCTGATGATCAGAAGAATGCTGCTGGTGTTCCCCTATACAAAAGGAAAGGTAGTGAGAGTAAATGCAAAAGGTATGGGGGATTAGTTTGTTAAGTGTGTCTGGGAAGGTGTCTGGTGGAATTGTGATTGTATCAAGACCCATCCAACTGGGCAAAATCAAGGAAGCAAGTAGTATACAGGTTTTAGTAAGGAATCCTTATGCTAATTTGGGGATAAATACAAAATCTTGGAAACTGCAAAAGGAATTTCCAAGCCTCATTTATACTGAGCCAGAGCCTCTTTGAATTATTTGAAATGCTTTGTCCCAGATTTCTTGCCATCTGTGCTGAGTTGCCATTTATAAGATCAATTGCCAATGGACTTGCTTATCTCAGGACTAGCATCCCTACAGTCTCTCATAGATTGAAAGGTGGCAGTGAGCAAAAGTTGGGAATTATGATGTGGGTCTATGAAGGGTAGGGGTGTACTGACCACATTTTTGCTAGGCACAGAGATATGTATGACTGTGAGAAAGAAAGTTAACTGTACATTTGTTGAACTAGAGAAAGCATGGGATAAAGTGAATAGCCTTGAATTTTGAAATGTTGCAGATGAAACTGGAGTGGGAAGTTTGGTTGCTGAATGCAAAGCAAGTGCTATATGGAAGTAAAGCAAGTGAAAATAAAATAAAAGTAGAACTTGGAGATGGTTCAACAATCAGCAGTAAGGCAAAGGTGTCATGGTGGTTTAATGTATTTATGAATAAAGCATAAAGAATGTTGGTGGTGATGTTAAAAGGGGACTGGTTGCAGATGTGAATGTGTAATATTTTTGTTTGCAGTTGGTGCCATATTGTTGGGTAGATCCTGAATAATTTGCAACAAATGTTAGCTTGTATGGTGCCAAGAAGAATATAGATCTGAGAATTAATGTACCAAGGACCACAGTAGTTGTGTATGACAGGGAAAACTGAACAGTTGTTAGCTATGCATAAATGGCAAAATATCTAGAGCAGGCACATGGATTTGTGTACCCTGGTAGAATGTTTACTAAATAGAAGAAAAAGGCTGGAGAAATTTTAAGACATGCAAATATTGGTAGAATGATAGGGGGTAATATGTGATCCATCATGGAGGAAATCTATGTGGTCGCTAAGAGTCAACACTGACTTGAAGGCATATAATCAAGTATGTGATCCATGGTGAGGAATGAATGTTTGTCAAAATAAGTGAAAGTAGTCAGGTATAAGAGCGTGCTTCTGCCCATTTTGTTAAATGAAGAGTTGAGCATGTTAGGAGAAACATAAAAGTAAATTGCATGCACTTAAGAACTGAGGGGTAAAACCAGAAGAAGTAAATCAAGAATGAATGGAACTGAATAAATGTTGGACCAATGCAAAAGTGAGCGACCAGTATAGAAGAAGCATATTAAGTGGTTAATCAAGTTAAGTGGAAGCAAGGAAACTGAATGAATGATTGACTCTGATAAATAAATGAAAGAAGTACCTAGTTGTTGGAGAGGGAGAGGAAGAAAGCTCTGGTTGACTGGAATTCCTGGAGTTCCTGAAAATGAGAGAGATGGGAAGTCTAAAGAACAAAACCCATTGTACTGAAATGGTGAATGGATATAGTGGAAGCAAGGAGGATCTGCAAGGATAGAAAGGTTTGGAGAGGTATAGCAAAGGGTGTTGGTACAGTGGGGCAAAAAAGTATTTAGTCAGCCACCAATTGTGCAAGTTCTCCCACTTAAAAAGATGAGAGAGGCCTGTAATTTTCATCATAGGTATACCTCAACTATGAGAGACAAAATGAGAAAAAAAAATCCAGAAAATCACATTGTCTGATTTTTAAAGAATTTATTTGCAAATCATGGTGGAAAATAAGTATTTGGTCACCTACAAACAAGCAAGATGTCTGGCTCTCACAGACCTATAACTACTTCTTTAAGAGGCTCCTCTGTCCTCCACCCGTTACCTGTAGTAATGGCACCTGTTTGACCTTGTTATCAGTATAAAAGACACCTGTCCACAACCTCCAACAGTCACACTCCAAACTCCACTATGACCGAGGTCAAAGAGCTGTCGAAGGACACCAGAAACAAAATTGTAGACCTGCACCAGGCTGGGAAGACTGAATCTGCAATAGGCAAGCAGCTTGGTGTGAAGAAATCAACTGTGGGAGCAATAATTAGAAAATGGAAGACATACAAGACCACTGATAATCTCCCTTGATCTGGGGCTCCATGCAAGATCTCACCCCGTGGGGTCAAAATGATCACAAGAACGGTGAGCAAAAATCCCAGAACCACATGGGGGGACCTAGTGAATGACCTGCAGAGAGCTGGGACCAAAGTAACAAAGGCTACTATCAGTAACACACTATGCTGCCAGGGACTCAAATCCTGCAGTGCCAGATGTGTCCCCCTGCTTAAGCCAGTACATGTCCGGGCCCGTCTGAAGTTTGCTAGAGAGCATTGGGATGATCCAGAAGAGGATTGGGAGAATGTCATATGGTCAGATGAAACCAAAGTAGAATGTTTTGGTCTAAACTCAACTCGTTGTGTTTGGAGGAGAGAGAATGCTGAGTTGCATCCAAAGAACACCATACCTACTGTGAAGCATGGGGGTGGAAACATCATGCTTTGGGGCTGTTTTTCTGCAAAGGGACCAGGACGACTGATCCGTGTAAAGAAAAGAATGAATGGGGCCATGTATCGTGAGATTTTGAGTGAACACCTCCTTCCATCAGCAAGGGCATTGAAGATGAAACGTGGCTGGGTCTTTCAGCATGACAACGATCCCAAACACACCGCCCGGGCAACGAAGGAGTGGCTTCGTAAGAAGCATTTCAAGGTCCTGGAGTGGCCTAGCCAGTCTCCAGATCTCAACCCCATGGAAAACCTTTGGAGGGAGTTGAAAGTCCGTGTTGCCCAGCGACAGCCCCAAAACATCACTGCTCTAGAGGAGATCTGCATGGAGGAATGGGCCAAAATACCAGCAACAGTGTGTGAAAACCTTGTGAAGACTTACAGAAAACGTTTGACCTCTGTCATTGCCAACAAAGGATATATACCAAAGTATTGAGATGAACTTTTGATATTGACCAAATACTTATTTTCCACCATGATTTGCAAATAAATTCTTTAAAAATCAGACAATGTGATTTTCTGGATTTTTTTCCCCATTTTTTCTCTCATAGTTGAGGTATACCTATGATGAAAATTACAGGCCTCTCTCATCTTTTTAAGTGGGAGAACTTGCACAATTGGTGGCTGACTAAATACTTTTTTGCCCCACTGTATATATCACATTTTGCTATATTTGTTTTTCTTTCTTTTTCTTTTTACACCTCACTCCTTCATTTTTTCACCTTACCATATGTTGCTTACCCCAAAAGGGAGTAGCATGATAAGAATGATGGTTGATTTTGTTTTAGAACAAATATTTTGTGTTTCTAAAAGAAAACCTGCTGATTTTTCAAAGTTACTGCCTTATATGATAGGATGAAGGAAACCATGATCTAATGTGATCAAAAAGTCTCTGGGACACTTCTTTCATTTCCAAAAGGCAATTCTGCAAAAACTGCTGAAGACCGAAAGCAGAGAAAGAGGAAATGTCACCAAGTGTAAAGATGACTTTGTAGTAAAAGGAATTGAAAGAGTACTTAAAAATAGGAATGAAAATCTGCAGTTTGCCTCTAAATTGTGGCTTCTGCTGCGGTGTCTTCTGAAATTGGGTGGAAGGTTGCATAGCCTTCTTATTCTGATCATCAGTCTTAATGTTTTCTTAGAAATATCTCAGCTATTGCTTGACTTATTTACTTTTTTTAAAAAATATGGGCATTTGACAAATACATTTTAGCAAAAAATTTTATAGTCACAGAACAGGTAAGTTTGCAGAGATAAACCTTTGTAGAACAGACAAAAACACTTCTGTTCTCTTTTATCCTTCATGATGGGTGAGAGTTATAATTCAATGAACCTAGAAGGCAGCAGCTTGGGGAAGATAATGTAGTTCATCTGTCTAATCTGTAAATAGATGTGTATTTGTTCAAGTGTATCTTTGTATAGAAATGTGTTGGCCTTCTCTGTATAGACAGCTTTTCAGAGCTGTGTCTTCCTTCCCCATCTAGCTGTCCTTATTAATTAGCATGATTACTTTTGGGATTTGCTAGAAGTCTTAATTGTCCTCAATGTCTCATTCTCCTGAACTCTCCTTTTGCTCCCCTGCTAAGCTTTCATTCCTCCTTAGGGTTGTAAACACCAACATGAAAGCAAATCCTTCAGAAATGGGAACACTATGAAAAATAACCATATGGAATCATATCAAAAGTAACTAAAAGTGGGATTTGACTTTTTTTTTTTAAATGTTAGCGCTAGTAAAAGGAAAGCAAATTATATACCAAACCATTTTTTTTTTTTACATGTGAGCAAAACAGTAATGTTTGGGATTCTGGTTTATGTGGGCGTACTTATATATTTGGATAGCTGTTATTGATCTCAAGAAGGATTTGGTTGATGTGGGTTCTACAGCACAGTTCCTCACTGTGTATCACTTCTTTAACTTTCTTTATTTTCAGGTCGTGTTGTTTAGTGGGCCCTGGACTCTATGACTTTAGTGGGATTATAATCCACCATGGCGTTCAATGCAAGCACTGCTGGGGATGCTAACCAGTTAGCCCAACGTATAACATCTAATATACAGAAAATCACACAATGCAGTAAGTATATTAACATTTTTTTGCTGATGAGAATTTAGAGACTTCATTTAAAAGAGATTTCAAACATCCACAAGTAGATAGCAAGAATTTTTGTAATTCTTGTCTTTATTAGTTATGCAGTGATATTTGTGCTGGTTGCTGGTGAGCTTTTGGCACTAGCTATTCATTAAAACCCTTGACAGTCTTATCTAAAGTACATATTCTGGGTGGTGAGGAATTAGGAGTGAATTTACCTTGGGTAATGCTTTTATGCTAAGAAAATAGTGCAGAGTGCAAAATTGGCATGGAAAGATACTTCCCCCAAATTGATGTACTGAACTTGAATACATGCGCTTCAAATTCCTCTCTCTTTACTGTCTGCTATTAAAACTTTTGGCAAAAAAGTTAATTTATAAGCAGAAATTATTTTTGCTGTTTTAAATGATGGCAAGGTGCTAATTCACGATAGGTATTTATGTTTAAAAAGGAGAAAAAGCAGGGCTCTTGTTAAAATAGCATTATTGCAAGAACTTTTATAATTACTTGGTCAAATGAATGTGATAAAATGTGTCTGTATGAGATTTATACTTTTCCTCCAAAAAAACTAGAGAAAATTAGCAATGCATAATTTCCATGGATAACTCAATTTTATTTGTTCAGTGTATTTGGCTTTTCAATAATCTTATCAATGCACACCAATTTAATTTTACAAGTAGAACATAAAATTTATAACTTTTGGATGATGTTATAGCTGTAGAGTTTCATGAGTATGTGAGTTAGAATTCTAGAGAAGTATGTTGGTGTTTGTGCTAAAGTTTTCCTATTGTGTTCTCCTGATTTTTAACTGTTGGTTCAGTTTGCTATTAAGCACCATCATAACTTAAGTGTTATTGTGTTAGGGATGTGCACAGAACAGTCAGTTTCAGCTAGTCTCTGCCCAGTCTGAAACAAACATTTTGGGGGGGCACAGATCCAGGCAGAGGTATATTGTGATGGGTGACAGCAGGGAAGAAGCAAGACCATCAGTGGCAGCCTGTGGCAGTTAGAGAATGTCAGGAGAAAATGCTCTCAGTTTTGGTTTGGCTAGACCATGCCCCACCTACAAAATACATTTTCTGTTTTGTACCCATCTCTATATTATTATTATTACTGTTATTACCGCCTAACCCCACTGAACTCCAATATGTAACAATATTTCTAATTCACAAAATGTGGATTGCTTTCCGGTAGGGAAATACTCAACTAGATTTGATGACTAATGCCTCATTTTTATGAGGACCTGGCATTTTTTAAAGAGATGTGTTTTTCAGGATCTCAAGATAGACATTATTATGTAGCTTAATACTTATATTTGTCTGTCTGTAAAGTTACAATTCAGAACTTAGATAACAAAGATCCCTTCTTGTGATCTCATAAATAAATTTATATACTAATAGTGACAACAGTTGTAACATCATTTTTTATTGATAGTATCTCCTTTTTAAAAATGTAGGTCCTTATGTTACCAGCATAGCACCATTCAAACAGAAGAGGGATGTATCCTGGAAAACCCCAAGATTTGCAGAAGTGTAAAAAAATCTGATCAGTTTAATCTGCAACAGGAGTAGGCAAACTATCAGCCTCCAGTTGTTTGGTATCACCATTTTTGAAATCCCATGCTAAATGACTGCTTTGCTTTGCTAAAGGCATTGCTTTGCTTCACATCATCCTTTTGAAGGGACACAATCTCTAATAAAGGAATGCCACTATTCAAAAATCTATTTTTTTTTAAATCATTGGTGTTTGCCACAAAAAAGGAGTTGCTCACTAACTTGAGTATCCTTGTTTCTTTTCCTGTTAAAGATTGGCATTCAGCCATGTTGCTATCCTACATTTCCAAAGCTGTGAATCATTTTAGTAAATGCTCATTAATTCCTTTCTAAAATTATTGTGGCTTATTATGCATATGAATAACAAGCTGAACAATGCCGCTTTCAAGGAATAGTAGAGAGAGCAAACCAAGAATGGACTGATCTGGATGGAATATTGAACAAAAACAATTGTTTTTTATTATGAGATTAAGACTAGCTTGCTCCCAGGACTATACACTTGCTCTTCCTTCTTCCATGTGGCCACAGAGATATTTGAAAGCTTTCACTACTAATCACAGCTCACCAAATCATTCAAAGCCAGATAAATCATGGCTTATTTAACTGGTGGATACAAGCAAACTTCAGCCACAATTTATGAATCTGGTTTGTTGTAACTTACTATAATCAACCAGTTTAAAAATCAGTTGGCATGATAATTTGTGGTTAGTCTAAAACAGATCTGAACCTTCTGATTTCCTTCTGACAAGCTCTCAGGAGAATATGAGCAAGCTTATGGGATTGTAACTCCTTCCAGAGTTAATTTTGAAGGACATAGGGTGCTACAGGGAGTTCTATAGACAGGAATATTTCCTCCAGTAGAAGTAGACATCAGATTCAGGCTAGGAATAAGATTTACTGAGCCTACACAATAAAGCATTTTTTAGAACATCTCTTTGTAAAGAATGTCCCAAGTTTAATGGATTTATCAAAATACAAACATTTCTCTATAACTTCACTTCTGAGTTAGACCTTACTGACATGAGTGAGATTTATCTGCTCCATCTAATCTGTATGAAAGCATTTCTAGAGAGACCTGCAGCATCCATATATGTATATAGTAACTGCCTACTGTATAAAATCAAAAGGACTCTGGTAGCACCTTTTCCAACTAAAACATTTTATTACAGGGTATACACTTTCATGGCTGGACTGAAGGATTTAAATTTCAGTGAGGGGGTAGGGGAAGATAGAGAAAGATAGGGTGGTAATACAGATGCAAGTTACAGTCGTGTGAAAAAGAAAGTACACCCCTTTGAGTTCTATGGTTTTACGTATCAGGACATACTAAAAATCATCTGGTCCTTAGCAGTTCTCAAAAGTAGGTAAATACAACCTCAGATGAACAACAACGAATGACATGTTACACCATGTCATCATTTATTTTACAAAAAGAAAGCCAAAATGGAGAAGCCATGTATGAAAAACTAAGTAAACCTTATGATCCAATAGCTTGTAGAACCACCTTTAGCAGCAATAACCTGAAGTAATCGTTTTCTGGATGACTTTATCAGTCTCTCACATAGTTGTGGAGGAATTTTGGCCCACTCTTCTTTACAACATTGCTTCAGTTCATTGAGGTTTGCGGGCATTTGTTTATGCACAGCTTTCTTGAGGTCCCGCCACAGAATTTCAGTTGGGTTGAGGTCTGGACTTTGACTGGGCCTTTGCAACACTTTGATTCTTTTCTTTTTCAGCCATTCTGTTGTAGATTTGCTGGTGTGCTTGGGATCATTGTCCTGTTGTGAGGTCCTGTCCTGATGGCCTCACATTTGGCTCTAGAATACTTTGGTATTCAGAGTAGTTCATGGTCGACTCAATGACTGCAAGGTGCCCAGGTCCTGTGGCTGCAAAACAAGCCCAAATCATCACCCCTTCACCACCGTGCTTGACAGTTGGTATGAGATGTTTGTGCTGATATGCTGTGTTTGGTTTTCGCCAAATGTGGTGCTGTGCATTATGGCCAAACATCTTCACTTCGGTCTCATCTGTCCAAAGGTCAGTGTTCCAGAAGTCCTGTGATTTGTTCAGATGCAACTTTGCAAACCTAAGCCATGCTGCCATGTTCTTTTTAGAGAGAAGAGGATTTCTCCTGGCAACTCTTCCAAACAAACCATACTTACTCAGTATTTTTCTAATTGTATTGTCATGAACTTTAACACTGAACATGCTAACTGAGACCTGTAGAGTCTGAGATGTAACTCTTGGATTTTTTGCAATTTCTCTGAGCATTGCATGGTCTGACCTTGGAGTGAATTTGCTGGGACGTCCACTCCTGGGAAGATTGGCAACTGTCTTGAATGTTTTCCACTTGTGAATAATCTTCCTCGCTGTAGAATGGTGGACTTTAAATTGTTTGGAAATGGCCTGATAACTCTTCCCAGATTGATGGGCAGCAACAATTGCTTCTCTAAGATCATTGCTGATGTCTTTACTCTTTGGCATTGTGTTAAAACACACCTCAGTGCTCAAGACCAGCAAACTCCTAAAACTTTGGCTGTTATAGAGGTAGTCACACTTGCTGATGATCAATTGATCAAGGGCATTTGTTTAGCAGCACCTGGCTGCTACTTAGCCTCGTCATGCCTATGGAAGCAGTAAGGATGTACTTAGTTTTTCACACGTGGCTTCTCCATTTTGGCTTTCTTTTTGTAAAATAAATGATGACATGGTGTAATATGTCATGTTCACATGAGGTTGTATTTACCTACTTTTGAGAACTGAGGACCAGATGATTTTTATTATGTCCTGATACATAAAACCATAGAACTCAAAGAGGGTGCACTTTCTTTTTCATATGACTGTACATGTGAGAAAATTGCCAGGATCTTATCAATTAACCCTTGTATTGTGTTAAAAATCCATTGCGCTTCTTGAGACCTTCTGAGATTGCCAGATAACTTTTGATGTATGTGAGTCAGTAACCTCTTTCTCAATGGTGGAGTTAAAGCCCTGTTTTTCAAAATAGTCACTGGAGTGTCCTGGGTAGGTGAAAAGCTCTGATATTACTTTGTCCTTGTTTTGAGTCCTGATGTCAAATTTGTGTCCATTAATTCTTTTGAGCAAAGTCTGTCCCTCTTGTCCTACATAGAATTCAGAGGAGCATTTCAGCCTCCCAGGACACACCATAACAGACCTCAGTGTGACTTTTAAATGTCATTTCAGTTAAAACAATAACAACTTTAGAACTTTAGCATGCTAGCAAAAAAGAATAGACTAAATTTAGATGCTATCTTTCCAAAAGGGAGAACTTTCTTGATGTGTGAATCATTCAGTTTCTAACGTTTTCTCCACTCTCAAATTATCTTGTTAAAGTAAAAAGTCTCACTGTTTCTGAACACATTAATATACCATGAGGGCCATTAAGAGTTGTGACACTTCCAGTGTTACTGGTTGTTCCAGAAGTTCATAATCAATTGAAGCAAGAGCAGAAGTTCTGTTGTTCATTTTCTTAATTAAAGGCTTCACTCACACACCCATCCCATGCATACCTACCAAACTCAGAGTCTAGCTGGACAGATCTCATTTGAGTTCCAGATGCCTTGAGAGAGGACACCATGCACAGTACTTCATTCTTTGCTATGACTCCTAAGGACTTCTACTTCATATACATTTATATCATCCAGCAAGGCTTGACCAGTTCATCAGAGCTTGACCAGCCCCACTTTGACATTTTTCTCATGCCTCCAAGTACTTTTATATCAGACTACTATTGCCTGATCCAGTTTATGTGGGAACTCTCTGTTGTTTTGGGAGCCATCTCTCGTTGTGAGTTCCTTTATCTTTTCTCTTTTTTGAAGTCTCAATTCTCCACTTTCAATTTCAGCTGAAATCCTCCAGAACAATCCTTCCTGCCTCTATGGCCTGCTTTGATATCTTTTATATTCATACAGATAAATAGTAGAAAGCTACATAAAATCATTGTTCCATAGCTTTATGTAATGGTTGACATTACATGCTAGTGACAGTATATTAGAATTAATATAGTTCTACATGTTTAAAAGTATTTGTTAAGCTTGATTTGCTCTACTTCCTCCTTTGCCTTCAACCACCTTTTATTTAAATCACTGTTGCCCCATTTTTTTCCACACATGGGCATGTAAGTATTTCCCAGTGTGACTCATTCGCCTTTCACATGCAAATAACGTCTAAACTTCTTGGGAGATTTGTTGCTCATGTGTGATGAAATCATGGACAGAAGACAAGGTGCACAAGGATCCTTTCCACTGAAATAGCAGTTTAGTTCTGTTCTGACATTTTGGATTACAGCTCCCACTGACCATGTGGAGGCTCTAGTCCAAAATACCTGGAAAGCACTAATTTGCACTAGACTATCTTTTATTTATTTATTTAGGTTTGTAAGGTAATCTATCTCATAGTGACTCTGGGTAGCTAACAACAATTAAAAAATACAACCTAAACTGCTGTAACCTAACAGCAAATACATAATTGGCAGCCAGGATAAAACATTAAACAAACATCAAAATCCAACATCAACATAACTATTTCATAGGCTCTGCTATATATTCCATCCTCATCATGGGAGAGGTTGCAGGGATAGGGAGCTTTGATGGTAATGATGTATAAAAATAAGGCATTGTTACATGACAGTAGCTTTGAGTAATTGTAGGAAACACAGTGTCTTAGTATTCTACTTATGCAGGACCAAGCCAGTGTGGCCAGTGGTCAGGAATTGTGGAAGTTGCAACATTCAGTAGTTAAAATATCTGGAAGGCAACAGATTGCTCTCCCCTGATTAACGAACATGGAATGATGTTGACTTAACATGATAAATCTGACAAGTATTGATGAAAGATCCAGTGGATCTCATTAATTAAAAATATAATAGAACAATGTGTGAACCTAGCCACTGATAACATTCCCCACCCCCCGGCTATCCAACATCTGAATTTTTTTCCTTTTTCAACTTCAAAACTCCAAAATTGGAAAAGTCCTTGAGTGGGAATGACAGGAGGAAAAACAAAGACAATTAGATTACGCTGTTGACAGATTTTTATGTCTAACCTTAGTACTGTGATTTACTAACTTCTGAATCATTCTAGATTGAACAAAATTCAGACTAGTATCCTTCAGGGGTCATGGAACAATCAACTAATGTGATGACACCAGGAATTTATCTTAAGAAAATCTACATGAATTAACTAAACTGCAAAACTATAGCTCATTTATGTTTAAGATGAAACAGGATGGATGGTATAACTGATTCCTCTTGTCAGAAAACGACAGACACGGGTTCGGTTGTCCAGTAGACAGAAGTTTTTATTGGGCACGTTTGCAAAGGTGGGTCCCTCCCGCAGCAATGGAGGAACCCCGAAGCAAGGTCTGACAGGTTTTTATACCCCCTATCTGTCCTCCCCCTCCTACGAGGGCTTGGCTCACAATCTCACCTTTTTTTACTGCCCTGGAGCGCCGCTAATTAACCGCAAAACCGCAGACATTCCACTTTCCGAATCCAATCAGCGCAATACACATTCCAATCCCCACTTGACCCGACAGCCGCCCCCTGCCGTTTCTCTTCACTCTGGTGCGAACGTGCCTCTTGCCTGCAGTCTTTCCTCCCTCCTGCCGTCCCTCTCCACTCTGGTGCGAGTGTGCCTTCTGCCCATCCTCCCTCCTGCCGTCCCCCCAAGGCTGCCCCATGGTGCACAGCGCTCTCCCCTAGCAAACATGGTTCGTTTGAGGCCCTCACTTCTCCCTGCCTTCTCACAATCCCCCCTTTTTCTTTTCACGCCTCTGTTGGGCCTCAAACCTGGCTAACAGGATTGCTCCCTCGTCCCGGACCCGGGGCTTCACACACTGGGACAGGTAATTCCCACAAGCAGGGAGGCATTCCATTAAGCAACATACTAGGACCAGTAAGGCAATGAAGCCAATAGTTAGTACAGAAAGTTGTTTTAACCAAGCAAAGTTAGGTAACCAACTAGTGAGCCACGACCAATTCCATCCCTCTGGATATGCGAGAGGCTAAGGTCTTCAACTTGGCTAGTTTTGCTTCAGTATAATTCTCATTGTTGGTTAGGTTAAAGCAACAAAGACCTTGAAAAGATTCACAGCCTTGTCCTGCCCTTAATAGGAGATAGTCTATAGCTATCCGATTTTGAATGACCACCCTCCTGATCTCAGTGACTTCTTCAGTGAGGGCTGCAATGAGAGAGGATGTAAGGTTGACACTTTTAGCCAGGAGGCAGGCCACCTTCCTTAGGTCCAGATAAGTTCTTCCGCTTAGTGCAGGAACCCCTACTAAGGAGAGGGCCAGAGCCATGGCTTCTGTTTCGGACAAGAGTGTCACATCACTCTCACAATCAGATGGCAGCTCCCTTTTTCTTTTTTCTTTTGATGGGTGCGCTTGCATTGGAGGCAGGGCATATAGAGAGGTCAGGCGCCCTATGGCACAAGGGCCCCCTGAACTATAGGCTGGAACATAGGTGTAAGCTTCATGTCCACATAACAAAAAGAAACCTTTAGGTAGGTATAGAGGGGTTGAGGCGTAAGGGATATTATAGACCCCTCCACAAGTGAAAGCAGGACCTTTTGAGGGCAATGGGGGGTACGGTTCTGGGTATTGTTGAAATATACACATTGAGTTGCATTGGTTATCCTCAAGAGATTTAGAGCCATTTGCCTTTGATTAGTCCAGGGTCTTGGTATGGGAGAAGACCCAAAATGATAGAACATCCCCCCCCCCCACGGGGATCATCCCCAGTGATCAAAGCTGTCTGTGCCAATTCTACGCCTTTATGTTGGTCATCTCCTCCCCTGCCTTAGTTCAGTTCCTTTTAAGTTTTACTTTGAGTCCGTCTCCCGGTTGGGCAGTCCACGGTCGGGGGTCGGGAGCTCGCTTAACCTGATGGTAGTGGGTCCAACCCCCCTGTCGGGTCCGAACCGCCGATTCAGTTGTCAGGAGAACTTGGTATGGTCCCTCCCAAGATGGTTTCAGCTTCTCATCCTTCCACGTCTTTATCAGGACCCAATCCTCTGGCTTGTGGGGGTGTTGGTCTTTCAGCAAGGGGGCCGTTGAGCGAGGAGTCCCTGTTTTCTTAGAGACAAGAGAGATTGTGACAGTACCAAGAGATACTTTCTTAGGAAGGCATCCTTTAGCTCGGGGATAGGCTCTCCCATTGGAGCCAGGAAAGGTCTTCCCATCATCAACTCGAACGGGGAGACCCCCACATCCTTGCGAGGGGCTGTCCGCATTCGAAGCAGGGCAACCGGAAGTGTCTTTGTCCAAGGTAGCCCTGTTTCCAATCCCAGTTTGGTGAGATGTTGCTTCAACACCCCGTTGGCCCTTTCCACTTTCCCACTGGAGTCAGGATGCCAAGGGGTGTGGAGTTCCCATCGAACCCCCAGGCTCCAGTACCACAGCTTTACAGTGTCTACCAAAGCCTGCACCCCCCGTGAGACCCTTCGTGCAGTTTCTCCACCATCCCCCTCATGTCAGCACGGCTCACTACTGGGTCCCCTCAATTGTAACCCAATGACCTGCTTCCTCCCTGCAACCTTCCCTTTCCAGCAGCTGTGAGTAAACCCCGTTCCAGCCAAATTTTCCCGAAAGTGTGCACTACTCCCCAGGCGTATCGCGAGTCTGTGTAGACGGTGAGGGACACTCCCTTTCCCAACTCTAGTGCCCGTTTCAAAGCGTGCACTTCACACAGCTGAGCCGACCAGTCCGCTGGTAGTGCCCCCTGGAGTTTCTCTTCCAATGCCTGTCCAAACAAGAGGGGGCTCTCGGTGTACCCCTGGGGCAGCACCGTCCATCTCAGTTGTTGCTTCAGCCCGCGCCTCCCATCCCGGGACAGCGGGTATTGGGCTTGCCACAAACCCGTCACCCCTGGTTTCAAGGGGATGCTAATTGGGGCTATGCGAAACCGACCCGCCCCCCCTCCCCTGCCCATACCTCAGGGTTCACTACCTCCACGTCCGCCTCCTGCAACAAACACATCCTTTCTGCCTGTTCCACATTCCACAACTCCACTCCTAGACTACCCATTAGATCCCTTTCCAGCAAGTTCACTCTCGCCTGTGGGATCAGTAACACATCTGCAGTTACCTCCTTCCCATTCCACTCCAGTCTCACTCCCTCCAGTACGTCTGCCTTGACCGGAGAACCTCCCACCCCCATCACCGATACCGACGTGCCCCGGGATTTCGCAATCCCTGGGATCGGTTGGCACAGCGATGTTCGAGAGGCTCCGGTGTCCACGAGGAACTGCTGTTCCTCGCCAGTGGGACCCACCGTGATGTTTACCAAGGGTTCCCTGTGGGTCCCAGTTGGGGAACCATGACCCCCCTAGTCGTACAGGGGGAAACTCCTCTCATGTTCTCCCGATGTTCAGCATTATTGGGATCCCAATTTGGGTCTGCCAGAGGGAATTTAGTATTCGCGGCCGGGGCATTTGGGACATTTGCATTCCTTCGCTCCCAAGCCCCGAGCGCAGCTCGCCGAATCTGGCCCCTCTCTTCTGGCGTATAGAGGTGGGCTAAAATGTAATTCAGTTCCCCCAGGAGTATTCCACCGGGCCGAGAAAAAGTTCCAATTGTTCGGCGGCGGTATGGGCGTTCTCTTGCATACGAGGGAGGGTCTTTTTTAATTCCCTCAACTCACTGGGTTTGATGGGAACTGTTACGTAACTGGTGACGGTCACCCCCTGTGCGTTCGTTCCGTTCGGGACTTCCCAGATGGGGAAGGCACTGGCCGAACTTAGAATAAAGGGCAAGTTCTGAATGTCTTGGTTCAGCTGGTCCAGCTCTTTCCGCAGCCCGGGATAGGGTGGGGGCGCCGGCGGGGGCGCGGTAGGAAGAGGAGGAGGAGGAGGAGGTGGCGGCCCCCATTGAGGTCCAGTCAGCCAGAGGTCCTCCTCATCCTCCTGTTCTTTTTGGACAAAAATTTTGGCTAACTTGGGTCGAGGCCCCTCCCAATGAACATGGAACCAGACTTCCACATAGGGTTCCTGTGTTAACATTTTATGCTCCACGATGTAGTTTTTTTTAGTTGGGTCACCCAGTAATTACTGGGGATTCCAAGAGTATCCCAATGGTAGGGGAATTCGGGGTCCACTAGTGGATATTTTGGCCATTCTTTAGTGCACAAAGTTATCATGGTCGGTTTTTCCAGACCCCTGGTGAATGGACACAACCAGGGTGTCTCCCATTGTTGCAACAATTGTCCTAATGGAGAATCCGTGGGGATTCCCCTACTGCGTTTTTCCCACTGGCCCCTGGCCTTACACTCTTACTCTGCGCCTTACCCATCCTTCCTGACTACGTTTCCCACCTTACAGAAGGTCCCGGACTCTTCTGTCCCCTTGCGGCGTCCAACGCCTCGTAACCACGCTAATCTCCCCGAGATTATGGGTAGGTTGTACTCACCAGACCTCCCAGAGGTCCCCTCGTCGGCCGACTTCCTCTTTACTTCTGTCTGACTGGCGATTGGAGTCCCGTCCCGGACCCGACTCCGGGGAAAACGGGAGACACCTCAACGGGGTGTTACGGCCGATTACTCACCGGTTCCCCACAGTCCGGACCACGTCGAGGACTCCTGGCTGGCTCGCCAATTTTGTCAGAAAACGACAGACACGGGTTCGGTTGTCCAGTAGACAGAAGTTTTTATTGGGCACGTTTGCAAAGGTGGGTCCCTCCCGCAGCAATGGAGGAACCCCGAAGCAAGGTCTGACAGGTTTTTATACCCCCTATCTGTCCTCCCCCTCCTACGAGGGCTTGGCTCACAATCTCACCTTTTTTTACTGCCCTGGAGCGCCGCTAATTAACCGCAAAACCGCAGACATTCCACTTTCCGAATCCAATCAGCGCAATACACATTCCAATCCCCACTTGACCCGACAGCCGCCCCCTGCCGTTTCTCTTCACTCTGGTGCGAACGTGCCTCTTGCCTGCAGTCTTTCCTCCCTCCTGCCGTCCCTCTCCACTCTGGTGCGAGTGTGCCTTCTGCCCATCCTCCCTCCTGCCGTCCCCCCAAGGCTGCCCCATGGTGCACAACGCTCTCCCCTAGCAAACATGGTTCGTTTGAGGCCCTCACTTCTCCCTGCCTTCTCACACTCTTACTTGAATAGTAATTTTGTGCATGTGACACTTTCATACTGTATAGCTGGCAAGGGAGTTGTGATAGATGTTGTATAATGAAAAGCCCCTATACTCTATATACTCTATACTGTATATAGAGTATATACCCTATACTCTATATACTCAAAAGCCCCTATGTTCATAAAAACACTATAATTTTTATAATTTGCAGTTGATAAAAGTACTATAAATAATTTGCTCTTAAACTACATAAAGACTCCATGAGTCATCTGGAATGGTGTGGGGAGATGTCTACAGAATTTCATCAGGAAAGAAGAAATCAGTAAAATTAAGGAGGAATGCTACTTTATATCATCCCATTCCTTGGGCCTTTTAGCTGTTACTGCTAATTTGATGTAATCTAAAATATTCTTAATTATAAAATAAAGATGAACTTATTGATTAGATTCACACATCCTGATGAATCATAATGTGGCTTATTTAGCTTTGACTTAGTGTGTTGTAAACTTAATCCCTGTGGTTTGTGAACTATGGTTTATAGCTTAGTGTTATGTCAACCCAGGCAATTATTCACTACATCATAAGTAAGCAATTAATGCAATGTGCAAATTTGGTCGTTGGTGTTGATCATAACCTATTGAGTGGATCAGAAAATAGGAAAGTTTATTTTATAAAATGACAACTGTAGTATCACCTAAAAAAATAACCAAACATATTTCTATACATAACTAGCAATTCATGATTGAGAAATTTCTTAGTTACTAACTTAATGGTTGCTCTTCAGTACAGGAATACTGTATAATACAGTACAGTAGAGGAATGGTACAGAAATAAAATGATTATCATCTTTGATGTTGAGTCTTCTGGAACCCTGAGTGTCACTGACACATTTTTTAGAAGTAACATTTTGAAATACTTTTTTTCTCTCTATTTATCCCAGTGCAGAATTAAAGAATAGTGATGATTCAGAGTTGTTTTATGTGTGATTGGTGTCAACTCATCACTCATTAGAAGTTTTTTTCAGTTTTATCTGCGGTGTATAGAGTGAACATTCAGGAGTCTTCCCTGGGACAACAGTTTTCAGCTTGACATTCTAAGGACTTCTAGCCTCGTAGTTAAATGCCAATCAATAAAATTTTTGCTACTTGAGTCTCACTTACAACAAGGATAAGTAGTGGTGCTTCTTCTTCTTGCCAAATGTTTTATCAGTGTATGTGTCAAGCCATTCTACTCATATATAGATGTTCAAAAAACATGGTTTTAAACATTCAAAATGGAGATCTGCCGTTATAGTAAAATTGAACACTTCCACCATTCCATTTTTCTTTCTATATTCTTCTTGATGTACTTTGTTTGGTAAATTGAGGACAACCCCTGCACTAGATTATGCCTTGATCACCACTTGGAAATAGCAGTGGCTTTTGCTACAGACTCCTTCTTCCCTAGCCATTGGCCATGCTAACTTGAACTGATGAGGGTTGGTTCAAGACATTTGGACCACAGCAGATTGCTGGCCTTGTTCTAGTCCTGCACAGTTCTTTTTATTATTATTTTTTTCACAACCCTTTTAGCCAATAAAAACACAATTGGCTTGCTGAATTTCCTCCATTTTAGTGGCACACCCAATACCTCATATGATAATGTTACCACTAGAAGTCAGGGAGAGGAAGAGAAAGGTGTAAGAATATAGCTTATCATTTATTTCTGTAAGAAGCTGGCCTTCAGTAAACTTTAGCTAGGTTTACTGTAATTAACTGATGTCAGGTTATCAATTTACTGCATGAATAAAAGATAAAGTCTCCTTCAAATCAAACTCAACTCATGGTGACTTTGTTTTCTTGGCAACATCATGGAGGTAGTTTGCCATTGCCTTCTTCTGGATGTATTTCAACTTCCAGTTTAGCCTACATTCCTGATATTACCTGGAGATCTCCCATCTAAGTGCTAACGGTGCTCAACCCTGCTTAGCTTTTGAACCTAGACAAGGTCAGCTAGATACTGGCACCTACTGAGACACATGAACAAAGTGATTGCTAAAGTTACAAAGAGAATGTTTGCTTGTAACTTAGCCTAATCTTTAATTTTTAAAATTGCTCTGTATTCTTTTTCATTTAATAGAAGTTTATATTTCTTGGACTAGTTTTGAGATGGAATTAATCTCTAGAATAAGGCTGAAAAAGAATGGCCAGCAGGTGGCAATCACTCATAAAATGTGCTAGTAATCTGTACATCAATTCAGGCCACATTTAATACATGTAATTAAATGTAATGTTTTTCAAAGATAGGTTAAATCAAAATAATCTTAAAAGCTTATGCATTTCAAGTATTTTCAATAGTTCTACAAATCATTTTTATTTATTTTCTGTACCATGATCTATGAGAACTTTTAAGAATTAGTTGAAAATATTCTGGGAGAAATAGAGACGTGTTTAGCAGTCCCAAGCTTGGCATTTCAATTTTTATGTATTTGTTTTTTACATCTTTATTCGCGTTAAAGCTGAGGTTTTTAAAAAACAACTTTTTTCTATGTGTAATTACTAAAATTCTGTTCAAATTGTTTTTAACCGTGGTGGAAACTGATATACAAATCTACAAAGACTTTGAATAGCATTTTCCCCCCTTGTAAATCAAGTATTCTGTGGCTTGGCATGATGCTCTGATTCATACTAATTTCCTTGGATATATATTAACTATGTTTAATTCTTGAGTAAATTCATTCTGGTTCCCCCTGGAAGTGTCTGCCTTCAGTGTACATACCGTCTGGCCAAAAGTGTTCAAATTTAGCGCAACTGATGGACCACAGGCTTGGGAGGACTACACCAATATCAAGGCTGGAATGAGGAAAGCCTAAATTCAAAAGTAAAAAGATTACTTAGCGATCGATGTATCCTTTCAATTTAACCTCCCTATTATATGCGTGAATATAAAATTAAAATCTTTTCATTCCTGGCTTCATGCACCAATTGGTTATGTGGAAAGGGATAATTCCAGTGAGCCTGTCCCCTAATCTGTGTACATTTGAGTGAAGGTGTTCCTAGTCACAACGATAGGATGTCCTGACATATAATCCTTCCTTAGTTTTTCCCCCTACATATTGGAGATTATATGTAACTTCTTTATATTTTAGGAGGTTTGGAATGATTCAGCGGTCTTTATTTGCCAGTACTTCTGATTTCTGTAGTATATTCATTGCCTGCAATAATACTGAAGGAAATCATCTGCATCTTGTTATGGATAGCACTTGTGGTAAATCTGTTTTGATGCACATTTAAAAGAATGTCTGAGTTCTTGTTCTTTTGACATAAGACTGAAAATAATATGCGGTTCTTTATTGACATCAAACAAGTCTTTTCTTAAGTACTGCGGGTATTTGTGCAGCATCTACTTAAAATGATAAAAGATTTTTAAAATGTGGTTTGAACAGCTTCAGCTTTCACTGGTTCATCTGTACCATGATCTGTCTTATACAGTGTACATGTACATCATAATAATTGGGCTGAATTGGATCTACCACAGTCCTGTTAACTGGTATGTGTTTCTGAATTGTTAATTAGGGATGCATGACAGTTTGGTGGAACTGGGTCACTTACAAAATCTCTTCCTCTTCCCCCCCCCCAAACAGCTGCAGAAATACAAAGAGTACTGAATCAACTTGGAACCCCACAAGACACTCATGAATTGCGGCAACAGCTGTAAGTGCTTCATGAGATGACCTTTCATTTAGTTGCATTGTAGATAACTTCTCAATAAGTGCTGGGGTCTTATCAAAGTATTCAGCATCTTGAAAATGTTTCAGAACAAAATGGAAGAGAGAGAGGGAGTGAGCAGTTATCTGTTTATTGACATCAAGTATATTGTTGGCATTGCTAAACACCCAGATGGTATTAGAAATGAAAAACCTATGGAGCTAATAAAAGCCACCAGATTGATTCAAAAAACTCAAACTACATGTTTGCTACCTTTAACATGTTAGATACAACTGTCACTAAATGTTGCAGTCAAAGGGCAACAAACTCAAAGGAAGATTTTGTGAGCCTCTCTATGTAAAAATACCAAATTTCTTTTGTGGCTTTTATGTCACCACTTTTTGTCAATAACATTCATTGAAATCTGCTCCAGCACTGTGCAGTTCTTTGTTCTTGGTTTGCATTGAACTAAAGCCAGGAGTTATTTTGGACACATTCAGTGATAAACATCCATTTCCCAAAGGTTTATCTTAAAAGCAGTCAACAGCGATATAGTAATGTGTGTAAAGTAACCCAGCAGGTCATCTGTAACTTTCTGTTTTAGGCAACAAAAGCAGCAATATACAAACCAACTTGCCAAAGAGACAGACAAATACATAAAAGAATTTGGAGCTCTGCCTTCAATAAGTGAGCAGGTATATGAATATAGTGTTTGTATAAACGTTTTGTTTTTTTTAAGCTCCTGTTTTTCAGTTCTGTGGTATGTGCTTGCAAGCATTGATTCCTGAAGCAAATCCAGCAAAACATACTGAAAGAAGTTGGTGTAGTTGTCATAATTAAGAGGCCAGATATTTCTGAACTGTTTGGATTATAAACTGACTATCATTATTTTAATAAAATGGACTGTAAAAATTATGCAGTTATCCTACTGATTTTATTGGGCCTAAAATATACACAGAACTGCAATGAGTATCTGAGTGTTACGGATATGACACTCTATCTAAACTGAATTGGGGACAAATATTTGTTTTTTAGAATATGCAATCAGGTGACTGTCAATGATTTACAAAGGAAAATGTCTACAATATAGTAATATAATGATACAATTATAACAAATATTTAAAACTATCTTCAGACCACAGCACATAAACATTCACTAGGTTACTATGTTCACTAATTTAAAAGGTCTTCCAGAAGAGCTCAGTTTTTAAAAGTTGTCATTGATAAGTACTGCTCTGCATATGTGTTAAATATGAGAGGTACAAGGATGAAGATTGAAGAAACCCAAAACTCTACATACTTACTCCAAATTTCTGAAGTAGTACAAGATTTTCCTATAGTAGATTTTCCATACCTGGTGACATCCATCACAATTCCTGAATTCCAGTTAGTGCGGGGAACATATCTGGGGCATATCACTTTGGGAAAGGTTGTCTTTCAGTTTCTTTTTTGCCACATTGTTAGAATTATAGAATTAACTCAGGAGGGAGCTTTTCTTGCTGGTATACAGGAAGCACACAAAATGAAAAACATGTTTTGTTTAATGTTCAGAATAAAACACCCAAATGGAAATGTTCCATCATTTATTTTATTTGATTTTTTTGTTTAATTGGCTATGTTCTGATGCAGCAAACCTTGACATTCTTTCAGAGAAAACAAAGGAAACTTAGGACCAAGGTTGCAAAATTAGGTGAGGTGGCAGTCCATGCTGACTGCTACTGGACACCCAACTTGCTGAAACATTGGTCAATGGAGTGTTTTTAAAAACATTTTGTAAAACTTTAAAACAAATCCCCAGAGGAATCAGTGGGAATACAACTCTGTCCTTGCCTACTGTAAAAGCAATTTGTTCAGATTAGAATCTTTTATTGGCAGAGGTTCTATGGAGGTTCTAATTTCAGCAAAGAAGTATTTTTAAGTTCTTTAAATAAATTCTGAGCCACTGGGCCAACATATTAACAGGACAGAAGAGTTAATCTCTCCACCGGTTTTCATTTAGCATCTCTCCTTGCCCGCAGACAAACAAATCAGGCAGATATGCACATATTATTCTTTTTTCATTTCCTGTGAGAAGTTTCCTTAAAGTTTTCATTAAAAAAGAAAAGAAAAGCAGCAGCATCCTTTGGATAGATTTTATTATTTGTTTTTTTTTTGTCTGTTTGTCTGTTTGATTGTTTTTAATAGCTGTGTTAAAATCAGATATCACGTTTGGCATTTTTTTCCCCTTGAACTTTATTGTGAGATTATTAGACCAACAACAATAACTGTTGCTGATGTTTTTGCTTGAGCATGCAAATGAATTGCTGTTTGGGGGGAAAAAAGGTGAGGTGTGGGGGAGTCTGCTACTGTTTCTTAACTTCAAGAATGGCATAGCAAGAAAACACAAGAGCATACAGGCAGTGCACACACACTCATACACCCCAGATCTCAGCAAAGCAGTCCAAGCTAAAGTTGTAATAGTGAACTTTGTATTTACAGAACTTTAAAAGTATTTGCAATATTGGTAGGTTAAGTACAATTGTGCACACATGTGTACCTTTGCATTACCTATCTGCTAAATAGAGCATAGTGCCATTTTCATGCCAACCCTGTGAGCTTTAACGGCGGCCCATTATCTGTGTGCACACTAAACTTCTCTATGCCATAGAATCTTTTCAAAACAGCAATAATTTACTTGGCAGACATTCTTGTGTGAGTAGTTTCATTCTGTCTGGGTAGGTGTTTAACCGTTGCGTTCTTCTCAGTATTCTCTCCTACTTCATCCTGCCTGATCTAAATGAATAGCAGTAGGGCCGTCACCTGCTGCTGTATTGGCAAGGCTGGAAAAAAAAAATTTAAAAGCCTTCACATCACAAAAAAGCCCATTGTAGAGCTTGAAATGATGATACTGTTCTGAGCTTAGAATACAGTGCTTGAAATGTGGATGTATTATTTTGAGGTCAAAACAGATGGCTGAAGGTTGAAATGTTTTGCACATCCCTCCTAATAACTATTCTCTTGGGGGATGTTTATGTAAAAGACATACAGCATAACATTTGGTTTCATTTTGTTTGTGCTGTAGATAGTCTCCTGTGTTTTTGAGAAAGGAGAAGTTAAGTTATTCATAGTTAACTCCATCCAGCATACATGTGTATTAGAAACTGACATTTGGTTTATCGGTGAATTGTATATCTCTTGCACTCCTATTTACCTGTCTACCAGATGTAGTATGTGGTACCTAAGGTAGAGGGACTAAAGAAACCCAGGTTGAAATACATCTGCTTGACAGTCCTCTTCCTGATGACTTTAGCTAGTCCTCTGCCCAACTTACCCCATACAGTTGCAGGGATAAAATTAGAAGAGATATCCATGTGCATCACCTTGAATATCTAAAAGATAGACAGGATATACATGCAGTTAGTAAATATTCTGAGCAGTGTGAGATAGGAGCTACTAGAATATGGATACCTTTTAGTAAACGTAAGCTGCAATTACCCAAAACAGATCTCTGCTTGTATCAGTTTGGTGGCCCTTAAAAGCCCTTCCCATGTCCACCCAGGTGTCTAAGCATTAGATTTCCATGCAATCCATTCAAAAAGGATTATGGGAATTTCACTGATGTGCAAAACCTTAGCATCTTTATAGGGAAAGATAACTTTCAGTGTCCAGAGATACTCTAATAATAGTTGACCTTCCCAGTGAAGGTGAAGAAATTATTTTACTTGCATTTTAATGTGAACTTAATCTCCATTTCCCTATATTCCCTAATTGGAATGTAGTTATATTCACATATCCTCATTTTTCTACATTTTGCAGTCTTGAAAAAGAATGGAACACAATGTGTATTTGGGGAATGTACATGAAAGTGAATACATTTTTTATGTGGACTTTAAAAAGAATTGCAAAGGGATACAAAATGTTAGTGATTTGGGTTTGTTGCTTCTCAGCTGCTTTGTATATTAGCTTCTGTAATGTTTGTAATTGTTTTTATTTTATTTTAATTTTGTTTGCCACCCAGAGTCACTTGTTGAGACGAGTGGCCATATAAATTGGGTGGATAAATAAATAAATATATGTGGGTCAGAAGGAACTGAACTGGAATCAACATATGTATGTATTTCTATGTACATATACTTGTTCAAACTGTATACTTCATAAACCGCATAAAAAGAATTAGGGATGGATGATTGCAGAATACTTTGTTCAAGTGGCTGAATTTTTACCAGTTTGACATTCATTTAAAGAGGTAATTTGACTTCCATTGGAATGAGACATGGAATTGTATAGAGCAATTCTTTGGTGGGTTCACACATTACATTATACTGTAACATAATGGTATCTTGTGATATATGAACCCAGTCTGCGTGTAGAGGCCTGTCAAATTCCAATAATAGAAGATGAATGAAAGTAAAATTCTCCAAAGCTTCAGCAGGTTAGTTAAAGAACTGGTTTGCAGTGAAATTATTTTGATTTGCTTGTTTGTTTGCCTTCTTTGTTTAGCGTCAGAGAAGAATACAAAAGGATCGACTAGTGAATGAGTTCACCACGACACTTACAAATTTCCAGCGAGTCCAAAGACAGGCTGCTGAGAAGGAAAGAGAATTTGTAGCAAGAGTTCGAGCCAGTTCTAGGGTATCAGTAAGTATATATTAACACTTTTACTAATTGTGGAAAATAATGGAAGAATTGGAATAGATGATACCATTTTTTTAATCACTACAGTCTATGTTTTAGAGTGCATGGAGTACAGCGTTACTATTGTCTGTGTGCAGTCCGTTACTGAAATCCATTTAGGAAATGTAGCAAACGTTGGTCAAATACCAGATCTTTTAATAGAAGTCAGAGTCACAATTAATTATACATTAGATAAATAGTTTGGGACAGGAGGAAACAATAATTTTCTTATGTCCAGAATCACGCCAGCCCAAGTCAGATCTGAATACAGTGGCTTTGTAGACCTAGAAAGGAAGGTGCTCAGCCTTAATTTTATGTTAGTGGAGGTGGGGGGCTTTGCAGACAGCTGAGTAGAATAGGTGTATGGTGTGCAGGTATTTGATCTTACACTTGTCTAAGTAAATACTTACCATAAAACTCTCTGCATAATTGCATATATTAATGAATCGTTGCTTTCTGCTATTTTCTCTATGGAGTAGAAGTCTGCTTTCAGCAGGGAATCCTAAGAAGTGTTCCTGCTTCTTTTCCAAGTTATTACTGAACTTGGAGATGCATTAACTTGATCCTAATTTAGGTGAATTTAAGACTGATAGAATTTTTAATCTCTTTATCCCCTACACCCCCCCCAAAATGCCTTATAGAAGGTTGCAATAGAGGATGGAACAGCTGCTGTGGAAGGAAAGAATTAGCTAACATTGGGTCACTCTTGCACTCATCTCACAATGTTTAGATGGATTTCTCAACCATCTCTGAAGGGTTCTCAGAGATCATAGTAATCAGAAAAGATGGGAAGCTTTACTCTGCAAGTGTTCCTACTTTATATTACTATTCTAAGCAATTACATCTAACCCTATCCCAGTTCTTTTTAGTAACACATTATAAGATCTGTCTGATATCCTGGACAGACATCCATCCCTTTTTCCAAAAATAAAAAGGAAAATAAAATATTCCCAACCCACTCAGATAGCTAATCTTCAACCTCCATAGTGTCCCTTTTCTGTTTTGCTTTCATTCTCTGCCTTTTATTATCCTCCATTTTCTGTTTTTATTATCATAATGCACACATGTCCATTCCTCTTTTTAATCAGAAAGATGCTGGATATACTCTTTTTGGTCTTTTAAATTTTCAGTATTAAGCAGTAGTCTAATCATATTTATGTTTGGATTTGGGCATCACACAGTGTTGAATGCTTGCAATACACAAATGTTCTAGTATCAGGCACTAGAACCACATTTTATGGTTCCCCTGAGCTGGTTGTGTCAGGGTTTAATTTGGAACTCCAGAACTCCAGATCTGTTCTTTTATCTGATTAAGTGCTGAAATCTTGCTGATGAACAGTGAAGTAGATTCAACTCCCTTTCCAAAGTTGCAAGCTGTTATTTTTGTCTTATTTGACAGGGTGGTGCCCCAGAAGAAAGCTACAGAGAAGGGACCCTTGTATCTTGGGATAGGTAAGAAATATGATAGAACATGAAAACATTCCACTTACAGAATATAAAGGATGAAAAAAAAACCCCTGTGTTTTATTTTATTACAAATCCTTGCATCTCTAATAAGCAGACAATAGTATAACAATACTGTGTTTCAAAGTGTACTGTGATGGAAGGCATGAGCGGGGAAGGTTCTGGAATGGAGCTTCAAGGTTGCCGGGGGGGGGAGACGTTCCAGGGGAAGCACCTCCTCAGTCCCCAGCTGGAGTGTGGAAGGCCAAGAGAATGAGACTGGCCCCTCCCTAGGGCCTCATGGTTATAGTTACTGTTGTGGTGGTATAGATTTAGTCTGGCGAGATTCTCTCTATTAGTTGTAAGCTAATAAAGGAGCTAAACTGTTCTGGACTGTCTCGCTGTTGTTCTTGGGCTGAACCTGACATGCACTGAGATTTTAACTCTATATTCTGTCTTTTCAGAGTTACATTAATGATTTTTGCTCAGGGTATTAATGTGTATTGTTCAAAAGTCCCTGTTTAAATGATCCTTCTCTCATTATTATTACCTGCAATTTGGAAGACAAATTGGAAGATTGATGGGGGGAGGAGATTAATTGTGGAAGCTGAAGATATTACCTTCTTCCCATGAATCCTCTTGACGTACATTTGGAACATCCATGGGGATCATAGTATATCTCTTTGTAGTAGAAAAAAATTAAAAAATTTGTGGATTATTATAGTAGTGGTCAGGTTTCAATGCTGGTATTCCTAGTACTTACTCTGCATTTAAGAAAGCTCCTCCCTTTCCTCTAAGCGTACACAGGCTTTAGAAACCAAATTGCCAAGGCTAGAACAGTATGGCTATTGCCCCACATGGTTTTCTCCAGAACAAATTTAGTAGAATGGTCTGTGTAAAATATGAAAATTGACTGCAGTGTTGCTTCGCCGAGTACATATACTTACAGACTGTACATCTTACTCTCATTGTGTTCATTTTTTTAAATCAAAAGTAAACAGCTATGTTAGAAAAATCTGTTGAGACCAGTACTCTAAAAATCTGATCAAAATGCCAAGACCTATGTGAAACAAATTAAGTGTTATATCAGTTAAAAACCCAATGGGAGTATTAAAAAAGCTGATTATAGCCTTATTTTAGAAAGCTGTTAAAATAGTGGTATATATAAGCTTTACTGGAATGTAGGACAAGTCTCAACAGAAAAATTCTGCTTCTGCTCCACCAACAAATTTCAGAGAGGTGTTCCAGAGCAGCAACAAGCAGCAGATGAGTATTTATTTGAAGACAATCTAGTTATCAAGTCTTGATTCATGAATTAAGGTTTGATGGGGTGAAATATCCTATTGAAAGAACACAGTGTAGAAAGCATATTCTGTCACGGTAGTCTCCTTGAGTTCCAATAACATGGACTCCTTATCTTTGGGGACCTTGCTCCCCAGAGCTGGGGTGGAATAACAGTTTCTTCCCCTTTTCACTATCCTAGTCTCCCCAGGAATCAGAAGTTAATTTATTGTTTGGTGGAGCTTGCTTCCATTGAAGGGCCTATAGGATTGCAGCTTGAAGGTATATACTATGACCAAAACGCATCCCAAAGTTTCTTAAGTCTTTAAGAAGTATCTTGTAGTCACAATAAAAAAAGGTGCTGTGCTTCTTTTATGAGAGATTGCTCTGCTAGATTTTAGTAAGCAGGAATATTGGAAGGATTGCTTGGACTCAAAGAATCAGAATCATAAGGTTGGGAGGGACCTTGGAGGTCCTTTACTCACTTTGGGGTTACAGATTACTTGCTTTGGGGTTATAGATCTCCTGATTTTATGGTGGATCACTTTTAATGGAGCCAATATATATATTTTTTCCACATGTAACAGCCTAATAGTGTGTAATACAATTTTGATGTTCTGTGTATATTTCACTTAAAGCCAACCTCAGACTCAAGTACTAGATGAAGAAATCACAGAAGATGATCTTCGGCTTATTGAAGAGAGAGAATCAGCTATCAGGCAGCTGGAGGTGAGCACTGGGTGGTGAGATCAAGAACAAGATTTTTATTTATCTTAATATTGACTGTGCACTTAAACATCCTGAGTTTGGATGTTTGCTTTTTAAGTTACAAGCTCCTATATTAATGAATTGGTACAGCATATCCAGGACATCGCGTAGCATTATCTCACTTTACAAGATTTTAAAATTTCTGCTTGCTTCATGGATACCAATGTGTCATTAGAATAGTTTTTCATAGTCTTGTATCTTCCAGATCTGCCATAATGTCAACTCCCATTGGGAGTTAGAGTCTGAAGCCTAACACAAATGGCATTCCACAGTTTGGGGTAAATACTGATATAGAATAACATAAGTATGACCCACATGCTTGGCACAAAAGTATGCCCTGCTTTCTCCCATTTATAAAATCCAAAGACTTTGAATTTCATTAAGGTCATGGAACCAGAGGTGCTAAGCACTTCTGTCCCCACTATTGTTGTATCATATAAAAATGTATTAAATAATTGCCTCAGAATTCTTCTACGTTTTGTGTTCTGACTCATGACATGTCTGTGATTTTTAAATAATTTTATTGGAAGAATTAAGCCTAAAATTATACTTTTAAAAAGGTAGGAGTATTGCCAAGATGAACATAGTCGTGTTCATGCTCACGTTCAATATTTGGAACACATTTATTTATTTTATTTTTCATTGTTTTTATTTTTGCCTTTAATTAAACAATATACACACACATATGAAGGTTTCTCATCCATGTGATATTGATTTAGGTGTGTGTAGACAATATCACAGACATACATATTCATTCAATAAGTGATTACCATATTTCACTGTTATCATCCATATATAATCTGTGTTGGTAAGCAACTCATTCATAGTTTTTATACTGCCTTCAAATTTAGGTTCTCCAAGGGTGTTTTAATACAGTTTCTTTGTTCATAGGCAGATATTCTTGACATAAATGAAATATTTAAAGATTTGGGGATGATGATTCATGAACAAGGAGATGTGATAGGTAAGCAAAGGTTAATCTTTTTGTCAACCTTTTGAGAACTTGCTTTTTTTTTCTTTTCTTTTTTTTACCACATTTGGGCAAGGTAGTTATATTGCATTAGCCTTTGCAGGTATAAATGTTGTAGCAGTTGAGGAAAATCTAGAGTTAATTGGGAAAAAGACCTGCATTAAGAGGAAATTTGGTTTACCAGGAAACTTAAATGAGGTTGGTTAAAAAGGCTTAGTAGCCTCACGGTCCTTGGCCATGTTATATAGCTGGGATGAGAGTTTTAGCCCAAATTACCTAGAGGGGGGCAGTCAGTTAGGGACTGCCTTGTTCATTTTCAGTATAATATCAGCTGACACGCATGTGCCTCCACGCAACAGCAGGTGCTCTCTTTCATTGGGAACAAGAATATTCAAGGGTTAGAACTTACTGAATAATTCACTAGAACTTTTCAGATTGCCGTGGAGCTTTATTTCCTATATTAGCTTGCAGGGTGTTCAGATCAGGGAGGTATAACGATCAGGATGCATACTGGAATAATACTTGAAAAGAAGAATGTCTAGTTAGAATTTTTTTTAAATGTTCACAGAATGGATGAGCGTTGAAGTTTTTAAAGTCTCTTTTATTGCATTGTTTATACATAGTTCATTTCATAAAATAGATGTGATTATAATACAAGAAGTGACATCCATAAGTAAAAAGAATTACAGTATACGTGGAACTATGCTTCAAAACCACCACCATCATTACCACCACATCAAAGGGCTCCACTAAAATGCCAGTCATGTGCAGATTAATTTTCTCCCCTCCACCCCATAATTTACATATAATTCAATGTACCTTCTCCCCTTTGTAAGTATAGTGTTTGGTCTCCTTCTCTACCTTGATTCTTCGATTCCTATGGTTGGGGATAAAAAACACATTTTCCTGGTATCAGGATATTGTTAAAGTAGGCATTACCAGCAGCATTCTGTATTTGCCCTTGCTTTAATTTAATATATTTTCAAATAATTGTTCTTGGGATTTATCTCAAAAGTTACCAAATGGATCTAAAAATATAAAGTCTCAGAGCAAGATGTCTCTGTATGCACGTTGACTTTAGGGGAAAAGTCATAATGTTTTTTTTCTCCATCCCCAAAGATAGCATAGAAGCTAACGTAGAAACAGCTGAAGTCCACGTTCAGCAAGCAAACCAGCAGTTGTCAAGAGCATCAGCGTACCAGGTAAACATTACCACAAGCAAAAATACTACAGGTGCTCATTTAATAACTGCAAATGGTTCCAACGACTTGGTTGTTAAATGGAATGGTCGCTAAGTGAACACGTGACAGAGAGAGAGAGAGAGAGAGAGAGAGACACTGCAAAGGTCACTGGTTGCTGCTGTATTATTTAGATAAAGTTCTCTCCTACAGTGTCCTGCGCCTGACCTGTTGTTTTTTTTTTACCGCTTTTTGCCCCCTTGCAGGCAGAGAGATTGCTTAAACAAGCTGTCTCTTCCTGAGCTGCTTTTCTCCACAGCACAATGCATCCCTAAAAAGTGCTACCCCCAAGTTAACAAGCTCAGCTTTGTAACCCCTCTGGCTGGCTCAGAGCTGCTGCCTGAAACTGACCAGGCCTTAATCAGTTTCATACTGAAGGCTTTTGTTGTCCTAAATGCAGGCATTGGTCAGAAAATGATTTTTTTGTTACCATTTATTACTGTCATATTTCCGAGTGGTCACAGTCCTAGGCAGTTGCTAAATGAAGTCTACCTGTATTTTAGACATTTTCTATGTATTCTATTAAGAGCTTCAACTTTACATTCTTCTGGCTTTCAAAGGCAATGCTTCCTTGCCTTGAGGTTTTGATGCAGGCCAATGATCTGTGTAGTCTGATTTTTACCACTGTAGCTCAATTCCCTTTTTTTCCTTGAACACTTCAACCTCAATAGTTTGCCTTGAGACTGGCTGGAATGCAGCCAGAAAATGGTAGGAAATGCTTTTAGTGCATGTGAAGGACACAGTTTGCTGCATTTGTTACCCCTTGCTAGCCAGAGTGAATGCGTTTAAGTGCAGTTTAGGGACAGCAGACATCCTTCTCAATGAGACTATGCCATTCCTCAGGGAGATATAAAAACTGCATTCAGATATAAGTTACAGGTAGTCCTTGTTTAGTGACTGCCTTGTTTAGCAACCATTCACAGTTACGACGGTGATGAAAAAGTAATTTTATGACCAATCCTCACATTTATGACCTTCACAGTCTATAAAGCAAAAGAAAGCTGAAGGAAGATCATAAGCACAGTTGCGGTTTCAGTTAGCGACCACTTCGCTTAATGACTGTGTTGCTGGTCCCAACTGGTCACTAAAGAGGACTACCTGTACTCTTATAATATTGTGCCTTTTATTATACTGAGAGCTTAGCAATTATTCAGCCATTGCTATTTCATGGTTCAGGTTATGTCTGGAGTTCAGGTTGCAGATTGGGATGCCTGCATGTCGGACTATTTGCCCTTTGAAAATCTCTGCCTGTGTAAAATGGATGGGCTGGAGTCCTTTTCTTCTCAGCAGTGTTTTTCTGTTTGGAGGGAATCTAGGGCATAAAAGCCCAGGTTGAAACAGGCAAACGCAGCTGTATAAATGCACTGTTTCGGGAGAGCAAGGGGATGATCATCCAGTGATAGTATGCGCATTTCTGTGCCTCTGGAATGTTATACTAATAATGTCCTTTTTTCCCCTTCATTCAGAGCAAGTCCCGGAAGAAAATATGCATCCTCATTCTCATACTTGCAATTGGACTAACTGTCCTTGTGCTAATTATATGGGGAGCATCAAAAGGATAGGATAAATTATGCAAGAGGCTTCTGGTCACGTCCTGTTGTGAAAGCTGTTCAGTAAATGATATGTCAGTCTTGATAATTTCTGCTTTATCACAAGGTGCATTTTTAATCCAAGAGTGCTTTTTCTTGTCTTCTGTATTAGGATTAATTTGAAGTTATCACTGCTATCTAATTCACCAATATTAGCCCTGGGATAGGCAAGTCCTTATATAGTACCTACTTTTCATTTCTTCTCCTCTAGGCCAAACTACTTGGAATGTTGTGTACAAGGGTGTTTTACCTCATTGGATCAAGTGGGTCAACCTTTCACACAAGGATCAAAGGCTTGATAGAGGGTTGTGTGTGGGCTGTAAGTTGTCAAACACCAATTAACTCTATCAATTTAACTGCAACTTTATAGGGACAAATAAATTTTTTTACAAAGGCTGTCTTTCTGATAGAAATTTCATATTTCCCGTCTTTGAGATATCATATGTGTTGTTCATTGATTCATTCCATAAATTAGAGAACGGTCTGCCCATTTTTCTCACTCTGTGTAAAGTTTAGTTCTAATAGGTTCTTGGAGGATGCAGTCTTGTTAATCTTTCCAAAATGTGTGAATTAATTCTGCTGTTTCTCTTTTGCTTAAGAACTTTGTCTTTCTATTGCCACATTTTGATGTATAAACATGGCACTGGGTATCAGCAAACCTGACAAAGTTTCATTGAACAAGAAAGTTTGGGTAATATCAATTTTTGTGTGTAACTTTAAAGTTAAGACTTTGGGACACACTTATAACTAGTTGTTTGCACCTTAATTTATGCACTCATTAGGTGTTTGAAGTTTAAAGGCTATGGGCAAAGTTAATGTGTATAGCTGCTTAACGACAAATTTACCTGAACTTTCTATGGTTTAGTTGCCCATAGTATGCACATAACTCTTTGGAAAACTGTTATTAGTTATGTCGTGGATTACAACTGAATGAAGCAGTGGGAGTTCTGTGTATGGAGTGGGTCATGTATCTGAAATCCTACATTCCTATGTATATTTGTGTCCCAAAGGGTCCCCAAGGGGTGGAGGAAACTTTTAAACGGGGAGTGAAACATAGTGAATCAAATCATCTTGTTCCCTGTTGCATGACCTCAGATTCAAAAGGGAGAGATCTTGCGTAGAGCAATCAGTAACAATTTGAGTTATACTTGAACTGTTTCAATCAACTGCCATTATGAACAGCAGATCTTATATCCAATTTTTAACAAAGCAATTAATCCTCTTTTCCTCAGCATGTTAGTACCTGGGTACTGAACCTTTTGATTTCTGAAGAATTACATACAGTTTAATTGTTTCAAAATGATAGGTTTTTAAAAACTGCTTTTGGGGTGCCATTTTGAGATAACATAGATTTAAAAAGATGTTATTTGCCAGCTAATCAGTTCCTTGCTTTTTTTAAAAACTTACTAAATTGTACTGTATAAATTAAACTTATTAAATTGTACTATATAAATGTTACGTTTTTTGTACAGCAGTTTGATAGAGAAGCAGCATTTACAGGATAAACTCTTAAGACTTAAGATTTGGGGAGAACTAAAGCCAAACCTGGATTATACCATCTAAATAAAGATACCTTAAAAACTGAATACTTTGCTGTTTATGTTCCATGATTATATCTTATGTGTAACCTTTTGAAAGGAGCTAATTATTAAGTGAAACCTCATCCAGAAGAAAGAAGACCAACAAGGGGTAGTAAGGATAACACTGCATCATTTGAATTTACTACAGATGTCCTGCTGGTGGTAGTACTGTTAACACTGCTTCTCTTTTATAGGTGTGACTCTGCCACAAGGTAGTCCTCTAGTCTCAGTGGACCATAGCAAGTGAGATGGAGATTACAAATAAAGATTGTACTTTGTTTAAGTACGATATTTCCCCTAGCGCAGTCAACTATCGTTCTGTTCATCATTTACAGAAATGATACAAAAAAATAATATCACTAAGAACTATCTTGTCTAAATTCCTAAAAGCAAATTTGGGGGTGAGGGGAAGCAGAACCCGTTTTGATTGAGTTCGCTGAACAAATACAGATTTGCCCATAAAGCTAATCTGCGGTCTTGTCCTTGCATCCTGCTTACCATGCCACAAAGGTAACTTATTAATTATTTCTGAGGGACGTGCTCATGACATTGCCTCCGTTTCGTTCTCCACCCACTGGTGAGGCAGTGTACAATCATCTTTAGTTGTTTGGTTGTATTTGGCGCCCTAGGCAAAGTCATATTCTGGCATTCTCTATGGCTTGGCTCAACTTCCAGTTTTGTTAGGAATTTCAAAAAGGCCCTCTCTTGTTTCTTTTTTTTTTGAGTTTTTGAGCTTTACACTAATGATTTTGAGCCCCTGACATTTTTTTTTCTTTTCTCAGACATGTTCACCCTGTTTACTATTTCGCCCTATTTTAATTACATCAGCACCCATTGTTGTCATATAGTAAGAATTCTGCAAAATTATATTTGACTCTCGAGTGAGCATGCTGAGACGCAGACTGTGCCATTACCACTTTTCACTTTTTTATTGTGTATTTTGGAAGTCTTTTCAATTTTGGCACCCCCTAAAATGTAGTGCCCCCGGCAACTACCTAGATGCCTAGGCCTAGAACCACCCCTGCTTAAGTCTCTATGATATATTGAGGCACACAGCCCCCTCCTTTTCAAGCTCAAATTGCCTTTTCTGCTGAGTCTAGAAAAAGAAGGAAGAATATTAAAGCAGCTGTCAGAATGAACCATGTGTAATTCAGAGCCAATGCGTTGCAGAAAGTATGGCAGCAGAACTAGCTCTGCGTGACTCGAACAACAGAATGCAGATAGGAGTGACCAAGAACTTTCACATTTGACATGCCAATCTGAACTGAGTTCCTCCATAAACCAACATTTGACTTTGGTGTACCCTAAAAGGGAAGGGGAAAATGAGCTGTGTTATTTCCAGTTGAAACTGGAAGATTGGAGAAGAAAGAGGAACACTTGTCTCTGTTGTTAAAATATTGCTGGTGGTTTTGTTATTGGCTAACCCAAGAGGCAGAAAAGCTCTAGCTGTGGATTTTTTTAACAAACAATCCCAGTTCTGACTTCTGGCCAATCAACAATTCTGTCAGATATAGTGAAGTGGCTTATTTTGGTATGAATGAGAAGCTTCAGAGCCTCCAACCACAAAAAGTCATCATAATGGAATCCAATCAGAATAAGCATAAAGGTGCCTGGAGGGAGCAAAATGCTTCTGGGCATAATCTATGGCATTCCTGGACTCCTGTCTTATCTGATTTTAATGTTATTTTTACTTACTTACTTACAAGAATGTTGCTGGGCTCCTTTATAAACCATGATGGCATAACAGAAATGGTGGATTGCCATAGCCTACCATCAGGAAAAAAGGCAAATGCAAATTGTAGATTGTTAGAATACCCAGAAAGACCAGATAAGATGGCAGTCAGCAACCTCATTGCCTTCTGGTAATGGGTGCTCTGTGACTTGCCATACCCACCACAGCAGCCATTTTGAAAATCAGCAAGCCCCTGAAATTTATGAGAACACATACAATACCGTTTTAAAATTCTATAGCTGCCAAAAGTTGTGTAGCCCTGAATCACACAAAGAGGTTCTTGTTCCTCTACAATTTTCAGTTGAAGAGGGGACTGCTCCAGTATAATTTGGTTCTTCATACATCACAATAATCAAGGAAGAAATCCCCTACTCTCAAGAAATTCAAAAACTCAAGTTTGAAAATTATTTTAGCCATTCCAGTTTTTCAAACTCTCATCTTGTCACCACAACTCTACTGGAAAAAATATTCCAGAACTTTATACCTTCTCCTAAATACAAGTTAAATGTATTGTGGCCAATTTATAACTACTAGTTCTTGCATATAGATAGATAGCAAAACTAAGGATTGGCCCATCTACACTTTTAAGAGCACACAAGATTGTATCCATTGCTCAGGTAGCCTGCTTTTAAAAAAAAATGATTTGCTGAAGCCAACAAGATAGTTGCTTGGCCTTTGTTGAGTCACTCTTAATGCATGGCTTTGCCATTTGTGGAGTTTTGACTCTGGGTGTCTTTCACATATGGAAAAGTGGAAGTGTGCATTTTATGTAGTCCTTTCAGTGACCTGTGCAGTTCAAGGAGAACAGTTGTCAGTATGATGCATTGTAACATAGCCCAGAGCTTTGCTAAGTCTCCTGCAATTGTCATTATTCTGCCATCCCATGGGGTAAATGTTGTTTGCACACCTTTTACTCATCTAAGAAAGTAATGTCCTGTGCATGTATATATAAAGATCTTCTTCTGTAGTATGGGAGGTAGAAAGAAATAAGAACTACAGAAGAGATGTTGACTTCTTTGGTTTACTTGTATCTTGTGTCCTCCAAAATGTGTCTAAGCAGCATCTGAATCCAGAGCTCCTTAATCTAAATCCAACATTATTCACATCATCATCCATAGGCATGCTGTTAAAATGTGGTTTCTCAACTTGTTGACTAACAAACAATTGGTTTATTATTTGTTTTCTAACAAACAATAAACCAAAAAACTAAATTAATGTGGCTTCCAATTTTTTCCCCAACCTTCTATGCTATAACTTGTACAATTCCAACTGCAAGAACTGCTTCCAAATGACTTTGTTTTCTTTAGAATACTTCCTTGGTGTTTTCCTTTGCACATACATGACAAAAGAATAATCAAACTGCCTCTCACTCATAGATACTTCAGGCTTCTTTTTGAGTGTCAGCTTCATTGGTAGGCAAGACTTGTTTTGACTAGTTTAGAGTTTATATGCATTAGGGTTTAAGGGTTTTTTTTTTTTCTTCAAAGAGCACCATTTGATTTCAACACAGTAAAGCCTCAGCCATTGCGTTTTAGTTAAGAGGAATTTGCATCAGTTTGCTTAAATACCTAGCCTTTAATGTGAGAAAAATAAAAAGATGGGCTGAAACAATATTTTAGACTGCATAAAAAGTATCAAGATTGTAAAGAGTTTCTAGTATCTTACAACCCGAAGAAATAATTTCATGCTTGCTTGGAGACAGTCAGCTTTAGATGAAGATATGATGCTAATGGTATTGACTATTTTTAAGAGAAAGCAGACCCTTTAGTGCACTTACGGTCTCAACAAGAAACGTGGCATCAATGTGTACAAGAAAAAGAATCCCATGTGGCTACATATTTTTTGGACTTTGAGGGCAGGGAGGTTACAGAGATGTTTTTCTTGCAGCAGTAATTACTGAAGCAAAAAAATAATAATTTCAGAGAGCCCTATGTGTGCAGGCCTCACCTGCAGAAACACAAAGCTTCCTTGTGTTGTGGCTTATGGGCGGAGTTAGGATAAAATTCTGTGGTCTGAAACAGACTTTTTTCTGGTGCATTGTCAGCCAAATTGCAATCTGGCAAAAGCAAGATTCATCAAGGTGAGGGTTATCAAGCAGTGCTAACTCTTCACAACAATCAGTGGATATAATGGCATCTGGATTTAGTGCACAAACATTTAGAGACAGATTACTGGAATGAAAGAGGAACACTTCAATAATTGAGCAGGTGTTTATTATGTTTCTTAAAGGCTAGTTAAATCCATTTTTCCCAACTTTTTAAGCACTGGTGAAGTAATCAGGACTCTAGCCATGTCTTGCTCCAGTTTTATTCCTGTCACTTAGGATGTAAGCTCTGTTTTTCATCATTTCTTAACTATTCTTTGTCTTTTACAGTGCAGGTACAAACTGGAATGGGGATGTATATCTTAACTAGCTAACAATACAAAATCAGGGTTTTGGGTTGGCCCAAAGGGTTGGCCAGTCAGCCATGATCCAATTTACAATATAAATCAATTTATTTTAAGCTTTGATTAAATAAACATGTATGTATGCATGTACAGAGCTTCAATGAATGTTCACTAATTAATTTGAAGGCATTGGATTCAACAAGTTGAATTCAAGATGTGATTTGAAGTGACAGTTTAACTGAATCGTGTTCAAACTGAAGCTTCACATTGAAGGTATAGACAGTCCTAACTGGATCTATATAATGGGTAAGCAGTGAGAGGACTGAAACATTTTTGGTAGGATTTCTTAGGATTTTTAAATGATCAATATGTTTTCCTTGGCTGATGTTAAGAGAATAATCACCATGTGTGAGAGTGGCAATCTTCTGCACAGTTCCGTGTGAATGAGTCTCGCTGATTTAATCAGATACTGCTGAATAAATAAGCAGAGAGTTGGACTGTAAGTCAGCCATGAATTTTATCTATCTGAGAACCCAGATAGAAAAGTCACTTTTTGTGAGATGGGTGGCCACGTAAATTTGATTGATAAATAAATAAATAAATAAATAAATAAATAAATAAATGTTTTGATCAAAAGCATGCAGCTGTGGTTGCTCTGTTCTTGATATCATAATTTACAACCTTAAGTTCTTAAAGGTAATTTGAATGTTAAGAACTGGCCAAAGTGAGGAGAGAGATGTTATTGGAGTGTGTAGCCCCTCTCTGCAGATGAACTTCTTACAGCTGTGCACTAGGCAAGCATTGAACAGGGGGGTACATCAGAAGGGAGATGGAGACAGAACTAGCCTTTGTGACCTGAAGAAACCCTGTCACCCCCTTTTAAAATATGTGGGTTTCTTCTGAAGAGAATGTTCTTTAAAATTGATATGTCCAGGGCAAAAGGATATATCACCCAAATTTTATAATCTATTTCATGTTTTATGTAATGACAGCTATTTAGGAATCAGGAATTGAAAAATAGGAGGAGCAACCACACGCCCCTGTTTTTATACTCCAACTTTATCCCACCCAACCCTATTATCATCTTATTACAATCACAATTGTTGTTTTAAAATATATACTGAAGACTATTCTCTTGACTATACACCTCTTATTAAATGTCAGCTTTCCCCCACAAACTATTTAAATATTTGCCATAAAGAGCTTTCTTAACCTAAAGAGTCTACCACAGACATTTTCCTAGAGAAATAAATCCCATCCCCCTCAGGAGGGAGTGGAAGTCATGTAAAACTCCATACATGGGGCATAGCAATGTAACACCTGTATCTGTCTGGTCTGAGAGCATAAGGGAAGATGTATATACCATTCTGAAAGCTTCTATATGGTCTATATTTTTTCCGGCAACCTCCGAATGCCAGGACCTAGACAGCTCCTAAAGCAAATATGGTCATCTGAAGTATGAAGGTCCATCAGTTCAGTTCCTTGTAGATGATTTGAATCCCAAAGAATTAACAACAGGCATGTCTGACAAATCCCAAAGAGGACAAAAACCTCCAGGTAAAGATCTAGATCAAAGATAGAAATAGAACATAAACATACATTTTGTTATACAGTTTTACTACATAAAAGATGAGATCATCTCTTAATGGGAAACTGGAAGTTCTCCCCACCCCCCTTTCTCTCTCGCCTTATGATCTTTCTACTCCCATTAATTCTAGGAAGCAGAAACTGCCCAGGCTAATATCTTAATCTTGACACTTTGCTCCACATATTAAATGTATTCATCTCACTAAGAGTGAAACAAGACAAGTTACTGATTTATACATTTCATATGTCAAAGAGCTTCATTTCTTTTATCACAAGAATGAAACATTTATGATTGCATCAAATCCTTGGGTGCCCCATGTGAACCTTCCTGAGGTTGCCACTGAACTGCAACTTTTGGATCTAGAGAAAAATACATAGGGACTAATAAAGGAATGTGTTAATTGCATTTTGATCAAAATCAATTAAATCAAACTTTATTATTTCTCATTATTTTTATCCATGCTTCTTGTTTTTTATTGTATTTTACACGTCTTACGATGGCTACTTTGGATGATATAAGAAAAAGGGAATTTCAGTGCCTTCAGTCCTTTATTAATGTTAAATAATCAGCTAAACTATAGTTGTTGCCTCTGAATTATAGTGTCAAAATCACCCTTTATTTCTCAGTGAAGTGCACTTTCTCCTCCTGCTCCTCAACATCTCTTTTTTTAGGTGCAGATATAGCCTTATGTTCTGCATTTATGAAAACAGTGCTGCCAATGTTGGCTACTCAAAACAAAAAATGAAACAAAACAAAAATAAAAACCTGGGTGAGATTTCGCATCCTTACATTTGTATTTCCTTTATATGTGTATGCGTGAGTGCTCTGGGTCAAATAAATGCAAACATATTTTCATTTAACAAGTCTTAAAATGCCACATGCATCTCTTTCAAAACTGACTGCTGTTCTTACGTGGGAGAATCCCAACGTTTGGAAACTGAAAACAAATTCTGATTGAGAAGGAGGATATTCGTTCCCAGTATTTGAAGATACCTGCATGTGCATGTTAACATAAATGGCTTGACCACAGATAAAATTAAAGCTACGCTTGTGACTGCAGTGGCTGGCAAAATCAGCTACCTTTCTCTGATCTTTACAATCTTCCCAGAGTCCAGACTTAGGACTTGAATTGTATTGGGTCTGGTTTCATCCTTGCCACTCCAGCCTGTAATCACCCATCTGTTCCCACACTGACTCTAGTGTGGTTGCTACATTTACCTGCACATGGAGGGTCTATGTTTTTAATGTGGTTTTGCAAAGTTGGGCTTCAATGAATGCATGGAGCAGAAACTGCCATTCATCACACCAATGCAAAGAAAAGCAAATCTACCTCCCCCATTTCCAGTTCCTCCTCCATCATGAGAAATAAAGATCTGTTTCATTTGATTGGGGAAACAATTTATCTCTATATATGTCTCTGCCTGAAGCTGAAAACATTTGGAAGTAATATGCCTCATTTCCCATTTTTTTCCTGCCTACTGATTCTCAAGAGATTTTTCAGGATTTGATTGGGTTTCCTTCTTTACCTTTTTAATTCCTACCACCAAAATGTTAAGCTTTTCTTTCTAACAATTTCTATTATTATGCTTTGTAACTGCAGTGCTTTTGATAAATTTATTTCTTTAATCTTGCAACACATTTTCAAAAAAGCAGCATAAAGAAGCAAGCATCTACGTTCATACTGCATACATTTATCGGCATCCACGATAGGCAGGGGGACAAGTGATGAAACATTTATTGTGGCATCACAACACGTATTCTGCCCCTTACCTAGTTACATGAGGCATTGCAATGCAAGTCCCAAGGGTGAAGCTTGCATTGTGATGTTGCAACATGATTTGATATTTTGGAATCATCATGATTACAAACTGACACCTATTGCCATAGAACTTTAATCTCTGCTTTGCTAAGCATTAGAGCTGTTGTTTAGATTTCCTTGACAATGTTTTGCATTCCAGCAGCCAGCTCAGCTTTGGGTCACCTTTGATGTTCTGAGCTAAGTCATCTTTCTTTCTTTCTTCTTTGGGTGGAGCAGCCTGTGGTACCTTTTCACCTATTGTCAGCCTTGCGAAATAGTCCAGGCAAGAAGCAGGTGCAGATGAACTAATTCTACTTTATTGTAGGGTTACATTAACAGAATCTTGCAAGTCTGAAAGCGCATTTCCCCCCCATCATCTTTACAGCCCAAGAAACTAGGGAGGGTCCCTTCTGCGACATTCGCCATGTCCGCATTCCTGTTGTGGGTTAAGCTGCCTCTTGTCTGACCTGGCTGCAGCTCTTCCCCCTGTCTCCCAAAGTCATTCCCACATACCATTACACTTATGTCAGCCAAGTTACTTTTTGGCTCTAAAGCAAAATTTTCAAGGTCTTGTAAATGTAGTTTTTGGTTTGGTTAAAATAGTAACATTTTAAGGTTAGGTCTGTGAGAAGCTTACAGCAACTTTAGTTAGGATCTTTGGGCGTTTCACATTTGCTCCCAAATTCATGTTTCACTTTTAATCATCTACACATTCCATTGTTCTGTGTGTTGCCTTTCAGTTAGTGCACACCACATCACAATATCTAAAGTAATATTGGTAATGCTGTGTTGGCTAAATTTGAGCATTGGTTTCTTTTGAATGGGCCTCATTTATCACACATCCTACACAGTGGTCTCCCCCTCTCTCAAGCAATTTCAAGACTCCCAGATGACTCTGGGTAACTTACATTTTAAAAATAGGAACAATAAAATATTCTTAGTGTGGCAAGTTATACCTTCTGGAAGTGAGACCCCACGTTCCCATGGGTCATAGTAGACTAGCAGAACTGGCTGTGGAGCAACAACAAGCAGGAACTGCTCTGGAGAGAATGGATCAGGCTAGCAGTTTGACAGCACCCTTGTTCAAGAGTGCAACTTCTTTTGATTGAACTCATCTTTCTCTCTTTCTCTCTCCTTAGTGTATCTTCCTGACTCATTTTTCTCATTTTGAATTAATCTTTCTTTTTCTTTTCTTTTTTATATTTTCTTTAGTTTGTATTAGTCATTTATATTTGTAAACTCTAATAAAATTATTTTTAAAAAAAGTCTTGTTAGTTCTAAGCCTGCCGAGGCTAACTTGTGTGACCTGAGCCCCTTAACCATAAATCTGTTCATTCCTCACTCTTAGTTTTCAGCATTGGGCTGCTCAGTTACACCCTTCCACACAACTGATATTCCTCATAAACAAAGGTTCCTGATGATGTAGAAAAAAAACTGTGTTCATCTTTAAAAAGTTATATGTTTACTTCTGTTCAGACCAACCATTGTGGTAAATAGTGATCAAGATTAGAAAGGATGGGGCACCTCCATCACCTGCTTTGCTCACCAGTGTTGACAAACGCCTTTTCCATCACTTTTAATTTTGCTGACAATATAATGCTGAGTGTGTTTACTCTGAAGCAATTTCAGTGGGGCATATTGTCAGCTAAGCGTACAATTTCAGCCTTAGCTGTACTCAGTTTTTTCCCCCCATTCACAGAAAAGAGAGATGAATTAAAGGCCAAAATAAAGTGTGCAACTGTTTATACTACATAGGATCTGGAGAGGTCAGAAACAAGAATATGTAAGGATCACCAAATACTTCCCAAAGTGTGTGTCAGGTATTTTATTATCCTTATAAGTATATTATGTACTGTACTGCTAAATGGCTAACTTTAATGGTGTACCTAATACTTTCCTTAATTTCAGTACTTTGAATCTCATTAAAACCCTTTGTATACCTTTATGTGTCAGAATGGTGTATTTTTATTCAAGTTTTTACCACAGAATTTTTGCAGCTATGCATTTGGAAGATTTTTAAATCGGTGATAAATTGGCAGATTTTTATCACCAATTTAAAAAACTTCCTGAAACAGTTTTAATTTAAATTTTACTGTCGATATCAAGATTTTTTTTAAAGGCTTCCTGTTTCTGATTCTAGCTCTTTCCATTAACAGAAGAACTGAGCAGGGCAAAAGTAGTAATCACCGATTTCATCTAAAGTAGACCTCTAAAAGCTGTGGAAGGTGTTTACAGCTCAATGCAGTGGGAACTGCCTAAACTAGTTGTTGTCCCCACCCCCACCCTGGGTCCCTCCAACATCTCCAGTCACCTCTGTTAGATGAGGATTATGATAGCCATACTTCAGCACCTATAAAAGGTGCCAGGCTGAGGAAGATTGCCCTAAATCATCACTCATCTCAAGCCAAATGAAATATTTTACAGTAGATAATGTATCTTTTGGGATGAGAAAGAGAAGTTGACTATTTGCTCAAACTTGCAGCAACCTGACAGCCATCTGGAACAGAAAAAAATAGTGAGGGCTATAATTACTTAACCCTTTATTGCCTGCAATTTTTCCACTTAAAATTTCTCAAGTAATTGTTAGGGAGCAAAAGCAGTTTTAGCCAAAACATGGGAAAGTACTATGTATATGCTGTCTTGGCAAGGCTTTTGTCTTTAAAAATATTTTTAAATGAATGAAATCAAGAAGTCCTTTTTCCCACTTACCTAGAGAAGTTTCCAATGACTTTCTTTCACCAAAAAAAAAAAAGCTGGAAGATTCCACCTCTGTAATGCCTAGCAAACTGTTTAGGTTTTGCCAGTCCTAACAAAACCACATATTAATGCATCTGGCTCACACAATTTATCTGTGAATCTCAACACAGATAATTGGCATACTTGCCAAATGGCAAAACTACAGATTGAACTGTAAACTGAGCCTGTAAGAAATCAACCAGCTGAAGCCTGTACATGTTGTTTCAGGTTGGGTTCTGAGCAAAATATGGCTGTGTTAATTGGCCAAAACTCAGCAGTTCTCATATTTGTATAGCTAATACAAAGAAAGGCATCTCAGTCCATGATATATCCAAGACTGATTTATGTTCAATTCTTTGTGTCTTTGTGGTTTTTTAAGTGAATGAATGAGTTCCAAGTAGAGTTCAAATATGCAAGGTCCCATGCATACACACAGTCTATAAAAGATATCCATGCATTTAACAACTCTGTTTATTCAAACATCTACAGCAGTATGGGTAAGTTTACAGATTCCACATACATAGGCACTATCAAACGTATATTTAAGGAGGAAGAAGCAACAGCAACTGTAAATCTTCTCTCTCTCTCTCTCCCCCTGCCATAAATATTATCAGTTGAACAGTTAAAAACAGGGCAGGATGAACAACGTTTGTGTCTCTGAGGGCTACATATGTACATATACCTGTTACACTTATTCCCCCTGCTCCAAGCAATATTCTTATTTTGCAGCAATCTTGCTTTAGATCATTTGTTTCCTATTGCAATGGCAGGGAGCTCTCTCCTTCTCAGCAGTGTCCTTGGAACACAGATAACAACCCTTTTAATGGAAGTGAGGCAGTACTTGAACAGGGTCCCTAGGATGAGGTGGGATATGAAGAGATAAAAAGGGTGGTGATGGTAAAAGCTGCATCAATCATTCACCCAGTGATCTTGCTGAAGATCCTTATTTCTCCATTATCATCCCTGCAGAAAAACTGCATAAAAATTACAACAAAAATCAAGAAAAAAATAACAGAACGGAAGGAAGGAAGGAAGGAAGGAAGGAAGGAAGGAAGGAAGGAAGGAAGGAAGGAAGGAAGGAGGGAGGGAGGGAGGGAGGGAGGGAGGGAAGGACTTATTTTGTTTAGATATTATTGGTTTTTCTTGTTTTTTTATATTGTCATCTTTTTAGGTTTTGTGTATTATTTGTTGTAAAAGGTATTAAAATAAATAAGGAAATAATATCAAAAATTTTTTAAAAATCAACAACAAAAACCAGGGATTTATCCTCCCCTAGAATAGCTGGATTATGATTGGTCAAAAGAACATTGGGGAAATGTGATCAAGGCTACATAATTCAATAGGAATGAAGGGATTGGGGATGTTTAACCTTGAGAAGATGGGACTGAGTGGGAACAGTTTGACAGTCTGACAGCTGTCTTCAGGTACCTGAAAGGCTGTCCCATGATAGAAGGTGAACATCTGTTCTTCATTGTGTAGGACAGAGAAAAATGGAAATTCCAGTTGAATATCAAAAAAACAATTTTAACAAGAAGAAACGTTTGAAAGTTGGATCAATTACTCAGAAAGGCAGTGGCGCTCAACCTCAGCCTCTTTTTCTTCCATTTGGAATAGGAATGACATATTATTTTCAGCCAATTATAAGATAAATAAATGCCTGAAAGAATAGGGGAAAAGGTCTTAGTGACAGACTATTTCCAATTTACATGCCTTCAGTAGTCTACAGTATGTAAACAGATTTGAGGCATAAGGAAATTGTACACACACCAAGAGAGACATACATATATGGAGAAACCTAGATTAATTATCTAAAATATATATAATTTTGGATATATTATTACAGCAGTTATAGAAACCATGGTTATTGTGGATAAATGAACTCAGAATACCTTTCAATTATCTAGGCTTTATTTTAAAATAGTTAAGTAGCTATTCAATATATCCTCTTTAATGGGTTAAATGTATTTCCCAGAATCCTGCATTGCTCATACGTCTAGCAGTAATCTAGTCCAGTCAATATTTTAAAGAGTTTCCCTTCATTATCTTGAAGTTTGCCCCCTCCATTTTTATTCAGAGATCTTTTACCTCTTCAGTGGGTACAGTTCTGCAAGGCTTGCTAGCTTCTAAACAAATTAGCACATAGGCCTCTAATGGAAATACACATTTTAGATGTAGGAAACAAGTGTGTGGAAAAGCTTACTGGGTTGGAGGCAATGCTCTTTGAAATGCTCAGGGGACACTCAAACTTCAGAAACACGTTCAGAACATCTGCTCCATTGAACTATGAGCTATGGATGAAGGTGTTTGAGATGAAGTAGTGAGGACCTGGAACAGGAATTATTTCAGGTGAAAGTGTCTACACAACACAGCTTAGGAAGATTTCCAAATGGAAACTTAAAAGGCTAAATGCAAAAATGTGAATTTGTGCCTGATTCTAGCACTATGGCATGTATAGATCTGAACCATGTACATGACAGAAAAATACCTACTGATTTCTAAAAACTGTATTCTTTTTGCAGTTTACTTTTCTAAGCAATAGTTTCATCTCCTTATTTCTTTTTTTATACCACTTTGATTACATTTATATCTTGCCCTTTATTTAGGAGCTACAGAGCATTCCCTTCTCTTAAAACATGTATTTAAACCCAAGATCTTATTAATGCAAATAATAAGTAACTGGCTTGCCTTGATTGACTGTATTATTTTATTTGGGAGTCTCTTCTGCTTTCTCTTGTTTCCTCTTTTCCAATAAATCCATTTTTATACCCAGAGATTTGGCTGCTTTGGTTTAATAAAGGATGTTCCTATTAAAATCTTCCTCCTGTGCATAACTACATGGTTATACAGCTATGACCTGCAATTCAGGATTGGCACAAGATTAAGTTTGTTACTTCTGCATGCTGCTGAGAAATCCAAAATACCTTTCCTTCTGGAATGTGGGTAAATGCAGAAGTCCATGGAAGAAGGACTCCTCAACTAGATACCCTACAGTGTGTCAGGATGTTTACCTGGTGATGTCCTACTGTAATGACCTTTTACAAAGGAACCTAGGGAAGAAAGGGGCTAAACAATTCTTCCTCCCTGCCTGTAATAAATAAAATGAGGAATTACTCTTGATGTGCAAAATTTTTCCATCATAAATAGTATTTCCTATTACCAGATATCCAATTGCAAGCATGTTAACTAGGGCAATAAACAAAGTTTGTTTTGAGCTCTTTGGGTACAATTTCCTTCAAGTCAACTTGATTTCTGATGACTTCCCGGACATCTCCTTTTAAGTTTCTTCCAATATGGCAGCAGTTTGCCATTGTCTTTTTCTAGAATTTTTTTTTTTTTTTTAACTTCCCAGGCTAACCTACAGACTTGGGACTCCCTGGATGAGAAGTCTCTCATTCAAGTACTAAGGTTTTGCTTAGCTTCTGGGCCCAGATAAGGTGCTTCTACCAGTTGAGACAAAAGCAGAAATGAATTTAAAAGGTTCTTTCTATTATATGATACTTCAGCCATACTTGTCTTTGGGTCCTAAATTGGAAATTGACTTAGACTAATTTGGAGGCCATCCAATTCTGTTGGGGTAAGCAGTTTGGTAACTCTAAAATTCCATTGTTTAGTAGACAGATTTTATATAAAGAATATTGTCTCCTATACAACATCAAACTAATGAACAGAATAAATGCTATATACATATTTATTAGTAGTTTATAATATAATATAACTTCAAAGTTGATGATGACCTTGATGATGATGACAACAGGAAGAAAGGCCCATAACATTTTGTTAACATTTCAAAGTGCTGGTTTTGACCTATGTTCCTTGGCTGTATATTTCTTGGCTCCAGGGTGCCTTAGGAATCATCTTGTCCAGATAGAGTGTGCTTGGCCCATCCCATCCCTATGATAATTCAATGGGAATTGAATCTCAAAGCAATCCTTCTCTGTTGTGGCCTCGATGCACTGGAAATGGACTTGGTACCCTTCTATTAGTCTTCCCCTAGGTAGTTAAAATATTATTGTCTGAACAGACATTGAGAGTTTGATTGTGCTGAGTTGTTTGGGTGACTTTGTTTTTAAACCCTATTGTAAACTGCCAGGAGTCATTTGAACAGGACACTATAATTGTAATATATAAATACACAGATTTTTTTTTAAAAAGTGACTATATTGCTTGAAAACTTCCTTGCCCTCTGTAGAAAAAATAATAATTCAAACATTGAATTGAACTATATAATTGAACTATATCAACAATCCGTTGCTCCAAATGAGGTGTATATATCTCCTTCCATACTTATTTGGTGAATCTACAACCCCTATGCCAAAAATGCCTTAATTCTTGGTGCCTTAGTAATTGCTTTCCCCACTTCCACCCTCACAACATTTAAGTGTTCCTTGAAAAGAAACTTGTCAAATTTGGTAGTCTATATGTGTCATTGAAATAGACTTTGGACGCAGGAAGAAAAGAACTATAAGAGTTCCCCTACTCCTCTAATATCTTGTGCTTGTATGAGCAGTCACACACATTGCTCTGTGAAAAGGACCAGGCAATTTTTTTCAGTTGAACTGAAAAAGACATTACAGAGGAAGAATTCCAAAACTGGGTGTGTCACAATAAAACACTTCATGTTAACTAGGACCAATACGATAACAGAGGGAATGGGGGAAGGTAACAGGCCCAGGACAATTTATTCTAGCAGACTAACAAGTAAATTTGAGTTAGAAGAAAGATGAACATGAATTTGAAGGATGAGTTCGGGTTTACACGAAACTAGAATCACAAAACTCCCTCCTCCCCCCCCATGAAAGCAAAACAAACAAACAAACAAACTCTTTAACTGCTCCTGCTTGTTTGAGCCAGAGTGCTAGTAAACAGCACAGACAAGACCTGAGCACTAAGGTTTAACATTCCTCACCCAAAGCACAGTGATTGCAGAGTCTTGGCACTGTCACTTTGATGTCCTGGTGCCTTGTTATGATGCTGCCACTCACATCTCTAAACTAAAACCTTGGAAAGTCACTGCCAGAGTGTCACGCTGCCACTAGGTGGGGTGGGCTGAGTTATCACAAAGCAATTTCTTAAATATCTTCAGCTTGCAAGATTTACAGAATGTTGACATAAGAATAGTAACCCAATAATGTGCTGTTAAAACAATCTTTATTTAATGAGGTGGCAGTGGTGATGTTTTGTTTCTTCTTCTCACAGGGCAGTTAATCTTGATGGTCTCTAGAAGGAGAGAAGAACCCCAATCCTAACTCCAATCTGGTGAAGCAACATAAATTGGAAAAAGCAATGGTTGCAGTTGACCTTCTGTTTTCTTCTTTACTCCTTTCTCCTTCTGTTCTAATCCAATCCACATTTTTATTACACAATGGCTGCTTTTGTGAATTTCAACAGCTTGCTAGCCTTTGGGTTCAGCATTCACTTTAGAAATTTTCCAAGATGTTATCAGTTATGATTTCAACATTTGTTTGAATGCCTGAAAAATCAATTTAAGGTAAGTCTTCTAAGTCCTACAGAGTAAAAATTGATTATGCATAGCAGTGGTACATAGAGTTTATAGCAGTATCACATAAGCTTCTGCAATGAACAGTGCTTTGCTTCTGATGATCCTTTGAATCTTCCAATGTGCCATCTGGACTAGAGAAATACAATGTCTGGACTAGCTTCATTCTTAAACTTTAACATTACTCAGGGTGATGTCATATTAAAAATTCTTTTAAAAATATGTTTGCATTAAGATTCTCACATATTCTATACACATTGCATAGAAAAAGGTGATAATGAATAAACCACTCTCCTGTCAATTTTACTTGGTAATTAAAAAGTTAGAAATGGGTACCTAATAAGCAGTTAGGATAAGTATGCATAATCAGTATTTTTCACAGGATTTTTACTTAAATCTTTTGGGATGCAGCTTTCACTCTGTTATGACCTGCCCTTAGCTCTCAAAATTCAATAGCATAAAATGTCAAAATAAGAAATGTTTCCACCCTGGTAATTGCACGATATGCTGTGACTTGTCCAGACTGCAGCTTACCTCATGGCTGATTCAGTGCTAGAATAGTGATAAACAGTCTGGATGGTAGCCCAGACAGTGAGGGTGGGTAGTGGTCATGATTTGATGGTATATATAAAAAAAAAAAATCAGGTAGTAAGGGGATTTTCTTGCTAGAGTGCCTCTTCTGGATCACACTGATTCTGCCCAAACCTGCTCATCAGCTTGTTGGACTTCCACAGAAGGAATCTTGTCTATGGAGTGCCAAATCAGGGCGCCCAACATCTGAAGAAAGCCTCTCCCTGCAGCACAGAACTTACAGCAGATTCACAGTAACATTACAATGTCTTCTTCCACCACGAGCCCTCACTCTGCTTCTGCTGAGCCTTTGAACCTCTCTGTTAGCCTTGTGAGGTAATTCAGATAGGAAGCATGCCTCATTTCTCCTCCCGTTGCCTTTACAGTCCAAGAAACTAGGGAGGGTCTCTTCTGAGACATTTGCCATGCCCACATTACTTCTGCGGGCTAAACTGCCTCTTATCTGACCGCTGCCCTGGCTGTGACTCTTCCCCCTGTCTCCCAAGGTCATTCCCACATGCCATTACACTCTCCTTGTGCCCTGGGGCTAGAATAATTCAGCATGAGGACTGATGTGGTCTTCATGAGTCAATGAGTCTCCTGAATCTTTCATCTCACCCCGGAAAAATCTTCAGCCTACAGGCCCTAGCCTCTCCTCTGCTTAATTTCACCTTTTCAGCAAACTGAGGTGGCAGACAGCTCTTTTCAGGTCCCTTGAATGGGCAGCAAATTGCTTTTATTTGTTTGCCAGGCAACAGGAGAAGAGCTTGTAGGATTTTCTGCCTCTGGTGCCAAAATAACTTGGCTGCCTTACTTGGGTATCAAGCTTATGGCCCTTGATGTGCAGGAGGAAGATGATAAGGGTGCCGTGCGGTAATGTGCCGTGCGCATCTAAATAAAGCCCTCGGCCCTTCCTCAGCAGCTGGAAGAGAGTTCCCAGTGCCAGGACCGGGAGATGGGAAAAGGTCCCTCTGCTGAATAGCCGCTGCCTCTCTACAGAACCGAGGACGGCAGCCAGCCAGCCAGCCAGCCAGCCCTATGTTTCCCCGTGGAGGGATATTTGCCCCATCTTCAGCTTCTGCTCTCGTCTCCCTCTCCCTCTCAGAAGGTGGCTTCGTTGGCTCCCCTCTCGTTCCTTCAGCTCTCGCTTGCCGCCCCGTCTCCGCTTCTATCTCCGCTTGCACCACCCACTACTTCGCTCGGCCCTCGAGGCCAGACCAGGCTCCGCCAATGAGGAGGCTCAGCGACTGGGGAGGCGTTAAGGGGCGGCGGCGGCGGCGGCAAGAGCGGCAGCTTCAATCCGGAGCGCAGTCCGGGCCCTCGGCGAGGGGCGCGCTGGCGCCAAGTCCGACTCTGCGTCCTGGAGCGCGCGCGGGCGGGAGGATGCGCTGCTGGCGGCTGCCGCTGCTGCTGCTGCTCTTCTTCTGGGCTTTGCCGCCTGTGCCCGGTGGGCGCCACTACCCTCACAGCGCCATGTTGGACGGCTCGTCCCGCTATCGGCTCTTGTGGGCTCACGAGGGCAACACCATCTCCTTTCGCCTGGAGGTGCTCACTCAGGGCTACGTGGGCTTCGGCTTCTCCCCCACAGGAGCCATGGCTTCGGCGGATATCGTGGTGGGTGGACTCGACCGGGGCAAGCCCTATTTGCAGGTGAGCAGCAAGGGGGGGGGGAAGAGCAGGGTCGCGAGAGGGCAACCCCCGCTTCCCCAAGCGAGCGTTGCCGCGGTGGAGAAAAAGCAAGCCGAAAAGGAAGATCCAGTCGTTCGTCCTAGTCCTTTCCCTGACAGCATTTTGCGTATGTTCAGAGGTACTCCCGTCTCCATCGGAAGATCATTCATAAAGTTTAATACTTTAATTAGACTCAGAGCAGCTAACAAGAGAGGCGGTAGGTCGTCGTTGAAAAATAGTTCCCAGTTTGAGTTTGCTGGCTGGTCCAGCATCCCGTTCAGTACATTTATTCGTCTAGTGCCAATATACAGATTGCCGAGTGGATATGAGGATACGTTTAAACACACGCACATGCAAACCCAGTAAGTTTCCTGTAGAGTCAATAAAAAAGAAATAAGACAATGCAACTGCTACATCGTGGCTGTCATGATGGTTTTCTCTCTTTTTCTGTTATGTTCTTAGCAGGGAGGATTTTGCAATCCTCTGCGAGTTGGCAAAGAGAAAGAGTGAAAGCCATTTTTAACAATAACACCTGACTTATTTTATCATTCCTTTTTATCAGGGGTGCCTTTCAGACTTGCCTAAGTTTGAAGGCAAAGTGACCAGACTGGCAACCTGCCAACTAGCAAAGCCAAGAACGGTTCCTGTCCATTTCCCATATTGACACACAACAATTGTGTCTCTTTTTATGTTTTTAGTCGGTAAAGATGCATTTCAGCCTTATCTTAGTATTTTGAATTACACACTTCAGTGTTTACTTGAATACATTTCATCTTCATGTTCAAGATTCTCAGAAATAACAGATGAATATACATTTCGTTAATAATGCAATATTTGTCTTTGTGCTTCCAGGTGTTTGCTCAACAGTTCTAAATACTCTTGCTTGCCAAGTCTTTGGTAGGGCACCCAAGGGAAGAGCAAATTAATTGAATAATTTCTGCCTTTCTCATTTAATAGTTAATTAGCATTCAAACTTGTGATAACATTATATGGTAAACACATATGTGGACTGAATTAATTCATAATTTAATCTCTTAGAATCATATAACTGTGGAGTTGGAATTAAGTACAAAAATAATCTAGTCTAACCCTCTTGTTTGTTGGTCATAATATGAAGTACTATGTAATCCCTAAATATTTATTTAAATTCCCCTAAGCAGAAAAGTAGCATACTACAGATGCAACTTCAGACCAATTCCATATGTATGATCTGTGGTTATAGCTCATGTTAGTAGCTAAATTCTCCCAAAATGAGAGAACCTTATTAACACTTAATCTTATCTTACAGGCAGTTTGATGGTTATGTATGTTTCTCGATACTTTTCTCCATGCAGTAATTAAATATTTTTCTAAATATTTGGAGAGAGCTGATTGATTGGATATACTTCCAAAAAGTATTTGATAGAGATTCTCACAAATTCTCACATAAATTGAGTAGGTAAACTGTAAGGAGGTAGAAATACCAGGACAAGCATTTTGTTTGTATCTAGCTATATAATGACAACCATAACTTAGATTGACAGCATTGAGATACATATTAACATTATTGAATCCATTTTTCTATGTTTGGCATCTGAGTATTTATTTACATTTTTAGTGATATTAATGATTCCTAAAAGAACACTGAACAAATAACAAACCAGTAGGTACTAACTTTTTAAAAAGGTAAAGCATTTAAAAAGATCTATGGCATAGATACTGAATTCTAGATCTTGTCAATATTTAACTCTTAAGGCTGTTTCCTTAGAAATGTCATCTAAAAGTCAGATACTGCTACAATGCAGCAGTGAATTTTGGTTTTTCAGTGCATCTATTTCAGTGGTTCAATTCTGCTTTCAATTCTGCTGAAGTGTGGTTGTTCACAATAAACTTCCAGATAACGTTTTCAGAATGCACATTTAATCATAGTTTCTCTTTATTTAAGTGTTTAATCATATTTTCTCTTTAGTTATACATTTTTTTCTATTACTACTCTTAAATCAAGCAACTACTGTTGCTATTGCTATTTATAATCCCATCAATATTTGTGGTGCTTCCATTGTTTCATTAGAATAAAAAAAAGTAGGTCCTTGGCTCAAGGTACTTGGAATCCATATTGATTTTAAAGTAAAATATCTATATATTATTGAGATGACCAATTTATATTTCTGAGATGTAAGTTGCCTTTTTAAATAAAAAGAGATCTGCTAAACAGAAAATTTTACTAATTTTCTAATAGCTTGGGGTTCTTCTCAAGCAAAGACCAGGACAGTGAAAAAATATCTTCCAAGTATGCTAGTAGAAGAAACAGATCAATGTTTTCCTTCAAATATTCATGCTGGTTCTGGAGGAAGAGACTTTTCCTTTCATTGCAGTTAGCACAGAAATATGGCTGTATATGAGGAATTAAGCCAACTGTTCCTTTGCCATCTTCTTGCTCACTTTCTTGTATGTAATTTCTGGCCATCTATGGCCACATAGTGAGTTACTCATACAGGATGAATTTAGCTGATACACATATACAAACACACACAAATGGATATACCCCATCTACATAAACAATCCAGAAAAGGAATCTATTTTCTATATAGAGAGGCATGCAACAAATAATTTCTTATTCTTCAAGTGCTAGATATCAGCAAAGGTTCTGATAAAAGCATAAATAAGACTCTTTTTGGCCTCTTCATGTTGTCACTGTATTTAACCTGAGGCTGTTGCTTTAAAATTTGCTATGATGGAGCGCAACTTAAAAGATTCTTCTGTTACCTCCTTGCAAACAGATCAATCAGGTTGAAGGGTGCAATTATGTTGTAAAGACAGAAGGACAAAAAGGAACTTTCTAAAGGGCTGACACATTCTTCAGAAGTATGGCTGAGAGCAGGATGATGCATTAGGGGCAGGCATTCCAGGAGTACAGAGTGGGGACCCAGCGCTATTTGGGAAGTGTAAAATCCATGTCTAAATAAGAGGAGTCTCTCAAGCATGCTTAATAGATCTATGAATTGTGTAAAAAAGGAAAGCAAAGAGAGCTGAGCTAACAAGAAAATAAAAGTTTATAGAACGATGTCATGTATAATGCCAATTATGAGCACATTTTAAGGTCATTAGGTGGTGCAGACTGCTGAAGCTATTGTGAATATGCTAAAGTATGGGGAACCCCACCCCCCAACAATGCAGTGATGGAAAGATGCCGGATGGATAAATATGGGTGCTGCCTCAGAGAAATTGCTCATTCTGTTCAGGCTTGTAGTTATATTAGGCATGCAATATTGCCAAAGTAAATTTTTTACAGACTACTTGCCACGAGAATGCTCAAGGCAGCTCTAACCCTTGGATTTTAATTTTTTTTACTATTAAAAAGTCTTTGGGCTTTCTTGCAAATTCATTGAGTTTCCATTCTCCAGCTCAATTATTAGCCTCCTCTTTAGTTGTCAAACCCCCTTGCTCCTGCTCTGGAATTGTGCATCTCTAACTTCAGCTCACAGTATCCATTTGCAGAGAGTAATCCTTCTTTATGAATGCCTGTTTTGTGTGATTTATTTAAGAAGGTTGCATTGTAAGGGCCTTCTGTTAAACTCTTACATAAAAATATTCATTTGAGGATTATTTGTGAATAGCTCTTCGTTAGTACATGAAAGCACTGTACTTATCACACTCACTCGTTTGCTGGTACCCAAAATAAAGAATATCTGCTTATTACATATATCCATGCAAATAATTTGGAGATGTTGTTATGGAGTAATCAGATTTTAAAAGGTAAAAAAACCAGTGAATTGAACTTTATGCTGTTTTTCAAACATACTCATGACAAAGAAGTATTTAGCAAAGAAACAAAAAGGAGAAATGTCACAGTGGCACACGTTTTAAATATCACCTGGTGCTTTGTTGTAGACATTGCATGCCTTTGGAAATCTCATTATATCTTTAAGAATCTTTTCTGGCATGTTAGTACAGTATGAAGGGAAGAAAAAAAGATTCTTAAAAACTCAGTGTGTTCCCCAAAGGAATGCAATATCTACCGCCAAGCACCAGCTAAGGCATTACTACTGCTTAAGTATTGCTGTTTTTTCTGCTGGAGCAAGGGTCTTTCTGGAAGAACACTAGTCCAGTCACCATTTGTTATGCTTTCCCACCCATTATGTCTGAAGAACAGATGAGATACAAAGCTTGCATGGGTCATTCTTAATCTGTGAGAGATCTCAACATTAATAGGACATGATATGCTATGGCTGAATTAATTGGAAAAATTGATCTTCAAAAAAAATATGCCTATCATAGTGGGACACTTAAAGGATATTTTCATACCTTGGAAATTATGTATTTAAGCCTGAATTCTTAAAAGTACACATTAGTAATGTAAACTGTTTAGTTTTCGTATAAATATTTCAAATTACAAGTCAGATCACAGATTTTAACACTGGATTGCTTCTGACTATGGGAAAATGTATATATGGTGCCACTTATTCTCACATGTTATAGGCATTAACTTAATGTAGGAATGTGTTTGTATTTACAGCATAGTGAAAAGGATTCACATAGTAAAATTTAGGAATACCTGTGAGTATAATCATCTTCCTACCATGTAGTTGGTATCTTTTTGATTATTGGCATTCCATACGATCTTTTAGTTTCATTGGCAATTGTGCACAAATCTGCTTGTAATCATTGAGACTTTTGGATAATTTTCATCACAGATACAATACTGCAGAATGCTGAAATACTCCTAAAATGTCTGGCATGCCAAATTATACAACTTCAAGAAGTCTTGGGATTTTGGCCCCAGAGGCAGACCCTGTCCTCTGCCTAATTTAAATGCATCCAGTTTGCAAGTTTCTAGATTTGATGAAATTACTCAATCACTCTCTGTTCTTTCTGTTGCCAATTCATTCCAATCCTCTGCATCACTCCTTTATCCACTATATACTGTACATTATTTGTAATATTATTCTGTATGGTAAAATCTTGATTCTCCAGACATCCATGTTCTGGATTTTGGATGCAATGGCCAAATTTGTATTCAAACCTTACCCCGGAAATAACCAACAGGTTCATCTATGCCAGAATGGAGAAGTTAAACATCTACCATCCTAATGCATGCTCTCCTAGACTTACAAACTGTACTTATGGGAGACTGTGAGAGCTGGGAGAAAGCCAGATAAGGTTTTTCAATGCACAGAGTTTCTCATGGAGAGAGAGGAAATTGAAATGAGCTAAAGAGCTGGTAGGAAGTTAAGATAACCTGCCTCCCCACAACATGGAAAGTCCTATCTGTCGGCATAGCCCCCAAGCTACAGGATCATGTGGGCCAGTACATTGAGCATAGTTCAGAAGGGTATTAGGAACAACACCAGAGGCTCAAAATACCAGTTGCTCATAGATAGAGCAGTCGCCTGAGACTCAAGGTCTAGACAGACCAATATGAGCACAGCCTGGATTGACTATAAGAAAGCCTACAGCACAATGCCACACACATGGATCTGTGAATGCCTGGTGCTATACAAAGTCAACAGGATGCTAAGGACCTTCCTCAAGAACTCAATGGGACTGTGGAGAACAACACTGGAAGCCAACTCAAGACAGCTCGCACAAGTGGCCATCAAGTGCGGCATATGCCGAGGCTTGAACCCCCTCATCCAGATATTCACAAAGGCTGGATACAAATACAAGTTCAAGAGTGGAACTACCACCTCCTCTACAAGGATCAGCCACCTCCTCTACAAGGATGACATCAAGCTATATGCTAAGAGTGAACAAGATATCGTCCTGCTGATCCACTTGACATGGATCTACAGTAAGGACATTGGGATGTCATTTGGACTGGAGAAGTGTGGCCGGATGGTAATAAAGAGAGGGAAGGTAGTTAAAACTGATGGGGTGGAACTACCAGCGGGCCACATAGCAGACATACAGACCATCTACAAGTACCTTGATATCCCATAGTTGCATGGGAACCATGATGAGGAGGCAAGGAAGACAGTAACATCCAAGTACCACCAAAGGATAAGTCAGGTCCTGAAGAACCAGCTCAATGGGAAAAAGAAGATCCACCCCATCAACACGTACACCCTGCCGGTCATCAGATACCCTACTGGTATAGTGAGCTGGCCAAAGGAGGACATGGAGGCTGCCGATATGAAGACCTGGAAGCAGCTCACAGTGTACAGAGGTTTCCACCTCAAGTCCAATGCCCAGAGACTGTACACCAGCTGGAAAGAGGGTGGGTGGGGTCTAGTGAGTGTCAATGTCCTGGACAAAACCCAGAACATCCAGGAGTACATCAGTAAGATGGCACCCAAAGATGAGCTGCTGAGAGAATGCCTGAGGCAGCAGCAGACATGGGAATTCAAGCAGAGGAAGTGCCATGGCAAGACAAGCCCCTGCATGGGATGTACCATCAACAGATAGCTGAGGTGGCTGATACTGGGAAATCCTACCAGTGTCTGGAAAGGGCTGGACTGAAAAACAGCACTGAGGCATGATCGTAGCAGCACAAGAAAAGGCATTAAGCACCAGATCCATAGAAGCAGGGGTCTACCATGCTAGACAGGACCCAAGGTGCAGAGTATGCAGAGAGGCCTCAGAGACAGTCCAACACATAGTGGCAGAGTGTAAGATGCAGTCAGGAACAGCATACACTCAATGGCACAACCAAGTAGCTGGCATTGTGTACAGGACCATCTGCACAGTGTATGGGCTAGACTCTCCCAAGTCCAGATGGGGGATTCCACAGAAGGTCATAGAGAATAGCAGGGCTAAGATCATGTGGGACTTCCAGATCCAGACAGACAGGGAGGTACTGGCCAAGACATTGTGATAGTAGACAAAGACCAGAAGACAGTGGTGGTGATAGATGTAGCACTGCCAAGTGACAGCAACATCAGGAAGAAGGAGTATGAGAAGCTGAAGAAATACCAGGGCCTGAAGGAGGAATTAGAGAGGATGTGAAAGGTAAAGACCAAAGCGGTCCCAGTGGTGGTAGGAGCACTTGGGGGTGTGACTCCTAAGCTGGGAGAGTGGCTCCAATAGATCCCAGGAACAACATCAGAATTCTCTGTCTAGAAGAGTGCAGTGCTAGGAACAGCTAAGATACTGTGCAGAACCCTCAAACTCCCAGGCCTCTGATAGAGGACCCAAGATTGAGGAAGACAGATACCACCCATAGAGGTGAGAGGGGAAGTTTTTATATATATGTCAACCTGACTAGGTATCTATTCTCAAGGAATAAACAAAATTGGTGCAGTTTTTCAAAGGCACTCATGGACACTACCACCACCTGAGCCTTTGGATCACGCTCAAAGAATCTCCAGAGAACAACAAATATGTTTTCAATAGGATTGATGTTACATTCAATTTATATCAAATCCTAATTTGGGAACGCTATCTGTGTGTGTCTCTGATTTTGACACTCTATCTGGAGTGTCTCCAAACTCACAATTTGGATTTTCCCCCATTGAATAAACATTTCATTTATATTTTATGTACATTATTCATATTTTTGTAGTTTTTTGAATGTGTAAAATCCCAATAGCCATTTAATGGACATTCAGCTTTCTCAGAAACCCTATATTCTGAAAAACTTGTAGTATTTTATTTTTTGTTTTTTGTTTTAGTTTAGATAAGTAAGATGCATAAAATTATGCAGAATGTGGAGAAAGTAGGGATAGATAAATTTTTAAAATATTGGAATGTAAAATCATCATATGAAACTGAATGGAAGAAGTTTCAGGATAAATAAAAGGATTTGCTTTACATTCCTTTAACTGCATTAAATGTGGAATTTATTGGCAAATGAAATAGTGTGGTTTAAATTTGGATAAACTTAAAATGGGCTTATATTCTTGGAAATATATCATGGGCTATGAGTTGTGATGGCTAAAAATAACTACTGACAGTAGGGTTTATCACCAATTGCTGGAAAACACAAGAAAGAGGCTGTTGAGTTTACATCCTGCTATGAGCTTACAATAGGTACCTGCTTCACCACTGCAAGAAAGAATGTTGCTTTACAGAGATCTTTGGTGTGATCCTGCATAGCTTTTTTTACATTCATATAGGTTTCTTACCTCCATACCCAACATAGTAGCCACTGTACCAGTCCAATGATTAAAATGTTGCTAGCATAAAGGTTTGTGTGTAGTAATACAACTGCTTAATCAGGGTCTCAGATAAACTTGGCAAGCCTTTGTGCTGGAGAGCCCCAAATAGTATTTTGTTATTACTTACTTCATTGATAGAAGAAGGCAAAATCTCTTGCAGGTTGCAAGGATGTGGATGACTTTTCCTCTATATAAACACCTGTTCAGGCCTATGAAGACAGCTGTCATTCTCAAGGTTCCTTCTGCAGCTGTGCTCTCATTTTTTAGGGATAAAACAAAACTTATTTGCATCTTTTTGCTACATCCTTAAGAAATTACTCTCCCTGCCATTTTGTATAGCAGTAATCAGAAACCATATCAACTGCAAATCGTTTTTGAGAGAGCGAGTGCAGGGTCACAGCATGTGAGGAACAATTCATCCTCAATGCCTTCATCTGTAAGAAATTATACGCTAGAATTTTTATGATCTGTAAAATCATCTTACTGCGTATTGCTGCAATTTCTAAATGACTTCTATTGAATGAAACATATCTGATTCATTCACTCCATCCAGCAGCCTAGAATTGCCTATAGTAGGGTGTGTATGTGTATACTGTATATACGTTGATTTCAGTAACAGCTGCAAAACATGTTAACTTTACCATAATGGAGATAGCTTACATGCTAAATAGGCAGTCTGATGTCTTCCAGATGTATGGCCAATGAGTGAGAGTTGTCCAAAATATCTGGAATGCAGTGACCCAGGTTGCCATATCATGGGCATATGATACACACATTATTGAGAACAAAAGTGGTGGTGACAACATATATGCCATTCAAGATAATGAGTTTAATTTTGCCTAATTCCAGGTAGGTTAAGAAAATAGATAATATAACATAAATTGGTTGCTTATTAGGGAAGTGACTAAATTTCAAACAAAATAAACAGTTGTGTTCCAGAAGTTCTACCAAACTGTTTTGAATTGGCCCCAGTTGAGCAAAAACAAAACTTGAAATGTCTGCTTGTTCCTGATTTTGGCTGAAACAAAATCTGGAGGGAACTTGGGGGGATTTTACAAGGTGAGTAGGACAAGGCTGCATGTCACTCCCTTCTCTTCTGTCCTCTACATGGTCTGTATTCTAGCCTGCCCACCTCACATCTTCCCACTGCCTTCCCTTTCTTTACTCCTTTGCCTCTTATCCACCAATGCTCCTTCCAATGGACCGGCATAGCATATCTTACCAATTGGCCTGGCTCCTGTCTTTCCAGGACCTTCAGCTCTTCTCTTGTGTCCCCCCAGTTGCTGATATACTGGCCTGTGCTCCCTTACTGTGATGGTCTCCACAGAAGCTACAGATCCTTTCTATATGTATTGCAATATCACATGCATGTCCCAAAGGGGTATAACTTGTGGTGCAATATCACATCCTTGCTTTTGTTGTTTGACAAAAGTAGTGTTGAGCCTGCTGCTGCTGCTGCAATGTCAGATAATTGCAGATTATTACAGATATTATGATTGCATATGAACAACAAGCTAGCAATACAGTTCTCAAATACAAGACCAAAAATGAGTTCCTTACCACCAAGGGGCACTGGAATTTTCATTTTGCCCATAGACTTCCTTTCTTCTGTTGATTTTTGTTACTTTCCTTGCCTATCTGCTCCTGTCTTCCATGTAGCTTAAAAGCACTGGGAGTGGAGATATTTTCAGCAGTATCCTTTTATTTTCATCTAAAAATAAGCAATGGATATATTTTAATTTTCACCAAATTTCCATTAAAAAAAGGGAACACCCTTTTAAAAGTTTTTCCACCTCTTTAAAACATCTCCAAATTTTATATCTCTGTGTGGTCGCTATGCAAACTAGGAGCAAATGCATAAAATTCTTAGTTCTTAGAAAGAACATTAGTCAATATTATCATCCTGGTGTCTATGGAATGTGTTTTGGAATGGCCATCACAAGAGTTGCTGAAATTATGATGAACTGGGAAGTAGGAGCAGAGCCAAAAAAGCAGCTGCACTTTGTAACACAGAATACAGAGGGGACGAGATTAACAATACTACATTACTAATGCAGCTTATTCATTATTTATTTATTTATTTATTTATTTATATGTCCCATTTATATAGCTGCCCATCTCACACAAAGCAACTCTGGGCAGCGTACAACAATTAAATAAAAATAACATGGATAAAAACAATCATAAAAATAATATTATACTTCTGCTACAATGAGGACTAGGATAATCTGTCCTTGGGGCAGCAAGGAGAATCACTAAAACATTTCTATGGTTTAACAATATGAGGAGGTAAAATAATATCATATTCCAATTTAATATTTCCTCTCTAGAGAGTATATATTAGCTTTACAATACTGTACGTGGTTTACTTATCCCCTTATGATTAAGTGCATGGGAACTAAAAAAATGGATTTAGAGTAGGAGTAAAAATATTATATTTCTTGATTTTACCCCCCAAATAGGAAAAAAGAGCAATAAAAAATACATTGAGACAGAGAAAGATGCACCTAAAAATAGTGCATATATTATGTAATAGCCAGACAAAACCTCCATGAATTCATGTTTAAGATAGGAGTGTAATGCAGAGAAATACTATCTATACAATTTGTTCTTGAGGATCAGATTTTATTCAAATACGTGTTTGCTAAGTCCACTAATGCTCTTAAGGTTACAGAATAGGCAAATGTATGATTACAAAATAGGCACCTCTTTTTGTAAGAATCTCTTATTATATACACTTACTGCATGTGGCATTTATACAATGTTAATTACATTCAAAAGGATAGAATGGAAAAATACATCTACACATTAGATTTTCTCTTATTGGTTAATGTAAAATATTTATTTAGAGAATTACAACATATTCTGTATACATTTCTTTCCCACAAAACTGAAAAGGTTGTGGAGTTCAGAACATTTAAAAAGAACAGCAGGATAATGTTTTGCTTTCTATGTTCAACAGGATTGCTTTACAAATGCAGACAGAGTACTGAAAAAAGATTCTCAGCAGGATTACCATCTGGAGTATGCTATGGAAAATAATACTCATACAATACTAGCTTTCAGCCGGCAGCTTCACACTTGTGACCCAAATGACAAGAGTCTAACGGTAAAGTTCATGATAAACCTAAATTAGAGAATGAGAAAGAAAGAGAAAAAATAGCTTAATAAATTTGGGGAAAAAAATAGCTTCTCATTCTCAGTTTAATCATTATGCTAATTATGCCATAATAAATAGTCTGTATGTACAATTACTGTACATACTGATTAAGGTAGATACGATGTTAGTGTATCTTCTGATCTGTAATTCAATGAGGATTTATTCTGTCACACAGTGGAATAGACACTGGTGGTAGAATATTCTTTCTCATATAGTTCCCTCATCCAAGCTTACCACCCCTAAAGCTGATAGTTCAAGGGCTGAGGAACTTTCTGGGACAGAATTGGAGTGTGCAGAAGATGTGGAGAGTTAAGGACCTAAGTTTTAGGGCTTTTGAAAGATGTTCCGGATGACCGCCTCACAGCCATACTAGCCTGCATAGAATATGTTATAGTAAACCAAATGGAAGATTACCTAAGCATGAATTACTTTTGTATCAAAATAGTTTACAATAAATATAAAAATACAAAAGCAAAATGTAAAGTTAAAAAATGGGAAATAATAATCCCATTCAGTTTTGAAATAATATACATTTAAAGCATATTATCGATACAGAAGTTGATCAACATTATTTGGAACGTATGACCCATCAGAGGTTTCTGAACTATAATTCCCAGCGTTCCTCAACTTCAGTCATGTTGATAGCAACTACTAGGATTTCTGATTTGGCAACATCTGGACGGCCATACGTTCCCCAATCCTTTGCAAGGTGGAAAATATATTCAGGTAGGCTGTGATCGTAGTATTAGATTTCTCCTTATATAACTCATCAGCAGCATTCCTCTTCTAGGAAAGCACAGTACGAGTGATATGGGCCTATCATGACAAAGACTTTAAAAATGGAGGTCAAAATTACCATGGTTCTAATCGTGGGACAAAGAGTCTTCGTTTATTGAATCCTGAGAAGAATGCTATTATCCCTCCCTCCCTGCCATATTTTGACTTGGCAAACCAAAACGTAAGTTACTTTAGATAAGTATCAGAGTAAGAAGGATAGAACTGTATGCTGAATTGTCAGGGGAAAAACAAACTTCATATTTTATTAGCCTTTTTTCTTTCCATTTTATTAAGACAGGTGGCTATACCAGAACAAGACACAACCTATTGGTGTCAAATGTTTAAGATACCTGCCCTGAGTGAAAAGCATCATGTGATAAAGGTATGTGATCCAGCTAGTGATGTATATAAGACTTTCTCTTTGTAATTCTATTTCTTTAGTGATGTGAATCAGCATTGTTGCAATAGACTTCAGTTCTCCCTTACATTATGCCAATGTCCTGGTGGTAGTCTTGAATCCTAGGTAAACATGTTTTTATAAGAAATTTGATCTGACGTCTTTGGGGAAAATGCTAGCAACCAAGAGCTTTTTCTAATTTGGGTAAAAATTTGGAGGTTTGAATGGTGCTAGTTGAATGGAAATTTGTTATTTCCCTGAATTTATTTTCCAGCCATTGCTAATAAAACTTTTAAGAGCAATGAACTATGCTATTGTTTTCATCATTATCATTCCCTTTAATAAGGCAAGTAGGTAGCTAAATATTTATTAATTTGGAGGCAAAATATTTGTCCCAAAATATTTTTTTTTCTACTTAGAGAACTCTTGATGTATGTAAGTTTTGAAATCAAACAAAAAGAAACTCTAAGAAAAAGAAATATAGAGTCATTGATCTAATTCTTTTGCTGTGGAACTTCTGAGTTCACATTGATGCCAATAATAAAATTTTCCCCTTTTTTGCTCTTACCTTTTGTTTGAATAAGAAGTGGGAGAAAACCAATTCCCAGTCACATCTTGCATCAATCCTGACTTTCTCCATTAATTATTAGGAATACAGGAGTAGGATCCATCTGTCCTCCAAGTAAGAAGCATTCACATATACTTCCTCATGCACTGCTACCACCCCTATCTCATTTTGTTTATCCTTCTCCCTTTGGCTGCATTTCAGATGTTATTCTACTCTAAGAGATCAGTTGTAATTTTCTCCGGGTAACGTGGTCTTAGGTTCATAATTTGCACGTGGTATATCTGTTTTGTTCCTGAGGCTGGAGGTCTGTAGTAATGGAAAAGGAAGTATAAGAGCTGAAATTTGATCTAAGGTATTGATTCCATGAAGGGGAAAGATAGAGATAATATAGATATATTTATTTTGCCACCCTTCACCCAATCAAATTGCAACAACCCTTATCTCTGTATTTGGCTGCAACCTGATCATCGATCTTCCTTTAAAACCTGAGTATGTCACTCATTTTCTGTTGTGAAGAATTGATACTTGTGTTCTCTTAGCTGAAATGATGTACTGCTATATATAATTTTTCATGAGCGTATATGTCATCTCTGAACAGAAAGGTTTGCTAATCTTTGTTGAAAACTCAGAATAAATTGTGGGTGTTTTGTGGATACTTAAATACATTGTTATCTAGATTTAGGTGGGTTAAAAATCTTATTATGGCAATCATTCCTTTTTTCTTCTTCTTTTTTATATTTATTTATTTTTATTTTAAAAATTATACATGCACAATTAACAAAATATTTAAACCTAAAAAAAGTTCAAAAACTAGGAAAGAGGCAACCCCAAACAAACTAAAAAAGAAAACAAAAATGCTACCTTATATTTTATACTTATCAATAGTCACTGGTTTATTAATGAATATGCTACTATAATATGATCATTATATTATATATGATCATATTATATAATATGATCATATAATATTACATCATATTATTGTAAAATATCACTATATCTCTGCCATAGTAACACATGCATCCTTTGATTAGTAGAAAAATCCTGCCTTTTCCAAAACAGATAGACCACACATTTCTGATAACCATCCCTTGACATCTGGAATAATATCACATTTCCAATTTCTCAATATGACTTTTTTTGTCACACAACTCCCCCCCCCCCATAGACCGTTCCTGAAAAAAATCCACATTAATGGATTGTTTCATGGATGGATTAATCCATTAATAGATTAGTCCACAGATGTCTTAATCCATAAAATTAATCCTATAGTACTTCAGTGGAAGCCAGACTGTGGGCTGATTTGGACACAACATTCATGATTAATAATGTATTATTAAGTTGGGAACAAATTAATATTAGACAGGTATGTCATGTGTGTCACATAAGTGCTACACTTTTTGGCATTGGGTGCTTGATTCTGGTCTCTTTAAGCCATAAATCTGAATTATGCCTTATATATAATGTAATTTAACTAATCAAGGTCTTAAATTAGAATTAAATTGTTTTAAAAACCTGGTTTTTAAACATTAAGTATTAAATCTGGTTTTAAGCATTAAGCCACTATTCCTTATTTCTGCAACAGTTGTTTAATGAGTAGAGGATCAAAGTACCAATGCCAGTGTGCAAAAAAGAGGAGAGGAGCATGAGATTCAAGCTGATATAAGATATCTTTCAGAATTATTTTAATCAGATGTTTTTATCTTGAATGAACAGCCCCAAGAGAAGGGGCTATGTAAATAAAAAATTATTTGTAGATTATGAAATTTCACAAATGTTGACACCTGAGCTGTACGCAGTCTTCATATGGTAGACAATACTTCCATATGCAGGGAGATTTGATTATGGCTAAGTATGGTTTTGCATCATATTTTAGGTTTGCTTTAGTTCTAGGACACAACTGATGCCAAAGGCAGAATTCCATGCATATTACTTTTGCTGACATTAATGCCCTAGGTGCTCTAAAAGACAGGAAAGTACAAGCCTATTTAATACACACCCAACTTTCTAAAATGCTAGATTTCATTTCATTTCATTTGATAATTGGAGAACTTATAGCCCTTCTTTAAAGTAAACAGTAATTGTAATATGATGATTGCCTCTCCAATCACTTTTTTGGATCTCTGTTTATTTAAATAAACACATGGAAGGTATAATTGCATGATGTTTATAGATATTGACAAAGGGAGTTCATTAAGTTAGAATGGATACATAGGAATCATCTGAATACCTGTATGAGCAATTTTTAAAAGCTTTGATGCTGTTTGGAATGTGCTAGCTCTGGAAATTGTAATGGTATTGTGTGTTTGGCACAGAAGGCATGTGTGTTGAATTTTTTTTTTTTATTTCCCTTCCTCCCTCAAGCAGAGACTTTTCTTTCTTTAATCAAGCTTCAGGAATAAAGAGATAGCCATAGTTACAGGTTAAGAAGAGATGCCCATGGTTAAGGTTAAGAAGAGATAACCATGGCTAAAGGTTAAGAAGCTCTCTCTCTTTATATATGTATGTATGTACGTATAAGCACACACACACACATGCATACATGTACACACATTTATACCCTGATACCAGACTCATATGATTCAAGTCAATTGTTAATATTACAGTCTAATGCCATTTTCCTGGGTGCCTTTTTTTTTTTTAGCAATTTCCATCCATGCTGGTGCTAATAAATATGCAGTCAGTTATTGAAACACATAATCATTTTACTTTGCAATAAAACATAAAGCAAGCAACGGGCTTGGTTTCACTGTTTCCTCTGAAAAGACCTAAAATCCTTAACTCAGTACTCTTTGGACCACTTTGCAAATCTACCACATACAAATGACAGAGCCTGTTTGTATCTATCTTTTGGGATGGCGAGCTGTTACTGATACATCAGATCATTATGGTGCTAAATTGCTATCAGCTTAAGTGAAGATTGTCACACCTATTTGGAAACATTTTTTCATAGTGGTTTTTGGAATGTGTAGGCAAGATCCAAGCAGCTTCAAGGAGTGGAATATCTAGATTCACTTCCCATCAGTAAAAACCTATCTTTTGGTACAACCATTTTAGTATTTGCTAGGATGGACAATTTTGTGTTATAAAGAAAAGCACTAGAATTGCCAGAAAAACAAATGTGTGATAAAAATGTAAATAGAATCCGAAGAAACAAACTCTTTTCCTTTCTCTCACTTAAAAGAGAGAAAAAGACATAGAATCTGATTCAGTCAAGAGATGTTTATCGGGAACTCAACTCAGCTTTATAGCCAAAAATTGCAACCAGCTGCCATGACTGAAAAATCTGATCACAAAAATCTTACAAAGTTTACATTGCTTACCATAATCTGTACCCACTTAGATTTGGTAAGTTTCCTAAATCAGCAGATATCATAATTGTTCTTAGTCTTACACAGTGGTCTTTAACCATGCTAATTTCATTTATTTAGATAAAGTTTTGGAAATAGAAAATGTTTCCAATCTTCAAAAAATCACTAGACTCCTTACTTTCTTTTAACTTTCTATTGTCTATTCCTTCTTAGACCATTTAAGCACATTGTACATTATCTTTTGGGGAAGTGTACAATTACCTAGTACAAATGAAACCTGTGCAAAAAATGTATAGATGAAATCCAATACTCTTAGATCAATTGTACAATTAAAATTGCTTTGTGACCAATTTATATATATTTTTACTCCTTGCGACATTAAAAATTAAAATGATTTTTGTTACATTTTAAACATGGCATTTACTTTTTCACCTGCTTGTTGTAGGTAATTTGGCTTCATGGAATTCCACAAGGCTCTCTGATCTCCTTTAACTCAGTTCATTCTCACCTTTCTCTTTACTATTCAGTGTATTTTTGCCTTTTGTATAATAAAGTGTACTATGAGTCAAGCTTGATTTCTGATGACTTCATGGACATATTAATATATTTTTCTTGGCAGAAATATGAAACTGGGTTTACCATTGCAGTCTTTGGGGGTTATTTTAAAATTTCCAATCTACCTTGCACTCTAGATTCTGAGATGGTCTCCCATCCAATAACTTACTGACTTTATTCTTTCCAACCCAATAAAAAGAATTGGAAAGATATTTTATAAAGGATCTTGGGTCCTGTCTGTCCCTCAGTGGGACTACTGTGGAAACAGAATAAAATAGGACTAAATTTGGTATGGTGGAAAAAGCTGGCAAAAGAACGATCTAATCAGAAAATGGGCAGGAGTTGCAAGAAAAAATAATCCCCCAAAATTCTCCCTAATGCATCCATATAGGCAGAATTTACCAAACTGTGAGATGTACTTTCCTTGGGAAGGTGCAGACAGAGGCCAGGGGAGGTGGGAAGAACCTTTTAGTTAAATTGTTACAATAAATCCACCTTTCCCAAAGTTTCACTGTATTGTTTTCGTTGTTCATTTGTATTCATTTTGGTGTTTGGATTTTTGGGGAGGTGTGTACATTAAGATTTCACTAAAGAGAATTATGATAGCAAAAGGTTTAGGAACTCCTGATATAAGAGAACCACTTGGGAAGTGGCTCAGAATGTTGGCAATTGCTTAATTCTAAACCATCCGCCCTCCTTCCTCCCAGTCTTGTAACCCAGGATGAGCGTATGCGGCACACCCCGTGGTTCCCCGTGTGCGCATACACATGCGTACAGCAGGAGTGACAGCAGAAATGCACACATCACTCAGAGATGCAAGACATTATTAGGTACAAAAAAGAAAATACAGAAATACAGACACCTCCTTTGGCCACTGGTGGCAAAGCATTTGAAAGAAATCTGGACACTGTGTTCTGCATGCCTTATCTTATTCTTCTTTTAGTCTCTGTTTCTGTATTCCCTTTGTCTTACCACCTTATCTGTATGGCTGCTTGCTTGAGCACGCAGATCTAACAATCTCTTCTAAATTTACAATGATGCCAACTCTGCATGTCGTGTTGAATTACAGAAGAGGAGCAAAACCAACAGACGCGACTGTCCCTATTTTTAATGCTTGTGGGTGAATCATAAGGCAAACAATGGCTATTTAGAATTCTCCCTGTGAGGAGATTAGTGAGCCGTCCATCATGTAATGTGTATTGTATACTTGATATGGATGAATTTCCTCTGATGTAAATGCAGCTGGAATAGGGGGCCCTTTGCATGTTACCCTAGCTTTGTGGGAATCATTGTTTTTATGGATGACTCTTGTGCAGCTGGGGTAACTCTTTCAATGACATAACTACTTGGGAGACAGAGGCACTGATTGCGTGAGATTTCCCTTGTATGTTGTACACCCCCCCCCCAACATCAGGAAAGCCCTAAATTTGCATGTAGAACCTACTTAACTGATGAGAGTTTAAACCTAACCCTAACCTGTTATACATATATATTTCTTATATATTTCAAGCTGCAGGATATCAATGATCAGCAACTAAAATATAAAACAGAAACGATGTTATTCAGTTGTCAGCTTTGCAAGAATCATCATGATCCTTGTAATTCCATATATAACTATATTTTGTGGGTAAACCAATGCTAAAAATGTTTTTTTTCCCCCCAAGATTACCAACATGTATTCAAACACTAGTATTGGTAATTGATTAAGCAAGCAAGACAGTTTAGTTAAATTTGGTTTTCAGATAGGTGTCCTTTGCATTATTCTTATTAAAGTAGTCATTCTAAAAGAGTGATCACTGGTGATCTGCAGATATCTAGTGGGTAGTCATTGCAGCCTTTCTATGTTCATTTCCAATCAGCTGGCCAAGCCAGCACTCACTGCCTCAATCCCTGCTTCCCTGTGTTCACCATAAGACAGTTGATTCACAAAATGCATCAGTGGCTGAAAAGGGGTTCATTGCAGCATAGGAATGATAACGCAACAAGCAATATGAGTACTAAAATTCATAAAATTGTCAGTAGTGAACAGGTTTTGAGTGCAGTTATTGGCTGTGAATCCATATGTGTTCTGCTAAGTAAAACTATGATCTTGCACAAGCTATCCAAAAAGAGGTGTGGATAGGAAGTACGACAATGAATATCTAAGAATAGGATTTCATTAGGCTGTAGATCTACTCTCCCCTAACTTCCTAATACTCAATTAAAGAACATTCTTTTTTTAATATAATTTTATTAAGAATTTTGATTACAGTAGTAAAAACTAATACAAACTAAACTTAAAGAAAGAAAAAAGAATAGTAAGAAAGAATAAAAAGTGCAAGAAAAAAGTAAGAAAAAAAGAAATATATAAAGAAGTGACTTCAAACCTTCATTGTAACAAGTATAAAGAAATGTAGTAACTCTTCACCTCCTATACAAACAGATATCTCTATATCCCAAATCCCATCCCTTATCTATAAGCAAGTTCATAAAACATCAACTTTTCAATCCTGGTGTCAGCAAAAAGTCCATAAAGGGTTGCCAGAACTTTCTAAAAAAAAAAAGTCTTATTTAACCTTGATCAAATAAACCAACTTTATATTCTTTCCTTTTACTTCTAACAATCTTAATCCTTAATTCAATCAAATATTGTCATAGGATTTGATTTCTCTTCAATTGTTCTTTATCCCATCGCACAGATTTCTTCAAGACTTTAACAAGCCTCTTTTGTAAATCCAATAAGAAAATAGTTTCTAGGTCATTCTCTTGGTTTATCATTTGTATTTCCCTTTTAATTGTTAAAACTTTACCAGTTTCTTTTGTATATCCAGTAAAGTGTCCTTTTCCAAATCATTCTCTTGGCTTGTCATTTGAAGTTCCACTTTCACTACTTATCAGATAGAATTTGTTCTACATCTGTCATTCCTTCATTAACATCTTTTGGACATAGTCTAGCCACAGAAGCAGACATCATTGCTGATAGTGTTAATATTGTAGTTACTAATTTCTGGCTCCATTCTTTAAAGATCTCCTTTAATGTTTCCAATGTTATAATGTTTTGTGTCACTTTGTAAGACACCAAGAACAGGGTTGTATTTTTGTTGTTGTTGTTCTGCTCAGAATCTTTAGTCTCCTCTAGTGTCCAGTTTCTAGAATCATAAAGTAATTTATTTTTGTTATGACTTACAATAGCCAGGTTAGCTAAAATAAGCCTGTTACCCACAAGAAACTATTTATTTTTTATTGTTAATTCCAAAATCTTATAGTAAAAGTCAATATTCCAAATTTATCTGGACTCATAACCCATTTATAACTTTTTTAGATCAAAATCTTATTTAACTTTTTGCTGTTTATTAAGTTCTTAAGCTTATAACTAATTTTTCTTTTGTTCAGAACTGTGATAGAATGGAATTATGAAGGCCAGGCTCAGGGAGATAAGCGTGTTCTTAGTTCACTGCAAGAGCATGGGAAGTGCAAGAGGATGAGGCTGGCATCTCCCTGAGGAATTCACAGTGTTGTGACTGGCTGGCTTGGGAGCTAGGGTTCAGTCTGGGGAGATTCTTTCTAGAGGTTGTAGCTAATAAACACAGCAGAACTGAATTTGCATTGTCTCTTGGAGTTCTTTGGGCTAAACCTGACAGAACTGAAAATAAAACTCACCCAAGGACTTTTGAAACTTGTTGTTCTGAAGGTCTCTAATAGCTTTATGATGGTTAATAGGCAATTTCCAAAAGTGATTAGAAAGTGAGGTTTGTGAACTTAGTGTCCTTTAAAAGGCTCTGCCATGGTTGTGAGCAAGATAGCTGATCTCTTCGTCTCCCAGCCCTCAAACCCATGGAAAATCACTGTCCTGTGGTCTCCTTCTGAGGAGCAGCCACCCAGAGCACATGTGATCGCCCATCTTCTACTTATCTGGAGAGGTTCCAAGGAACCGGTCTATTCACCAGTTCCTTGGTCTTTGCTGCCGTCATCAGCTCTACTTTCCCAGAGACATCTTCAGTTTGTCATACCTCCCCAAAGTCCTACTCAGTTAAAAAATGTTCTTGATCAGCAGATTTGTGTTAAGCCTTCTTGTTAGTGGTATGGAATATGTAAAATCATTCAGGTGCTAAATAATTATTATTGTTCTGTACCACCCAGATTTATTCAATTGTAGTGATATATACATTCTGTTAATAAATAAATGGAAACATATGAACTTAATTTGGAATGATTTTTTTCATGCAAAATTTAGCTTTAAAAGGCCTCTAACAATGGACAGGATGGGAAGACATTCACAAATACAGCTATATACCTTATCTGATTTCCTGAAATATGTGAATTCACATGCTCCTAAAGATGAAAACATTGGGAGATGGTATTCATTTTATTTGGCGATCTTTGCCTTTTCCAAATGTTCATATAGGGGCCTGTGATTGCAGGAAGTTTGAAAAACACTGTGCTAAAGGCTTCAGGATCAATAAGATACTGTAGTTATAAGCTTCACTAGAGTGTATATGAATCTCTTCAAACCAGGAAGTATATAAAGGAAAATGACTCACAACAGAGATAAGGGTTTGTTCAAACTCCCCCAAATAAATTCCCTTTTGCCTTTCTGCAACTGCCAAATTCTATACTAGCAATTAGTGTTATTGCCTGAGCAATTGAAGTTGCAATCATTAGACTCTTATTTGGTATATGTCTGGTTTATCTTAATATAGCATGCACAGGGTTGCATTTTTTGTGTTCATGTATTATTTTAGGCATTTTAATATGTAGGGTAGGATCACCAAGAAGAATTATTTGAAACTTGTGATAATCTGTAATCAGACCGCATCAGATAGCAAATATTAACATTAACATTATCCTTAATGCTTCTAAGCCCTCAGGAGGTAAATGTTAATCTGGCCTATAAACATCTGGGCACATAGTTATAAGTAGATATATAGGCAGATTAGAACTCATCTTCTTCCCCTCTTTTAAAGTATTCTAACAGCACTGAGGTTTCAGTTCCTCCTCTAATTTTTTGAAGGGATGTTACAATAAAGTTTCAGTAGAACAACTTCTAAAATAGATGGCATTATTCATTGTATTTTTGCTTATATTGTGAAAGAATTCACTTTCAGGCTGTTAGTCTCATGGACTGCAGTGTAAGCATATTAAATGTGATACTTAGCTGTATTTTGTAATGCGTAAATAATTTGCTGAAACCATTCCATGTAGGAGAAGCTGGTTTCCAGTGTTAGCATGCCCAAGACACGAATTTGTAATATAAAGGAAGGTGAGGAGTGATGGATCCCCCTCTCTTTCTTCAGAAAAATGGATGCTTTCAAAGGATGACTTTTTCCTTAAAGGACACACTTCTTTCTCATACAACCCACTAGAAACTGACCCTGGAATGGATCCAGTTTCCCATCCAACGTTTAAATGGTCTAATTAGAGACATTATTCTGAGAACTAGCAATACAAAATATCTTCTAGTTAGTCATCCTCATGTCAGATGATTCTTCAGCATACTGATAGTTCAAAGAATCTCCACTAAAGATTTGAAACCCCCTTTATTTTTGGATTCATGATATCACCCTGGAAGAATTTTCAGGTAAGAATCCTCTCCTTGGAGAAGGAATTAGTATTTTCCCCAGTGATTTATTCCATTTTAATTCTGAAATTTAACCCTGCTTTTTAAATTTCTGTAAAAATTTGATCTATTACAGTTTTTAGATAAATGTTCCAATTTTCCTGAATATATAAGCAAACTGGAGTACATATGCATATCAAAATTACCCATTTTTTTGTATTTGCAATGTGGTTTGCAAAATGTGTACGCAAAAATGCTAATATTGGAGGAAAGGATGCCAAAAATAGTTTTCTGGTGTGAAAAAAGTGTTCCCACAAATGTGTAGATTAAGAAAAATGCATATGAATTGCTGGCATTAGAAGCGTCACTACAAGAAGATATATATTTTATTGTGCTTCAAGAGATGTGTTTTACAGAGGATTTTTCAGCTCGGTAAAGTCACCTGATGTGTTAAGATACTGGTATATATAGCTTTTTCCCATGATAGCTTTGCTGTACCACTTGTGGAGAAAATTGGAATTCCGTATTTGCCAATGGAGTAGATTCTTCATCTACCTAACTAGATCTATGTTATGATTTCTTCAATAATTTTAACTTCAGCATACATCAACTCCAATTTAAGCATGAATATAGTTCAGGGTTGTCTCATGGAGTTGGATTTTTAATTTGATCCAGATCCTGAAGGTAGGAGAAGGGGTATGCAGCTTTCATTAGAAAAATACAGCCAAACTCTTTAACGTGTACAGGTAGTCCTTGCTTAACGACTGCCTTGTTCAGTGACAGTTCAAAGTTATGATGGCACTGAAAAAGTAACTTTATGACCGGTCCTCACATTTACAATGGTTGCAGTGTCCCCACAGTCACATGATTGAGATTTGGGCACTTTGCAACCGGTGGGCATTTACAGCCATCACAGCGTCCCACAGTCACGTGATCACCATTTGCATGCTTCACATCTGGCTTCCATCAAGCAGAGTCAGTGGAGAAGCTAGCAGTAAAATTGCAAGTCGTGGTCATGTGATGTCTCACTTAACTGTGGCAGAAGTGAGGTTGTAAGCCTGTTGCGGTCACATGATGTCTCAACAACAGAGTTGCTGGTTCCATTTGTGGTCATTAAGGGAGGACTATCTATACTTACTTTTTCTATTTTATCAGACAGAAGTAAAGTCTGTCTTTATTGTAGCTTTACCCAGCTAAATAACTTGCAGATGTAATGGGAATTCCACTCAGAATTTTAAGCAAGTAGAGCCTGGGACTTCAAATTTGGTCATCACCCATCTCACTAGGAAGTGACTCTGGGCGGTTTACAATCAAAACAAAAAATAAATATTAATTAATTAAAATACAGTAAAATAGTATAAAAATACAATAAAAATACAATAAAAACCAAATACATACATAAATAATAGTATCTTCTAAGGTGCTGCTGGTATAAAAGATATTAACATACAGAAGCATCTTCAAGGTGCTAGCCACCCCCAGGGTTGGTTGTCCCTTTTCTCTCCCCATGCAAGTTGGCAGAGCCAGGTCTTAACTGCTTTCTGGAAGGTGAAGAGAGTAGGGGCCTCCCTCACCTCTAGTGGGAGGGTATTCTATAGGGTGGGGGCCATGGCAGAGAATGCTCTCCTTCTGGGCCCCACCAGTCAACATTCTTTCGTCAATGGGGTCCGCACCATACCCTCTCTGCTTGAGTGGGTGGGACAGGTCGATAAAATGGGGGGAGATGGTCCCTCAGGTAACCTGGTCCCATGCCATGTAGGGCTTTAAAGGTGATAACCAACACCTTGAATTGGATCTGGAAGCAAACTGGCACCTAATGCAGTTCCTGCAGCAAAGGTCATCTTTGGGGCACTCAAAATTGCCCTCACAGCTGCATTTTGAACCAGCTGTATCTTCTGGATACTCTTCAGGGTTACCCCCTTGAATGTTAGGAAAGGTCACCTATTCTTTGAGGAATTTAGACAATCTTCCTTATTTCTTCAAGAATCCAACCAGTCTTTTGAGGAATCTAGGAGTAGTCTTCCCTTTGATTTCTTATTTAAAGTGATATATCCAAACAAAGTTGAACATGTATTTTCCTATCTCTATATGACTGAATGTTCTATTTATAGCGTATTGTCAATTCAAATAGCCTTACAGTTTATAAAACTAGAGGGCAGGGGTAATTTCTTTTGCCAAATCCATAATTTTAGGACTATTTTCTCATAGAAAACTGTAGTAATGCTTCATCCATCTATTTTTTCATCCTACATTTATATCCTGCCCTTTTGCTTTTTTTTTTAAAGGCACAATCCTGCAACCAAATATTAGATCAAAACGGAAGCATAGTAAGACACAACAGTTCCTCTGCTGTGTGTTCTAATATGTTGTTGAATCATGCATATCAATGGTACACACCACCATTGCTGCTTTAGAAATAAAGTTCCTGAATTGTGTATGCATAGCTGTGTTTATTTTAATCCTTTAAATCTTAAACCCATTCCAATTGTCCCTTTAATAACTTTATTTTAAAATATTAATCTCAGGAAGGATGTCATGATATTTTAATAGCATGCAATACAGCAACCATTACAACATGTTTTTGCTTCTGCCATTATTTTTGTGACTTCTTAAGTACAGAAAAGCATTTCAAAAATACTGTAAATTTTAAAAGCAACCGAAATCATGAGGATCCATTAAAGAATCCAAACTTTAAAGTAATACCTTTATTGTACCAAAGAAGATGACATAAAAGTGTTCAAGCTTTTGAATTCTAAAGAGCTTTTATTCAGGCATAATGTTGCAAAAAAAGTCTACAAAAAGGAAGAAGCTAAACTAAAATAAAATAAACCAAACCATGACTTAAAAGGAAGGAAGGAAAATAGGATAAACAGTGTTTAGAAGAGCTTTTGAAACCTGTCTAATACGGAATAACTCAAATCCAGTTTCTCCTTAAAAAGCATTGTGTGCAAGAAAGATAACTATCTATCTTTCTGACTATGACTGTATTTCTCATTTTGAGCTGATATATAGGACTGTTGTTTTGATAAAGCAGCCAACCATTTAAAAAGTGAGTTCTCTCTCCTGGCTGTAGGGAATGTTTATTGCAACCCATAATGAATTATTTCTGATAACATGTTGGATATATACTCTACATCTTTCAGAAAATCTCCTACATGTTATATCATGTTCACAAACTCTTTGAAGTTTAACAACAGAATTGTGATACAAATGCATCATTTTGTTCTGAAAATAATTGATTTGTAATAGTGGATAGAACAAACCTGCCCAAAAGCTATTTCTTACTACTGACTGGAAACATTAACAAAAAAATTTAGAAGAAACACATCAAGGCCATCTCTTCTGTGTATACAGTAATTCAGCAAACCTTGCCTCTGACCTATCCTAGGTGCCTGATTGGTGTGGCACTCAGGGGTGGTTGTCTCTGGTAGTAGAGGTTGGTAACAGCAGAAGGACATGACAGTAGTAGTGACCAATATCCATTCCCATTTATAACATGGAGGTCAATGATAGCAGGTGTCCTGCTCAACAGCCTCTAGATTGCTGATAGCAGATGTGATGAATGGAAGATGCTTCCCATCACCAGCCTCTCAGGAGGTAACTGCATTTGAATCCTCATTGCCTGCCTACTCCCGCTCTCTCTTTCTTTCTCTTACACACACACACAGAGCTGTCTGATTCTACCTTGAATCTCCCTTGTGGGAAAACATGTTTTCTTTTTTCATCTTAACAGATAACCATGATCCATGCTGAAATCTATTTTACACATTTCATACTGTTAGTTGTTTGTGTGTTCTGATGCATTATAAAGCATTAAGCATCTACATCAGTGTTTCTCAAACTTGGCAACTTTAAGACATGTGGACTAGGGAATTCTGAGAGTTGAAGTCCACATGTCTTAAAGTTGCCAAGTTCAAGAAACACTGATCTATACTCTTCAAGAAGTGATTACCTGCTAACCAGTTTTTAACTTGTGTGGTTGCAGGATGCATAAAACAACTGAATCAAGACAACTAAAACGAGTCTTACATTATTTGGGGGAAGGAGAGCAGTTCATACTGATTGCATGTTGGCAATTAAGTTTGAGAGTCTGCCACCAAACCCCAGTATCAAGGAATGGCAGGCAAAAATCAATACAATCTTATAATTATAATAGTTTAATAGTTTTTTTTCCATAAAACAGCATACATTTTATTTTTTTACTTGTAATTTTAGAAATATGAAGAATGAAAAAGGTATTCAGTGAAAGAAAGGGGAAATGTATAGTATTACATGTAATTTTAGATGAATAGCCCTTTGATTCAAAATTCAAGCATATTCTTGCATGCTAAATGTCTGCATTGTTGTAATAATTTATGATACATAAAATAAAAATATGACTTATATTTCCTGAAAGAGATGATGCATGTTATATTGTGAAATTATACAGATTAATGATAACCAAACTTTTGTTTTGCTTCACTCACAAAACTGCATAGATATCTATAAAATTATTGATCCAATTTTTAAATTTAATTATTAGCCTAACCTGGGAAAATATGACATTGTCAATTAAAAAAAAGACAAGCTGGATTTATAATGCACTGGATCATAATAATTGTGCAGGAGTTATAGCACAATTTTTTTACTTCACAGTCCAAGACCTTTAACAGCTTTCATCTCAAGAGGTGTAAACCTGAGGCAGCCTTCTCCAACTAGTATTTTCTAGAAAAATTGATTCCCAGAGTTCCTAGCCAGCTGCCTGGGAACTATGAAGCTGCAATCCAACACATTTTCAAGGTTATCAGGTTAAGGAACAATGATCTAAGGAGCCAGATTATCTTTTTCTGCAAACATCTTATAAGACATCTTCTTAGAAAATAGCCTGGCTTTACATAAATGCCTCTGTGAATGGCCTATCACTACTCTTGGCTCCTCCAACTCTGACCTTATATAAAAAATACGGCTTTCAGCAATCATGAACTGACTCAGTTTAATGTTCCTATGTCACAAACATGTTATTGTGCAGTTTTGTTCTGGAACACATTCTTTAGCTAATTGGGGTGTTGGAGAGACACTAAACATTGCCTGGTGCTATAAGAATTATAAATGTGCAGTCACACACTTGAAGCCCTAGGAGAAAACAGTGAGAGGCATTCATTCTGTCCAAGAGTTAAACCACTTTTCAGAGTTTCTGGGCTGTGCATTTTCAGACTTAAGACAGGAATGTGCAGGTAGTAGAAAAGACTGTTCCTCCTTTTATGCTTTCCATTCTCACTGTTTCCTAAATTTTAATTAATTTCTCTTGTTAATCTTCCTTTAAAATGTCAGTTAATTGCCCTTCCTGCAGCTTACTTCTTCCTGCTTTTTCTTCCATACGTACATCAATTGCTAGATTTGAACTTTGCTGTGGTATAATGTATCATTTAACATCTTTAACTCATGGCTGTTACAAACCACAGAAGTCATCACCAAAATTGCCCCTTATATATTAGGGTGTTTGGAAATCTGTACTAGCACACTAATGAAAGCTTTTAGACTTGCCTTCTTATAATTGATAATTTTTCTGTCAACTATCCTAGCTCATATATAGTAAACTACTATGAATACCAGGAATGTAAGTGGTTTCTCCTTGAAAAGCAAGTTAATTAATCAAATGTCTTAATTATTTCTGAAAACAAGCTTACTGAGAAGGCAAACACAGGCTCAAAAAATATTTCAGAACGAAATCATACTGTACACAGTTTGAGTTTTACTTCAACTGAAACACAACTCAGAAAGGAGAGAGAGACCCAAGCTGTATAAATTACGAAGATATCTGCAAAAACATCTGAAATTCTTCCACATGAATACATGCAAACTGTAGCTGAGAAGATAAAGGGATAGTATTACAAAAAAGGAGCAGTTTGATTTTCAGTGACTGGAATTGCAAGATCTGGCAAGATCAGTTGCCAATGTTTTATTTAAATATTTCTCTGAGAACATGGGGAGGGGGTTGGGCTAGGTGGGGCTGGGGGGGGCTGGAAAATCTAGTAATTTATTTGTAGGTCTAAGAATAGGCCTAATATGCTATGAATGTGGGCTTTGATTTGACCATTATCTCAACAGTGAATATGCATGAACTACACACATGCATACAATGTCTCCCATCCAGTGTGTATGGACTATGTGTGTAGAAACTAAGTTGAATGATCTATTGCTATGGTGGCCCATTCTATTAAAAAAAGTAAAGACTACATTCGAGGAGCAAACTATATTAAATACTATCTAAAGAATCCCTTTTTACTACAAATAGCTGAGAGAGGTGAAATGCATGTTTTATGATATTAATGGATAATACAGAGAGAAAGCTGGGGACTCTTAGGTCCCTGTCTACCTAAATCGTACATATATTTGTATGTATCATACATCTGAGCATGAAACTGAGTAAACTCTGGGAGGCAGTGAAGGACAGGAAGGCCTGGCGCAATATGGTTCATGGGGTCACGAAGAGTCGGACACGACTTAACGACTGAACAACAACAACAATCATACATCAACAACGACCCTCCTCATCTCTCTTTGGAAGCAATCAGCTCCATTTCAGTATGGCATGTTGTTCTGCATAAATGAAATATTGAGGTTGGGCTGATCTCAGTCAGTTGGCCACTCCTTTTGTGAATCTGATCAGAGTGACACAACTGATGCTTCTCAGTGGAGTACTGCACCACATACTTTAAGGGGATGTATTAATTGAAATGAAGATCCTCCCTGAAGCTCTGCCTACAAAGAAACAAAATCATGGACACCTTTCACTCCCATTACTTTTTCTAGTTAGGAAACTTTCCCTGGGAACCCAAATAGTGCCTATGACACACACACACACACACACACACACACACACACAGAGAGAGACTTCTCTTCAGCACTGGAAGCATTTTAGGCTCTTGCTTTTGACTGGAGAGAAGCAGCGAGCAGAGTTTTGTTTTCTTCAGTCATCTAAGCATCAACTCCCAACTGCCTGCACTAAGCATTTTTCTCTGCTGCTGAGATATTCCCTAGCATGCTTAATAAAAAATTATACATATAAAAAAGAGATATTCCCTAGCATGCTAAGAGAAGCATACCCTCATAACTAAGTTGTTACAAGCAGGCACACACAGAAAGTCCATTCTTATGATAATAGACAGTTATCTACAATAATTAAACATACCTTCTTAATCTGCCTGTTAAATCTGCAACCCCAATTATGGGTTTAGGAATGCTCATAGATAATGTCAACTTACAAACGTGGGGAGTGATGAATACTGTTCTGTTCTTTCATCGTCTTTGTTTTCTGATGCAAAAATTCATCCCTAATACCTAATTTGGACACAAATTTGATTGAAAACAGAGAAACAATTCAGAAACAAAACCTGGAGAAAGCCCTACTTTGATGATTTGAAGTCTTTTTTTTTTCATATAGCTTATTCTATATGAGATACAACTGGTAATGCATGTAAGATAAATGTAATCAAGTGCCTATATGAAAAGTACATCTCAGAGATTCAATTGTACCACAAATATAAGTTAGGTAAAAGGCAAACATTGTTCTACTATTGTTTGATAGTAGCAGTAGACACACAACTAACCAAAAATTGTGAGAGGTAGCTACATGTCTCTCTGTTCTTTACTAATTCGTTCTATTCCACTACTGAATTTCCTTTAACTCTGTGAAGATAGAACATAGATGTTCCTATGTTATTCAGAGCTGATCAGTTTTCTTCTAGACAATGATTCTTTTAAATGGATAAGGATGAATGTGAACAGTATTCACATGTAAAATATAAGAGTGGTTATTAAGGTCACCTACAAGATTCCATAGAAGTAGCATGTGCTGGAAAATTCCTATTTTTCTCTTTCTCTTTTTCCATTTTTGTAAGTAATTAAAAAACTGTGTATGTTTGTGTGCAACATAACATATGAGGCTTTGGTCCTTACTACTTGTCCCAAGTGTCCAAATGTAAAGGCATTAGTTCATCAATTCGTATATTTATCATAATTTAATATGATTATTCTAGCTACAAATATTGCTAACTTTTAAAATGGAATTATAAAACCTCCTAGAAAATGAACTGCAAAGAAAGAACAGAGTTATTCCTAAAACTTTTGGATTTGGTGGGAGGGGAGGAGATTTTCCTTTTAATAAAAATATGAACAGAAGAATAATTATTAGAATTAATCTTAATGTTTAGGGAACTGAGAATGAAAGCATATGAATAGACAACTTTAGTGATGACTTGTCGTTTGAAGGGAGTTGTTTTTTTGAAGTTGTGGCAAAAAGCATAGCAAGTGTTAGTGTCCTAGAGAGTCAGGTGGCTGTTTCACAAGTTTGGACAAGTATCCCATTTATTTCAAGCAGAGATCAGTAGAACATTCCCATAACCTTTACACTGATGCCCTTCTTATTCTGTTTAGATGTTCTGAGTTCTTTGGATTCCCACCCTTCAAAAATTCTATTTCACATCATGTGTGGGTGGATTTGTTTATATTTCCTCCACTATAGAATTCAGTAAGAAAAACACCCTGTACTTTAGGGCAGCATGACTGCAGCTTTCATCTAAGTTTGTTCTTTTCTTTTTCTTTTTCTGGCTGATATGCATGTTGTTTTCTACAGGAGAGCATGAAGGATTAGAGAATAACATCAAGCTGAGATGCAATTAGAAATTAAATACTCAACATTAAACACTGATTGCAGTGCTGTTTTGCCTACAAGCAAGCAATTTTGAAACCTTAATAGTTCAGACAGATCAAATTAAAAGAGCTAGGAGGCCTTACTCTAAGTCCCAGTACCCAGGGCTGAATGACATCATAGAGGTCCTGCTATCAATTCTGAAAACTACATAATTTGACATCATCATTAATTATGTATCTTACCTCTATTTCATATCACCCCCTGCAATCATTCTTTCTACTCACACCATCCATTTATTGATTTGTTCTAGATACTCATTCTACACCTGTTATGTTCATACATGTTTTTGTGCACATATTTTTTTGTTATAATTTATTTCTTAAAACATTTAAAGGAACAGAACTGTATATATATAGAAGCTGGAAAGAGACATAGTGGATAAAAGATAAAGTATCAGTACATAAACAATTTACAATTATCATAAAACATTCATTACTTTATTAATTAATTACTGAAATATAGAGAGTTAAGTTCATTATGTCACCTTAAGAAATAACTAGGAATCTCTATAAAATTCTCAACATGGTATCAAGATTGATATTACCAGTGTTTGCTATTGTTCCAGGGACAGATGTACATAATCACGTAAAGAGAAAAGAAGAGGGAAAAAAAGAAAAAGGGGAAAAAATTAAAAAGCATAAAAATTTTAAAAATTAAAAAAGAGAGAAATCAGTAAAAACAAAACAATAATTGGGAAGCGACATAGTTTTAAATTAAATATTTAAATATTACCAGTGTTTGCTATTGTTCCAGGGACAGATGTACATAATCACGTAAAGAGAAAAGAAGAGGGAAAAAAAAGAAAAAGGGGAAAAAATTAAAAAGCATAAAAATTTTAAAAATTAAAAAAGAGAGAAATCAGTAAAAACAAAACAATAATTGGGAAGCGACATAGTTTTAAGTTCCCTCCCATTGTACCCAAGTGATAATTGAACCAACATATTTATAAAAAGCGTAGTTGTTTCTAATGATTGTCCTTAGTTTAATTTTCCCCCCTTAAGAACCGTTCTGTGAGTGTCTGAGTTTGCCTTGTTGTGTGACATATGATATATAGGGCAGCAATTCTTGCTTAAATTTAGTCAAACTTGTTTTGAATATATGTTGTTAATTTTAGCATTGCTGCATATTTCACAAGTTTGGTTTTCGAGTCTGATATGGTCAGCAAAGTGTTTCTTTTCCATTTTGAGACAATTTTGTCCTCATGGCTGCCGGCTTATGTCTTAATAAAGAGCGATATTTTTATTTATTTGTTCTCGAACAAGTCCTAGTAGAAAAAAACTGAGGTTTCAATTCAAACACGGGTTTTTTTTTATTTTTTTAAAAAATAATGGGGTGTATTGCTTTCCAGTATATATTTTTTAGTTTTTTAACATGACTAACACATATGATAAGCATGGGAAGGGAAAACTTATACTTCATTTGAACACGTTCGAGTGAGTTGATCAAGGACCACTCTTTTATTTAGCCACTTTGACAACTAAATAATTAGAGCAAAACTAATTTTTTAGTTTTAAAAACTAAAACAACAACAACAAAAAGGTCTGAATGAAAAGCAAGAATGCACAGTGCTTCCACATGTCACTTTTTTTTTCTCTCTTGAGGCAATTCTGTCTCTGTCCCTGTATTATTTCAAAGCATTTCTAAGATTCTGCCTTACATCAGATTAGATTCTTGGTCACTTATTTGGTTATCTGAATTAGCCATAGTTCTCTAGGATCCAAAGCAAACATCTTTGATATCACCTGCTATCTGATCCTTTTAACTGGATAAATTAGGCTGAAACCTTCAGCATGCAACTCTGTCTTAGAGTTATGGTTGTATCCAATGCTTGGACTACCAACCCTGGCCGTCCCCCTCCAAATGTGGGAAATCTGGGAGTTGTAGTCCAAAATACATGAAAGGTACCAGATCAGGGATGATTGATTTAATATATAAAACTAGGATGTATGTGCAATTTTTATTTTGGCTTCTTCATTACACTAAGCATTTTGAAAAATTATAATTGAAAATAAGTAATGCATGACCTGATATTTTAACTAGAATCTGATATGGTTCAAATACAGCTAATATTTGCTTATTGTATTGACAGGTTGAACCACTCATTCAGAAAGGTCATGAGAATGTAGTGCATCATATTCTTCTCTATCAGTGTAGCAGCAGTCTGAATGATAGTGTTCTGGATTATGGCCATGAGTGCTATCACCCGAACATGCCAGATTCATTTCTCACCTGTCAAACAGTCATTTTTGCTTGGGCTATTGGAGGAGAGGTAAGACAAATACTTATTGAAATGTCTTTATCGAATAATGTAAAGACTCCTTCGAGTCATGCTAGGAGTTTAGGGGCTGTATAAATGCAGTTTTCTTGGCAGAATTTTTTAGCAGGGTTTTGCCATTATCTTCTTCCAGGTATCTTTTTTGAGTTCCTAGTTTAGCCAAGAGTTTTGAACTTCTTAAGTGGTTTCCCCATCCAAGTACTAACTAGAGTCACCTCTGGTTAGCTTCTAAAATCAGCCAAAATTGGCTCAATGCTGCATACATTCTATACAGTAAATACTTTTAAAGTTTTTTTTCCCCATTAACTGAGTGATTACAGAACTATTATATTTTTATTTTCATTGGGGACCAAACCTGAGGTGATAATTTCAATTGTTGAGGAATTTCATCACAGCACTGCCTGTACTAAACAACTGAAATCTAAAGTCCAGCTTCTGTGTGGCAAAAAGATTTAAGACTTTCTATGTTAGATTAAGCAAATTGTACACAGTACAGATTAAGAAATGTATATGAAGAATTTTTTTATACTGTGTGATTAGAAACTTGTGTAAACAAATGCAGGTTTTGAAATTAAGACTCAAGTTCTTATAATAATACACCTAGCAATCCATTTAAATATAAATCATGTTCAGATTACATATAATATAGCTTAAGTTTTTTCAAGTTTCATAAATCTACTGTTGAGAACACAAGTAACCAGTTAGGGATTGTGTTAATGATAAGTGACCTAGAAATATTTCAAATAAAATAAAAAATAAATAAATAAAAGCCATCTAGTGCCATTCCACTAATAAAGTGCCACTTTATTATTTTAAAATTGATGTTTGTACCTTTTTACTTTACTGCATCAGTGTACCATAATGATCATTTAGGCTGGATGTGTTGATATAGTAACTGAATAATGTTAATAAATATTTAGTACACTTGGCAGATCCTCGGTTTTTCTTGGCCCTGTGTTTACTCTTTCAGTATTCAGTCTTGATACACGGAAGTGTTTCTTACTTTTCATCTTTGCTAGCAACAAGTCTACAGTGGAACATCCTTAAGAAGAATAGTAATGCTCTTTTCTTTTCTTTTTTCTATTTACTTTTTCTGTTTATTCACTGGTTCTGTATTTTTCTGTATTCTTTTTCTTTTCTTCAAATCTGTTTGTTTGTTTGTTTTTATTACTGTATAAAATCCTTTAATAAAAATAATTTTTTAAAAAAGAAGAACAGTAATGAATTATTACCACTCATCTCATTTTCTCTTCTGTTCAATGATGGAGGAGAGTGTCCATACAATACAGAAATGCAAGCATATAAAATATAAATAAATCTACCAAACTGGAGCTAAATAGGTGCATAGGGCAAAAAACTAAAGACACATATGTGCTTGCAGCTAACAGCAGTCTTCTGATATGGGTCAGTTGTAGGGGCTTTGTTTTCTTTGTAGAATTATATCAGTAAAACTATAAATATATAGTTAAAATGAGATTTAAGTATTTATACTGTTGAACCTGGTTACTTATGTTGATATGTTTCCATTCTCAGGGCTTTACTTATCCACCTCATGTTGGCTTATCCATTGGAACAGCATTAGACCCTCAATATGTGCTTATGGAAGTCCATTATGATAACCCTTCATATGTGGAAGGTATGTTTCTTCACCTATTAAAATGATAAAATGTGTTGAATGTGTATGTTCCTGACCTTACTCATCTAAAGTAAGTGAAATGAATTAATAGATGAAATTTCTGTTCGGTGAAGGAGGCTGATGAAAACAAATCTGCACTTCTACTATTCTTCATCCATATTTGTAGAGTGAGAGAATTGTATGGACTGAACCAAAAGTATCGCCCAAATTCCCGTATGCAGCTACAGTGATTCCTGTGAAAATGTCAGATATTTAATTTAATTGCTTTTTTTTTTTTTTAGGGATGATCGATAATTCCGGACTGAGGCTATTTTATACTCCAGATTTAAGGCGATACGACGCTGGAGTTATTGAAGCGGGGCTTTGGGTCAGCCTCTTCCACAACATCCCACCAGGCATGCCTGAATTCATGTCGGAGGGTCATTGCACTCTGGAATGTCTGGAAGAAGTATGTTTCCTGCCCAGTGCGACTGATTGTGATTCTGTGCCTTTTATTGGAAACAGGCAGTTTAAGCATCTTTGTTTGTAGGAAATGGTATCTATTATTTCAGTAGTCCTGGATCAACAAGGGGAATTTGGACAGCAATAATGCCATCAAATGAAAATCCCAATCTGGTTTTGAAAATAGTGAGTAAGAACAGGCAACTTATGTCTGAGGATGCCATTTAGTTTCTTTGGTTTGTCAGTAAGGATGGACAAAGGATCATCAATATATTAGGTCCAATCTCTGCATTAGTCAGCAATTTAAAAATAAAAAACTTTAACGTTTGCTTTTTCACAATAGTTTTCCCTGTGCATACATTTTTTGCTCACAGTCTCCCCTAATCCATGCATGTGTGTATGCATTGTTAAGCTAAAAATCTGAGAAAATTCAGTCCCCTGAGGAGAAATTAGGTCTGTTTATCCAAAGATGCTTATAAATAAAACCGGTGCCCTTATTTTATTGTCAATGAACCCATTATAAATAGCTTCAAAAATCTTTCCTAAGCTTAATGCAAATGAAGATTAATATTTATATATTTGTAAAATGCCCTAAGCATTGTTATGATATTTTCATTGTTTAAATCAAAGTGTATTATTGTGTATTTATCCAACCTTTCCTTTTTGTGGGCAGTCTTTACTTAGGAAAGGAGAAGCTTCTCTGCTGAATGTCTCTAAAGGGGCATAACTCAGATGATCAGTGCAAGGGACTACTGTGGTTCACTTCATGTGTATGTGTGTGTGTGTGTGTGTGTGTGTGTGTGAATGTGTGCATGTGTTCTTTTGCTTAAAAGTGCTTGCTGATTCATTTTGTGCTGGGGGGAGAGGTTCCATCTGAGATAAATAGCCCGTCTGAGAACAATGAGTAGACAATATCATTTTGAAAAATGAAAACCAAAGGGACCCATTTTTCATGTGGGATATTCGTATGCAGACTGGTTAGAGATTATAGGAGCTAGAGTCCAATGCCATCTTCCCCACATGTGTTTTAAAGGAATAGCAAGTAGGAGAAAATGAAAAGTTATAGACTGTGGAATTGATTTATCAAATAGACCTCATAAGTGGATTTAGGACAGGGTTTGTTTATTTCCTCCAGCCCTAAAATCTGATATTTTGCAGTACAGGTAGTCCTCACTTAACAACCACAATAGGGACCGGAAAATTGGATGCTAAGCAAGGTGGCTGTTAAGTGAGTCACCACGTGACTGGACCTGATTTTACGACCATTTTTATGATGGTTGTTAAATGAGTCACCACCTTCATTAAACGAATCACCACAGTTGTTAAATGAATCCAGCTTCTCCAATGGACATTTTTTGCCAGAATTCACTTAACGACCACAGTGATTCACTTAATGGCCATCATAAAAAAGGTCGCAAATTGCAATCATGGGACTGCAGGGGGTGGTGTGACAGTTTGCAATGGTCATAAGTGCAAGTACAGATTGTGAAGCACTTTTTCCGAGGCCATCGTAACTTTGAACCATCATTAAATGAACGGCTGCTAAGTGAGGACTACCTGTATTTGCATAGATTGAGGATGTTTTAGGAAAGCCAAAAAGATTTAAAATGATTGTGGCTGATGCTGTACGATAGGAGAGTGCTTCAAATGTCACGTGAATATTGCTGTATAAATCTACATATGCCTTCTTCTGTTATCTCTACTTAAGATGTAGAATTTATATAATTTGAAAAATATTTGTTTCCTATTTGGAAATGCCTTACATTTGTTCCTGCATAAAGTTTAATAGCCAGAACTGAAATCTACCCATGCAATAAATACTTTAACATTCTACCTGCAACTATGAACATGTACAGTATGATGAGCCAAGTGAGGACCTTGTAAACATATAAACTAAATTTTAGTGTCAACACTTTGGATTCAAAGGCAGAAAGATGCTTTGGAACATGCAAGGGTGTTCATGTAGCACTTCTCTAAAACTCATTAAAACAGCTGCATCTTTTATCAGTGACTGGAAACCCTTATGGACTTTTTGCTGAAAATAGAGAAAAATGAACTTGTGATTTAGGGGTTTTAGGATTAGAAAGTGTAGCTTATGGAAAGAAGGAAATTATATATAACCTTAGAGAGAGAGGGTAAAATATAAATGCATTTATAACTGCTGTCAAGATTGGAAGCTGCTTCTTCCTTCCTTCCTTCCTTCCTTCCTTCCTTCCTTCCTTCCTTCCTTCCTTCCTTCCTTCCTTCCTTCCTTCCTTCCTATTTCTTATTCACTATTCTTTCTTTCTTTCTTTCTTTCTTTCTTTCTTTCTTTCTTTCTTTCTTTCTTTCTTTCTTTCTTTCTTTCTTTTCTAATATTTGTATTGCTTTTATCTTGTTAAAAATTTCTTCAATAAAAAAATTGTTTTTTAAAAAAGCAGCTGCATCTTTTCCTGATACCACACTGCTGCTTTTAGCAGCTGCAGCATGATCCCAGGAAAAAACATGTTTGGGTGAAACAGTTGCAGACAAGTTACTTTTGTACCACTGTGCTGCCTGAAGCAGCTCTTACCTTCACATCCAAAATGCTGGCCAGCTCTAGCCAGTGTGTTCTGCTCATATTGAATGTGTTCTCTCCCTGGCCTTTTCCAGGCTCTTGGTGCTGAGAAGCCAAGCGGGATTCATGTCTTTGCAGTTCTTCTCCATGCACATCTTGCTGGCAGAGCATTAAGGATGCGCCATTTCCGCAAGGGCAGTGAACTACAGCTGCTGGCTTATGATGATGAATTTGACTTTAACTTCCAGGAATTTCAGTACCTGAAAGAAGAAAGGACCATCCTGCCTGTATGATGTTTATTTCCTGCTTTTTCCTAGCATTATTGCCATTTTTCTGTTTCTCCAGGCCAAATTGTCACTATTTCTTTCCTTTTTTTGGTTCAAAGCTTCAAATGCCCACATTCACTGTTGCATGACACACATATTTACCCATTCTGAGAGAAAAAGTACTGAAGAAGGATCAGAAGTAAAGGGCAAGCAGACAAAGGATGAAATACTTCTTTTATCTATTACGAATATGAACTAGTAGTAAATTAAAAGTTCATATTCTTATATTTACTTTGTTTCTCCTCCTGCAACATTTTTATTTTTATCTGATTTTCTTTAAAGGATATATTTCTCCTTTGGGTTTTTGCTGTTTTTGTTACTGATAACAGTTTTGACTTGCTTGGTAAGTAAAACATGAACTGCAGACTGGAGTCTCCTCCTCACATAAATCTGTCAGCCTTGGTCAGTAGCAGCTTGCCTGGACAGCTGTAGGGCTCTCAAGATGGCCAGGCCTGACAAAGAGGGCTATGCAGTTGCAAAGTGGAAAATTTACCATCTGCAGCAATGCTGTTAATATGAGCTAAGAAGATTAATTATGGCTTCAAAAATGTCTTGAATCCCAACAGATTATTCAGAAGCAACATGTTTCTTTTAAATACTTGTATTTGTTGACAATAGTATTATTACTGAAATTATTATTCCACAAAGTATAATAGAAGGCAGTCTATCGAAGCTGCTTTAATTTGTATTCCTGAACTAGCACAGGGTTAGATGGCCTGAATGGCCCTTTCTAACCATGGGCATCTATGTAGGGCTAAGGGATGAAACTTGCATTGTGATGTCATGATGCAAACCCCACAACTTACATACTTGGTTCTAATGTTGGGATGCAAATGTAAGGCCAGGTTTGCATTGTGATGTCATGACGCAGGTGTCTTCACTTTTTCATCTTCACAGAAGCCAAGGCTTGCAACTCCAGGATTCTATTGTTATATGAAACAAAGAATTTGGATTCCCATGATGATTTGGTATAAAGTAGCCCAGGAATCCATGTGCATTTTCTCAAATCCTTAAGTGCATACCCACAACTCTTACACATTTTTCACAAAATTGTAATTTTTAGTGTGGAAGAAAGAGAGATTGAAGAGGAGCTATTCATATTCAGTATTTAAATTAAATTAAATCCATGTTAATTTTTGTCTTGTTTCTGCCTCTTTTCCTTGTCCTGGCTCCACTCATTTGTTGAATGTGATCTCTAGTACATTACTTAAAGTCTGCCTGAGCCCAAATTTTATAACTCTCTAAGAGTTATCTCTTTGCTCTGGAGTAATGAAAATTATGCTGCTATTGCTACTTTGCACAGTATTAGCATGTTTTCCTCATTATTACAAGCATAGGTCTTTAAAATGTTTCTGTGATCTACTAAAACTCAGTTCTTTGTGCAGCAGGCAAAAACAGTTCAAGTGATCATATGAATCAGACTTCAAGGCTATTTGATTTAGATTCCTAGTCTAAGCGCTGTAATTTCTTCCTGTTTTCAGGCAGGGTGTGCTTTTGCTGTAATATCAGATGCTTGGGGGTGTGGGAACCTGACTAGGGTTTGTTGGAGTTGAATCCAAAATATCTAGAGTTCCCCAGATTGGGAAGGCTAATATTGGGGGGGGGGGGGGAATTATGTCATTTACTTTTGACATATTTGCTTCTAAGGAAAAGAAGTGGGGAACAATATCCCAATGTACTTCTAAAAATTATCTTCATAGCACAATTGTTGATGGGTGTATGTATCAATTAAAGAATATTTCAGCCTGCATTTTATAACTTTTATAACTTCATACCAAATAATGTGAGTGTGCATGTTTCTTTAAATTACAATGACTCAAATGTGTAAGAATGTATTTCTTGATATTGCATTTCAGGGAGATAATTTAGTCACTGAATGTCACTACAGCACCCTCAATCGGTCAGATATGACCTGGGTAAGAAATTTTATGACATGGCTTGATGTGAATGAAAATATAGTAAAATTAACATGTTTATAGAAAGTGTTGGAGATTGTTAACATGTAAGTGTTATTATTAAGAAATAAGGTTGATGTATATCTAAAGTTAGAACTATTTCATTTCATCCTGCTTCTTCCCTGTAGGTCAACTATAGCATAGGAGACACCCCCCCCCCCAATTACTGGAGAGTTTAGGGGTGGCCCATTCAAATAGGTGAGCAAGGTTGCTGCCTGGGATGCCAAGTTAATTAAGACACCAAATTTTGAGGGAAAAAGTCAAATAAATAAGCTGCTGGACTAGTGTTTCTCAACCTTGGCAACTTTAAGATGTGTGGACCTCAATTCCCAGAATTCCCCAGCCAGCCATGAATTGAAGGCCACACGTCTTCAAATGGCCAAGGGTGAGAAACACTACACTAGACTGATGCAATGTCCTTGGATTGCAGTCTTACAGGGATTTAATATACCTTTAAATAATTTAAGGGAAAGATGAACATTGTGTTTTAAAATTTTTATCTTTATTCATGATTCACGATCAAAATTTGAGTTTGCTTCCACATTAAAGGTCCTAAATTAGAATTAAAGCAGAGATTCCATGCTGTATTACGTGATCTGAGATTAAAAGGAATCTTAAAATTGTATCTCCTTTGAAATAATGCATGCATTATTTAGGCATATTGAGTTTATATAGACTTTAGCAAAGCAAAATAAAAAGCCTCCTCCTATAATGTTTCATAGGGTTGTGCAAAGGGGTAATTGACTCCCTTGTTTGCATTAATCTACAAGGTATCAAACGGAATCAGGTCCCTGTGAGTCAAACTCAAACATTGTTATCTCCTTCCTTCCATCAATGGATAAAGCTGAGAGGACTGAGTGGTATGGTAGACTCTCAGTTACTAACATGATTAATCAGCCAGTGAGATGTCAACAAGCCTGTCAGCTCAGGAAAGCAGGTGGCCTGCAATCTTTAATAAGAGCTTTAATTTTTATTTTTAAGTTGGAGTACCACGCTTTCTGAATTGCTTTAGCACAGCTTCTATAGAAACTCTTCTCTGGATAATTTTGGGATGCTGTGCAAAAATCGTCTTCTTATCTTTGCTGTCTCTGCCTCAAAAGAGGTGCCATTTGATTGAAATCTTGCTGGGTTAATACCATCTCAAAGTCTGCCATCCCTGCTCTTTCCATCCCCAGAATGAAGCATCTACAGATAATTGGATATTTCCCAAATGTAGCCTATAGTTGGATCTTTTACTAAATCAAATCTCAACTCACTTAGGGATTAGATTCAGTCCCATTTTCTTGAATTTCAAATTTGAATGTAATCTCACCACCTTAAAATCTCAGATTCAAAAAGGACCTTGGCTGCTTTGTCCATCCCAAGAGTTCCCCTTGAGAATGACAGTCAATGTCAGGAGAGTCGTCTTGTCTCGTACACTGAGACTTCCCCTTCCTTTCCTGTTCCTGTCTTTCTGTACTCAGCAGACTTGAAGAAAAAGGGACACGTTTTTTCTACCACATACAGCTGTTCAGCTGGCAAATAGACAGAACTGGATATAAACCAAAGAATTAGCAAAATAGTGAGATTGGATAACATTTTTTTCATCTTTCTAATTCATAATTTTATATAAAGATGACAGTATAAAATCACACCTGAGGATTCTCAGGTCAGGTGTTACATCTTTTGCAAAATATAATCTAAGACAATTGTATGTAGCCTAAAACAGGTAGTAAATATTTAGCTAGGAACAGAAAGAAAAAAACCCCATTATCCTTGGAAAACATTTACAGAATTGAAAATGTCATTGTTCTTTGTGTGATTTGATGCCAGCTGAACTCAACAGTCATTTAAGAATATTAGTCTACATGGCACCAAATTTTCATTTTTGAAGATTGAAGTACAAGGAGAACTTCAGTTTGCCTTGCCCTTTCTCAAACCATTGTCTTCCTCCTGGGTTCTGATTCCTTAAGTTCTCTTCTTCAAACTCTCTGAGCCTTTCTGCATAGATTATTTCCACTGATACAGGTTTCCCCTAGGGTTGCTAAATATATGGTTTCCTTCAAATATTAGCTTTTTCCATTTGAAATTCTGTTCTTTGAGCTACCCTGAGGAAAATGCCTGCTTGTTTCTGACCAGCTGTAAGGTGCAGACCCAGCTCTCATAAACATTAGAATATAGGATTCGTCTTCTCATTAAAAAATGCCACCAATGGAACCTGAGAATTACAACTGTGCAAACTAAGGAAAACTTACTTCAGATGGTGGTAGAAGTACTGTATAGTTTTTCATGCGGGCAGATAACTGAGCTTTCAGACTGCTTCAGGAAGTTATTGACTATACTAAAAATAGCCTCTCTTAATCACAGATCGTTTCATATAGTCCTTAATGGTGTATCATTTTTGTACTGTCCAATGCTTGATGCTGTTCTTTTCTTGGCTACCATCATGTTAGATCAGTGTTGTCCAGGGGACTGGTTGGGGAATTCTGGGAGTTGAAGTCCACTCATCTTAAAGGGGCCAAGTTTGGACAACACTGCGTTAGATGTATGCCATTGTTCATAGTGACAGCAGCTGCACTCACAGTTACATGCAGAAAACAGCAGGAGGCAGCATTGGGCAGTTTTAGGAATCAGCTCAGAAGCTATCTCAGAAGCCTACATTGGTGATTTGTTCATCTGTTTCCAGGGTGGTTTTAGCACCAGAAACGAAATGTGCCTATCCTATCTTCTATATTATCCAAAAATAAATCTTACTCGCTGTGAAAGTATTCCTGACTTAATGGAGCAACTCCAGTTTATTGGGGTTAAACAAATATACAGACCAGTGAGGTAAGTAGGATGAAAGATACTATAGAACTAATACTTAACTGTATTCAACGTCATTTGAATAAATGCTCAACTCACTCCAAATTTATTGCATTTATTAAAAGATCATGGTCTATCCTGTAAGAAAACTTACTACTTGGCTTTTCATAATCAACTTGGGAGGGACATGGAGGCCTCCCTGTGGTCATGGCCCTGGGCCACAGTTCGTGCATCTGTGCCATAAGACTCTTGGTCATTACGTTACCAAGCCAGAGTTAAAGAAGACAAGGAGTAGGAACTGGGGGTCTCATTAATCAAGTGACTTCCTGGTGGGTTAGGAAAGGGCCTTATTCTGATTCTGGTGAATGGGATGTAACAAGACCTTTACTTTGGAACAGGCTCAAAATGCAACCAATACGCCTGACAGGCTGGTGTGTTTGTTGAAAGGCTCCAGTCTATCCTGAATCAAGCCAGAGGAAGCATTCCCATCACTGTTTGTCCAAATAATAAATGTTGGCTGGACTATGCGGTGAAAGTTTCCAGTAGCTGCAGTATTAAGAAGCTCGGCAGTGTTTCTTTAGCTTTTTAAAGTTTTGATATTTTTATGTTTCAGAATAAAATATACTGTTGGCTCTTAGGGTTGTTTTTATACTACTGTTCCCAAGAGTTTTGTTTTGTGGGGTGATCAGGACAGAGTTCGAAACTCTTTGAGAGAGCAGTAGCCTCTCAAGAGTATAATATTTGCAGAGTTTTTCTGTCTTTTTATAATCTCTCCTGACAGCTAAGGGAAAAAACACATGTTCTGATTTAGAGTCAGCAATTTGTCTTTCTAATCTCCGCAAGTAGACAGGGTAATAAGTGAATTGCTCTCTTGAATGAACATTCATACTATTGTTAACAAAAATGCACATTTGACCTGAGAAAAGACAAATGGTTTAGGGAGTTCAAAAAAAGGAAATGTTGCTTTTCAAATAAAATAGAAAATTAGTAACAGTTCAACCTTGCAACTCCTCCAAAGTTCCAAATGAGTTGCAGGTTATTTTCAAGTAAAGCATAATGCTTTAATTTTATTTTTCAAGGTTGCAAGACAGTTGCACATCTGTATATCTATTTTATTAAATAATATAAATAATAAAAATATACCATGTGCTTAACAAAAAAAAATGTACAACCTGCCAACAGGTACTTGTTGTCTACATAAGCATGCCTATTTTAAAAAAATAATGAAGTGTTAACTTGAGGATTTCTGAGTTGTAATTCTTCCATATGTTTGTTTTGCTGTGCATTATCCTCTGCTTAGAATTTGAAGTTTTCATTCCTATTAATTGCTGTGGGGTTCCTTTTTCCTATATAGCTAAAACATATTCCCTTTTTGCTATTATTATTTTTTTCTTTCCTCTCCCCTTCCTCCTGCAATACCACAGCACATGATAGCACATACTATGATATGGGACTTCTGAGTAGATATGTATAGGACTGTGCGCTTGGAGAAGGATTTGCATAACTCCTACTGCTAATTGACTTCTTTGGGAATGGGAGGAAATGTAGATTAATTGTGCTTCAACTTAAAAAATATTCATTTATTTAGACAAATGAAAATGAATGCTCTTTATAATCTGAACACTATAAACATCTGGGGCTATACCCAACATGCATGTTATAGCTTTTATATATTTTTTCATCTTGATTCTCCCATGTATTTAGCAAATCTGCTTCTGAGAGACCCATTCCCCAATCCTCCAGAGAAGAGAAACATAGGAGGGGGGAAGTTGCAATTCCATCATTGAACAGACACAATAAGTATAAAAACAATCAGTAACAGTTTGAAATGTATTTTTATTTTTAATGTAGAACTTGGCCATTCATTATCAAGAGTCCAAAACAATACAAAAACCTTTCTTTTGTGGATGCAATGAACAAGTTTAAATGGTCCAGAGAACAGGGTCACTCCTATAATGACTATGTTCTTAAATTACCTGTAAATGTAAGGTGTACCAAGACAGAAAATGCAGAGTGGACGGTAAGTTGATTTCTCTGTTTTTCCTTTTGCTTGTGTCATCAGTTGCATAGATTGTAGAACATGTGTATTCTAAAATAGCCTTGTTAAAAAGATGAATTAGCAATTTTATTTAGTAGCATAAATAATTCCAAATAAAGGCTATACCATAGTAATCATTGTGCATATTTAAGGACAGAATAATGCAGATGAAACTGTAATGTTCACTGAGAACCCAAACAATTTACAGCAAATGTTGACTAGATCATATGATGCAACAAGGAATATGGATCTGAAGAAATGGATGCATCCAAGATCAAGATAGTTCTGCTTGACAAGCAAAACTGAGTCAATGATTGCAAGTTATATTTAAATAATGGAAAAATAGAGCATTTAGATTAATTTATATACCTTGATAAAATGTTTACTAAAGATGAGGAAGCAGACAGAGAAAATGTAGGATGTGAAAATACAGGTAAAATGTAATGGGTAATATGTGGCTTGCAGTCTGTAGTGTGAATGTCAGTTAAAAGAAGCAAAATATCTGCGGATGTTTTGTGTGGTTCTGCCCATTTTGTTCCATTGACATGAAAGCTAGGGAGAGTGGCAAGCTCTTAGGCTTTTGTCTCTTTAAGCACCATCAGTGAAGGAAAGCACATTGCCGCCTGAGGCAATTACTGTTAGGAATTTTTTTCTTGATGTCCCACTGAAATCAGTTTCCTTGTAATGTAAACCTGCTCTTTCTTGACCAATCTTCTGGACAGTTTCTGCTCTGTCTTCTGCATGCCAGCCCTTCAGATACTTGAAGACAGGTATCATCTCTCTCCAAAGCCTTGTCTTCTCCAGGCTAAATGCACTTAACACCTCCAACTGTTCCTTACAAGTAAAGGAGTAAGGCTTGGATTGCCCTTCTTGCAGATTCTGACCTTCCCTGCAGTTGTCACTGCTCTCACACCTAATTTGATAGCATTAAATATAATGGGGAAAAAAACCAATTGTTTATTAAGTGTTGGTATGTATTCTTTTGTTTTTATATTATTTTATTGTTGATATTTATAGGGACAATGCTTACCTGAATAATGTAATATAGATATATTTGAATAGAAGACAGCTAAATGCAAACTAGCCACCAAATGTGTCTAGAATCATGCAATATAACTTTATAAGTAGATAATTTATTTCATTTACATTTCAGATTCATGGAATGATGGCTTTACCACCTGAAATTGAAAGACCTCATACAGCAGAGCCAATTATATGTAGCTCATCTTCTTGTTTAAATGCCAATCTATTTTTAACCATGTTGATTGTACTGCATATCTCAGCCATTGCTCCAAGGAATCAAGGACCTTTTGTACAATTGTAGATTATATCCACTCATGATTTCCATGCCATGCAAGTCCTCAAATGTTTGCACTGTCACTCTTGTAGATTTATTTTTTTTACATAGTAATAAACTAAATTTGTTTAAAAATACCGTGTTCATCTCATTTGAAACAAAATATTAAATATATACAGCCTTTTATGTACATAAGGTCCACTGGTTTGCAGTATCCAGCTAAACTAGTTGATATATAGTTTCATTTTTTTCATTCTGGCATATCACTTTATGATTCCAAAAGCTGCTCTGTATTTAGATATCAAGGAAATAAACTAAACATTATCTATGTAACCTTAATCATCATGAAGTCTGTTCTTATTTTGCCTCTACTTTTGAGACCTGCAAGTTACAAAATTATATAGAGTTGTATTTTGTCAGTCCCAACTAGGCATATCAACTATTCCTTATCCTTTCAGTAGAAGTGGTAAGTTAGTACTGGAGATGATCTTATCACCTTCCTGTGCTTTAGATTTGTGAAGTACCACACATTTGGAAGTCTGCCTTTGTTCATTGTTCTATTTTGTCTGAACTGGCGTTCCTATGTCTCTATGAAATCTCCTTTCCTTAGATTAGATATCTACCAGTGTTGGAGTGGTATGGCATCATAATTGTTGCTATTCAGGAAAAGTTGTCAGATGCTTTATATGTTAAGTGGCTATGCTTAACGTTTTAAATCTACTACTGGCACATTTTATGGCTTTTAAAGCTGGAAGTCTAAAAGAATAAATATTGAGGTGCAATGCAATATAAATACAACTAATGGTGTCTATCCAAAGTGAGTTAAATATGCAGGGAGAACATGTTTCTGGGAATATCTTTAATTCCTTTGTTGTTATTAATTGAGGAAGATAGTTGAACAGAAAGGCTGTACTAAAGTAGCATTCAATTTATGGAAGAAAAGAAAGGGATCATTAATAACATTCACAAGATCTACTTCTTGGCTCACACCAATTTAATATCATAGCCACCTCAGTGTTCAAAACAGTAGCATAGATAGTTATCATCAACATGTTCCATCTGACTGCCCTACCCATAATTTCAATGTTCATTTCAGAGCACAGATTAATTTAATTTTTATTACATTTAAAATGCACTTTAAAATAGTTCTATTGGGGATTTCTTCCTGCAAGAATTGATATGCTGAAGGACTATTATCTTTGTTCACAGGCTGTAGTAGTATCCTCCCACTGTGCTGAGATAACAACTTACAGAATATCCACTGTATTCTACACTGATCAAACCCTACTTTTAGTACTGTGTTCAGTTACAAACACCACACCTTAATAAGAATTCAGACTAGCTTGAATAGGTTCAGAGAAGGGCAAGAAGGGTGATCACTAGACCTGTCAGCTGTACAAGGTAGACCAGAGTAAGAAACCAATTCAATGTAGGTCAGTACCACTATTATTGTAACAGCTATAATACCAGAATATTGCAATTATGAATGTGCTTCCCCTCCCTCCCTTTGTCTTATCTCTGAACCCTTTATTGTCTGTGAACTAAAGAGGGGCTTGTGTGAGATGTTTTCTCAAGTTACTTTCTTGACCCTGGCTCAGGACCTTTTTATCTGACTGTTGCCCTGGTAGTGGTTCTTCTACCTATCCTTCAAAGCCATTCCCTCTTCCCCCTACAGGGAAGAGAGATTGATGGAACTGGGAATGTTTAGCCTTGAGAAGATTCATAGAGGGTATGATAGCACTCATCAAATATTTGAAAGGATATTTGTAGCAATGCTGAAGTCTACAGAGTAGAATGTTGGAGGTCCAAATCCCTGTCCCAGGAGCCCCATGAGAATTCACACAGTGTCTCACTTCCTGCTTTAGGATAATGACTTAGGAGTTCCTGCTGCCATCAGAAATTTAAGGCATGTCTCACTTGGCATGCATCTCCATTGCCAGTATGGAAGAGAGACAGGGCTCTCATATGCTATGCTGCCTTTCTGATGATTAAAAGGTCAACATTCAGCCTTTCCTTCCTTCTTTAAGAGATACACCAATCTCACAGGAGATAAACGAGATCAAACTTTATTTTAAAATATGAAATGAAATATAACCCTCCCCCGTTTAACTTTATAGGTGTTAAAATGCAGACCTTCAATGTGAAGAAGATTAAGTACAGAGCTGCTCAAATCATTTGCAAATTAGCTAAGGACAAATCCAAAAGAAAATGTAATACTCCAAATAGACCAAATACAAAGAAAGAGTCAGCCCCAAATCTCCAAAGAGACTGGAGAGGTTCAAATTATTACAGAAATCAGAACCCTAGCCCAAACTCCTAGTTTGGCACATTTCAGTTATTTCTACAATCCTGAAGCAAATGGTCTTCTAGTTCAAGTTTCCTGCACTTCTCCAGCTTCTCGGGGTTTTCCAGTTGTTCATCAAAGGCTGCTGAGGATGATGGAAGCTCCATCTTTTTTGTAGCCACTCTCCATGGACTTCTCCCTTTGTTTTCCCATATCCAGCAGAGGGAGGTACTGTAGCAATCTGATGCTGTACATGACAAAAAGCTGTATCTCACTGGGATGTGGACTGTGAGTCTCAGCCTGCAATCTGATATACAAGCTGCACTAGCAACAATATCATACAGAAGGTCAAGATCTATTTTCTACTGTCCCATAATGCAAGACAGAAAGTGACACTTTTAACTTATAGCAAGGCAGATCCTGACTGAATGCTAGAAAAACTTCTTAACAATAAGAGGACTTTAACAATATAACCTACAGAACTGGTGCTCTTGGATGTGTTCAGGGAGGAAGGTCTTGGGGTGATTTAATTTGGGCTCCTTCATCAAGTAGAGTTTTGGACCTGATGGCATGAATAGTCCCTTCCAACTTTAGGTATTTATAATTCAGATTCTCAGCCAGCAGGTTGGGCTTCAAAATCTGTGCAATCATTTTGAATAGGGACAATAGTAAAACAAAAGAAATGACAATATTTCTGTAGTATCATTCTCTGTCTCTGGGCCATAGCAGCTCCCATTAAGTAATATTTTGGCACTCAGAAGGGGTTTGATATGTACTGATGCAATTTTAGTTGAACCCTTTTGCAACTTGCTTTTCAGAGGCATTGGGAATGTCTTCTTCAACTGGAATTCTCTTAGATTTCACAATCTGATAATTTATCAATATTAATTCATTTTCTTCTTAGGGATCACAGTTGCTTTTCCTATATGTAGGCAGGCATATAATTACAAATCTCCTGTCAAGGGATGATTGTGTCTGAAATGAATATTCAAAAACTAGCATCATTTGTGATAATAGTTCAGCTAGCTTAATAATTTGGTTGGTGCTTGAATTCAGGAGTTAAGCTTTGTCATTTTCCTTAATATTTACCTCTTAGTTGGTTAGGCTTTCTGTTTCTGCTCAGGCACCCTTATCCTTTGGAATTCCTCTAGGATGGCATAAAAATATTTTAAAAGCTTGGCCCCTATATTGTTAGAGATACACAAATACACAGAGAGAGAGACGCATGTCTATGTGCCTTTGAGTCCATCCTGAGTCCCGGCGACTGCCTGGACAAGTCCCTGCAGTTTTCTTGGCAAGTTTCTTTGGAAGTGGTTTGGCCTTGCCTGCTTTCTAGGGCTGAGAGAGAGTGACTGGCCCAAGGTCACCCAGCTGGCTTCGTGCCTCAGGTGGGACTAGAACTCTTGGTCTCCTGGTTTCTAGCCCAGTGCCTTAACCACTACATATTAAAACCCTAACTGAAACTTTAGCATGTAGGTTCCAGGACATGTCAAAGAAATATTTTGGTTTAATGAAAGGATGCCCAGTTTCTGATAATATTGAAATTATTTCTCCACAAGTCTGGATGAATTATGGCACTCATAAAGGATATCTGTTGTCTTCTCTTGTATTTAATTTGGTTTGGACAGTCTAATGATATTCATGGTATACAAGTGACAGGAATTAAACTAACATTTTATTGCATGCAGATGGATATTCTGTGTCTTAGTAATGACTGACAAAAGTTCTTTAAACAATTTTGTGAAAGTTGTACAACAATATGGTAAAATTTATGGATATATAATATCAGATATCAGATATCTGGATATCTGGATATCAGAACAAACCTAATATTTTATCTGTAATAATAATGTAATGTTTCTATGGGAATATGTAAAAATGGGGTTTTGTTTTTTGCTTGGACTTTTTAAAAAGTATTTGAGGATAATATTCCTCTTTGATAAACCTGAACACAATACCACTGATTGTGTATATATGGACTCTTACAATGAAATACGTTATCCTTCATTAAAACTGTCGGAAAGCAAATACATATATATACAGTATGTGTCTGTGTGCATAAGTATAACTTTTTGTTATTGTTGTATGGCTTTCTTTTTTCCTATTTTCTCTTCTGTTACTGTTTTTTTCCTTTTGTTTATTAAAGAAAGCAAAAACAATTAAAATGTATGTCACTAATATTGATACTTCACAATAACTGTAAGTCTATGGGGAAAAATAAATATCATTATATATATATGGAGAGAGAGAGAGAGGAATGTCTGTGTTAATTTCTCTTAGATTATTTCAGAGAAATTGACCATTTTTTAATGGTATGGTCAGACTCCATACCTTAAAACCTTAATGTACCTTATAATAAATAGGGTGTGTGTGTGGGGGGGATGAATTTCTTTATTTCTAAAGAAAGTTTTATTTATTTATTTATTTCTCTATTTATTTCTAAATAGTTTTACTATTGGGTGCATTTGTTTTCTATTGGAATGAAAAGACTATGTGTTACTGTGGGCACAAGTAGAGAGTTATTATTTGGATCCTTTGAAATCTTGGCAAGTACATGACTCTAATTATAGTTAGAATTCTATTGTATTTCCAACAATGACAGCATTTAGATATCTTTGGGAGTTTTAGGGAAAGAAATAAAATTTTGATTCTGTTCCCATAAGAAATTTACGCTTTGGAAAAATCATTTAAAAATAGTGGGAAAAACATTTTTGGGGGCGGGGGGGGGGAAGTTTGGTTAGAAAAGGGATTATTATACCAGGTCAGCTCATTAACTGCTGAATGGCAAAGAATTCTTGTAATACATTTGTTATGTGTTCAGTTTATCCCCACTTGGGAAAGAAGTCCTCCATTGCATAAAACACACTCTCACACAGAGACATCTGATTAGGTCAGTTTTCCAGTTTGCCATTTGACCTTGATGTATGACCAACCAGAACAAGCAGCCTTTTGTCTCAAATAGCGCACTTATTTATGTTACAAAAAGTCTTGTCAGAGTTATTTTGGTAAAGCAGTGTGAGATAATCTGTCTCCATGGCATGAAACCAGAACTTCCATTATTGTCTTGGAATGGAAAGGAAAATCTGATAATTGGCTTAGTGGATTAAAGAAAAGGAGACAATCACACACTGTCTAACCTTGTTAATGGTTACTGGTGGTATTAGAAACATGGGAGCTATCAGTAATGTCCCCTACTGAATTCTTCCTGGAGGATGGGCTGAAGAAATGGAAGAGATTCTGAGGGGGAAAAAATACTCAACAATATAATGCAATTTTTAAAGAGTTCTCAAGCATACTGAACCATGTTGGTAAAACTACGGACTGCTGAGAGACTAAAATTATATTGTTCCAAACTGCTAGCTCTGTAGTGCAGTAGTAACTAACAATAAGGGAAAGGATTTATGATTATGATGCAGTTTGTTCTTTCAACGTGACCACGCTACTTCTACCAAAAGGCTGACAGAGGAATTTCAAACCTGGAAGATTCTCATGCACAAGTCACCTACTCTCTGAATTAAAGAGCTACAAATATATATATATATATATATATATATATATATATATATATATATAAAGATTAGAATTACTATTCCTACATTTTTAGAAGTTTCTTTAAAAGGTTACTTAATTCCTAATATTTTTCAATTATTTTCTTGGCATCTGCAGTATTTTTCCCTTTGAAAGACCACACCACATGACCTGTTGTTATCTGCCCAATTCCTCGTATATAAAGCAAGATAAAAACATTATTAAACAAACATACCATTTCTTGTGAAGACCAAGGTTTTTCCATTTCATTTAAAATTTATCAGTCTTTGTTGCATTTTTCACTAATTCCCCTGGTCTTCAGACTCTCTTGGATTGTTTTAAGGAAGCTAGGACCTCACAGAAGGGTGGTAATTTGAACACAGGTCTTGATAGATAATTCTATGGCCAGTATTTTTTATTAATTCTGGAGAATCTTACTAATAGGCAAAGCAAGTGCTTTGCTGCAGTTAGTAATCAATGGCATATTGCTTCTGAAGGCAGGGAAGTCCATTTTTATATAATAGTTAACAGCATTTTTACTTTTAATGGAATCATTAAATGAACCTTTCCTGAAAATTGATCAGTGAGTGAGGATTAACTAGCAGATGCTCCAACATAATTCCAAGAATTTTAGTTTGCTTTTCTATTCTTGTCAGGTGAAGTACTAGACTTCTTTATCATCTGTTATGGTTCTGTAATAAAGGACAATATTTTAATTAATTTAATTAAATAATTAATAATGCTTAAAGATAGGTAGTCACTTCTTTCAGGGAAACAGAAATTTTCTCCAGTTTTTCAAAATCAGATGTCCAAGAAATCTGCTACAGTATCTTACCGGATATTACCGATGTCAGGTATCAACTGTTCAATAGTTATGAAATCACGTAATTAAAAATATATTCAGCATGTCTTACATGACATATTCAAGGGGAGAACTACATCAGATAACAATGTATGGCACGTAACATAAATCATGGCCTAAATAAAAACAGCTATTCCTTTCAATCTCAAGTCCTCAGTCTCTGCAACGCTGTAAAGCTTGTTAGATAATACTGAGTCACACTTCACATTATGTGAAAACCCAGCACTCTGGAAACGGTTCTAATGCTGGGAAAAGTGGAAGAAAAGAGAAGAAGAGGATGACCAGCAGCAAAGTGGATGGGCTAAGTTACAGCACAGACGTGTACATTGTTGAAAGACCAGGTTAGGGACAGATCCCCATGAAGAAAATCTATCTTTGTGGTTGCTAAGAGTCAACAATGACTTGATGGCACATAGTTAATCAATAAATTATACTCCCAGCTACAATTGAAGTGGAATCCAATTTAAAACATTATTGATAAGAACAATTAGCAAAGATTCAGAGCTTATAAAGTAACATTAAAAAAATAGATAAAAATTGCAGATTCTTGTCCTATCTTACTGTATTACATGTTATTTTCAACCAAGACTTATTAAGCTTACAAATTATCACTATCAGTATGGTACCCAGATCTTACTTTACATAGGTCTGTTCTGGAATTGTGACTGATTAGACCATCTGGTGACTTCATTTCTCTTGTGGCTATATTAGCCATTAGGAATTCTAGATTTCAATTTTCTTTTCGAGTGGAAATATAACATACAACTTCCTCTGATTTTTTAAAAGTTTAAAATATAGCAATTCATATATAGACACAGATATGGATATAGAAACATAATATATATTGCTACCTATCTATATTGTATTAATACATACTATATTGTTCTCTTTATCTATTCATCTGTACAATGCATTCCCCTTCTTATTACACAAATTTCTAAGACTTCAGAGACAGAACTCATTGCAAATAGCTACAAGTGGGCTGTTTTGTGAATGCCTGCTGCCACCTTACGGTAAAAGACATAAATGGAAGTGTGAACGATTGTTCAGTCTCAGTGTATGGGGTTTCCCACTCAATCTCTTTTTTATTCAGCTTGATTGTGAAATATTTCAGATGGGAGGGGTAAAATAACTGCATCGTGAGGGCAATTAGTGTAGAAAAATAAATGGTTTGATCTCACAGTTCAGCAACATATTGTATTATTCCAAAATGGTTGTATCCCAGATCATTTGGATTTCTGAGAAAAGCCATCCCCAGCATTATATTTTATATTTCAAAAGGTGCAGAAATGTTTTAATAGAATATTCAAATTAGTATCACCCCATTGTTGAATGGGGAACTGGGCATCTCACTCATTAGCACAACTGTCTTCATTTTTTACTGTTTAATTATTTCAATTAATTTTTGAGACACATATACTTCAGAAGGAAAAAGGAGAAAAGAAATACATGAATATTTTTAAATAAATGCCCCATGTCCCTAGTCCTGTTTGTCACACATGCATCTTGGAATACCAGACCTCCTGAGAATCAGATGGCCCTGATCTTGCCAACCTTTTGTGCTGAAGACCTGGCTCTTCCCCTGAGCATTTGGCGAGGTTGTGAGGTGAGCCTAACTCATTGTTTTTTATTAGATGTTTGCTGAGTGACTCTGAGCAGGTTGGGTTGTTTTTAATTATTTTTCATTTGTTTTCTTGTTCTTGGTAGGTTATTTATAGTTTGTTACTGCCCAGAGTAGTAATAATAATGTTCTAGTCTGAATAGAGTCAACTTTTTCCTGACAGAACAAGTATTTTAGTTCTGGAATAGTTTAGATTCTTTTTCTTCCTCCAAGGGGTATGGAAAATTTTAGGTTACCTTCATTTAGTTTCCAGCCACCTCTCTTTCTGGAAAAGGAAAACAGATCTAAGACTGAAAACCTCCTGCTTGGATGATTGCAATGGGTTTAATACATGCCTGTCCTTGAAGATGATGTGGAAGTTAAAATTAATACAGATGAACTAATACAGCAATCAGGTTTTCTGTCAGGAAATTGACACTGCATCTCAATACTTTAAAGGAACTGGACTGGCTGTCAGTAGACCTCCGATATGAATTTAAGTTAGTCATAATTTTTAAAACATTGAACAGTTTAGGGTCACGGTGTTCCAGACTCTGCCATCTCAAGCTAAAACTGGGCATCTTGTTCTGGAAGGAGGAATCAACAGCATGTCCCAAGTCACCCACAACCATTTTGAGGAAATGCCCATTCGTTTGGCATTTGCTTTGTCCTATAACCTTTTTGAGCCACTCTAGCACACCAAACTCATCCTGATCTTCCTGACTTTTCCTTTAAAACAAAGCCTTCCAACTGACTGGCACTAGAGTAAATGTATGTATGTGTGTGTGTGTGTGTGTGTGTGTGTGTGTGTATATATATATATATACATGAGATCACTGCTTGGAATGTGTATTTTTCACCATGTGCCTTTGGCGGGCTACCACATTCTACTCTATGTGTTGCAATATCAGTTCCAGATTTTGGAAGATCTTTGGAGAAGAGGCCTTTACAAGAGGATCTCCCTCCTTGCTATTGTTATTGCTCTTTTGCTTACATTCTCCCTCTGAGCCCAGCCTGTGTAATGCCCAGAAGGAGAGGAGAAGGTAAATTGGATTGCTGCTCTATTTCCTTGCACTAGTCACTGTTGACTTCTTGACAAAAATGGCAACAGCAACACAGTAGAGCGGGAATAGGGCCAGAGAGGGTCATTTATAGACTTTGGCAGGTGCCCAACAATGGTGATCCCTGATGCCAGCCCTAGTTACAGGCACTGTGCTTCTTTCAACAGTTGATTCATTGAGATGCGGCTTCAGAAGCAGAGACCCTTTGCACTTTTTATCTTATTGACTACTGGGGCATTAGAAGTAGAGCTGGCAAGTGAAGGTACTCTCTGTTCATTCACTCTTGCTTTCTGCTCTGCTTCATTGTGATTGCAGGACTGATACTCAGCAGCCCTCATGACAAACTGTGATGATGCCACAATGACAGCACATGTGTGATTACATCATCACACAAACACTGATTGCATATTAGCCCTTCAATGTAGTCCGGACAAGAAGCACAACCAGGAGTGCTAGCTCTATCTTTATTGTAAGTTTATATTAACAGAATCTTCCAAGACTGAAAGCATTTCTCCCCTCCTTTCCTTTTACTTTCTGGAAAACTAGGGACGGTCCCTTCTGAAACATTTCTCACACCCTCCCTCTTTCTGTAGGCTGAGATATCTTTTACGTACCAGTTATCCAGTTTGAGGCTCTCCCTCCTGTCTCCCAAGGTCATTCCCACATATCTTTATATTGCATGCTTCCACCACAATGTCTAATGCAAGAACATAAGTTGCAGCTTTTCAATGATTATGTTATCAGACATGAGACATCATTTGTCCCCTTGGTTCCCCAGCAGATGCTCTTGCTGATACTGTTAAACTCCCCCCTTTAGTCTGCTTGAATTTTTTCCTCCTCTTTTCCCCCACCACAAGGAAGGAAGGTTCAAAGATGCATGTTTTTGATCACAGCATGTCACTTCCTTAATAAATCATACTTGTCCTTTTAGCCCTTATGTATCTGTTTCTAGAGAAATGTAATTGGTTTGGTTCTCACGCACGCTCACCCCAATGATCCCATATTCTTACTTTTATTTAAGAATCAATTAAGATTTAAACTGTAAGAGGTTATGTGAGATTGATATATTGTTCCTTGGTTAAATTGTCACAGCAGAACTTTACTGACTGCTTTAATTATGTTTATTACCCAATCTAACCTTCAGGATACAATCACACTGATTGGGCCTCTCCACAGCCACATGCAATACATTCTTGGAAATTTCCTTTTCACTGTAATTTTGTGTCTCCATTGCATGGAGAGAATCTCATGGTGCTTGCAACATAGTTGCCCTCAAAGTAAATGCTGCCTAGAGTTTAAAGTAAGAGGGGCAACCCACACTGAAATGGTAGGCCTATGTTTTTCCTGCCAAGGAGGAGAAGAATACAGTTAAGGAGCAAAGGGAGAAGTCTATGTTGACAGCATGAATTAGCTGGAACATTGCTAATTCTGAAATATTCAGTGCATCTCTATGTGAATGGATGAATGAATGATAGATGTGCTTGTATACAAGTGTGCTTATGTGTGTGGAAAACTTGACAGAGGATGACAATGTGGAATGGTGGTGAAGTTAAGAGTCAGAAAGAGACCCAGAAGATCAGAGGAGAGGAATGTAATAAAGATGTAACCTGCTTCTGATCTTCTAACCCTATCTCCAGTTTGAGTTAATAAATAAGACTGAGTCAAAGTGGTGAGATGGCTGTCTGTGACAGTTCACCAGGTGTTTTGGGCAAAAGGAGAAGCTCTGTGATACAGGAAGGAAAAAGTCCAGCATTTGTGGTTGATGTATGGCTGCCAAAACAACTTATACAAATTACAAATGGACTAAATATTCAGGTTAGCTGGTAGAATGATTCAGATGGATGCTGAAGCACTATAGCCCTCAAATGCAGGGAGAAGATCTTCCCCTTTACATTCTATGTAAAGAACTTTTCCAGTTCAAGGTGCTTAAGAGATTTTTCTTTCCCGCAAGTGCAATAAGAGTTCATAAGAAATAAGGTTGTAAATATATAAAAACACATAGCAGACTTTGAATTCAAAGTAAATGCTGCTTCTGTTGTTAAAATATTATCACTATTGCTCCCTGAATCCACCTGAAGTTCCCTTTGCCTTTCTTCTAGGAGCAAAGTGCTTCCCTATGGAAGAATGTTGATTTGCAGCTAATTTGGCTAAAAAGCAATACACCATATGATATGCTAATATAGAAGAATGCTTGTTAATTTAATGGTTAGTAGTCACCAGGACTTTTGCAGCTCAAATCTGGTAGCCCTTGTTAAAGAAAAAAAAATCTGCTTATTTTAATAATTGTGTATGGAATAAACCCAGAAGGGGAAAACTTTTGGCTCCAGATGTTGCAGAAGTATAGTTTCCAGCATCTCTCTCCATGTCTCATCTTGGCTCCAAATTCAAGTATAATTGGAGTAGGCCAACAGATCTAGGCTGCAAAATTCTGGTTGACCATTAAATGGCAGGAAAAAGATACCTAAGACTTTTATTTTTCTTTTTTTCAGTCTTATTTGGTGGTCTATAATCCCAGTAGTCTTGGTGGATTTCCATTCAAATACTGATTAAACCTAACTCTTCTTAGGTATTAAGACACCCATGTTGGTGATGCCACCTAGATGGGCTGAGGGGAAAGAGAGCCTTGAAGCTGCTGTGTCTTGCAGGGGGCTAGGTGCAGCAGCATTGAGGATCTTCCCAAGTTCACTGTGCATATGGTAATTTTTAACCATTTTCCATTTGGCTTATATCCCATATTATGGTTAGCAAAAAAATGGAAGTAGATCCCTGGAATGTCCTCCTTGAGTTGAAAAACCACTGTGTCAGGGACCTGGGTTCAAAGGGAAAAGTAATCTTCATGTGATTTTTTCATAACAGTACAGAGGTGATTTGCAAGTGCCTTCCCCATTTTTAAAAAAATAAATTTCCAATCTAACCTATAGACTCCAAATTTCCTGTTGGTCTCCCTTGCATGGGCTTACCTGTTCTGTCTCTGTTTAGCTTTTGTGAGCATCAGCCACGATTGTTTGGCACTTCTACCTTCTATGTCAAAAATGTAATACAAAGAAAGAGATAGATAGATAGATAGATAGATAGATAGATAGATAGATAGATAGATAGATAAAGAACTAGACAGAAGTAGACAATTTGTTATTCTCCAGAAGTTTTTGACTCCAACCAGTCCCAACCAGCATTGAATGAAAGCAGTGAATCATAAGGGGTTATAAGAGATGTCATACAAAACTACCAGAAGGCGCAAATTTGCCACTCCTTGCAGAAGGGCATGGGGGGAAAAAAGGACTCTCCTATCACTCCACTGTGGCCAGCAGCTTCAGAGGAGATCTTCTGAAGATTCCTGGAAATGAACTCAAGCCACTGAGGGCTAAAATCAACATAGCAACATTTGGGGTTAAAAAAGGATTGTTATAATTCTGGAATGATGAGTTCAGTTTGACAATCACAAAAAGCAGCTTTAGCTGCTAAATTCTGTACTAAATACATTCATTACTGATCTGTTCTGTTAAAAAAGGGCCTTCTTTAAAATTCACCCAGTAGTCCTTTTCCCAGCTTTCAGCTGCAGTGGTAGAAAAATCTGCATTGCTTAGCTGCTGACCAGGCTGAAAGATCTTAAAGAGAGAGGTGCCCTGCTTCTTTTGGAATGTGATAGCTCTCTCTAAAACCTTTTCCCATTTCTTACTGGCTTCCAGCTTGCTGTTCGCTGAAAGTCAGAATGATCTCTTCTCCGTCACATATCCTCTTCTCCATCACATTCCCTTCCTACGGTATTAATAAATCCTCACCTAAAATTCTCTTTCTTGATCAGCTAATATTTGGAGAAGCACTTGATCATTGACCAAGAGCACTGAGTTCATTTCCCCATCTTTTATAAGTTGTCTGTAGGCCTGTCTATGGACTGGAACAAAAGAGGCAAAAGATAAATTAATTGATGGGTTTGGCCCAGGGCCAAAGGGCTTAGGAAAGCGCTTTGAATATCAGTTTTCAAATCCGTATAGAATTCAACATCAGATTAGAAATAGTTTGTTTCTCTGTTTCTAATCTCGTCTTCAAAATCCGTATAGAATTTTCAAATCTGTATAGAATTGAACATCAGATTAGAAATAGTATCTCTATTTCTAATCTGATGTTCAATTCTATACGGAACAGAAAAATCCATTATTTTAAAAAAGGTCTATTAAATATTGGGCACCTTGGTCACATTGAATGAACAAATCATGGAAGTTGGTGTGTTTTGTTCCTAAGTAACAGGAAAAATATTTATATTTCTCACCATGACCCAGATTTAGGAAATAAATATTTGCTTCCTAGTATTCCTTGTGGGAACCTGCAAGAGAGAACTTTATGTACTATGAGTGGTTTGAAATGACCAATAAGGTTGCCGTGGCATCTTCCGTTTAGACATTTGAGTGTTTAGTTAGCAGTTTTCTCTCAGACATTCTTGTTTTCCTTTTACAGTGATATTTTGAAAGAAAAAGAAAAGCTTCGTGTTATTTGTTTTCCATTTATATTTTTAATTGATTTTATAGCTATAGAAGGCAAAAGAAACAGAACGTGTCAGTGGTGTCCCCAGGGGAGTAAAAAAAAAGAAAGTCAAGATGGTGGTTGCAACTGCACATGTATGCACATAAAAAGGAGTGGGATTTTGAACACATAGCTGTGACCATCAGGATTGGCTCTGGGATGCCCATGGGAAATACACCTATCTACACACACATTAAATATGGCCTAACAAAAATTGATAGAAAGGTAGATATGTAAAATTTGCCCCCATGGAATCATATTGATCCATCTTTCCATTATGTTAATAAAGAACCCATTCAAAGGCTGAACAGGAACAGCTTATTTGCATTCTTGTGTACCAAAGTTCAAATAAGTCAACATTTTTTATCATCTAGTTACATGATAAGCTTAGATCTATTTACAAGTGAAGAGCTAGCTGTGTGGAAAAAAATTGGAAAAATTGGAGGATTCCAAGTTGGACCAAGGTGAGCAAATATGAAAATTATCAGGCATGTTCAAGGCATGTATAAGCTGTCTCTTATAGGCAACAAAACAAGGTGGTTTCTTGGTCTCGATGTGTCTCTATATATAGTCCATATATAGTTGATGGTAGTTAGATTTAAATCCATTCTGAACCCTACCCTATATCAGTTTTCATCTTTAAATTAGGAATGTGCATTAGGTCCAGAAGAAATTCAAATACTGGGGTAGATCTGGATAATGTGACACAAAATGGCATCTTACCCAAAGCAGAACAGGTGGTCTAACCTGTCCTACCCTAATTCAGAACCTTCAAAAAACTCCATCCGTGTATCAGTTGCTCCAGAGCATAGGCACACTGGAAATGGCAAAGATACACCTGAAAAACCCACAAAAGAACAAGGCACTTGCATAAAATGCCATATTAGGAAAAGAAGAAAGAGGAGGGGATTCAGTTATTAACTGGTCCTTTCTCAGTTTAGAGTGACCCTAGATAGTCTGTTATCTAATAAGAGGCCAAATTTGCATGTCTGAATGCTATCCCTCACTCCATCTAAGAATGTAAACTTGTATGGGTATGGCTCAAACATTGTCCTCCCCCAGTTTTTTTTGGGGGGGGGACTTTTAGCTATTTTACCTGATGAAGAGTTCAACACAAACACACTCATAGTATTGCCTCTTTAGATAACAGAATTTTTCCTAAAGGTCAACACAGCTACTGCTGTTTATGGGCCCTGCCATCCAATCAGCATTAGTCACCATAATGATGGCATTTTGGACAGGTGGTGAGATCTAGGACATTGACCAGGCAGTGTAGTCTTATTCTGCAATGGTTTACAAAGTACTTCGTAATGGCAGAAATTCTATAATCTAGTATTGTCATTTTTGGTACTGAAAAAAAGGAGTAATCAGAACCTGAATTAGTACAAACTAGGAGTGAACATAGACTATCCAATTATATTTAGGGACCTGATTCAGAAACAGCTCAGTCCAGATTACTCTGGAGTCAAGAGAGCCATGGCTGACTCAGGCCTAGATCCAGAGTAAGATTCAGAGAAATCTCCATAGTTTAACCTAGAAAAAATATGAAGGGATGTAAATGTTTGGGTTTTTCAGAGAGATGAGATCAAATGTACAAGGGTAGCAGTCTGTGATGAGATAATGAAACATGTTAGATTTCATAGAAATCAATGGTAGTAAGTAAGAGATAGATTAGCATTTGTGGATGTGCCAGATTTTGAACCCACATTAATCTGATTATTTCTGTAATGTTTTTCCAAGATGCACTTTAATTATCCAATTATATTTAGGGACCTGATTCAGAAACAGCTCAGTCCAGATTACTCTGGAGTCAAGAGAGCTATGGCTGACTCAGGCCTAGATCCAGAGTAAGATTCAGAGAAATCTCCATAGTTTAACCTAGAAAAAATATGAAGGGATGTAACTACTGTGAGAATGTCACAAATACTGTGAGAATATCAGGAAATGGTAAGGATGCAGGTATGTGGGGATAGTGTGGAAATGTTAAAAAAAGATTGTGTTTTGCTTATGGTTGAATGACTTATTTAATGTGGGAAGACTGCTGCCATGCCTGACGACTGGAAGAATGCTGTTATAGTTCCTTTATATGGAGAAAAAAGGTAGGAAAACTGACTGCAAAAGAAGGGGAAGGGGAAGGGGAAGGGGAAGGGGAAGGGGAAGGGGAAGGGGAAGGGGAAGAAGAAGAAGAAGAAGAAGAAGAAGAAGAAGAAGAAGAAGAAGAAGAAGAAGAAGAAGAAGAAGAAGAAGAAGAAGAAGAAGAAGAAGAAGAAGAAGAAGAAGAAGAAGATGATTTTGTTAATCATGTCTGGGAAGGTGTTTGGCAAAGTTCTGATTGTAAAGGAGTGACAGATGACCTAGAACAAAGTTGTGAAGTGGAATGAAGCTCTTTATCAGGTAGAGTCAGTTTTTTGCTGTTTTACAAGGTATGTTCACTTTGGGGGAAAAAATATCACGATTTACCATTAGAGGGAGCTAGTGATACAGTAATTCTACCTCAGGTGATGAAAACGGTAGGATTATGGTACTCACCTACAGAAGCTAAAAAAGCAATATTATGAGAAAAGTAAAGGAGACCACAAGTAATTGTGATGCTATTCTTCAAGGTTTTCTTTATGAGGTAAAATAAGAATATTGTAGAATGTCCCAATGAATGCTGAAGGTTCCACAGTGTAGTTCTGAAACAGAAAAATATATTTTTTTTTAAATGTCAAAACATAAACTGGAATGTTTACTTAATTAAGGATGAGGTAATTCTTCCATGTGCTTATCCATTACACTAGCAGACATTAGAGAAAACATGGACTCAATTTCACTTTTTGTTGAAAGTGAACTAGTAGTAGACACATTTCTGTCCCAGAATCTCATAAATTTGTTGAAACTTGATATAGGAAACAATCTTTATTATTTCTTATATTTGCTCAACAAAGTATAAACTATGAATCCGCTCTCTTATTTTGACCATAGCAGATGCATTTCTTTGTGTTTTGATCAATGCTTTAAATTTTCATTGTATTTTTGACCTCTGATTGCTTAGCCTTTGATTGTTAACCTGAATTGCTAACAAGGTTATGTGATATTGCATTTATAGTCCAGGAACTATAATGTAAGATCCAGATGGGATCTTGGCTGGGAGGCCAAGAAGGTAGGTAGGTGATAGGGAGCTAGCTAGGTAAGTAGGTAGGTAGGTAGGTAGGTAGGTAGACAGACAGACAGACAGACAGACAGCCGTGATCTTGGCTGGGAGGCCAAGAGGCTAAGTAGATATATAAATAAAAATGTTTGTGAATCTATTATAAAAGATAGGTTGTTGGAGAATTTTTATTGCCTCATTACTGATAATTTAGTGTTATCTAAATAGCAGTGGTGTGAAACTTTCTCTTAGAGGTGAATGTGAGAAAGCTGCTGCTTTTATGGGAGAAGATGAGTTCTAAAATCTTCCACATCTGAATGTTACTGAGCCAGTATACAACTGGCTCAGTAACACCACACTTGTGGTGTTATCATCACACACCACACACTTGCGACCTGAATTTGCATTTCTTTGTGCTTTAAATTAAAATGCTTTAAATTTTCACTGTATTTTTGACCTATGATTCCTTAGCCTTTGATTGTTAACACAAGAAGTTGCAGCATTTGCACAATGACATCATCACACATTTTTCATCATTTTGCATGTCACCCAGTTCAGCCAGCAGAAATATATTCATTTGACCTCAGCAGACATCAAAACATTTAACTGGCAAAAATGAGAAAAAAGGCAGACTAAAACAGGGAGAGAGAGACACAGACAACAGGTAACATTTACATTATCTACATATCTTTATCAAAAGGCACCAAACTGTCCAGAGCCACTGGAAACAGAACTGTGGGTAATTAGCATGGACAGGCCCAAAGGGAGGGGCTTTTGGTTATTCCAGCTGTACGTGCATAATGACAGCAGAATAGAGACAGAAAGTGGGATCTTTCCAGGTGATCCCTCCTCTATTCTGCAACATTAAAGAAACAATTTGGTGGATAGGGATGATATTACCTACACCTATGCCTGAGAAAATCTACTTATTCTGCCTAAAGTTAATGTCATCACTGAAGTCTCTTTCTCTGATCCTTTGCTCTCCTTTCTGGTTTGAAAGTCACCAAGCATATCCTTTCAATTAATGCCTATAGTTTAATTCAGAGTTCAGCACACCTAGTAATGCATACCTCATTCCAGAGACTCTGCAAGTGGGAAGTAAAGAAACAGGACTTCTGAAATTATTTATTTATCTAAAACATTTAAAATCCTGCTGTGCTCTAAGGAGGCTTTCAATGCATAACAGTTAAAAGCATTTTTAATAGTGATTTTATTAAAGGTTACAATTACAATAATAAAAACCTGATTTCTTCATTTTTTCTTTGTCCCTTCTTATGAGATTCTTCAAAACTTTAACAAGCCTCTTTTGTACATGTAATATAGGAAAATTGTCCAGGTCACTCTCTTGGTTTGTTATTTGTATATCCCTTTTAATTATTAAGGCATCGGCCGATTTCTTTTCTATGTCCAGTGTGGCATCTTTTTCCATATCATTCTTGTAGCCTGTCATTTTTAAATCTATTTTCAAATCAGTCTCAGTCTTGTTAGGTAAAACTTGTTCCTCTTCTACAACATCTTTTAAACACAGTCTATCTATAGAGGCATACACTATTAAAATTAACTTCTGGGTCTGTTGTTCAAACATATCCTTCAATATGTTCAATGTTAAGATATTTTGCTTCATTCTATAATTGTAAGTAAAGTGTGAGTGTTCTTCTCCTTTAATTATAATCTTTAGTTCCCTCTAGTCCCCTCTAGTGTCCAATTTTTAAAGTCTTAACTTATTATGCTTGTTTTAAAAGAATTCAAAAGAAACACATTTTCCCTTTTGGTAGGATTCTTTATAATTAATTCCAAAATCTCATTTCAAATGAAATCTCAGTTCAAAGTTACTTCATTTGTAACTTTCTAAAATCAAAATTTTAATCACCCTTTTGCTGTTTATTCAAAAAAATCTTTAAGTTCTTTAACTTGTAGTTAAAACTTCTTTCCCTAAGGATTGAAGGAAACTCACCTGGTGTTGTAAAACTTGTCAATTCAAAGGTTCCTAATAGCTGAAAAGCAGTTAACAAGCAATTTATGAAAGTGATTAGAAAAGGAAATATGCAAACTTACTGTCCTTTCAAAGGCACCAACTGCAGTTTGAGCAAGGTGGCTATTCCCTTGCTTCCCACAGCCCTAAACCCACCAGAGACCACTGTCTTGCAGTCTCCTCATGAGGAGCAACTGTCTGGAGCACTTGTGAGTGATTTCAAGTCATCTTCTTGTTCAGAGAGGAATTATTGAAGAGCTACTCTATTCACCGGTCTTCATTCCGCCATGGTCGTCAGCTCTGCTTTTCGCAAAGCTGTCTTCAGTTCGCCATTTCTTCCCCAGAAGTTGAATACCACAGTTAAAAGCATTTTTAATACAGAAAAATACAAAATGCAGAATAGCTGCAGGAGAAACAATAGCAATAAAAGCCTTTAAAACATTGCAAGCAGGAAATTGAGTATAAACAGAAGTCACCACAGACTTGGAAAACTTGCTCAATTTTCTAATACTTGTACATTATTTTTCAGTTATCATTTAATCATAGCCACTTTCAAATATGCAGAAAATTTCGTTTCTTGCAACAAGTCATTTATCATTCTCACTATCCACTAATATGCTTTAGAAAACTTCCTTAAGATTTCTCTCACATACGTAGATGTAGTTCAGTTCTAATTCAATACTATAGTGGGATGTAATGACCAGTATTTTAAATAGACACCCAATTATTTTTGCTTTATTTTATTTTCACAGATCCAATTAAGGAAAGCCCACTATCTTTCTGAATAATTGGTTCCAATATCTAACTTTCCTTACTGTTATAGATTTGTTTACACATTCTGTTGGAATCTGACTGTATCTAACTTAAATCTGTTATTCTGGGCCCTGTACCCTGGAGCAAGAAAACAGGCCTTCTTTTGTGAGACAGCCATCAAAACCTCCGCAGTTGCCTTTTCTCAAGGCTAAATATTCCCAGCTTCCAAATCTCTCTTCATCCGGTTTAGTTTCTACTCTACTGATCATCCTGATTGCCCTTCTTTGAATTTGTCTGAATTTGTCTGAATCCTTCAATTGTGGTGGCCAAAATTGGACATAATACTTGAGGTGGGATATGGCCAAAGAAGAATAAAGTAGAACAATTATGTCCAGTGATTTGGAAATTATACTTCTGTTGATATAGCCAAGAAATGAAATAAGATTATCTCTTGACAATTCAGAACTTGGAGTCTGCAACTCAGAAAAATATATAATCAGAAACAAATGAGCTTAAAAGATTTTAGCCTTTTAAAAAAAATTTAGAAATGTTAACACTAAAAAGGTGTTTTCACTAAAGCCACCCAGAACTGATGAGGTGTTAGTATATAATTTAAATCATCCTTGACAGTTTTTTTCCTAAATACCTTCAATGGAAATTCCACAGTTTCACTGGGCAAACAATAAACATGAACTTTCACTGGTAATGGAAAATGAATGTAATGCAATGATCATGCAACATCCAATTATAAATCATCTTTTTAAATGTTGTGTCTTCCAGAAAAAAGCTGCTCCTTACAGCCATCTCATCTTCATTTTGCATCTGTGTTTTACACTTAAAGCAAATTTTCTCCCAGTTCTTCCCTCTTCCATATCTGGAAGTTAATGTCAAATTTATGGGACAGAAAAGATGCTTCCCTCTTTATTTTTGGTACCTGTGATATGCATCAGAGCATGTCAAAGTAAAACATCTTGTTTCTGATGCTGAAAGTAAAAAAAGGGAAATTATGCCAAACAGGAAGTGAAAGCCATCCCTGTTTCGAAAAACAACATTTTACGCATGGTAGGCACTACCACATTCAAGACCAGCTTTCTTCTCTTTCAAAAGGTGACTATTTTGCCAATAAAAAAAAGTAGCGTAATGAAGAGAACTCTATATTCATGATACCCATGTTACAAGCTAGCTTTGTATAATGTCTTCTTAGGACACTCCACAAGAATGACATATGCAGGCTTATGGAGACATGTTTTCACAACAACCAAAACTGGTTTTCAGTTGGCTTCACTGTTGCTTCCAGAAATCCTGGGAGTATTTTTTATTTTCTAAACATCAGAGTTCATTCTGCAGTATTATACTCTCAAGGCAGCTAACAATGAGGAAAAACGATAAGATGCATAACAACTGTGATGGTGCTAAGAATTCCAGCAGAACTTACCCTCCCTGATGAAAATGTGACTGAACTGTAGAATAAAAATATTGGGTTATGGCATATTGTCACCTGCAATCAGGCTATGGGGGAAGAGGATTTGTAATCTGGCCAAGCAGAGGTGGGAGAGGAGACAATCTGGTCACTGAGTGGATTTTGATCTTAAACCCTGGACAGCTAGATGAAATAGATAACAATGCAACTTGTCATGCAAAGCTTTGAGTAAGCAAAGACTGAAACTATGTTTGTTGGTATCATGGGGCTACCACAGTCCTGACATTTGCCCTTTTCTTTTCCACATATTTAGGAATGCAAAAGGGAGTAAAGAATAAACATTAGTGGGGAAAGAAAAGAAACAAGCAAGGGTTTTTCCTAGTTTTAATGATGTCACCATTATGATGGTGGCCAAAACATCTGTAGCCAGGACACACAAACTTGGATAGCAACTTTAAAAATTGTGCTGTGTTGTATTACTTAATGCTAGCAGGGAATCAGAGGTATGTTTCCATAAATGACAATAGTTAACTCATTTAGACCCTGTGATTGTTAATGAGTTAATGAGTTGTCATATTACTGTCATACTAAATGTTTGTAGTGGAAAAAAATCCTAGGAATTTATTGTAAATTTCCATTTTCCAAGACTGATGGAATTATCCTGATAGCTGCTTATCCTGTCTGGTTTCTGATCAAGAAAGCTTTAGACGGATCACTGCAAGACAACTTGCATAGTATCCTTAAAGGAAATCTGTATTTGAATGTGCTTCATTGTTTTCTGCAGAAAAGAAGTCAAGTGCAAAACATCTGACAAAGGAGATTTTCATTTGTATAATTACTGCTGTGAATGTAAGCTATAACAAATACATTTAGTTCATGAAAAATATTTTTAGTAGCTAATAACATTTTTAAAAAGGGCTGCATGCTTATTTTCCCCCAAGTCTTTAATCTTTCCATTGATTTGAGGAAACTGACTTTCAGATTATATCCCTGCAACTCTACCTGTAGCATCTTCCCATAAACACTTGTTTCTGCTGTCCAAAAGCAGGACTAATAGTCTTAAATTTCTGGAGAACAGATGCAGCTGAACATTAGGAGGCACTTCAGCAAGGAAAATATTTAGCTGTGTGAATACGCCATAATAGCTAAAGGTTATTCATAGGTACCAAAAGCAATCATTCAGTCTGAATACCTGCATCTCTAAATTTTCATTATATGCAGCACATAATGTTTCCTTTTCCATTCTTAGGTCTTTTAGAGCTCTTACAAATTAAGTTTATTGGTTTCGAAAGCTATGCCGTGCTTCAAACAGTCATGCAGCCAGCCTTCTTCTTGTCCTGGTCTAAGATGTCCTAAACAAATCAGCTAAAGAAAAAGGTCATTGCATCTCAACCAGAAGAATGCCCACTAGTTCTCAGGCTATAAAATGGTGTCATTTTTAAACCTTATGCACAGGCACTTGGGCTACTTAAAACAGCATTTACAGTGAGATGAAGGTCTATCTGGCAAATCAAACATAATGACAGAAGAGATATGAATACGGAGTCCTTGAGTAATGTGGAGTGAAGTGATATGTCTTGTCTTCTACATTGACAAGACAAAGGTATTGTTTAGTGAAAACATAGAAAATGATGTTTTTGTATTTTAATAGCTATATTTTAATTTCCCCCTTGGTAGTATGTGAGTCTTAAATAGTGTTTCCACATGAATCATGATTAAAAGTCAAGCTTATTTTGTGGCTGCATATCAATGAACAACTAGGTTGTTCGTAGTTGCTTAGGTTCATCATTATTCATTTATGTTTCTTTTATTTACATCATAACCATGCAAATTGCTGTTATACTTCACCACATTTTTAAAAAAAATGCTAAGGGAGGCTATGTGTGTTAGCTAAACAAACATCAAAGAGAGCCCCATACCTAGACATTTCTTGCAACATCCTTCCCCCTCCTCAGACTTTTGAAGCCTTCTCAAAAATGCTCAGCTCTTCCACTGCTTCCCATCACCACGTGATCTCTTGAAATAGCCTTCAAATGGAATGATCTCCCCTCAGTCTGAGATTGTGTTTGCCATAGCTGACCTCCCACTGCTAGGCCCAACTCACTTGGGGGGATTATTTCAAGCTTTCTTAGTTCTTGTACCTGAAGTGGGGAGGACTGGCATATTTTTAAAGTCTTGTCTATTATAAATTATTTATGAGAGGAAATAGGGTTGGGCATTCCTGCTACCAGTAGGGTGTAAGAACGCAATGTTCCTTTTGCCACTGGAACATCTCAATGTGGACAGTTATTTAATAGAAGACCCACATACCTCATGCCTTTACATCTGAAAGGAGATGCCAGAGGAATGTAAACTTTTATTTGGAGCAAGCCCTCAGGTGAAGGATTACCATACGCCACACAAGGAAATTCCAGCACAACCTCCAAAAATTATATTGGCGAGGAAAACTATGAATAGAAAGTTTGTATGCAGTAATGAACATGGAGCAGGTACATCTCCTGAGACTGGGTGACAGTATGCAAAACTGAAAACAGATCTTGGAACATCATGTTTTTCAGAAGATACAGAAAGGATACAAAGCAACTTTTTCTTCCTTCATTTTCTTTCCTCTTTTTTCGTGTTGTTGACTGCTTGAAATACATTAGGGAAGAGAAAGAAGTGATTGTATTACCTGGATCATTTATTTTTCAAGCATTTCAGAATGTAGCAGATAATATTACAGTGATAAATTCAACTTTGTTTTGAATGTTGATATGTTGTACGGTCATAGATGCAATACATATATTTTGTCCTTTGTCCTTTTAATTTTTGAACTGTATTGCTGTCATTGATGGCATTAATGCCTGTGAGGGTTAAAAGGAGGGTGGAGAAGATATCTGCAGATCCCTCTCATCCTGGACGTAAATTGTTTCAACTTCTTGCCTCAGGATGGCGCTACAGAGCACCGTATGTTCAAACATCTAGACACTGGAACAGTTTTTTTCCCTTGTGCCATTGCTCTGTTGAACACCTAAGTAATGCAGCATGATATACTGATTGACACTGCATGATAAGATATGACTGCTAAGACATGACTGATAATACTCTGTTAAATGTGAATATATGTTGGATAATAGTTTCTTTTAAAAATGAATATATGTTAGTCAATAACCGCAGTATTATTCTTCCTCCAATTCTCCTCTTATGACTGCATAGTTTTAGTATATAACATTATTATTTTTATTATTCTTTATTTCCTGATGCTATGCAAATACTCTGAGAGCTCTTTGCACTGAAGTCAAATTCCTTGTATGTCTAATTATACTTGGCCAATAAAGTATTCTATTCTATTCTATTCTATTCTATTCTATTCTATTCTATTCTATTCTATTCTATTCTAGTCTAGTCTAGTCTAGTCTAGTCTAGTCTAGTCTAGTCTAGTCTAGTCTAGTCTAGTCTAGTCTAGTCTAGTCTCCTGAGGAATGAGTAATTAATTTGAATGTATCTGTCATTTCTCTATAACATGTGCAGAATTTAGTATATCTCTGTATAACATGTGTTATAACTTGTTGTATAGCATGTTAACATGTATAACGTGCAGAGTTTAGTATATCTCTGTTACAGTTACCGTGCATTGAATTATTTATATTCAATTATTTATTGAATATTGAATATATTGAATATTCAATTATTTATTGAATTATACTGTACGTTAAATTATTTCACAGAGAGGAAATCTACAGTAATTGAGTTTAGCTAGTGAGATAATTCCATTCTCGCTATTCTAGTGAGCACTCCCAGGGACAGATGTTTCCATCATCATCATCATCATCATCATCATCATCATCATCATCATCATCATCTAATTAAATTTATATGCAAACTTATTTCTTTATATAGAAGAAAAGGAACTTTCCCCAGATGTTAAAAGCTCGTACAGGCCCTTAGAGAATGGGCAAATTCTGTCCTTCTAATGATTAAAAATTAAGACTAGGAGGAAATCTTGGAAAGTAGATGAGCACGCATAACACAATTGTTCTTCAACTTACTATCAAGAATAAGGGTTTTGCTTTTCTAAATCCTTCGCATTTAAAAAGCATTTAATTGACACACTTTTATTTACATTTGGCATGTTGTGAAATAGCCATCATGCTTATCCCACAGACTGACCAGGTTCCACAGACAGCTTTGTGACTGAGACCATTGCAATGATGTTAAACACCTGGCCTATCTGAAGATCCCCACCACCATGTGGAAGCACCTGTTTGTAAACCTCCATGTAGAGGGAGATGATTTTAAAAATCATATTCGTATGATATCATGATAGCAATCTTATACTCCTAGATTTAAGCAATGTACTTATGCTTAATTGGACAGAACTTCCTAATGAATTCCATGAAATTCTAACAATATAACTCCCATGTTATGGAAAATCTTGCCCCAAGGTCTGGTTGGGCCCCTTTCTGCACACCACAGAGCTTTTGACATGGATGATGGAGTTGAACTTGGGTGGGGGGCATTCTGTTAGTTTATGGACTGGATTTGTAATTTCCTTGTTTGTAAACCTCCCTGAATGCCTGGAAGTAAGCAATATACAAGTGATGGTATACATACAGTAAATACATATGCACACAGACACACACACACATACATACATAGACAAGGACATACATATCTTGTTTCCTAGTGTGGAGGTATACGTTCTGTTTTTCAGCCCCTAAACCATCCCCTAAGGAGGAATACGCTAGCTTCAGAATCTGAAGGAAACATGGAAGCATAAATTCAAGTCACTGATGCTTCTTTGTTCCCCTATCAGAGCTTGTCTATTAGGCAAAGTGAGGTGTTCATCTCAGGCAGAGTAAAGGTACGTGGGAATGATGTTGGGAGACAGGGTGAAGAGATGCAGCCAAGGGAATGGTCAGATAAAAGGCAGTTTAGCCCGCAGAAGGAATGTGGGCATGGCAAACATCTCAGAAGAGACCCTCCCTAGTTTCTTGGGCTGTTAAAGGGGATGTGGGGAGAAATGGACTTTCAGACTTGCCAGATTCTGTTAATGTAACCTTACAGTAAAGTAGAATTAGCTCATCTGGCCATGTTTCCTGCCTGATCTACCTTGCAAGGCTGACAGGCAGCTATGTGGGGGTTATCAATGTGAAATGATGTTTCTGTATAACAACACTCAGTTAGAGTTGCTACATTTGCTAGAGTTATTAAGAGACAGGAGTTCAAAGCCAGCTAGGGAGCTTCCTTGGTTGAAAGTGGACTTGAACGCCCTGCTGTTCTATCCTCGTTCAGCACCTGAACTGCTCTTGGTGTTTTGAAAAGGGGTAAACTCTTCTCTTGCATCTGTCCTAAGAGTGTTAGCGACACCTTTTAAATAACACATCGAGGTAGTTTTTAATATGATTTTAATACCGAAATATTTTTCTTTTATTCTTGTATGTGTGATATTTCAAAAAAAGTTAATATATCAATATCACTAATAGCAAATAACAAATAAGTAACAACAACAACAAGAATAATAATTGCCAGGATGGAGAGAGGAGTTGGTGAGCGTTCTGTTCAAGACGTCAAAGCAACTTGGCAGGTTTTCAGGATTTGACCGAGGGGGTGGAAAACATTTGGCCTCCACCTCAGACAGCAGACAGTGAAGCCGACGTGAATGTTATTTGCATGATATATTTTCCCTGGCTTGTTTGTTTGTTTGTTTATAAATTAAGAAATACTTTCTCTCTGATCACAACGCTGTAATTTACCTCAGATCCTTACAACTGCCAGCCAAAAGGAAATTCTCTGACGTACTTTTTAGTCACTCCCTGCCTTTCAAGGTACCCATTGCAGAAGGGTGACAAAGAATATACTTTGGTGTCTGGAACTCAGTGTTTGCTGAGAAATTTTGACATTCTGTTGTGAGCCATGTTCATATACTAATCGTGGCCCTCGGTGAAGAGGCACTGATAAACCATCTGAACTATTTCACTTGCCTTTGCAAGTGACGCACACGTATCACACACAATATGAAAAGGCTGGACTTTAACTTAAGAGTGCTGTGGGATGGTGAGCAGTTGCATATTCATTTAATGAATGAAGAAAGCTTAAACTAAGCTGAAGGTAACTTACTTTCCTTATATATTGAATTTCTAGGGGCATTTAGGCCCAGCTGCTTCCTACTTTTGCAGTGGCTATAACATCAACTGTGACCCATGAATCAGGCCTCTCAGCTTGTTGGCTGCTCTTCAAAATACCTCACTGATGTTTATTTGTTACTTCATAGCATAGGTCTAATATAATCTGCATATTTGGCCATATTTATAGCACAGGTATAATATAATCTGCATGTTTGAATATTATTTCAAAAATGGAGATGTAACTATATTTCCTTTGTTTGCCTTTTAGGGTATACTTAACTGAAATTGGAATTTAAAGAAGAGACTCTTACACAGATCTGATTTCCATCTCTTGATCCATTGCATATCTTTCTCTGATATGTCAAAGACACAAACTTTGGCCTCTCTAGGTCTAATAACTAGTAGTTAAAGGATTTGGGGATGGAAGTCCTTTCAAGAGCTTCTTCATCATTGCATCCTGTTCTCTGATCTTTTCAAAAGGGCCCAAGATCTTATTCCCATTGAGTGCTCTCAAGGCAGCATGTTCCCTGCACAAACGCTCCCAATACACCTTTGCCAACCTGGTTCAAATGGCATTTTTTTCCTGGGCCTATATTAGACCATGATTTCTAGTTAGACATGATGGTTCTCCTCTCTGAAGACCAAGGGAAGCTTTCTGGAATTCCAATCACCACCACTTTTTAGGCATCTGAGCAATTGGCAGCATCACCACAGAATGCCATGATAACCCATGGATGCTTAAGAATAAATCCTTAGTGACAGAAAAGTAAGATGGGGATGGCTAGCAGAAATCTGTTTATACACAGACTTGAACTAAGTTCCTATGGATTACATTTTCAGCTCCCCACATTGCCAGGACAACGATAGTTATCATGGCTTGGACTAATGTTATTCTGTTCTTTCTGGAATCTGTGCCCTTTTGAATTAAACATTGCCAAACTAAGAGCCATCAAATTCCATTCCTTCTCTGGATTATAGTGACCCTATTAAAGAAAGAACTGAGCTGATTGGCTACTTTTGGTATTCTGGAACTTGGTTAATGTTGCCTTTCCTTCTTCTTCCCTCTCTCCTCTTACTTTTCAAGACAGCAAAACAATCGGCAGAAGAAAAGTGTTCATCGATATTCTTTTCCTGGCTTTCATTCATTTCTGGAAAGGAGCTGTACAGAAGATATACCAAATAAAGATCCACAAAGGGCAGCTTGTTTCTTTTCTGAAAGGGGAAAGCTGAATTCATGTTGACGTATTAGAGGTTACTGTGGGTTTACTTCTGGGACTGCTGTGGATCATACTTTATAGTTGGGTAATTACTGCTGTAAGAAGAACCAGTAAGTGTTTGTTACTCCTCCTTTTGGCAATGCTTAAAAAAAAAATACTGATAATTCTGGCGGTGGGGGAAGGATTTCCTCTGGGTAGGGAACCACAGCTATTGGCAGTCAACAAGAAGCCTTCAGGTGATGCAGTGACAACCAGAAAAAGGCAAAGGTAAAAACAAAGACTTTTTTCCCTATCAGTTCTGGAGGGAAGGGTAGGGATTAAAGGTAGAAACGGGAAAGCCATTTCCTAGAGGTCTTGCACTCCCATTCTCTGCATTATTTTATTGTTTCTATCCCCCCACCCCCACCCTCACCCTCCAAAAAGGGTCATCACAATCCACCCAGTTTGCTGTTGAGAGCAGTGTGATTTGGGGCAAGTTTCCCTGGCCTTTATCAGGTTTGAAGAAGAGGTACAGCAATGTTCAACAGATATGTGTGAATGAATAGTCAAGGAGACTTATGGAAGAAAGCAAAATGCTGCACCTCCCAACCTCCCTCAGGATTGGCCATTAGCCTTGGATGGCTATGCTTCTGCAAATGCTGTGGGATCACTACTTCTCCTTGACCTATGCCTTAGATATGTGGGGTGTTCCACAAATATTTACTTAACTGAACAGAAGAAAGTTGGACTGTGTCCCATTCCTTCCTTTCCTGTGGTCATTCCTCTGACAGTTTCTTCAGAAACTGTCATCCTCTTGAGAAGTACCAGAAGGAAAGGTGGGGCTGCTGGGGAAGAAGAAAAGTCATTTGGAGCTTTGTTCACATATATTTGGATGCAAAGACATATGGTGAAAGCTTAGGTATAATAGGGAGTCAGAACTGCTATCAAAAAGGAGAAGCAAGGTTTATTAAGGAAGTGACATGTTATTGCTTCCCTCCAGTTTTAGTTTTCTGAATCTTGAATTCTACCTCTATGTATATCCTTTGACTAATACCAAATTTTGGACATTGTCCTTACTGCAAGTTCTCCTTCCTGGACTCCTTTGGAATATTTAAACACCTTTAACCAATTGATCTATTTGAGATTCAAAATATAATAGATAAGATGTATCTCCTGCTACTGTTGGTTTGAAAACTCTGGTATATTATTTCTGGAAAAATGTGTTTTTAATCCTTTTTCTCATGCTAAATTAATGCTGTGAGATAATCCAGACCTCAGAATTAATAAACAACCCATTTTATAGAAGATTTGGATGAATCCTGGGAGCTTTATATTAGATCAACTAGTAGATGATACTAATTAGTTGTTATCATTTTCTGTGTTAAAATATAAATACTATTTGTCAGTTGCCATCCACTGCCAGTTTTTACAGTTACAATATTTATTTACATCTTGATTTGGACCACTGGCATTTTTGGAGCATCTAATTTATTAAGTTATAAGTTATTAGAATGAATCATTAAATCCTATGAGACCTAAAAGCCCACAATAAGTCTTTATAAATACAGTTATCAATAAATCAATATTGATTTGATATGGGAATTTTAAAGACCAAATGGAATAAAAAATTGGAGACCCCTTTATGCATAAACAATGGGAAAATTGTATAGTGAGATGGGTGGCATATATAAATTTGAAAAATAAATAAATAAATAAATAAAATGGCTGGTGTGGGTCTTCCGGGCTGTGTGGCCGTGTTCTGGAAGTTTTGTTTCCTAACATTTCGCCAGCACCTGTGACCGGCATCTTCAGAGTGCAGGAGCACAGACAGGAGCAGTTCTCTCTGTGCCCAGGATGATGTGACCCTTTTGTGGTTATTTATAGAGATCTGGGGGGGGGGGGTTGAGGGGGGGGGTTGGGTTACTGAGTGGCTGCTTGTTTTGGTGTCATGATATGTGTTTATCTTCCTCGGGATTAGGCAGGGTTTTTTCTTCTATTAGAAGGCAGATTTATGGTCCCAATTACCCAGTGGATGGAATACTTAACGTTACTTGTGACTTATGAACACATTGCCTGTAGATGTAGATGATGCATGGAGATTACAATAAAATAATCTTTTATTGAAAGTGTTATGTAAAAAAAAATCATATATACTGTGTATATATATGCATGAAAAGCACTTAAACATCCAATTTATCTTATTGTTATTATGTTGTTTTTCACTCTTTTGTTATTTTTTCCTCTCTGTTCTGTTTTATTAAATAAATAACCCCCCACCCCCACCCCCTATCTCTTCTCTTGGTTCAGCTAGCGATCAGTAGGAGAAAAGGTGCACGCTCACTACTTCTGGAGCTAAATCTCCAAGAACCAAAATGTCCTTTGGGGCAACAACTGCATATTTGTCATCTTAGAACAGCACACTAGTGCAGCTTAGTATGAATCAGATTTACTATAACTGGAAGAGATTTTCTGCCTTAAGGACTAAACTGTCTTTTACCATCTGCTGCTGCAGCTCTTAATCAGAGTGTTCAGAGTAATTCTATTAATTTCTTTGGGTGGTTTAAATTAAATAATTGGAGTTCTGCTGCCTTGTTGTTGCACAGCTTGGCATTTCTCTCACTTCTGGAGAGCCACCCATGGAGACATCTAACAGTGTAGCCATTGTGATGAATGAACGAATGCTGCTGTTTATGATGTTCTTTCCTTTGCCAATTTTGAAAAGAAACAGGAATACATCTGTGAGAAAGATAGTTTATTGTCCATATGTTTACCTATTTCAATTAATTACCCCTTTAAACAAAATCACCATTTAAGATAATCAGGGTCATTAATTTCCTCAGTGTTTCCTTAAGAGGAGATAGCACTCATGCATTTTGGGGTTTTCTTTTGCAGTGGTTTTTGCCTCTGGCTACAAAAACAGACCAACCCCAATAGATAAAAAGATTTTCTTTCTATAGTCCAGTACATAAAGGTCTGGACACCCTTGGTCTGGGATCGTTCAAAGAGCTCCAGTTCTAACAAGAACACATCAGGAAATGTCAGAAGAAGTGAGGAAGGAGCTCCTTAGAAGACTATCCATCTAAGCCTTTAAATCCACAATATATCTTGCTAGCAGAGTGTCCAGCTGTTCCTCTGAGATGTTGCCAGGACAAAAAAGAATGCTCTGTACTATAGTAAATTGCCTGATAGGCATATAGAGGCTATCTGAAAATTGAATAGTAATAGTAATAGTAATAGTAATAGTAGTAGTAGTAGTAATAATAATAATAATAATAATAATAATAATAATAATAATAATAATAAGGCTGCCCATCTCAGCTTGTGACTCTGGGCAATGCACACAGTTAAAATAACAAAAAACCAAATAATCAAAACAATTAAAAACAACCATTAAAATACAAATAGACAGTTAAAACTATAATAAAACAAAAAACATGGGAGTGTGCATCCCGAACTTACAGACAATATAACTGTTTGCTGGGCACTAGACTTGCATGGGAACCCAAGGCCTGATGACCAAATCAGGTTTTCCGGAAGGTCAATAGGGTTAGACCAATGGCATGATGGAAACCAGAGAGGTCTCTTAAAGGACTTAGATAAAAACAAAGAGGGTTTGGAGCCTGGAGAAAGGCATGTATTAGGAAAACTGCATCCAACAACCTACTTACCAGGAGAACTATGCATGAAAAAGTGCACACTTTTCAATACAAATTTTTAGGAAGGTGCAAAACTAAGAAAAAAAGTTGAACCAATTTGCCATCTTCAATTCCACAGCCCATTCATTCTAAGAGGTAGTGAAGGATACCATGATATATGAACTGATAGCTTGTTAGATTTTTAAAATTATTATATCCATTTCAGTAGAACAGAGGGTTAGAGTTATTGTTCATTTTTTTCATACTGAAACTACATTGATATGCTCTCCTCCCATTTCCAAGGTGAGAAGAAAGTACACATGTGGCTTTCCAACCTGCTGCCCCAACAGTGGTCCTTTTACCATGCCTGCAGCGAGGCCTGTAAAGTTGCTGCTTGTAGAGAAAGTGAGGTATCTTATTTTCAACAAGGGCCATGATAGGTCAAGAGGAATTAGGCTGACTGAATCAATATTGCAGCATTGCAACACAAGCCCTGCCCTTATGGTACATGCATTGGGACATCATAAGTATATATGAAAGGGACAGAGCTTGTGGCATGATGCCATGACATTAACTTCATCATTCTGATGAAAGCAGCAAGATCCAGGCATACAATGAACCAGTGTTTCTCAACCTTAGCAACTTTAAGATGTGTGGACTTCTAGAATTCCCCAGCCAACTTGAGAAACACTGCACTGAACAAACCCTACCTGGTTGAGGAAATAGTATCTGAAGATTGTAAAGGGAGATCTAACATTCCTGTGTCCTCAGACACTGCAAAAGCTAAACACATTTACTAAGAAATAGGCCTAACTGAGCAGAATAAAACCATGCTTACAAGTGTTCTGTATATTTCATTAAATTGGAAGTACTCATTGTTTTGGATAAAAGCTACCTCAATTTCTGATAATTATCTGTTTTTTCCTTTGGAGAATTCAGGAAGCAATGTTTTGATTCTCTCCTTCCTGCTCCCCAACCTCAGCTGACATTCTTTAAATTTAAACATTGCTTAAATTTTCTCCTCTGCTAGTCTTTTTCTAGAGAATACCTGGGTATTCTTGCAGTTTTTGTTTATACTCATCTCATGATCTCCATGACTCTCCTCTAGGACAGTAGACTGGAATGAGAAGTCAAAAAAAGCATTCCAGACAAAGGCTATGGTAGCCATTTTTTTACATTGTGGCCACACGGTCATCAGGAGAGACTACTTCTGTTTTTAAAATCATTGTGGTCGAAATGATAGCTTTCTGATACCTGCCCACTTCTTGCAAAATGAAGGTAGGCTCCAGCCCTAGAAAGTTTTAGCTCCTGCTTCTAAGTAAACAACCATAGGACTCATGGGCAATACTGCTCTTGATAAAGCTAAGACTGACATCAACCTTTTGCTCCACAATGGCATACTACTGATGCATCATCCATTTCTTCTCCACTCTCTTTCCAGCAGTGTTGTAAGAAGCAGAAATACGAGGAAACACACAGGCCTGCTCTGAACATTATTTACATCTATTCAGTTCCCACACTGAGCCAGTGAATTCTCCCTCCAACTGGATAATGGAAAGAGCAAAAAGCACATGCAGCTGGCCTCCAATCCCATCTTTGAACTTCACTTCGCCATGTTTGTTGTCTATGGAGATGAAACAATGAAAAACAAAGCAAGCAAGTAGCTATGTGGGGGGATAGAATAACTCAGCTGCTACACAGGGAAGCCAAAACTACTGATGGGGAAGGGAAACACAAGACCTCATGGATCCTTGGAGGGAGGAGGACAATCCAAGGGGCCAAGGAAGAACTATCCATTCTACAGCTCCAGTGCTAAGTGCTAAGAAACTGTTATTGCAATGTTTCTCAGAAGTTGGGATTGAGTTGACTAACTCAGCGTGCCTTATACTATACATCTGCAAAAAACTCCATGTGGGGATATGAAAGGGTGTTACTGATCTCAGACCAGGATGTCCTTGTTGACACAACAAAATATGTATGTACATATACAATTTTGCCGATGTATTCACTGAACTATAAGTTTTGTCCATGAAGTCAGCAGATAACAAGATTGTTGGATAGATTATCCCTATCCACCAAATTTGTTTCTTTAATGTTGCAGAATAGAGGAGGGATCACCTGGGAGGATCCTACTTTCTGTCTCTATTCTGCTGTCATTATGCATATAGAGCTGGAATAACCAAAAGCCCCTCCCTTTGGGAGTGTCCATGCTAATTACCCAGTGGCTCTGGAAAGTTTGATGCCTTTTGATAAAGACATATAGATAATGCAAATGTTACCTGTTGTTTGTGTCTCTCTCTGTGCCTGTTTCTGTCTGCCCTTTATCTCATTTTTGCCAGTTAAATGTTTTGATGTCTGCTGAGATCAAATAAATATATTTCTGCTGGCTGAGCTGGGAGACATGCATACTTGCTCTGATTGGATACAGGGATTGATGGACTGTGCTGGGTGCAAACTCAATTGGAAATTACCCACAGTAGTTTTCCAACAAAGATAACACCAGTGTAAAAGGCAAGAAGAAAGCTAATGAAAGAGAGGTTGAAAGAATCACAAAATGAAAAGATTAACATATAACAAGCACAAGAAACCAGGGAAAAAAATAATTTATTTCTTGTGGGTAATTATGCAAAAGGTTGACTAGTTTATTCACAGAGGAACAATTTGGCCCAAACTGCAGTTCAATGAAATTTAGTCATAGCATTAGTTAGATGCCTTTTTATTGCATTTATTTATATGTATTTATTTATTTTGATTTCAACATGACCATGTGTGTTGACCTCATTCAATGGCCAAGACTTGAAAGAGATAGTTTAACCATGCCAAAAAGGTTAAGTATGCCCAGTGGGATTTTCTATGTTTCTATTTGAAGAGCAAACCACGTACAATAGTATTCTTTGTGAGAGAAAGACCCCTTTAGTTTGGCAATGAAGGCGACCTAAGATAGGGTTTTTTACACTATGTTCTCTGGAACCCTGGGGCTCCACAAGAACTTGATAGGGTTCTGTGAAACACGAAAAGGAGAAAAAAAGTGCACATGAATTTAAAGGGCAGGGCTTGTTCTCCCATGAAAAAGATGTCATGGCAACCATTTTGTAGATCAGGGAGTCCGAGAAATTTATTTTTAACTGACAGTTTTGGCAGCCTGAAAAAGTTTGAAAACCTCTGCCGTAAGACATAGATGTGGGGAGGAGCTGGGGCCAGCTTATGTTTGTAAAACACAAACTTAGTAGCCTTTGGCATGGAGCCCAGATTGTGCTGTTCTTTGGATCCTGACCATTCTGCAGAGCAGGGGAGAATGAAGAGAGATGCCCATCAAAGGGCTAGAAATGGACTGTATAAACATTTGAGGGCTCATGAAAAGGTTCAGGAAACATGGGGAGGGGGTAGTTCACCCCTTCCCCTTCCCCTGGGGAATCAAAATATCACAGAATGTGGATTCCATTCTGTGTATTTCATTCCAACAGAGCATTTCTTTGTAGGTGTTTAGCGAGCGACTTACCACTGCGAAAGAAACACCTCTTTGAAAACGGCCCGGCTTATACAGTTATTTATTCACTTTCATTTCAACTCATCTTCCTACAAAAATAACAAAGATGGGAATGCATTCAGGTAGGGTGCTTGTGATCACAGCTGGGGTGGGCAAAATGTAGGCATTTTCAACTGATTTCAACATAGCATTATTATTATTATTTAAATTTCTTATTCATGTGGGTGGCCTGTCCTCTGAACTATGGTGGACTTCTAGTTGAAAAAAAAATATCCCAGTGGTTTTAGTGGCCATTCAAGAATCAGATGCTTTTAGAAAGTGCTCATATTATGCTATAATTGCTGATGACATGTCAAGATAGCATGAGAAAATTGTAGCAATTATGAACATACAGTAGACTTCCTTGAAAGCAGCTCCAAAAGGACCCTTTCCTGAATAATAACAAATGGGGAAAAGTCTTGTAGATCTTAGGCAACCCACATTAGAGCTGCCTATACCACATTAAGGGCTCACAAATATTTTACAAACAATGTGAACCACATTAATTATATGTGCATAATATTAGATATCTGAATGATGTGTCCTATTCATTTTGCAATGTGCCAGTTGCATTCATGGGATCTATAAACCACTGGAAGATCACATTAGCTAAAATTATGCACCGTACACTGCTGCGGATCCGAATCTGCTAGGTACCATTTTGTGACATCAGTCTTTATCAGTTGTATCTATTTCAGGCTGGAGGTAAATAAAAGATAGAATTCAAACTACTCATACAGATATTTTATTTATTACTTATTTTATTAAAGCAATTTATATGGCTGCCCAACTCACTCACTGTGATTTTGGGCGGCTTACAGAAATAAAACCCCAAATACAAACCCACTACACCCCCACCTCCGGTAACAACAATACCTTGAAACAAACCACTTGATGGGCTCTGTATCAACCTGGGATCCCCAGGTCCACTGGCAAAACCATGTCTTCAGAAGAGTATCAAAGTAGGAGGCAGTCTTATCTCCACGGGGATGATGTGTAATCCATGGCAAAAATAAGGATATTTCTAACAGAAATGTCTTTTCTGAATACCACAAAGGAGTATTTTATATGAAATAGAACTTTACACTAAGTTGTAATTTTTAAATTCTCAAATTTCACATCCAGATTAAAAGTTGAACATAGGGAAGACAATGTTTCAATAACATTCACTAAATCTATACACACCTATCTGTGCTGAACTCAATAAGACTTATTTTGTTTAAGGAGATTTATTCCTCTCCCAATGTCAGAGAATAACCTCAAAATTGACAAAAAACAGCCCTATTTTGTTAAGGCACCACATCTATGGGCCTCTCTGTCAAGGAAATCCTACTTTGCCATTTTCCTGACCGCTTTCTATAGCATTAAACCAGAATAGGAAGAAATTGTAGTTCCCCAAAGAAACATTAAATGCTCTGAGAATTTAATGCAATGATTGCTGCATGGATGGTCCATTCTTCACTAATCCTGTAGGTCCTGGCTCTGTTCAAGTGTTTAAGCCTCAGAAAGTCTGCCATATAGAAATATCCAGAGGCCAATATCATAGATAATATAGAAACACCTGGTTGAACTCATAGATCATGCTTGACCACTGGACATGTTGTCCAGCACTAAAATATCTCCCCATTAGGAAGTTTATTTTGCTGTGGTTCCTGCCTTGCTCATTAGGTTTGAGGAAGGAGGTCTGATGTACATTATCACTGATGTGGTTTGCATGTATTTTTCCAGTAAGCTTTGCCAACCCCTTTCATTCAGAAATGGGCTCAATTTGCATTCCTTTCCCTTTTTACCACAGTGATATTAAACACGAGTACAGGACTGATGTTAACATACTGGCTAGTAAAATCCACTGCGTTCCCTCCCTTCCTGCTATCTATCAATAGATTATGTTGGGAAGCCATTTTCATTATTTAAAACATTAAACCTTCTTCATTGTCTCATTTTGCATTCCATGGAAGTCATTTTCACCAATAAATAGCAGCCATGGAACCTACACAGTATGATTAAGCACCTTGTTTTTCCATCGAAGATACCCAGCGTACCTTTCAATAGAATCCTAACTATATAGAACAACATAATTGAGCTTTATGAGACCTAGATTTTCTATTATATCGTATATGTTAATTGGCTCCCCAGTGCAAAAATGTCTATGTTATACCTATTAATTGCCACTGCCTGTTCTGTTGCTCCCTTCACTGTTCTCTCTTTCCTTACTGATTTCCCACCTCCTGGTGTATTTCTTAGGACTCTTCTCCTTGCATGTTATTTACTTTTTGACAATAACCATAATGGTTCTGCACTTTTGACAGCTTCTTAATAAATATCATTGTGAAGACTTCCCAGTTCTCAGTTCACCATGTCACCCTAAGCAGACCTCAGCTGTTCCTAAATATTGTAAACTTCAGTGTGCATTTAACCTGGCTTGATAATGAGATGGAACAAGATAATTTAGAACAGATTTTCACTTGGGGAAGAGCAGATTGGTGTGAACCTGCTCTGTTCCATTTCTGGACTTCTACGAAGCTCAGTTCCTAATCTATTTCTTTAGAACTTTGGCATGCTATGAAGGTTGGCATTGTGGTTATTATACTGACAAGAAAAATGCAGAATTTATTATAATATCATGGGGAGGAGAGAAAGGGAGTGTATTAGACCCTATGAGTGACTAATCTGCCATCAGATCAGAAGGATCCATGCAATCAGACCACTGGGGCAGGGTAATCTGGGGGAGATCTTGGGGGCTGAGAGAAATTCTGTGTTTCACAGAATAGTAAAACAGTCACTACGTTTATGTGGGTGCAAGGGTGCAGTTTGGGTTTTGTGGAACTGCATACCACACTGCAGAACAGCTACTATAGATAACAGGACAAACCCTATAGTAAATTGCTGTGGAAATGCCACTATTATGATATGCATGTGGAAAGGTAAACTTCTGGGGGATTTTCCATTTGCTTAGAAATGTGTAAACAACAAGATGTGGATTAGCCAATGCAATTGCACTGTTCACAATTCCTTGTATGAAATTGACTAGATAAGATGGCTTGTATGTGTATTCAGGGTCTTTCACCTGGGAACATGTCCTTGCATGTCAGACCAAGCCTTGGCAGACTCTTAATAAAGTATAGCTGTAATAAACCTGCACATATGGCATTTTTCATTCTTAGATAAAGATTTGCCTGCTAATTTTATCCCATGACTGCTCTTTGATTATTTTCTTGTTCAAAAATGGCGGAACAGCCCTTTGTTATACCAAATCTCACTCTGGATCCAGGCATCAAATGGAACTGATCTGAAGCTGACATGACTGTTTTCTCAAAGTTCAGCTATATTGAGCTATAAAGTGAGAGTGTTATGAATTTATTTCGAAAACAGGCAGAGGAGCAATTGGTTAAAGTCTCTATTGCTATTACAAGATTAATTCTAAGCCAAGTTTCACCCTAAGCAATAGTTCTCCAAAACAATGACTATTAGAATGTTTACTAAACATTGCTAGATTTGCCTAGATTTTCTTCCTCAGAACTTCTTAAGAACTGCTCAGAAATGGCAACAACGTAAAAATGTACACTAAGATGTGACTGAAACTGAGTTATAGCTGTATATACTCTATCAGGATATTCATTAATTTTCTTCTGTTTAAGGAACTGTCAAGAATACAAATGTTACACTGCTTAGTGTTTCCATATTCTGTTCATACTTTGCTTTTTAAAATTTCCCTCTGAATTATTCTTTTTTCTTTTGAAAGATTCAACCTGGATAATCCAGGTTTAAGTCCATATTCAGCCATGAGAACTTGCAGGGTTCGTTTGGAACAGGCATAACCTCTCTGCCCAATTTATGACAGTATTACTGAAAGAATTAAACTGGAGGAGATGTGCTTTATTTGCATGATTGAGCTTCCTGAGGAAATGCAGGATATAAATGTAATAATAAACACATGAAGAATTATTTTTGTATTTCCCTGGATGTGGACTTATGGTGCAAAGCTTCTATGTGTATCCACATCCTTTTTCATGTTTTTACATGAATGGGTCATGTGAAATGTTGAGCACACTTTGCACAGATGTGTGTGTGCATGCCTGTTTTTGGATTCGCAAAGCCCTAGTTGTAACAAGTGGTGTTAACTGGTGCTGCACCAAAATTAAGGACTTGTTTTTCCTACCACTGAATTCAATTTGATGGACTACAAACAGAGGTTTTTTAGTGGAAAAAATATTGATGAAATTTTTGGAGTAAACTAGTGGAGGTCCTTCTATGTATTGTTAGGTAGGAAATAGGTGACAGACATAAGATGTCCTCCTTTTGTCCTCTGTGATACTTCCCCTAAATGCTAGTGCAAGACCCCAGAAAGATCTCTTCCCATAGACTTTTACAAACCAGGAAACATGGACAAATAGGGCAGCTGTAGGATGATGTAACAAGCAAGAGCAGCAGCCCCTGCCTTGCAACAATTAAATGTTGTTGTTTGACACTAAGACAATAAATTGTTTAGCAATGCACCCTGAGAATGATGTGGAAAAATAGAATATTTTTTTCTTCTTTTTTTTGCTCTCCCTCTCTTTTTGCAGAGAAAGAAAGCTTTCAACACTGGAAGAGGGAGTTCAACACAAAATTAATCACAGCTTTCTAAAAGCCAGTCTGTGCAAAGCCTGTTGAGTTCCAGCAGCGATTGGGACACATTGCCAATGCTGGAATTCAACAAAGCCTGAAGATTTTCCAATGGCAGTCATGGAAATGTATGCCTACACTCCCACCCACAGCCTCCATGCAAAAAACCACCACCTCCTTTCACACAGATTGATACATCCAAGCTATTCTCTCCTGTTTTGTCCAGGGTTTTGAGGTGTCAGACCATCTTCGGAACACTATGATATACCTTTCCTTCCAGAAGAATGCATGCATAACTTAAATTACTCTGCACGCTGGAATATGTGTTGCTTGGAACAGCTCTCAGTTTCCAGGCCTTGTTGCTTCTCCCAAAATAAGGTCACTGGCTGGAAGAAGTTACTCTGTTATACACTTTATGTTGTTGCTGAAAAAAATGGGTATTTTGACATTGAGAGCTCCTTTTTGAATATATGTCTCTGCCCTAAATGTCTTACATATAAAAAGAAGGCCTCCAAAAGGAATAAACCATATGCAATTGAAAATTAGTACCAGAACTTAAAAATAATTCTGATTTCCTAAGAAACAATTTTTTACAATGTACAATTACACACTGTTGGGTAGATGTGTGGAGAAGGCATGCTTTGAAAATGAAAAAAAACCCTGTTTTCCTTCTCAAGCAGCATGTCGGAGCAGACTCAAAGCCATTTATGTTTCCTAGCCACAAAGCTTTTTTTAATATAAATGTTCTGTTTTGCACAGGACAGATGGTGTCTACCAACTAGTTACAACCTAACTAAGATCTATAGCTAGTTGAGACCAACTGCCTGCTTGAAGAAAGACCTCCAGGCAATAAAGCTGTGAAGAAGTCAACTATGGACCTGTCTCAAGGAAACAGAAGGTCTGTTCCATCCAGTGGGAAGATAGCTACTGAACTGCAATCCTTATTTTAAAAACCTAATTAGAACATGAAATGATTCACACAAAATATGCAATCATTCATTATAAAAGTAATTTGAAAAGAAATATAAGAATCCCTTTTTATTATAGATGTGAAGCATACTGATTACCCAATTATTTGAACCAGGAGAGAGTTGTGCAGTCTTATGTGGTCAGCTGGGTTTTGTCTGGGATTTCTTTTCATATTTGTCATATGTTCTGAATTTACAAAAGAGGGAAACATCCTCAGATTCTCTAAATAGGAAGGCATAACAGTTAAGAAGTAATCTTGAGTGACATAATTACTTAAAAACATAGGCTGCTTTTGGCACTGACCTATCAAGAATATGTCATCTTGAACTGAGTAGGCATTCGTTGCAGTCACAAGAGGTGGCTTGCTGGAGTAGATCAAAAGATCTAACATTCTTCTGAAGAATCACAACAATGGTAGATAGTCCACATTCTAGCCTTTATCCATGCTTCATTTACCTATTTGAAAGCTAAGGTTCTAAGGCAACTGCTGTAACATGGTTGCTGGTCCCGAGTTCAAGGAATTGGCTTTGTTGAATAACTCCCAGAGATCTGCCAATTCACTTTATACTATCACAAGGGGGCTCTAAGGGAGATTTCTCTCCTCCCTCCTGGGGCAACCAATAAACGCTAGTTCTGAGCAGACAAAAACACCTTTACTTTACAACTTACATTAGAAAAAACAGCATATACCAACAATATCGCATGGGTACAAGAATATCTTTAAAGAATATTAAGTTATTGAACTTAATAAGTGGAATCTCCTCGCATCCTGCAGAGACACTTGAGAGAGCTAGCAATTTGTACAAAACAGTTTGAGTAGTCTCTTTAAAGGTGCAGAATATTCCTAAGACACAGCACATCTTTAAAGAATCTAACCCTCCTCCTCCATTGGAAAATGATCATAGTAAGAGCTATCTCGGCAAAAGACTTTTGTAATAGTTCAGGTCTCACTCCTCCTGGTTGCTTGATCGCTCTTCTTGGACTGGATCTCCTCCACCTGGTCCTTCTGAATCCACTCTGCTTCTCTCACTCCTGGCCCTTCCAGCCTCCATGTTTCTCCCCCTAGAGGATTTCCCCTTGTTAGCTGTAGGGAGCAGAATCCCAGCTGGGAAAAGTACTGCATGGAGAAAGAATCTTTGCTTGGTTCACTTTTCTTTCTTGCTTACTCACAAGTAGTCTTTCTGTTTTTCTTGTTTTAAAGCTTTGTCTCTTATTCTTTTTTTCCCCTTATACAGCTCTTTTCTAGGCTAATATTTTCCCTTTCTTTTGTCCTAAACATCACCCTTGGGCTAAACTTCTGCTCCCTTCCTCCCACTCCATAAGTCTATGTAACTTGCACCCACAGCTTTTTACATATTTCTTAACTCTGAACTTCATTTCTTGCTTCTCTGCTCTTTAGGACAGATGTGTCCTAATTCTGATTTCCTCCACTGGCTTCAAACTGTCCACCAGCAGTTTCTTATTAATTGCTCTATCCCTATTTATAATACCATCATCTATGAGGATCCTATTTCCTTTGCTTTTGACTTCTTCAAGTTACAGACCTATTTTTGTGTTTTTGTTTTTTAAAATGTTTTTAACAATTGTAAATTGCCCAGACTCACTGGAAGTCAGGCAGTATATAAATGTAATTTTTTATTATTATTATGGTTGGTATTATTATTGTTGGTTGCACAATCAGCCAGATGTTTAGACTGGATTTGGAATTTTTATCCACCTATTGAGTCCTTCCCAAGGACCTGGGATAGGCAGATGTTGTTTGATGTCGTTAAAGGTATCATCGCAGGATATAAGCTGTTGCAAGTAAAGCTGCCTTTTGCAACTGACTGATGGTGATCCTGTCAATGCTGATGGTCTTCCAGTGGTGCTCCAGATGTTTGGGATTATGCCTAAGGTGCCTATAACTATTGGTACTATTTTTGATTTCTTTTGCCATAGTCATTCTACTTCTATTTGCAGGTCCTTATATTTTGTTATTTTCTCCAGTTCTTTCTCTTCTCTTCTCTTCTGCTGTCTCCAGCTATTGCAATGTCTACTATCCAGACTTTTTTGTCTTTCTTATCAACAATTGTTAAGTCTGGGGTGTTGTGTGGCAGGTGTTTGTCTGTTTCAATTCTAAAGTCCCAGAGCACTTTAGCTTCTTCATTTTCAATTACTTTGTCTGTTTTGTGGTCCCACCAATTCTTGCTTGCAGACAAATGGTATTTCTTGCAGATATTCCAATGCACCATTGTTGCTACTTTGTCATGCACATTTGAGCTTCCCCACAGAAAATTCAGAAATTCAGTCAGTTATAAATACTCCTTGTAAATTCCATCAATTCAATGTTTGTCGATGTTTATATTTTACTTTTTAGGTTATTATTATTTACCAACTTCAACTTTTTTCTCGAGTCTACCACAACCAACTTACCATGAATTATGAATATTAATTTACAATTCTTATAGAATTTTAAAAAGAACATCAGAATGCCTATAATGTGGAATATCAACATGTATCTTTTGTCATTTTAATACTAATCATAGCTAAATCAATATACTGAATATAATCTAAAATTATATTTTACATGCCAAATCAGTTTCAAAATCACTTGAACGTATTCAGAAAATACCAACCTGTATCAACTGCTACCTTTATAATAAATACGATTAAATACTAAGTTTCTTCACCTAATTATTATTTTTTTAAAAAATTAAGTATCACACTAATGATATGTGTTCACTTCTCAATTAACGATTTGGTCTGAAGGAGTTCTTCCTAAAGCAGCAGTACCATATTTAAAAGAAAAGCAAAACAGACTGTACAGTTCTCAAAAAGCTGAGAAAATATGTTGTGGAGCAGACGTTTGACCACAGTCTATCAACAAACAGGAAGGAATTTGCTTACTAGGAAGAAAACTCACAGTTCCTGAGGAGAACAGGGCTGCATATACAAGACATATTTTTGGGTCACTGGGCGGTCCAGATAATTCCTCTATCAGAAGAGAGTTGTCAACAACTTCACTCATCCTCTGTCTTCTCAATTTATTTGCTCCTATTTTTTATTATCTGCTGCTCTAAACTTCTCACCACATGGACTTGTTGTCGATTACAAGCTAGAATAGGCACCATAGATGCTATAAATAAATGCTTTTCTGTTTTTATCTCTACCAGTTAGGATTCTGGCATAATCCACAGAAGCAGCAGTGGCAGGATGTGGTAGCACAGGGAACTGTGTCGGGCAGGTTTCAAACCATCATTCCATGAGAACTTGATGGGTACTGTGACAGACCAAAAAAAACAAAACAAAACCCCAACAAAGTTCACTTGAAACACAGCCAATTTTCCATCACTAAAGCTTTTCCTCTTGTTCAGGAGTTCTGGGAAATTTTAACAAACAGGTTCTGTGGCCTGAAGAAACTCCCTGCAAATTAAAACTTGAGAGAGCCAGTTTGGTGTAGTGGTTAAGGCACCAGGCTAGAAACCAGGAGACGGTGAGTTCTAGTCCCGCCTGAGGCATGAAGACAGCTGGGTGACCTTGGGCCAGTCATTCTCTCTCAGCCCAAGGAAGCAGGTAATGGCAAATCACTTCCAAAAAGTCTTTCCAAGAAAACTGCAGGGACTAGTCCAGGCACTCGCCAGGAGTCAACATTGACTCAAAGGACAAAAAAACAAACAAACAACCCCCCCCCCCAAATTAAAATTAAAAATACTTGCTGGGAAATGAAAGATTCAGCAACAACCTTGCCAGTGGAGCCATTCTTCGGTGGTAGATCTCATGCTTTGTATGAAGGAGACCCCAGTTTCAATTACCAGGTCGATTAAAGACCCATTAGCTGTGTTTGTGCCATGTACAAAACTTAGGTGTTTTTATGGGTTAGGTAAACCCAGCCCCTTAGTTAGTTTATGATTCTGTGATTGTGTGCAACCAGAAAATGGGTTAATGAGTAAAGTATACTGTGTGACCCCTTCATGGATCACTGCCTTGTCGTGGCAAAGGGGCTTGTGTAATTCAGTGAAGCCATGAGCTATACCGTGCAGGGCCACCCAAGACGGACAGGTCATGACAGAGAGTTCTGACAAAATGTGGTCCACTGGAGAAGGAAATGGCAACCCACTCCAGTATCCTTGCCAAGAAAACCCCATGGACAATGTTAAAAGGCTAAAAGATATGACGCCGGAAGATGAGCCCCTCAGGTTGGAAGGTGTCCAATATGCTACTGGGGAAGAGCGGAGGGCAATTCCAAGTAGCTCCAGAAAGAGTGAAGCGGCTGGGCCAAAGCCGAAAGGACGTTCAGCTGTGGATGTATCTGGAAGCGAAAAGAAGGTCCAATGCTGTAAAGAACAATATTGTATAGGTACCTGGAATGTAAGATCTATGAACCAAGGCAAGCTGGATGTGGTCAAACATGAGATGACAAGACTGAACATCGACATCTTGGGAATCAGCGAACTGAAATGGACGGGAATGGGTGAATTTAATTCGGGTGACCATTATATCTACTACTGTGGGCAAGAAACCCTTAGAAGAAATGGAGTTGCACTCATAGTCAATAAGAGAGTGGGAAAGGCAGTAATGGGGTACAACCTCAAAAACGACAGAATGATCTCAGTGCATATCCAAGGCAAACCATTCAATATCACAGTCATCCAAGTCTATGCCCCAACCACTGATGCTGAAGAAGCTGAGGTTTACCGCTTCTATGAAGACCTACAACACCTTCTAGAACTAGCACCAAAAAAAGATGTCCTTTTCATCATAGGGGATTGGAATGCTAAAGTAGGAAGTCAAGGAGTAATCGGAATAACAGGCAAGTTTGGCCTTGGAGTACAAAATGAAGCAGGGCAAAGGCTAATAGAGTTCTGTCAAGAGAACAAGCTAGTCATAGCAAACACTCTTTTCCAACAACACAAGAGACGACTCTACACATGGACATCACCAGATGGTCAATACCGAAACCAGATTGATTATATACTTTGCAGCCAAAGATGGAGAAGCTCTATTCAGACAGCAAAAACAAGACCAGGAGCTGACTGTGGCTCAGATCATGAGCTTCTTACTGCAAAATTTAGGCTTAAATTGAAGAATGTAGGGAAAACCACTAGACCACTCAGGTATGACTTAGATCATATTCCTTGTGAGTACACAGTGAAGGTGATGAATAGATTTAGAGGATTAGATTTGGTAGACAGAGTGCCTGAAGAACTATGGACGGAGGTCCATAACATTGTACAGGAGGCAGCAACTAAAACCATCCCAAAGAAAAAGAAATGCAAGAAAGCAAAATGGCTGTCTGATGAGGCTTTACAAATAGCTGTGGAAAGAAGGAATGCGAAAAGCAAGGGTGAAAGGGAAAGATATAAGCAACTGAATGCAGATTTCCAGAGAATAGCAAGGAGAGATAAGAAGGCCTTCTTAAATGAACAATGCAAAGAAATCGAGGAAAACAATAGAATGGGGAAGACTAGAGATCTCTTCAAGAAAATTGGAGATATGAAAGGAACGTTTAATGCAAAGATGGGCATGATAAAGGACAAAAAAGGCAGGGACCTAACAGAAACAGAAGAGATTAAGAAGAGGTGGCAAGAATATACAGAAGAACTATACAAGAAAGATCTTAATGTCCCTGATGTCCACGCTGGTGTGATCACTGACCTTGAGCCAGACATTCTAGAGAGTGAAGTCAAGTGGGCCTTAGGAAGCGTTGCTAACAACAAAGCTAATGGAGATGACAGTATTCCAGCTGAGTTATTTAAAATACTAAAAGACGATGGTGTTAAAGTGCTGCACTCAATATGCCAGCAAGTTTGGAAAACGCAACAGTGGCCACGGGATTGGAAAAGGTCAGTTTACGTTCCAATTCCAAAGAAGGGCAATGCCAAAGAATGCTCAAACTATCGCACAATTGCACTCATTTCACATGCTAGCAAGGTTATGCTCAAAATCCTACAAGCTAGGCTTCAGCAATACATGAACCGAGAACTTCCGGATGTACAAGCTGGGTTTCGAAGAGGCAGAGGAACTAGAGATCAAATCGCCAACATTCGCTGGATCATGGAGAAAGCACGAGAGTTCCAGAAAAATATCTACTTCTGCTTCATTGACTATGCAAAAGCCTTTGATTGTGTGGATCACAACAAAGTGTGGCAAATTCTTAAAGAGATGGGAGTACCAGACCACCTTACCTGTCTCCTGAGAAATCTGTATGCAGGCCAAGAAGCAACAGTTAGAACCGGTCATGGAACAACCGATTGGTTCAAAATAGGGAAAGGTGTATGACAAGGCTGTATACTGTCACCCTGCTTATTTAACCTATATGCAGAGTACATCATGAGAAATGCCAGGCTGGAAGAATCACAAGCCGGAATTAAGATTGCAGGGAGAATCATCAACAACCTCAGATATGCAGACGATACCACCCTAATGGCAGAAAGTGAAGAAGAACTAAAGAGCCTCTTGATGAGGGCGAAAGCTGGAATGAAACTCAACATTAAAAAAACTAAGATCATGACATCTGGACCCATCAATTCCTGGCAAATAGAAGGGGTAGAAATAGAAGCAGTAACAGACTTCATTTATTTGGGCTCCAAGATCACCGCAGATGGAGACTGCAGCCATGAAATTAAAAGACGCTTGCTCCTTGGGAGGAAAGCTATGGCAAGCCTAGATAGCATATTAAAAAGCAGAGACGTCACCTTGCCGACAAAGATCCGCATAGTCAAAGCTATGGTTTTTCCAGTAGTAATGTATGGCTGTGAGAGCTGGACCATAAAGAAGGCTGAGCGCCGAAGAATTGATGCCTTTGAACTGTGGTGCTGGAGAAGACTCTTGAGAGTCCCCTGGACTGCTAGGAGGTCAAACCAGTCAATCTTAAAGGAAATCAACCCTGATTGCTCATTGGAAGGATTGATAATGAAGCTCAAGCTCAGATACTTTGATCGCCTAATGCGAAGAGAGATCTCTTTGGAGAAGACCCTGATGCTGGGAAAGACTGAAGGCAAAAGGAGAAGAGGACGGCAGAGGATGAGATGGTTAGATAGCATCACTGAAGCAATGAGCATGGAACTGAGCAAACTCAGGGAGGCAGTGAAGGACAGGAAGGCCTGGCGCAATATGGTTCATGGGGTCACGAAGAGTCAGACACGGCTTAACGACTAAACAATACTGTGTGAAGTATCATCTGTTTCTTTGTCTCAGCATCATGCATCATGCCAGCCGAGTACCAATTTCAGACAGATGTGTGCAAGGTCAGTTTCTTTGACTTACATTTAAAGCAAGTTATTTTAGACTGTAAGTCCTCTAGGTAGGGTCAAGGGAAACCTGATATTTGTAAAACACTGTGTACTAGACTGTACTATTTATATAAAAACTTGTAGAATAGAAGGAAAATGTTACAAATAAGTATAAATATTAAATTTATACCTTTTCTCTTTGTATAAACACCCAGCAATAGTAGTAGTATGTTATAGTATTGTAACAAACACATCAAGAAGCACAACCTTTTAGAGATTTCTGTTAGATCAGAATGTACCCACAGCTGACCCATAGATTAATCCCTTATATTATAGGTTTATGAGGGACAGTTGGTTTAATTCCTGGAGAAAAAAACAATTCTTCCCCTTTTGTGGTTAAATAGTAATGGAGGAGTTTACTCTGGGCCTTTGTCTTTTGACTTATCTAGGGGGAGCCCCTAGTTGTGGTAAATCAAGAATTTAAGCCTACAGATCCAAAATTGTGAGATCATCTTCTAGGAAACAAGAAGCAATCCAGCCCACATATATTTCTATATTGTTTGTATTCTGTACGCTCTCAAGACATGTGCCCAGTTTCTCTGAAGCTGAATCACCATCTTAGATGGCCTTAACAATTATTCCTTGTTTGTCATTCCCTCTTTTAAAACCTAAACCCTTTCTTTAGGCCTAACACCCATCTGTATTTTGTTTTTACCATTATGTGTTCTTAATAAAAACTAAAAAAAGATCAAGCTCTTTTCTGTCAGTTGGTGTCTAGAATTTCCTCCTCAAGTCCTGCTATACTACTTCATCATGGTGGAGAATAGGATGTGGTCTGGAAGGGATGAGCAAAAAGTGCTGGGAATGTATGCCACAAGGGTATGCTTCCAGCAGGTAAACTGAAGGCACAAAGGTCATCCAGCTGCCCAGCTATAGCAAGCAGCTGCTATACCAGGCAAGAACAAAATAGGGAAATGCTGGAGGTAGATGATTACTTTACTGACAATGGCAAAGGCATCATTTCATACTGCACGGGAAAAGGCAATGAGAAATGATTCCTGTATTTTAATAAGAAAACCATGTGGATAGATAATATAACGTGATTAACAAGATAGTGCAGGATAATGGGCCCCATAGTTTGGAAGGCCTTCAATATGCTACTGAGAAAGAGCTGAGGGTCTTTTGGAGTACTAATGATGTTTATGACACAGCTAGATTAAAGCCTTTAGGATGTCTAGTTGATGATGTTCCCATTCAGGAAAAGAAAATCCAAAACAGCAAAGACAGAATTACAATGGGAACATCTGTAGAAGTAAAAGTTGGACTTTGAAAAAATTAGATAGAAAGACTGTTGACACTTTTGAACTTTGGTGTTGGAGAAGATTCCTGAGAATAGCATAAATATCTGAGAAAGCAAACAAATGAATCATAGAATAAATCAATCCGTACTTGAGGCAAAAATGACCAGGCTCAAATTATCATAGTTTGGATACGTTATGAAGAAACCTAGCTCCCTTGAGAAGTATATAATACTGAGAAAAGTAAAAAGAACAAGAAGAAGTAGATGACCAGCAGTAAGGCAGATGACTCAATTACTACAGCAATGGATGCATGGTTGGAAGACTTGAAGGGTCAAACTGGGGACAGAGGAGGTCTGTCTATGTGATTGCTAAGAGTAGATTATGTACATCATCCAGCTCAAGTATTTCTACTGGATCTATTAGATTACAAGGCATATAAAGCATCATTTGGGGATTATATAACTAAAATGTGTGAATTGTTTAAAAAAAGTTCTGTGCACATGATGGAGAACAAAATACGTACATGCTGAGGCCTAAAGAGTCCACTGGAGCTGGAGGGGCCAATAAATTTAAAATAATAATAACCACCACCACCACCACCAGCACCACCACCTAAAGATCTCTATCTCAATCACACCTCTAACATTATGATACAAAGATTTCGCAGAGATGTGGACACCAAGGTGGCACCATGGTGTCTACTGATACTTTCTTTGGAATCTACCAGGCCCTCATAGCATTCTATTTTAATTTTTAAAAAACAAAGAAGAGAAGCTAGCATGCTACAAAAGGTCAGCCTCTAGGATCATCTTAATATCCAAGTGCAGTCTTGGATTCCACACAGACCCCACAGGCATTTTGAAAAATTAAAAATAGTGAACTTAGCTAAGGTAAAATGGGGATTGTCCTAGGGCACTAGTGAGGTGGCTGGGAAGCAGGTTGCCTTCCTCTATATTGATGCTTAAGTGACCAAACTACTGTGGTTGTATTTCATGAGTTTGCAAACCCTCCCCCCATGACAGTCATCTTCTTTGGGTACCCGTAATATGCTATCAAAACATCACATGTGGTCACAGGCCCAAAACCCCTATGAAACCCTGCACTAGAATATACTAGAATACGGAAAAAGAGAACTTAGTACAGATTACTATTAAACACTTAGGTGATAATTTGCATGGAATGGGAATAATTTTATCATATATTGCAATCTTCTGACACAAGAAAGAAGACTGACATTTTTCTTCCTGTACTAATATAATATTATTAAATATGACTTCATAGGAAAAAAAACACTAAAAATCAAATTTAAATTTAGCATTAAAGCTTTCAAAATGACAGTGACAATGTTTTTCAGCACTTCTTCAGTTATTTTAAAACATTCCTCCAGAATTCATCGCATCCTGAAGTTGACTGAATACTGGTTTGGAGCCCTGTGCTGTGTTGTAATGATACCTCGGCCACAGCTTTCTCAGAAGGAGGCTTTACTCAAAAAGCTGTTGATGGTGTGGTGAGGTGTTGGGGATCATTATTATTGTTTCTGTTATCACTGTGTTCTTTGAAAAAGTATTTATGATTGGATGTCTGGGGGCCAAATCTACCTTTAGAGGGTTGTCTTCTGTCTTATCTTGAGGTCTGGTAAGGACAACGATCATAGAAATCTTGTATCATTCACTCTGGTGTTAGATGTATTCATGTTATTCAAATATGCTCTTAGCAGTATCAGTCAATAAAAAGGTTGACTTTTATGAACCTGCATACTTTTAGCAAAGAAAGAAAGAACACAAAAACATATTCTTAGAAGTAAATTATTCAGGTTATATCCAATGTCAAGTGAAGGAAGTTAATGACTTATTATGATCACTGATCAGCACAAATATTATTGCCAAATGGCACCTTACACTTACCTCATAATATTACATTTGAGACTGAAGGTGCTCATTAATTTAATTTGGTTGAAACCTCTTGGCCCGTTACGCTCCAAACTTCTTAAACTATTCCTTTCTTTTAATTGCCTTCAGATTCAACACTGCCTTTTAATGAACACAGAAATGTCAGCATACCATAAAACTGTAAGCTTCAGTGATATTTCTTGCAAAATTACTATTTTAAAACAGTTCCAGACTTGTTTTTAAGGGGGTCCATTTGGTTTTTGCAAATATAAATATTCTGGCTGGAAATGGCATGTTTTCTTAAATCAAGTGCTATTCATCTGTCCAAACTGAAACCACTTGAAGCTGTTTCTGTATCCAAAGAATAGCATTAGCTTATGAAATATTTAATATAATAAAAAATAACCATATGTAATGACTAAACAGGAAGCTTACAATGGAGTTTAAGACTGACTTTAATGTATGGTGTACTGCCCTGTTTTCCTGGATTTTCCTGGAAAGTTTTATCCCATGGATAGATGTAAGATTTTGGGATTTCTCTTTCTGAATGAAATTAGGCACAGTCCAACTGAATTTGTCTTCCTGATTTCAACTGAAAAGATGCACTTAATTCCCTCAATAAGAATCAATGGTATTTAAATTAATTCATCTATTGTGATTTGTATTGTCCTAAGGGTTGACCTTGTTCTCAGCTTGCCAACTGAGTTTTTTATACTTATAGAAAAGGCACCAAAGAGTGTTTGCCCAGGGAAGAAGCATCTTGCAGAAGTTGAATCCACACCCAAGCGTGGCCTTTCAGGGACAGGCACTTTCCCCTTGGACAGAGGGGAGGGGAGGAAGCGTGAAGCTCGGACTCACATTCAGGTTTGCCTCGTTCCTTCAGGTCTTCCTTTGGTGGCAGATGTTTTTTAAGGGGGGAAGCCATTGCCTGCAGACTTGGACTATGATAGGAATTGGGGGGGGGGGGGCACTGCTGCTTTTATCCTGGAAAAAGCCAACAGGAGAATGAAGGTTGGGAAGAGGGGCAAGGAGGCACCAGGAGAAGTGGGGTGGCAAATTCAGACTCAAGTTTGGCTCAGTTCTGCTGGGTCCTTTCCTTGCAGTTCCTGGGCAGTTCCGATTTATGAGTGCAGCTGAGACAGCTTTTTGGCATTCTGCAGCTCAGGGGCTGCTTTTTGCTTTTTTTTTTGCAGTGTAAAGCCCAACCCCAGCCTGGCCCAGCAGCCAGGCCAGGCATGCCTCGTCAGCAGCAGAAGCAAGAAGGCGGTGAAGGTCAGTTGGGGAGGTAGAGCACAGGGCAGCAGGTGGCAAGGGTGACCGCAGCTGGGACTGGGCTGGGATGGCTGCATCTTCCCAGGGCATGGCAAGCAGCCCAGAGCGCACGGTTCTGGGGCTGCTTGCCTCCCTGAAAGGCAGGGTGCAGGGCAGCCAAAAGGGCAGAGATGGGGGGGAGATAGGCGGGTCGGGGGATTGGAGGCAGTCCCTTACCTTACTGAGGCTCAGGGCTGGGAGGGACCAAGCCCGGAATGGCTTGGATTGCGGTGAGCACTCACTTAGCGACCCATGGTTCTTGGTTAACAACAGCAACTGGACTGCCAGGATTGCTGTCACTAAGCGATGTGGTCATGTGATGTCTCACTTCACAACCACACTGCTTAGCGATGGAAATTCTGGTCCCAACTGTGGTTGTAAGTTGAGGACTACCTATATAACTAGTATAACTAGTACTTGGCTGAACCTCTTGCTCAGAATTTTGCAGACTGAATGACTAGAGATTTTGATAAATGTGCAGAGTAGGAAGCAGTGATGGAGGGAAGAGTGCCCCATTGTCCTTGAGATGCTTTAAAATGCAGTCCCATTGATCAGCAGTGAATGATTTGTTATTTATTTATTTATTTAGGTTTAGTTGCCATTTCCCCATCCATTAAGATAAGGACCTTCTTGAAAATCTAAAGTGGTGGCCATAATTCTGAGGACACATTAAATGAGCCTCTCCAAAAATGCCCTCTTAATGTTTAAAATGTTTTAATGTTAAAGGAAGGGGGGAAATTACTGAATTCCTAGTAGTAATCATGACCAATTGTATCTAACAGATTTAATTTAAATTAAATTGAATCCAATTTAGTTTTGTCCTTGCCCTGCCTACTTTTTGTACTGAATTGGACTTTGAAACTTCAAAAAGTTGAACACCGCTGCATGAAGGACTCTGTTATGTTTTATATATAACTTAAAAATCCACTCCATTTAGTGAAATGCCCCTCATTTTTAAAGGGAAAATGCCAGGAAATTTCAGGTCGGAGAACATACTGTTATTTTACATAAATATATTACGTAATCCTCTCTCACCCTTATAGGTAGCATGTGTCTTCCTCAATCTTGGGTCCTCTACCAGAGGCCTGGGAGTTTGAGGGTGCTGCCCAGTATCTTAGCTGTTCCTAGCACTACACTCTTCTGGACAGAGAGCTCCTGGGATCTGTTGGAGCCACTGTCCCAGCTTAAGAGCCACAGCCCCAAGTGCTCCTACCACCACTGGGACCACTTTGGCCTTCACTTTCCACATCCTCTCTAGTTCCTCCTTCAGGCCCTGGCACTTCTTCAGCTTCTCATACTTTTTCTTCCTGATGTTGCTGTCACTTGGTACCACTACATCTATCACCACTGCTGTCTTCTGGTCCTTGTCGACTACCACAATGTCCGGTTGATTGGCCAGTACCTGCTTGTCCATCTAGATCTGGAAGTCCCACAGGATCTTAGCCCTATTATTCTCTACGACCTTCTGTGGAATCTCCCATCTGGACTTGGAAGGGTCTAGCCCATTGGTTCTCAACGGGGGCGGTACCACCCCCCGGGGGGCGGTGGGAGGATGCTGAGGGGCGGTGAACTTGTTTTGGGTGGTAGGGGGGCGGTGGGCATGTTTTGGGTGGTAGAGGGGCAATGAGCATGTTTTGGCATTCAAACTTAATTTTAAAACTCCCAAAAAAATGTATTAAATCGATTATCCGGTTTACACCATTTGTACCAGCAATAAAACGAACTTACGCGACGGCTGCCCTCACGCATTTCTAAGAATGGTGAGACGAATTTGTATTCTAGGTAGGTTGACCTTGAAGAACTCGACACTACGATTCTTCTCCGATCCCAACCAGCACAGCGCATGCATCAGCCGTTTTCCCGTGCGATTAATTGCAGCGCGTGCGTCAGCTGTCTTCCCGCGCTGCGGGAAGTGTCGTCAATACAGTTCCACGTACTTGAAGTTCGGATTTGTTCGAATTAAATTACTTAAAATTTTTGCCTTTTATAATTCAGTAACTCCCCCCCCCTCCCCATACCCTAAATTACAGGATTTTCACAAAGGGTGGTGTTGAAAATTTTTCCGCTCCTTAGGGGGGCGGCAGCTTCAAAAAGGTTGAGAATCACTGGTCTAGCCCATACATTGTGCAGATGTTCCTGTACACAATGCCAGCTACTTGGTTGTGTCGTTCAGTGTATGCTGTTCCTACCTGCATCTTACACCCTGCCACTATGTGATGGACTGTCTCTGAGGCTTCTTTGCACAATCTACACCTTGGGTCCTGTCTAGTGTGGTAGACCCCTGCTGCTATGGATCTGGTGCTTAGTGCCTGTTCTTGTGCTGCTACAATCAGTGCCTCAGTGCTGTCTTTTAGTCCAGACCTTTCCAGCCACTGGTAGGATTTCCCAATGTCAGCCACCTCACCTATCTGTCGATGGTACATCCCATGCCGGGGCTTGTCTTGCCATGCCACTTCCTCTGCTTGAACTTCCTTCCAAGTCTGCTGCTGCCTGAGGCATTCTCTCAGCAGCTCATCTTTGGGTGCCATCTTACTGATGTACTCCTGGATGCTCTGTGTTTCATCCAGGACAGTGCCTTTGACACTTACCAGACCCCACCCACCTTCTTTCTGGCTGTTGTTGGACTTGGGGTAGGAACCTCCATACATTGTGAGGAGCTTCTGGGTCTTCACATCAGCAGCCTCCATGTCTCTCTTTGGCCAGCTCACTATACTGACAGGGTATCTGATGACTGGCAGGGTGTACATGTTGTTGGCATGGATCTTGTTCTTCCCATTGAGCTAGCTCTCCAGGACTTGTCTTATCCTTTGGTGGTACTTGGATGTTATTGTCTTCCTTGCCTCTCTGCACAGTCCACTCCAAAAATCCACTCCATTTAGTGAATGGAGTGGATTTTCCCCTCATTTTTAAAGGGAAAATGCCATGAAATTTCAGGTCAGAGAACATACTGTTATTTTACATAAATATTATATTGGGGGGGGGGGGATCAAAACTTTGCTCACTAACTTTTTAAGAGTCAAACATAGTATGACGGTAGTGTTGAAGCACTCTTTTATTCTTTCTAGCCCAAGAGAATCTTGGAAAGAAATTACATAAAAGAGGTTGGGACTTTGTCCATCCATCAGCAGAATAACTCTTTGAAAACTGGATTGAATGGGACCCCTTGTGGTGTGGGGGGAGAAGCCAGCAAAAGAAAGACTGAAACTGGGCAAGGGTAGGCCAGAGGCTTTTGAGAAAAAAAAAATCCCCAAATTCCCCAAATAAATCCTCATAGGAGAAGCAATTGGGCAGTGGCTCAGAAGATTGCAGTTGCTCCCCTCCTGTCAGGTCACAACAGTAAAATATATGCGGCTCACCCAGGCTCTCCAATGCACAGACAAAAACACCCAGGTGCAACATGTACTTAGTTACCCAGAAAAAAAATCCAGATGCCTTCGGAGGTCACTGCAGTAAAGGAATTGGAAGGAATTCCAGAAGCCAAGTTCTGTAGGTCTTCCCTGTTTGGGTTGTTTTAAAATGCAGCTGCCATCTTTGTATGGTGCATAGTTTTAAAGTATTATGGAAATGAAAGGAACCATATGGAGTATGACACGTGTACATGTTCCAAGTCATAGTGCAATCTTCATACTGTTTGCAGTATTTCCGAGGGAAAATAAACACTCATACTCAACCACAGAAAGTTGTTGTTGGAACACATTGGAATGATGGAAGCAAATGACTCTGAGTTTTCTGCAAGTCCTTTTCTTAATAAAATAGGGACATCTTGTTTCTTCTCCAGTGGAAGAGCCTCATCCTTCACTCTACAAAAACACCAAACTGAGAGGAATTAACATGAATTATTACTTAAATTTTAAGCAAAACAAGAATAGGAATTTAAATTTAATGTCCAGCTGTCCATAAATTGGAGGGGTTGGGGGAACAAAAATATTAATGAGCTCACTCGAAAACATAATGTAGTCTGGCTGGGTAAGACAGGATTTAAATCTGGAATTAATCTGAGGCATTGCAAAACAATCCAATAAGATATTTTAAAAAATCAATTATATTTGAATGAACTTCATTTCTTACTCTATTCTATTGCATATGGCTGCTATATCATGTTGTATCTAAACCATCTGTCAATGAAAGCAGAACATGCATTTCCACATTTCTGCTCAACCAATGCTTTATTTGGGTCTACATTATAGTGAATATTTTATTCAGATCAATATTATGAATTTAAATGGTTTTGAAATGGGCATGAGTCTGATGGTTTCTAAAAAAGAACCTTGATAATTTTGGATTTCTGCACTGGAACATATTTTATTTTGTTTTGGAGTGCCTCGAGATACAAATTACAGTTTGCAGGGTTCCAGTTTGGTCCAATTAGTTGGACTTTGTAATTAAATGCTATAATTAAATGCAGTAGATCAATAAGCTATCAACATTCTAAGTCAGATATTTGGCATGATGTGCAAGTCATCTGCTGGTAGTAGAGGCCAATCCTTGCTCTGATCACTGCTAATTCAGATAGATTAGCAGTAGAGAAAGAACTACAAACATGTCAGAATGCCAAACTAATAAAGTTATGGAAGTAACTTCAACATACATGAACAAAAAACAGTATTATTTTGTATGAAGGGTGCTTTGGCTTTGATTTTCCCCTCCCCCCCCCCTTTTTCTGCTAGCCACTCTTACTAATCCAAGAACATCTGGAAATAAAGAAAAAGTTATTAAAAGTAAGTCTTTCACAAATTGGGTTTGCAGATTGTGCTAACCCATGGTTTCTTTAACTATGATTTGTTGAATGAACTACAGTTGGTGCAGTTCATACAATATGCCAAAGCAATAAATGCTACTGTTCTTTCTCTTTTGAGTCTCCATATCATATAAGGATATCCTTCTCTTACAGTGGTAGGTTCTCCTTCCAAAGCTTTTTATCTTGAATCTCCTATGGAAAAAAATCTTTTTCCATCCTATGACATGCTCCAGAACTAGCTTCCACTCTTGTGATGGTTGATTTTGATACAATATATGTCTTTTTTTTTAATGTTTTATTAGAAGGCAGAGTGATATTAGCATGATATCTCAGAAGAGAAACAATATTCAGAATACACAATGCCAACGTATGAAATGCATGTACTTGCTTTCCTTTTTGCAAAATTAGGTCCCTTGATGTGAAAATCTTACGCTGCCTTGAAGAATATAATGACAACCATTTGTAGTCTTTCTGGGTTCCATCACATATTATCAGCTGAAGTGTTACAATTTGAACAGATGGAACATCAGCTGCAAAGTCAAGAAATGTGCACATGGGGAGCTGTGAAAAAAAAATCATCATGTGTTTATCAGAGAAAGAGGTGAAACAACAGCTATGTGGGAATATATCTTTCAAATCTCCAAGACCAATTACCTCCCTCCTTTAAAAACAGTTGAATTGTGAAGTAGTGCAGTAGTGGTGGGATCCTCTAAGTCAAATTTATTCCCTTCCCCTGGATTCCATTAAGCCGCAAACACCAGCAGCCTCATGCAGATGTTAAAAAGGAGGAGCAAAAGACCCGAGCCTTGAGGCACCCCACATTGCAGGGGTTTAGGGCTTGATCTTTCCCCCACAACACAGAATGAAACCTGCCATAGAGGAAGGAGGAACTGGTTCAGAAGGATACCATGGACAATGGTACTGAATGCCACTGAGCAATCCAGACGGGCCAGGACAGATGTACCACCCCTACCCTGAGCCCTCCATAGGTCATCTGCAAGTTTGACCAACACTGTCTCCATGCTGTAACCCAGCCTGAACCCTGAACCCTGACTGAAAAGGGTCCAGATAATCTGCTTTATCTATCTCATCTGAAGCTGAGTTCCTGCCACCTACTCAACAACCTTCCTTAAAAATGGGAGGTTGGAAACCAGACCATGTCCATCACCTTGCAAGTGACCAAGCCTACCTCATTAGCAGCCATTTTGTAAGGATGCTCATATTATACACTCAACATTTGAAATGTGCCCTAAACTGTGTCAGTGGATCTGGAGGAACTTAACCTCATATAATTGGAACAAAAGAATGACAATAAATTACAGACTAGACAAAATCAGGGATAGAAATATACAGAGAGACCATTTAAGGAGAAAAGAGTACAAGAAAATTGCTGTATATTATTATACAGAATATTATATAATACCAGATAGATATTTATATAACAAAGTATTAATCAAATATGAACCTTCCAATGCTACTGAAGATTTATTTCCAATGCGCCTCGCCAGGTTGCCTAAAACTCCTGGAAGCTATAGTTCAGCAACAACTGGAGGACCACAAGTTTAAGTGTTCCTACAAATAGTTCATTTTTCCCAGAACTGGCAAACATTAAGTGGCCCTGCAAACATGGAATTCTAGGAGATGTAGTACTAACAGATCTGGAGAACACAAAGTTGAAAAACCTGGCTTAGTTCAGCCTCATTAGAAAATATAATCAAGAGACAGAAAATTGTAGTCTGCTTTGGGATAACAAGTAAGAAAGTTAACTTTTTCAAGGAAAACATTAACATTAGGAATACATATTTTGAAGTATGAACATCTAATATCATGTATTGGCAAAATCTAAATTTCTTGTTCATTGCAGAGGTTACCTGAAAACAAATGAACCTTTGTCAACAGAATGTGAGTCATCCTTTCCAATCTGTTATATTTCGCTTCTTGAAGGATAGTGTTTTTTCGTAACCCAGCAATGTCTCCTAAACTGAAGCAAATCGGGAATGTTTATACACTTAACATGGAAATTTACTTGTCACCTCCTGTTAGGCAGAAGCAACTTTATAAACAATTAACCTTCTTCTTTAGCTACTGACACACCAGTGCTAATGCATGCCTCTGGGAAAACCTTTACATATACAATCTCACACTTATTTTCCACTGTGTATGAGGTAATTCTTGCCATTCGGCATAAAATTATACCAGTGATGATGCAATTTATGAGTGTGAGTTTTGCATATCCTCAGTCATGCAAGAAAGAAGAATGTTCTGAAAACATTACATGGAAAGATTATACTTTGGTGATTAAAATATTCCTGAATATATACATAATTATGCAGTGCAATGGAATCTCCCTTTTCTAATATCCAAATAAATGTGGTTTTTGTATCAGCCTTTCCAAATATAAATAACATTAAATTACAGTTTATATGATTATTTCCCATGTATTTAATCATGTTCCCCTTCTGCCCCATTACAAATGTTAGAGATGACAATTTTGGAGATAGTTTGGAGACCAGACCCAAGAAATCAAGGAGTGGCCTGTCAGCCCAAATCCTTTGTGCATTTCCAGTGTTAGTCCTCTTATAAATCACATTAAAGTCTTCTCTGTCTTCTAGTATCATCCCTTCTTTTTTTACATCTGAACTTCCAGGTTTGTTGAACAATAATTCTCAAAATTCACTGCAAATAATGTTGGCTTCCTGGCTAGGTATTCTGGAAATTGTGATCCCAGTCATCACTACCTCCCCTGGTTGGGATAGGTTGATTTATTTTTTTCTTTCCAAAGATAAGGCAGCTGAAAGAAACAAATTCCACATTCAGTTGCTCCAGGAAAGGGATTTTTCCCCTTTTGTCTGATCAATGTGTGTATTCTTTGGAATAATTCACATGTTGGTGCCCTTGGGTGTGAATCTACACTTAGGTCATTTTTGCCCATTAATGAACATATGATGAATCAGCCTTTAAAGAATATGATGTAGTATAAGGATATGAAAACTAATATATTAATGACCAAGGTAATTGGGTTGGGCAGAGAAAATGGAGCAGATAATTACAAGTTTAAATAAATAGTGTATGTATGTATGTATGTATGTATGTATATATGTGTGTATATATATATATATACACATACACATCCATCCATCCATCCATTCATTCACCCTTTAGCAAGGGAGAGTGAAATTCCTCACTTCATTATGCTTGCCATCTTTTATCTTTATTTTTTATTTTTATTGATTTTATTGTAATTTCTTTGATTGTTATGAGCCACCCAGAGTTGTTGAGAGCTGGGCAGCATACACGTTTAATAAATTATTATTATTATATAGCAGATGACTCAAGGTATATTGGTAGAATGTTTACTAAAGATGGTGAAGAAACTTTGCAAGGTGTAAATGAGAGACAAACATAGTGACTTGTATTCAGTTATGAGGACTGAATGTTTGCCCAAAAATGCAAAAATGGCTCTGTAGAAGAGAATGGAAGTTGAGGGTTAGGTATCTCAGGAGAAACATAAAAGTTGATTGCAGTAGGAATGGGGTACTTAAGAAGTATGTGCAGTAAAACAAGAAGAGTTAGTTGAGAATTGAAAGATGTTGAGCAAATGTGGATTGGATACAAAAGTTAAAAAGCAATAGGAAAGAAGTGTTTTGAGGTGATTTGGTCATATTGTGTGAATGAATGAAGACCAAATTGCAAAAGAAATACGTGAAAGTGGGTTGAGAGGAAGGGAAGGTAGAAAAAGCCTTGTTTGGATGGAGGAGATGAGATCCTTAAAAAGAGCGAGATGAAAAGTTTAAAGAAGAAAGAGCAATGTATGAAGCAATATTTGTATGTACAGATGCAAGGATGTTTTGTAAAAATAGAAGAATATAGTGAGTGGGGTTGGTATGAAATAGAGGTAACTATTTCTTTTTCTTTCTTTTTTCCTTATCCTGTCTTTTTAACTTATTTTGCTTACTGATTCATCCCCCTTTACTACATTTTGCATAATGTTGCTTACCCCAAAAGGAAACAGAGTGATAGGGATATATTTATTTGTTGTTTATTAAACTTACATCCCACTGCAATCTGATGACTCTGAGTGGCTTATATACTTTGTGTGTGTGTATTCGAACACAGGAGAGTGAATGAAGGGGAATTTAGTTGTTATCAATGCATGAAAAAGCCATCCTGGTTTGTACCTCCTTTGGTACAGGAGCCATCAGAACCGGAATGGGAGTCCTTTTTTGCCAAATATATTAGTGATTGTGAGTGTGACTCCAGAGGACTAAGCTTTGAAGAGTGGGTTTCTTATTTTTATTTTTATTTTTTTAATGCTGCTCCTCATTCTTGGGTTTGTTTCTAATAGCAACAGAAAGAATGTGTGAGAGTGTCATAATAATCCTCCATTAAACCTGTAGTATTTAAATTTTAATGCCATAATTCAACCGCTGACAAAAGCCCATTGAAAAGGGAAAAGGCGCCCATCCCATTTTCTCAGGAGTGATGCTATAGCAACACAGAATGAATTTGGGGTCAGGGAGCAAGCAGTCTCTAAAGCTTTGCTTGTACTTCCTTGCTCAACAGTCTTACCAAAATAATTTGTTATTTTATTTTGAGTGGCCCACTCCAGAAATCCTGAAGTCTTGAAAACAAGGAAATACATGAAAAGGAGAAAATACAGAATATGCAGCTTGGGCAAAGGTTTTAGGACAACTCATCAAAATAATGGTTTTAGAGGGTTTTTTGTTTATTTCTTGCATTTTGTGGGGAGGGAGGTAACTTTCCAGTTAGACTGATATAAATGTTTTAGAAGAATTAGGAGAAGCCCCAAAAATAGGATATGATCTAATCATTGGGATAAAAGATCTATGGATTTAGCCTCTAAACTGGAATAGTCTAAATCTGACTTTTTTTAGTTCATTTTTTTCCAGAAACATAGGTAATGGAGTGTGATTTTAGCTGAGCAAAAATAAATAAAAGCTTGAGATGGAATTATTTTTTAAGAATCCAACAGCTAAGAAAACCTGAGGTCTGTGCTTTTATTCTTTAATTGCCCAAGATACCTTGTTCACTGGTTTGGATGCTGTTTAGTATCACTTTAAAGAACTATCCTTAATTTGTAGAATAGGCTTGAAATATTGACGCCAGCCTAGATGTCAGTCTAGTCCCATCTTTCCTCTTTCAAATGTATGGACTACAACTGCAAGAATTCTCAGCAAAAGGTATGTTAGCTGAGGAATTCTGGGAATTGTAGTCCATATATTTAAAAGATACACTGGTTGAAAAAGGGTAATCTACTAATTGTAGATCTTGCATGCACTAGCCCTGAGTCAACTACAGAACTGGACATATATCCAATCCCTAGTGCAAAAATATTTTTATATAAATTAAAATAGCTGCTTCTGATTATGGGATCCTGAACACAAAGCGACAGTAGTGGGATATGGGTTGTCTTTACGTTAGCTTAGAATCTGTTGGAAGTAATGCAATAAGAGTCAAAATCACTTTCACTGTGATCCAGTAAATATATTCATATATACCCATCACACTAATCCCTTTCAAGTAAACAACATTATGCAAAGCACAGAAATGCAATTAGAAATAGTAGCCAAAGAAAGAAATGATGTGAGATAAGAAAAGGAAATAAATAGCTAAAACCAGTTCATACAGACACCCTGTTTATACATTAATTATACCCATAAATTGCCTTTTGTTCTTGAAAGTGTTCACGTCTTTCTTTTTGAGGATCTCCATCCATCCAATATTTTTGGTTTTTCCCTTCTTCTCAACCCATTTACTTTTCTTTCATATATTTGTTATATATTAATTCTCATTCATTCTCCCTATGTAACTAAATCATCTCAATGTTCTTCTTTTGTACTGACGCTCACTTTTGTGAGATGTCCACATTCATTATTGCACATACCTTTTAGTATCCCAATCCCACCATATTAAACTTACCATTATGAGTATCCTGACAGATCCAACTCTTATTTTCCATCAAACAAGGCGAGCAGAAGTGAATTCTTAGCCATTTTTGCTTCTTTTGACAAACTTTCATTCCTTGCAAAAGACCACATTGTAGCTACCACCTTTGTACTGTCATTTGCATCTCTTAAATTTTCTGCATCCATTTTCCCTTCTTTAATAACCATTCAACCAAGGTACATAAATACACCCCCTTGCTTTGGTTTATTCCAATTTATGTATAACTTGCAAGTGTTCATTTTGTTTTCCCTCCAAAAAACAACCACCCTGGTCTTTGATACATTAGGTTTTGGATCCATATTCCTCAATGTATCATACAGTACATCTAACATTCACTACAAGTCATTCAGGTTATCATTTTTTACTTCTTTCATATAACCACTCATTGCATTCAGTAATCATGCTGATGCAGAGCATTCTATTATACAAGCTTATTCATTTTATTATACACTCTGAATCAACAAACATACAATATACTTTGTATCTCACATTCATACATTGTATTTATTTATTTAATTTATTTAATTTATATGGCCACTCATCTCATATGCATGACTCCAGCTAACAGTTAAAACAGAATTTCTCAGTAACCTGTTCAAAAGCAAAAGGCCACATTTCACTCCCTAATTTTTTCTCATTCTCACCTCTCAAAACCTGTCAATCAGTATTCTGCCAAACATCTGCTCAGGTATGCTTAAACTTCATTTTTTTTTTAATGCCTTCAAGTCAATGTTGACCCCTGGCAACTGCCTGGACTAGTCCCTGCAATTCTTGGCAAGGTTTTCAGAAGTGGTTTGCCCTTGCCTCCTTCCCAGGGATGAAAGAGAGTGACTGGCCCAAGGTCACCAGCTGGCCTTGTGTCTAAGGCAGGATTAGAACTCAGAGTTTCCTGGTTTCTAGCCTGGTGCCTTAACCACTACACCAAACTGGCTCTCACACTTCAACGGCTGTCTGAAAATTTTGCATTAATTCTTTCTCTTTTTCCTTTGTGTATGGGAACAATAATAACAACAAGACCCTTCCAAACATCAAGACAGATACAGTACAGCCTTTGCACACATGTTAAGCAAGTCACGTAGACATTCCATAAGTGTCTACACATCCATTTCTTAACATTTCTCCAGTTTCACTGCCTTTACCTGCAGCCTTACCATTTGTGAACATTTGCACAGCATTTATTATTTTCTTTTCATATTTTTTTAAATTCTTGGACATTAACATTTGTAGTATTCATTTCAAGTCCACTTTTCAATGTGGCACTATCATTCCCATATAAATTGCTACAATACTTCTAGGCTTCTGTCATTTCAGTTTCATTCCAAATCTTTTCCTCACTTTTAAGAATTTTCACTCCCTTCACTCTGCTGCAGGCTCCTTGTTTAGTCTTCTCCATTCACTTTCAATACAGCTTACTCGTATTAGAATCACTGTGCATTTTCTCTGCCTCTTTCAATCTTAACTGCTCCTTGTCCTTTTTGACAACATTGTCTGAGATTGCCCTTTTCACTCTATGCATGTTATGCTATCGCTCTCTATGAACCTCCTTTTAACAATCATTCTCTTACTAAGTGCATTTTTCTCTTCCACAGCCTCTTTCACTTCATCATTCTACTAAGCATCCTTTTCTACATTTCCCTTTAGTGTAACTCCTCCCACTTCTGTGGCATTCTGTCACATTTTTTTCATTCCGTTTCAAGCAGCAACCGCATTCACTTTTCTTGTGAATTTGTTTGCTCTATAAATTGCTCTATTGAGTGAACCCTCAAAAACCTCCACTTGGAACTTCTCCTGATGGCTAGGCCAGCTGTGTACAGTATTTCTGGCAAATATATACCTGAGTCCTTACGGGATTCAGATGTATACATATCATGGGTTTTGCTCTGATCCAATTTCTACATAGACTGCTAGTGATACCCAAGGTCCACTTTATAAAAGTTAAGAACTAAACTCGTTTGCCAGCTCCACTCTTCCTATTCTTTGGACTAGTGCTCCAGAGGTCGATCAACCCATTTACTTGAACTTCTGCCTCCTGCTGCTCAAAAGGTTCTCGCTTAAACTAAGCTTAAATTTAAACTTAAGATGGGCAAATGCCTTTCAGTCTTGTAGAAGGCTTTTTAAGAGTCATATTAATTACCTATTAAATTCTCCTGGAAAAATAAGGAACATGATATTTATTAATTGTGAAATTCTGGGGTTAACTTTCCAAAATGAGAGCAAAGTTTTATTTTGTATACATATATCTACCTGACTGCCATTGTCACCATGCTGCTTATAGGTTACTTTACATGTTATTTTCAGATGCGAAAAACAGAAAGAGAGGTAGGAAGGCTTGCGGGAAGCAAATTGGTATATTTAGTCACTCTGTGGACTTTAATGAAATCCAACTGCTTTTTTATTTTTGCTGTTAGTGCTTGCATCCAGTAGTGATCACAAATCTCTTTTTTCTTTTTTCTTTTTGTTTGTAATGAAGGCATGGCCCCATTTGGCCTGGAGTCCCAAAACCACATTTGAATGACACTGTCTGGTATTTATTCAGTGGACCAGATGGTGAACTTTATTTCCTGGCATTTAATAGTTCATCCATAGATGATAGTCACATAACCTTTGTCTGAATCAAGGTATTGTTCAAAATCAGCTGGCATTTTTACTTGGAAGTAATGGTTTGCTTTCTGGAGAGACAATAAGAAGCAATAAATCTAGTTATTAAAAGAGAAGTTAGGCCAAATTAGGTGTCATATGTGCAACTTCTTTCCTTCCTTCCTTCCTTGGGAATAAGTGAGTGGTAGAATGAAGTCTTGCACTACAAGTACCACCTCTTCAGCTACATTTTCCATAGGAATTGAAGCAACCACATTTGGCTTGAAAATGGCTAGTTAGGAAAAGCTTAAAGCTGTTCCTCTCTCTTCTTTTCCAATTCTGCCATAGCATCTTATTAATTAATTAATCATTAATTAATTAATTAATTGAAACCTATTTCAAAGGTTGCTTTTGGTTTATTAAAAGATAGAAGAATGATAATGTCACAATCTTTCATGTCTCCTCTTAATTTTAAAATAGATCATCTATGATAATAATTGAATTGGAAGCCCTGGCACAGAAAATAAATATTAAAAAGCAAACACCTGACCTGCCAGGGCTCCAGAAATAAACTGCCATATCCTGGTTCCAAAACATGACTCAGTTCATGCTAGGAGAATTGTCCTTGTATTGTTTTAAAAACAAACCAACCATTTCTCATAAGGTTAGTGTATATTTTTCCCCCCTGCCTCTAACAAGAAAATAGTCATGGCCAGCCACGATGGTACATACAGGCCTCTTTTAATCCCTTTCCCCTGAGCAGCCAATTATCAATATGGTTTGCATTACACCAGATGTGCAGCACATCTGAGCGCTGCTCTTCAGCATAGTGGTTTATGCAGACACAGTCCCATCCCAAAATGTCAACAGCAGAAGTCTTTCAAATGAACTCTGAGCAGCTGAATTCAGAGATCAGAGTGGGAAAGCGTAATGATTCTAACTTGAGTAACAACAACATTCTGTCTGTAGTTAATTTTGGCAGGGAGACTATGTTAAAAAAATTTATTATGCTGATGTGGTGCCACTGTAAATCAACATCTTTGTGTGCCATGGGAATGGGCCTATTATGTCTACAAAGTGTGGATGTAAGAAGGTGCTTGGCATGTTCTTTCTTTTTTTCTGGAAAGGTGCTATGGATGTTAAAACATTCAAGAGGTTTTTAACAGTAGAACATGACCCATAGACAGAATCACACACATAAAGTTTGCTACAGAACAAGTTTGAACGATATAGGAACTTTAAAGGGAATGTGAAGGAGAATAACTTTGACAGTTAGAATTTGCTGCAACAGATCCAGGAAGTTCCTTAGTGAGAATTCTTCAGATAGCGCAAGGTCTTATGATGTCTATCCTGACATCACAGCCTACTTTGGTAATTGCTTCCCAACAGCCAAGAAGCAGCACCAGGCAAGAATAATACTGGGGATGTGAGATAAGATGGCAAGAGCTTCTTGCAATAGGAGTATCCAACTATTACCAGATTATGGGCTGCAAATGGTCTTTAAGTGTTGCAGTATGCTTGGGGGGCCCTGTTCCCCCCAATATTATGTGGCAGGGACAAAAAATAAAGATTGCTTTGATTTACTTTTTCCTTAAATGTAACTACAACCACATTACATCAATTCAGTAAAGGTAACAGGATTGCTCCCCATTTATTTAAGGTAATTCAATAGCACTTGGCTTACAATTATCACTGAGAAATAATGCTTGGAAGAAAACAAGGATATGGATGTTTGTGTGAAGGACTTGAGTGTTTAACTTTGGTAGTGATTACAAGTTCTTTGGCCAACGTGTTGAGAATGCTTAGCCTTGCTCTAACTGGTGGACCTCAGGAATTTAAGAATAAAACATATCTTGAAAGCCTAAAGTCCACCCACCCCTCATCATCTTAAGCCTATCACATGAAATATGAGCACTTGTTCAAGCACTGTGTCAGAATTATGCTTCTCTATCCTTACGTCGTCTCAGCCAGTGGCAAAGGTAGCTGGCCTTGTCTGGACTAAGAAACTAAGCATGCTTGAGCCTAGTCAGTACTTCAGTGGGAGACCTTTATAAGGTCTGTAAACTAGACTGAGAAGTTATTAAAAAAACAATTACGGAAAAAGGCAACAGCAAAACACTTCTGTCAAGAGAGTTACATGAATGTGGTCCATAAAGTCAAGAGAATTTGAGTTTAACTTGAAGAAGACTTTACCTTTATCCTTATATGTAGATATTCATGTTGTGTAGTTTATAAGATACCTTGCATTTTTATAGTATTCCTTTTATTTGATTTCTATTTTTAAGATGGACCTTGAAAGCAGCTGGTTATCAATTTTACAGGTCGTACATATGTACATTCATTTCCATATGACACTCCATAAAATTCTCCTATCAGCATTCCCTCACTTTAGTTGCAACTCAAATAATTTAATCACTTTTATTTTTAATTGCACTCACTCCTTGTTTAACCCTCTTCACCCACTTCCACCTTTTTTATTTCCTCCATAATCCCTATGCATTTCCTCTGCTTAACTATTCATTGTTCTCTTTAACGACGTTCTTGGCAGCCATACACATTTTTAATTCTCATCTTTTGCAGCAATTGTTCCCTTATTCACATCTTTCTCATCTACAGCCTCTTCCATTTCATCATTTCACCAATCACCCTTTTCCATGCTTCGCTTTCCTGTAATTCCACACTCTTCTCTGCTACTCTGCAATGTAATTGTTTTATTGTCATGCTGCTCCAAGCAGCTTCTACATTCGCTTTCTTTACATCTACTTTACATTTGTTCTGCTGGGAGATGAAGTGGGGGGAATAATTGCTTGGTGCAGAAGGAAGGCTCCCTCCCACTTCGCCTTGCAATTGCCACCTCTTGTGCCTGTTAGCTGTTTATTTTTAAATATTGGTTTAGTGATCTTCTGAAAGACAGCAAAACCTATGTTTAAAAGGAGTCCATCTAATGGCAGGTGCTGGAAGAATCTCTTCCATTTCAGCAGGGTAATCAACTAGCATTATCAGCTATTTTCCAGGCTTACAGGTGCTGGTGGAGAGAGCTCATTCTTTACCTGCTAGGTCTCCAATCCCATGGACCTGATTCATGGAAACAGAGACTTTCACATGTTTGGGTCACAAATATATATTTCCAAAGCATCAACCCAAAAATTATGTTCCCACTGAACGGCAGCATGATCTTTTCAAGCAAAATAAAAAGAATGAACAATTAGATGGTAAACGCACTGGGTGATTTCTCAATGCAACTCTCCCACAACATTATAAAGGTGTAAAAAAAATGTTTTTCATGCCAATACATGTTAGCCCAGTTCCTGACAACATCATGAACCACATCATTGTGGAAAGGTTGTAGATCATGTCCACAACCAACATTGCTTCAGGACAACAGGGAAAACACTAGTTTAAAACTAGGACAACTAATTACAACTTTAGCATGCCTCTGTTGTGGGCTAGGAAATATTATGAACGCCCTTAGTTTTACAGAGACATAACACATAACACATAGACAAACACATCTATTTTTCTTTCTTTTCTTTCATTCCAGTGGCAGTTGGGGTAGGAACATGTTTGACCCTAAAAGTCAAGATGGTGGTTGTGGCACCAAGATTGAAGTCTTGCCCTGTTTGTATATACTTTGATGTTGTATGTACATACAAAGGGGCAGGGCTTCAATTGCCCTGCCACAACCACCATCTTGACTTTTTTTATCCCACTGCAGACACTGCTGCTTCATTCAATCTCTTTGCAATTAATTCCTCTTATATTCCAAGCCACAATCTTCCTTATACCATGGCTGTAGATACTAACCATTGCTAACTGTCATGGTTTTGATTAATCGAGGCTTTCATAATACACTTTTAGTATAGACAAGGGTACCAGCTTGAATCATGCCCTTGCCACATGCAGCATTTACTGCCAACTGTGAGGATGGTATGAATCAGTTTTTGCACATTTTGGCCCATGGGCCACAAGCATAACCAAAGTCAGGTTTACCCCAAGATGGCTCATACTATTCTATGCAAACTAGGATTTTAAATCTAGAGATTGCCTTGCATCCCACCAGCTTGGAGGTATTGACATTGTACTGACATCCACTCAGGATGCATCTCTTGGGACAAATGTTAAAAATATATTCTGAAAAATGGATAGTGGAATTATAGTTCCTTTTATGTAAGAAAAGGCTTTGGTTGGTCAGCTCTCTCTTTTTAAAGCAATGATTGGGACTAGCAGGATATTATAAATGGCAGATTAGCATGTTTTGGAGGGTTACATTGCACATATACCTTTAAGGGAAGTGCAACACACCCATATGTGTGTGTGGGGGGGGAGAGGAGGTGAAAATATTTAATACTATTTATAAAGCTATACATTTTAGCATGCAAAGCAGAAACATTCCAAGGATTTCGGCTGTGATTCTGGCCTGAAGGCTGCCAATTTTTTGTGGGCAATATATTTTTCCTACTGCAGTAAATTCTTTTGAAAAAGGCAAATATGTACATGAAGTTTACATACCTTTTGTGGTTTACATATTCTGTGGCTAAAAATATCTAAAAGCCCCTTTTAGCCCATCTTCAGCATCAGACTTGAAATTAGATAGAAAGGCAGAAAACAGTTCTTTAGAGTTGATCTCCTTCCTTCCTTCCTTCCTTCCTTCCTTCCTTCCTTCCTTCCTTCCTTCCTTCCTTCCTTCCTTCCTTCCTTCCTTCCTTCCTCACTCCCCCTTCATTCAGTTTTTATCTCAAAAAGTTGGAGAAAGAAATCTTAAACCTCCGGCAGTTAACTCTGAGCTACCATTTTTATCTCTGTTACAATTCCAGAAGCAGTTGCTCCATATGTCTCTATAAAAGGAGAAGCACACAACATTTGGACAGGGCAAAAAAACACTTATTAAATTCAATTCTTGGTTGGGTGAACCTAAAGAAAATATTATTCCTCCACCATTGCAGAGGCAGACATTCGAGGATTGTTGGCAGCTCAGCTTATTTGCTCATACTTTGACACGCTACGTTTCTCAACATAAAGGGATGCAAACAGAATTTAGCTGAATTGGAATGAGAGTGGGTGGCCAGTTAGCCAATGCTCTATTCCCAGGACTGCAGACTGGGACAAATGAGTAAGGTGTGGGAGAAGCTGGAGATTTTCATTGCTTTTGAGCTGGCTTACTTTCAGACAGCCGTGAAAGTAAGTGGAAAGGTATTGATAAACATGGAGCTGGAGCAAAATATTTTGGAGTTCTAGGAAAACATTTTGCAGACATTCATCACTAAGTTTATAGTTCTGGCATAAAATCCCACAATTACTACTGAGGTTTATGTGTTGCTTCTTTATAAAGGATTTAAGTTACCTAATATTAGCACTTGATTATAAGCCAGTATCCTATACTGTACAGAGAAAACAACACTTTTCCTTTCACAGGATGTCATTTCTTATTTATACTAGTTTCTCCACTTTCTGAACAAAAGTATTCCCTTGAGAATGGAGCGTTCTGCTCCTGTGCTCTGTGGCAGGAAATCAGACTCCTAATTATGCATCATGATCAGGAGCTCTATTTCCAGTTAAAGAAGACAAGTAAAACATTTCTAGGATATTGCAGATCGGGAAAGCCACCACAGAGGTGGCCAAAATGCTCAACAAGCAATGACAACAAGGCAGTCAGCTTGTCTTGCCTAAAGGAAAACTGAAAGGACCACAGACTTGCCCAGATGGAAGTCTAAGGGACAATAAGGAATGCAAAATGCAAAAATGAGTTTGCAAGGACATACGACAAGTAATAAGATGAAAAATAAATATGGGTAAAAACACCAGAAGCTGGCAAAGGTCTAGAGATTTGTATTTGTATGAAAAAATAGTTAAAAGAAAAGGGTAAGTGGAAAGTCTTCTTCAAGTAAGGCTGGACAGGATCAGAGTCACAGCAAGGAGACAACAGCAATTCTTCCAACTTTGCTGGCAGGATGCTTTGGGCATCACAACAACTTTGTGGCGCTGGTAGCAAATGCCAAACTACTAAGTTTGCCAATCAACATTTCAAGCATCAGGGATTTTTCTGAGCTTCAGACTCTATAGGAACTGGGATAGCATTTTCAAAAGCATGTCCTGTCCAGCGTATGGTACCCCGGAATCAACAACAGCCATAAGCTGTGGATTTTTAAAAATCAGAATACAAGATTGACTTTAAAAACTGTTTAATTTTAAGAAGTTTGACAAATGCTCACTTAGGCTTCTATATTAGTTTGCACAATAATTCTATCCATTTAGTTCATTCTTGGAGATCCTTAGCTGGAAGGTAATCTAGAAAAGTCTTGTAGATTTAGTGTAATTAAACATGATAAGTAAATCAAAGCATCGGTACTGGATAATACTGATTAATGTGCATGTAAGGGATTGGCAACATTTTCAGGCCTCAAATTCAATCTTACACAGTGATTCAGGCACACACAGACAAACATCAAAAATAAATGCACCCCTCCCCCGCAATCTCCTAAGATTACCAAATCCTGCATGATTTCAGTAGCCTTAGTCTAAGATCTAATGGAAGACTGCTGAACTGTTTTGAGATCTCATGTGAATTATCTTTTATTATTTATTATAGAAAATATTTAATTTTGGAGTGTCACAGATTCTTGACGATAGTCCTCTTAGTGCCTGCTGACTTTGATGTATAATAACCCAAAGGATTACAGACAGGTGACCTAATTTTAATTTCAGCTTCTATTCTGGAAATTGCTTTATTTTTTATCATCACATTTCCATACAGAATTGCAGCAGAAAGATATCTTGTCTATTGCTGTTGATCTTTTAATTCAAGAACCCCTAGCAAGCTTCTGAGGAACCCGTGGCACCGAGGAACACAGTCTGAAAAGTTCTGAGTTTTAACAACATGTATTTCTTTTTCAAATATAAATGGGAAGATTCTGTCTTTGTTTTGAGGATATTCAAGTTATTCCTGCTACACACAAGTCTTTTCTGATTGCTTCTCATGAAATTCTGTTGTCTTACATGAATTTGATTCATGTATATGTCATTTACTATGTATCTTGGATGTTTTTCTTTATGCTGGTACATACCTTCATGCCCATGTGTTGGCATGGAATTAAAAAAAAGTTTCAATTATCACCTTCCCCAATCTATTGCCTTCCACATATAGGAAATCCCAAGACAAATGGAGGGGGACAAGTTGGGGAAGGCTGCTCAGTATCATGGTGAACCATAGCTCAGTGAACATCTTTCTAGGTGAGAATAATTTCCCTATGAAATTATTTAAACCTTAATTTCCACTGCATGGCTATGGCATGCAAAAAATTAGATATGGTTTCCACAATGCTTATCTGCTGAATTTAAAGACATGTTTCTCTTCCTTTTGATGGCTACGAACATGAAGTATCTGTACCAATGTTAGATGTTCCCCAAAGGCAAGGTGAAAATAGGAGCCAAGATTTCTCACCAGTAGTTGATAGTCCAGTATCCTGTGGCTATCTTTTTCTGATCCTAGAAAGATCTGTGTGACAGACTTAATAATTTTAATATGTACCTGGCTCTAATTCAGTCAATATGTAAGATTAAATACGGTCTCATACTTTTATTGAAAGGGATCCAAGCCAACCTTCCCCCTTTCTTTTCAAATTCATGTTTTGCCTCTCTTCATTACCTAAGATCAAGGCATGCTTTCAGTCCAAGGTATTTCCATAAGGAGATGGTGATGAGGGAGACCTTTCTATGGTCCATGGTCTGAGAATGCTCCAAAAGCTGTCAGTTTCAGTCCATTGCAGTTGTGACATACAGAGGGGAAGAGAATGGATGAATATGGCCCACCAGTCATGCATGTCTACTTCATCTTTTCCCAACAACATTTTTGTACAGATTAGAGGGTATTACTTGGACAAGCAGTTTTTGCCAATTAAAACAACCATTGAAATGACTACAAGTATTTTCATTGGCAAAATCTGATCTGTCTCCTTACAGTTTAAATGAAGAAAGATTAATTTGATTTGTTGTGAAAAGCTGTATTTCTCATAGGAGCATGTCACTTTTATTTTGGTGTGTCAAATTGACCCATCTATTTCACTGATTGTGCCTCAAAGACTGAAGATCTTTTTAAACAAAATTTAGGGAAGTAAAACATAACTTTTAAAAATGAGAAGCAAAGAAAGTATTTTAATGGGAGATGGTGAACTTGTTAAAACTGAATTTTAGTTCTTGTCAATGAAATATTTAAAGAAACAATGTGTTAAAAGCTTCCCATTCAGTATCTATATCCACTCTAAAATCCTCAGTCTTAGTCATCCTTGATTTCCTTAATGTATTTCTAAAACTATCATTCATTAATGAAAATTTTAAAAATACATTTTCTTTCAGTGGCAAATATTTTTCATTATGTTCACAGTGCAGTTTACTCCTCTAGTGTCATTGCTCTGCAGTCTTTTTCTTTGCTTTTTTTTTTTTTTACGGCAAGCAATTGATTCCATCTTCTTGGGCTATCAAAACAACCACAACCACAACATGCCATTGTAATTTGCTTGCAAAATAGGATCTTCTGGCAGACTACCAGGAGATGATGGAACGTGGTTCCCCAAACAGATCTCAGTGACACTAGGCTGGAAAATTTGCACTTTAAAAAACATGGACGGGATTTGAGAGAACCGTTGTCCTTCCATTTAGCACAGAAAAAGCTTTCCTTCTTACCTTCACATTTTCTCTCCTCCTTAGTTTTGTACAATATCTGTGCTGAGAAAAAGCCCTACCTCTTAAAGACCTTTTTCCCATAAAATGGAGGTTACTCTATTCTTAAGCAAATGGAAGCTGTCATTGATCAAGTCTTGGGAAATACCTGAAAGTTGTTGGAGAACCAAACTATGAGTACAATGTAATCTGCCCTGCATGCTTTAAGCCAGTGTTGTCCAAACTTGGCCACTTTAAGATGAGTGGACTTCAACCCCCAGAATTCCCCAGCCAGCCATGGTTGAAGTCCACTCATCTTAAAGTGGCCAAGTTTGGACAACACTGCTTTAAGCTAACTTGCTTATCCTTTGGTATGATAGAAGACACTCCCCATCACCTATCTTGTAATAAGATTCCATTGTACCCATAACTGGATTTCTGGAGGAATGACAGTTCATTATTTGACTTGGCAATTCACACTGAATTCAATCTGCGTCAGTCTATGCCACTGTGCACTTAGTTGATCCAGAATCTTCCCAAAGCATAGGGTTGAGGTAGTGTGCAAAACTGCTGGTTCAGGTTCATGCTGAAGTTAGCACTGGCTAAATTTAAACCAAGCCACACAGATTGGGCCTCATTTTAATAAGGAATACACAATTTTACTCATCAGAGGTAGTTTTATACATTCTATTGATAATGCTTGGATTTATTTCCAGAGACGTATTCATATAAGTACATCTTATATGTTCTTATATTCTGACAGTTTCCAGAATGTGGCATCAAAAACAAAACAACATGAGATGCACATCTTAAAGATAAATACATGTTCTGTTCTATAAGTTTTCATGGACTACAGGCCAATTCATCCCATGTTTCTAACATTGTCCTGATATTCTTCTCCCAGGATAAGCCTCTCTGCATCAGATGAAGAGGACTACAGTCCAGGAAAGCTTATGGCTTAAGTGCCACAAAACTCTCCGTTGCATATATAGAAGCTTTTCTGAACTATAGTTCCCTTCATTAGATACAGGGAGTATATGAATGAATTGAAGTTGTTTATATAAATCCTGCACCATAATCAGCTTGACCACTTCTGAACCTCCTTTCATCCACAAATATTAATATTTGTTATTTTAGCTTGCTTAACAGCATGAGGCATAATTCTGCTCTATCTTTTAAGAGGAAAACGGAGACATAATCAATTTAGACTAGGCGGTAAACATGTTTGGATTACTTATTTAGCCTGAAGTTGGGGGGCACTGATTCAGAAAACAGCTTGATTAGACTCATGTCAAACAGGAGGCTGAATCAATTCAACGTGGCATGAATTAAAAATAAAGAACAATCCTGGCACTGAAGCTTCATATCTGCCATCCAGCAGAGTGTGAACACAAGTGTCTGTCACTTTTCTACCAAGGGGAAGCATTCTAGAAAATGGAGAAAAAAAGTAATGGAAATAATAAACATTCATTTAGCTTTCAATAGCTAGGTAACCATAAAAATGGTTATAACCTTGAAAAGAGCAGACCAAACTTCTCTGTAAGGATTACACATCATCTGTGGAATCTTCTTGTAACTTAAAATATTTTTAGAGCTTTATAAACTATACGGAATGGAACTTTCTCTCATTGTGATGATTCACAGAGCTTCACCTTGTTTTCTCAAGCTGATGATTAACAATGTTTGTTTTCCCAGGATGAATCTGGATCTTTAGTCAAATTAGAGTACATGGAGGGAATTCATAGTAATGGTGTGTCTTTATAAAGCAAGCAACCATGCTCAGTTCCATAGCTTATTTAATGGGAATTATTTCTGACCCATTTCAAAGAATACTCCACGACTTGAGTCCTGACAGTCCATATGGCTATCCAGAAATAGATTTATTTCCTTTCCTTTAAAAAAAGTGTAAAGAACTTTATCTGAATGAGATGGCAGAAACCAGTGATCTTCGCTGTGTCTCTCTCTCTTTCTCTCTCTCAGTCACGTGTTCACTTAGTGACCATTTCATTTGACAACCAAGTTGTCAGAACCAATTGCAGTCACTAAAGGGGACAACCTGTATTTTTGATCTCTAAGGATTGCTGATGTGGGGCTATAATCCCTTTCTTTTAGAATTTCAGAGTACTTTTCTGGGCATTCCCTTTAACTCTAATCATGAAAAATTGCCTCAGTGACAATGGATGATTTTGCCTCTGAACCCTGGGATAACAATTGGGTGTGGGTGGAGGTGTCCACACGGTGTGGTTGAAAAAGTCAAGATGACAGCCGCAATGATGAGACTGAAGCTCCACCTGTTTTCTATGTGTGGAGATAAAGTATTATTTTATCTTTAGTATTAGAAATATCTATGGTATAGAATTTTAGACAGCAAAAACCCTTAAAGAAAAGATCTTTCCCATAATATTTATTAATGGGAGCCACTCTCTCCCACAAAACAAAGATGCACTTTTATGTTCACCACTCAGTTTCTCTTCCATGTTTTACCCTACTGCCAATGAATTTTGTCCTTCTGTATCAAACAGCACTGGTGGAAAAGAAAGATGCAGAATTAGTAAAAGATATAGCAATCCTACAGTTTCACTAATAAAAACTCCCTATTTGTAAAATGTATGAACTACTTTATTTAAAGCTTGGCCCTTTCTCCATAGGCAGACATCCCTGATCTTTTTTCAGGCTGAGAGCTGCATTTCAGTATTTAAGAACATGTTGTAAATGTGTCATGGTCTTGCAAAATGGCTGCTTGGGGGGGGGGGGTTCTCCATTCACAAAATGGCTGCCGTAAGGGATATATCCAGCTGCAAAGAATCAATTTGCCAGCATACTATTCGCTGACCTCAAAGAATGAGCTGTATTATCCCTACTTACCTTTGTCCTTTTTCTGGGTGTAGTGTGTATATTTCCAAATAAACCATTAGTTAGGCTGCCTGAGGGCCCAAGACATGTTTGGAAGTAAGGATGATGTTAGAGGTTATAATTCAGCTTTATAGCATGCCAGATAGATAGATAGATAGATAGATAGATAGATAGATAGATAGATAGATAGATAGATAGATAGATAGATAGATAGAAAGAAAGAAAGAAAGAAAGAAAGAAAGAAAGAAAGAAAGAAAGAAAGAAAGAAAGAAAGAAAGAAAGAAAGAAAGAAAATAATTCAGGTGGGTTAGAGAATTGTCTGGGGTGAAACAGAGTCAACTATGGCGAGGTTGCTATATTGGAGGTCCTGGCCATAGAATATGGGGAGCTGAGAATTCTCCATAGATGAGCACCAAAGTTTAACATTGTTGGGAACGTACTACAAAGATTTAAGTTTATTTCTGCCTTTCAAGCATCTGGCTTTGGGTTAAAGAAAAAAACGTGCAGCATCAGGCAGAGAAATTAAGCCGCATAAGTTGCTCTTACTAAGAAAGACAGCAGGGAGTTCCAGTGGATACTTTTGATGTCAGAAGAAAATTACTCATTGGTAAGACAGAAATTATCTCACTTCAATAGTATTTTTTCCTGAGGTATGTTCTCAAAACCCAGCAGCTGTTCTTCCAAAAAGAGAGAGAGAGAGAGAGAGAGAGAGAATGAGAGAGATATTTGGCTCCCAGATATTCTTCTCGTGTTTCTAACTCATCAGTCCCAGTGGTAAAGAATATCCTTGCAAAACACTTTCTGGATAACTTTATTGTTAATCCAGTAATGGGGAAAAGAGAAGGGCAACTTTTTATACATAGAAATTGTTTAATATATTTTTAAAAAGAAAGAAATGTAACTTTAGATGTCACAAGGGGAAAGACCAGGCTACTGAAGTTACTCCAATTCCACATCGAACCAGCTAATTTTAGAACATTCATTCTCTACATTTCCATAGATTTAGGATTCACATTGCAATTGGCTAATATTAGCTATAGTTTCCTGAAGGTTTAAGTTGAAAGTAGTATTGATCAAGTCAAGGCAGTGCATTTACACTGATGTAAATAGAATAAATAATCTCACTGTGATCAGTGGGATTTAGTCATAAACTTATATAGGCTAAAACTGAACTCACCACACTAAACTCAGTGGACATTAACTCAGAGGTCTGCAAGGAGGGAATGGGAGTAAGTCACCCCATGACATTGTGATATAAATCCCATCCCTTATGTGCTTACATGCAACATTGCAATGCAAATAAGAAAGGGTGGAGCTTACTCATGTTGTCATAAAGTACATTCTGTTATTTTTGAATATCACGGGTATCAATGAATATCTATGGAATGTGCTTCTGAGGAGACATACATCAGGGCTAATATTTTATAGTGGTTGGGTTAATGGCCCTGAGTCCATGTCTCCTAGAGTGCTTTCAGACAGACTAGTACAAACCTATATAACTAAGCATGTTATGGTATCTATGATATAAAATACATTATATTGTATACAACATAAAAGGCAATCTACAATTAAAATCCAGTTACTTCTCAATGTAGTGACATAACAAGCTCATCTAATTTCCAGGGACAGTCCTGTCTAATGAGTGAGGCATCAAAACCATTGTTTTTAGTTCCTTTTAAAATTGTATTAACTCAGGCTCTGATCGAAAGGCCAAAGAGAGTCAAAACTAACACCAGGCACCTAAAAATCCAAAGATAGCCTATCACAATATAAGACAAGGGAACATGAGCTGGGCCAAGTTACTTTACAGCAGTGTTTCTCAACCTCAGCAACTTTAAGCTGTGTGGACTTCAACTCCCAGAATCTCCCAGCTACCATGTTGGCTGGGGAATTCTGGGAGTTGAAGTCCACACAGCTTAAAGTTGCTGGGGTTGAGAAACACTGCTTTAGAGGACCAGGACATCTTAATTTCACTGTCTTTTGACTATTTTCCCATGAAAGTCTGAATACTAGCTAGAAATAGAGAAAGCATTCCCTTAAACTTTCATTTTCATTCACCACAGAGTTGCAACCCAATATTGGCTTGACTTCTCAGAACTACCACTTAAGATAATATTTTATTATTGTTCAGGCAAACTTAATCTTTGGAACAGAAAGATAGGAACAGAATGATTTTTCTGTCTATCTGCCCAGACAGTTCAGCAGTGTAAGCAATTTCATGGACTACCTTTAACAGCAAAATAAGGGGAGGTGAAACCATTGCATCTAGGGTTTTTTTTCTGCCTGATAAAAAGAAATTCTCTGATCCAGAAACCACTGAGAAATTTGCTCAGGATCAGAAGGAGAAATGAAATAGCAACCCATTTTGTTCATAAACATTTTGCTGTTTTACTGTTTCTTACTCAACTGGTGATGGGGTGGGGGGAATATCTTTGTGCTATAGTTTCTGTAATGCCCTTTCTGGGCAGTTAGACTGCACGTGCGCACGCACACACACACACACACTGTATATTTCGCATTTGTTTGTATTATGGAGGTTTTTAAAAATCTTTTTATTATCCTATTTAGGTTTTTTTCTTCTCTTTGAGTTTATCATCTTTGGTTCTTGACAGGGTTGCACTACCCCAGACAGACCAGGTGCATAATCTGGGGGTCCTCCTAGACTCACGACTCCTGTTCGAAGAGCAGGTGGCAGTTGTGGTTAGGAGGGCCTTTGTGTTGTGCGTCAGTTACGCCCCTACCTGGATCGGGAGGCTCTGTGCATGGTCACTCGTGCCTGGTCACCTCCCGGTTGGATTACTGCAATGCGCTCTACATGGGGCTACCCTTGAAGAGTATCCGGAAGCTGCAGGTGGCACAAAATGCAGCAGCATGGACAGTTCTGAATGGCCCCGGGGGGCACATATAACACCTCTGTTATGCGAGGTGCATTGGTTGCCGGTTTGCTTCTGGGTCCAATTCAAGGTGTTGGTTATTATCTTTAAAGTCCTTCATGGCATAGGACCAAGTTATCTGAGGAGCAATCTTGCCCCCATTATATCAGCCTGCCCCACTCGGTCCTGCAGAAGGGGCATGTTGCAGACCCCACCAGTCAAGGAATTTTGACTGGCGGGGCTAGGAAGAGGGCCTTTTCTGCCGTGGCCCCTGTTCTGTGGAACAACTTACCACCTGAGATGTGGTGCACCTCCACCCTCATGGCCTTCAGGTAGAGTGTGAAATCTTGGCTATGCCAGATGGCCTGGGGGCCTGATGAGGGCTTGCATCATTGGAATTGGCTCATGGGATAATTGATTCTGCCCCCCCCCCATCATCTTGAATTTTATAGTCTTTTTATGTATATAGTCTTTTCATATAGTATGATTTTTAAAGCTAATTTAATGTGGATATTTATATTTTTGACTATTTTTGATGTTTGATTTTAATTGTGAGCTGCCCAGGGTCACCCTCTGGGGGAGATGGATGGCATATTAAATAAATAAATAAATAAATAAATAAATAAATAAATAAATAAATGTGTGTTTTGTATAGTTTCACTCATCCAAAGTTTTTTTTTTTTTTAACTTATCCTTGACCAATGGAAATATTTGGAGGTGGGGAGTGCTATCTATTGTTTCCATGTGTCCACATTTTGAGCGGTCTCCTGGAATGTGACAGCCTAAGAGGAGACAGATCTTTTTAATAAATTGGTGGATTTAAAACCTCATGTTTTTGTTTTGTGTGGATGGGTGTGCATTTTAAAGAAGAAACTTATATTCTTCCATAGAAGAATAATTTCTAAAAGAAATTATTTATCTCCTCTAAAAGAGACAAAACAGATATAATCTTTAGTGAGAACTAGCTTGGTGTAGTGGTTTAGACACCAGGCTAGACACTGTGAGTTCCAGTCCTGCCTGAGGCACGAAGCCAGCTGGGTGACCTTGGGACAGTCACTCCCTCTCAGCCCTAGGAAGAATGAGGCCATGGCAAACCACTTCTGAAAACTTGCCAAGAAAACTGCAGGGACTTGTCCAGGCAGCCACCAGGAGCCAAGAAAGACTCAAAGAATATATATATATATATATATATATATATATATATATATATATATTGCAAGTAAATTAATAAGTCTTCTAAATTTGTGGTGGAATATGAAATAAGTAATTCAGAATATAATAATTTTTAAAATATTAGTGATTAGAAGTTACAATAAAAGGATAGTACTTATTAATTACCATGGTCCCACTGGAAATCACACAGCTGTCTTACAAAGAGATTTTGTGCCTGTTTTTACTTTGCCTGTTGATTGAAGAAGTATCAAGTATTTTAATCAGGTTTTAGAGCTCTTGTTGGATCATAATACTGGTTCAAGTAAACCGAGCTCTAATTCATGGAAAGTGCGGCTAACCTATCTACTAGAATTTAATTTGATAGATATATGAGATTTTCAATCCATCTCAGTGTCAATATACTTTTTATTTTATTCCTCATCAAGACTCATTCCTGACTGGATTATTTTTTTAGTTTCTTGTTCCATGTAGAACTGCAATACAGGTTCATTTGTAATTTCTGAGCAGGCTATGTTACACTATCTATTTTTTAAAAAGAAAGAAGCATTGTAATATTTCAAAAATGGTATTTAAACACATTATTATTACAAGACTTCTGCTTTATCAATTAGATGAAATAAAGTTTCAAGAATTGTTTGATACAAATAGACTTTCAGTGAATCTAGGGAATGTGTGGGACTCATTTAAGACATTTCTTTGTGGTTGCATGATTGTTTTTGCTACTTGGAACAAGAAGAAATCAAAGTTGGAAAGTGAAACGTTGGAAAATATGGTTAAGCAATTCTTCAATAATTATGCAAGACAACATTCACAGAATCATATAATGTTTTTATGTTTGTTAAAATGGAGTTTAATCATCTTTATGCACTTGACACTGAGCATTACTTAAATTGTATTAAGCAAGACTTTTAGAGCAAGGGGGAAAATTCTGGTAAAGTACTGGCTTCCAGATTGAAATACTGTTGGCAAACTAATATCATTCATTAAGTATTTACAGGGTTATGTACCCTGCAAATCAATGCCAGCATTGGGAGCTGTGGCAGGAGAAGTGGGGAGACATTGCTTTTCCTCACTGATTCTCTGATTCCATGGACCACCTCCATGAGATAAGAGACCTGTTGGGTACAGTGGGACAGACCAGTTTGAAAGAACCAGACTTTCCCATTGCTAAGAGTAGAATGGTCCTGGGAAACAGTGTCCAGGGACTGGAGGGCAAGGGGGTTGCCCAAGGCAGTCAAAGCAGCCAACAGGAACTGGGAAGATCCTATCCCTGACCATATCATCACCATCATCACAGACAAAGCATCGTCAATCATGTAAAAAGGAAGGCTGATGTTGGGATGGGAGGCAAAGTCACCTAGTGATAATTTTAAAATGAGATCAGGTAACTATAACTTTAGGCTGCCTCTGGGCTGTGGATAAGACAGGTAATATCTTGAGGACATGACCCACAAAAACAGTTCCTGGGACATCTTCCTGCTGTGGTTAGGAAGGCATGACATCAATCAACAAATTATGTGTTCCATTTTAGCTAGAAAAGGAGGCTTTGTTTCAAATATTTGATTGGAGTACACATAAGAATCCAGTCAACCTCTGATAAATAAGTGCATTTTGTTTTAGAACAAACTGTTTCCCCCATAACATGTTTAAATGTGTTTCTGATGGCATAGGCCTTTCTTGTTTTTCTGATTTGTTTTTCATCAAAACATGAGAAACACAGAGGAGGAGGGCTTTGTGGGTCCAGAGAATATATGAAAGACTAGCTTCCTTGAAATGTAACCTGCATCAGGACAGTGGTCTGCCCTGCTGTTAAATACTGACTCTTCTTCATTCTTGAACAGGTTCCCTTAGACAAATGTGTAAGCATTATTAAAGTCCGTCTGGAATTTGTTCCAAGATAGCCCTTCTCTCTCAACGCCTCCTCTCTCAAGTTTGATTCAAACATTTGCTGCTGAAGCAAAAGTCTTATGGACAGGAAACTCAGAAGTAAAGCATTACCAAATATATCTAGTCTCTCGCCTCTAGTTTTTTTTTTTTTTAATTCCATATGAAAAATCACCAGACACTGGTGATGACAGGCAAGCCAATCAAAAAGGAACAAAACCTGGGGAAGAAGAAGACTAAGGCTGCCAATAGCTGGATTCACAAAGAGGAAGGTGTTGTAGATATTACAGTCGACTAGTGTAAAAGAGATGCTGTCTCACTGTCTGTGACTTACCCTAGGATAATTATTATTCCTAGCCAGATTCTCCTCTCTTTTTCTCACTCTAACTTTCTCTTTCTTGAATCACTCTCTTTTTTGTTTGTAGCACTAATCTAACCTTGGATTGTTGAATTAAAGAAGATGGTGGAGTTGCCATGCAGGCTTTTTCTTTCTTCATCTTTCATACTTGGAAGTATCTCTCCTCATTTGTAAGATATGATAAGGTTCTGCTTTCTCTGAACCTAAAATTAGAAACTGAAATTCATTGAGAGTTTTGAACATACAGTACTTTGTTAGGAGTCATGCTCCTCTCCCTGCTTGGGACTTAAAAGGTGGCCTAGAGTTTGTAAGAGAGAATGAGAAACTGCATGAATGCAACCATGAACAACTTTCTCTGAGATGAGGACCACATTGGCCTTTAAATATCATGTTTGGGGCCACACTCCAAAAAAGAGTAGTTGATGCCTATGTGGTATAGTGGTTAAGGTGTTGAACTCACACTGAGTGAACTCAGGTTCAAGACTATCCTTGGCCATGGAAAGTCACTGCTTGACTTTGGGCCAGTCACTCTCTCTCAGCCCAACTTACCTCTACAGCCTTGTTTTGGAGGAGGGAGTTCTATGTAAACTGTCTTGATCTCCTAGAGGAAGGAAGTGATATAAAGGTAACAAACAAATAAGTAAAGGCAATGGAAGTTGTCTTCTGGCTATTTAAAGGCTTGCAGGAAAAAGGCTGGAATCACAGAAGGCGTTTCCATATCCTATCTTCCAAGTACTAGTTCTTCTAAGTCCAAGCTTCATTTCAGCTGCAACACTAAAAATGGGGGTGGGGGTGGTAAATTGAATATACAGTCATGTTTGCTTATCATCACAAAATGAATTCTGCTTTACTTTCAGATCAGATGGGCATTGATTGATTGATTGATTGATTGCGCACAAATTTGCCATAAAGCCATAAGCGGGGGAGGGAGGGGAATGACCATTCATGCTCCAAAGGCCCTCCAGAAAAGCTCTGCCTTTAACAGTTTCTGGAACGCTAACAATGAGGCCATCAGCCTAATATCTGGAGGCTGCAACTGAAAGAAAATATCACTTGCAAGCCCCCATATCTAAGTGTACAATTCAATTCATTTGGGACCACTGCATTTGGAAGCTTATTTGGAAGCACACCAAATGCAGATGCTATCTTCATTGCATGTATTTCCAAATGCAGATCCAGATGTAGCTCCAGATGGATTACATTCTACAGTCAGATGCATACTTGGACCCGTAGCCAATTTAACCTGACGTACAGAATGCTGCAAAGAATGTATATTACTATTCCAGTTAGTCTTGAATAGCTTTAGTATTAAATGTAAACACAGTAGATATACTGTATGATGCTATTAAAAGAACAAAATGTGTCCTCATCTGCTTCATATCACAAGATATCAATGAAAGAAACATCTCATCTAGTATTTTGATTTTGTCACACTTTTGTTTATAGCGCCACCTTGAAGCTAATTTTTAGATGCAGTTTTCTAAAAATTCATCTATCTTTACTCTGCATGATAGCTATCCTGGTTCATAAGAAAATAGCATCCAAGTTATTCTCTACAGGTAGTCCTATATTCTGCCAATAACCCCCATTCCCAACTCTACCCCTTCTCACTTTATTTTATTATCTCTGATCCAAGTTACTGTGGCATTGAAAAATAGTTCCTGACCATGTTCCCTATGGCACTTTTTTATATAACTGAATATTGATATTATGTCTCCCTTGAGTTATCTTTTCTCAAGGCTGAACAACCCAGGTTCTATCAGCATGTCCTCGAGTCCCTATATCATCTTTATTGTCCTTCTCTGGATTGGTTCTAATTTGTTAATATCCTTCTGGAAATGTGCCCAAGATTGTGCACAGTGTGCCAGGCTTGCTTTCATCACTGCACAAGAAAAGAGAATAAGGGTTGTGTGCATCTTTGTTAAAATGTCCTCCTAATGTGGCCCAGAACTATATGAATCCTTTTAGCAACTATCTCACACTGATGGCTCATGTACAGCTTGTTAATATCCTCACTCAAGTCCTTCTTCAATATAGTACTTTCAAGCCATGAACCCTCCATCTTCTATATATGCAGTTAGCTGTGTTTCACCTCAGCAAAGTGTTTTGTTCCAAGGAGTTATTGGATATTGCCTTGACAAGGCACAGAAATGATGCCCTTCATCTCCTCAAGGAATGTTGCATCCTCCTGGAGGCTTGTTCAGCAGTTCTGGTAACCCAAAGAGGCTTCTGAATACACGCTGTGCCTGCACAGAAACTTCTTCTGGCTACTGAAGAGTCCAGATGACATCTCAGAGTAATGAAAAATGAAACAATGCAGTTGCTTCACTTTTAAAATAGGGTATGTGTGGGTGTGTGCCACATTGCTCCACCAAGCAATTTTGAAGAAGGATCATTCAAAGTTTTGTACAGATGATGCTTATTATGCTAGCATTGAATTAAATCTACCAGCCTGTTACCTTTCATGTTGCACAGGGGCTTCATAATCAAATAATTAACATAGAAGAGTTCTACATTCATTCTTTCTGGGTCATGGCTTTCTTCAACATTTATAATGTTCATAAATTTCAAATAATAATCTGTCTTCCTCTAGCAACTCCTTAGCATACAATATGCAAGAGATTGATAGTAGAAAATACATTCCAGCAGAATTATTTGGTCATAAAAGGTGTAAATTCAATATTATGAGGAGAAAAATGCATTTTAGACCTTAGCCTTATTGAGTATCCCGAGCGTCTGATGATATTTTTCTGAGGGTTGGAGGTGGGGGTAGAGCTGTTGTGTAGGATATAATTGTAATTTCTCCACCTAGCAGGTGGATATATCTGCCCATTTTTCTTGTACATGTGCTACTGGATTTGGGAGCAGGCAACACTACATATTTCATAATTTTAACAATTTTTCATGATTTGTCAGGAAAAAGTCACTGTTCTAGAACTGGGAAGCAGCTTTAGCCATCTAGCTCAATATTGTTTACCTTACTGGAAGGAGGTAGCCAGGATTTCAGATTGAAGATTTTTTCAGGCTCACATGAAGAAGCCAAGAATTGAAACAGAAACTCTACCACTGAGCTACAGTCCCACTCTTCTTCATGGAAACATTAGTGAACCTTTTTAAAAAGAGTAACAGTGGGGTCTGTGAGAAATGTCTTTTGCAATGAGGATAAGTAAAAATGGACATAGCCAACCAGAGAATGGAGCTCATTTTATTTTCATGCTGATGATCAGCACTGTTTTCATCAGCTCACTTACAGAAATTCAGCTTTTACCCTGCTTAAATTTTATATTGCACGAGTGCTGCTGGAACCAGTTTATTCTTAAAGCTGCAGATTTTGTGTAGAGATTTTATGACAAAAATGGTGATCACATCAGAGAATCAGAATGTCTAATACTTTGGATGTTGTAGTAGCCTAGGCTGCTGGTCTGCAAAGATGCATAGATTTGATTCTTGAGAAGTTGCTATACATAGATATACCCTTTTTTTTCCCCAGTGGTGAACCTGGGGTCCCAACAAAACATTCTACCTGAGACTAAAATCTTCTGAGCTGTTCAGCCTAAATCAGTGTTGTTATCAACTCACTGCCTAGATGGAGAGGGGAAAATGGAGTGACTCCTGTTTGATTCTATGTGGAAAACTGACTCAATGGTGTCATAGAAGAGAAAGCAATGTTTGGATAGAATAACTGAGTTCACCGTGTTCCTTTTGGGTCTTGCCCCTGCTTTGGTGCTTTATTCTGACACTTGTCCAAGTACAGCTTAGATAAAAATAGCCAGGACTAAATATTTACCTCTTCAGACTCAACAAAATTCAGTATCGACCATCTAACTGTGTAAATCCCAGGATTTACCAAGATTGTTAGCTGGAAATTTTTCAGAGATCCAGTCTGATGAGAGGCCAAATAAATAATCATAACAGACAGAGTTTCATGAAATGCTTTGAGGGATTATAGCAGGAAAGAAATGCAGAGACACCATTTTTGACAGCAGTTCTGTGTCACCATGACATCTATTCCAATCCAAAGCTAACTATTTGGGACAGCTGTTTCCAAACTGTGGTCCATGGGAACTTATTAGGGGCTCCTCAAGATCAGTCTTGATGGACACTTCCCTGAAAAACATCTAACCTGCAATTACCATATAATATACAGCCACAGGATGACATTGAAAACATTCTAGCTTGAATTTTTAATATTCTGTTCACAGAGGGCATTGCTAGTAAGACCCAGCATTCATGATTAATGCCTTCATGAAATAACTTTCTAACTTATGGCATGAAGCACTTTTCTAAGGGTTTCTTGACAAATAAAACATCAGGGAAAAGTTTCCTGAAAGCAAGAAGTCTTCTAAATAGTGGTTAGGATGTACGTGGATCAGCTATAGTTCCAGGTATCTTTTGTGAAGATATGGCTACTTTTCTAGGCAAAGGACAAGATTCTGCCCCTGCTTGTTCCTATAGAGGAGTACAGGAGTGGCCTTGAAGAAAATACGTGGTGATCATTAATAAAACATGAGCTTAGCCTGGGAACAGGAATCGGTGAGAAAGAAGGATTGCCCTGCCTTGACTCTCTTTGGTATAAAAGGGAGGGAAGGGGAAATGCCGCTAGACTTTCAAAATTCTGCTACTGTAGCCTGAATTAATGAAGTAGAGCTCTAGTATTTCTTGTGATGTTTGTTTCCTGGCTTGGCCTACCTTGAACGGCTGACAATTCCACACGTAGAAGCTGACATGACTAGGAGTTGAAGGAATGGAACCCATCACCATTCTTGAGACCACAAATTACTTGAGGGGCTTTGGGATAGAGTAGATGCTTTTGAATTCTGCCCACCAACAAAGGGAATAACGTGAGCATTCAGGAAGAAGAGGTGAGAGGCGGGCCTGCCGTTAGTTCCCTCTCCCAAAACATGTGAGAAAAATAATGCCTGGAAAGCACAGCTGAGAAATTTCTTGTGAATTTGATGGGCCTTGCTACCAAAACAATGTTTTTGTTTCTTTTTTCTCTCGGCATTCAAGCACATATCTGAATAACAGTTTTTAAAGTAAGAAAACATGTATCCTTCTGTTTAAAAAGCTAGAGACAAATGCTTACAACACATGTACAAAAGAGCTTCAAACAACTGCAGGTGCCATCTTGACATTTTCTACCCCCCACCCCCCACTGGATATCCCTGCTTGCCTTTCCATTTATATCTCTTCCATGATATATTTGTTGCATTTGTTTCTGTTTTTTTCTCCCTAACTCATCTTTCTCAATCCTTTCTGACCTGGCCTTTAACATGCTAGGTGGGGAAGATGCGGTCTGTAACTTAACAAATATAGGGAGGCAAGTTGTTTTAATCCCAACGTAATTCTATTTACATCTATACATATCTGGAGAGCCAGTTTGGTGTACTGGTTAAGGCACCAGGCTAGAAACTGGGAGACCGTGAATTCTAGTTCTGCCTAAGCACAAAGCCAGCTGGGTGACCTTGGGCCAGTCACTTTCTCTCAGCCCTGGGAAGAAGCAGGCAATGGCAAACCACTACTGAAAACCTTGCCAAGAAAACTGCAGGGACTTGTCCAGGCAATCTCCAAGAATCAGACCAGATTGAGTGGAATAAAAAAAAAAGTTCTATCTACTAGGTTTGTTTGTTTGTTTGTTTTTAAATTTATATGCTGCCCATCTCCCCTAGAGGGTGAGGGAAAGCATATTGAGAGGTTATTTTTTTCAAAATTCAGTGATTTTGTTACTGAATTCCAGTAAAGCAGGTCACTGTCCCTTCTGTAAGAATGCATCTCCTCCATGCTTTTGGATTTCTGAGTCTGCCTTGGGAAACTGACTTTTACTTCCCAAACTCTGCTTTCTTGGATATTTCTCCACATCTATATCCCAGTCCAGACTCATAATGTTTTCATACTCAGAACAATGGATTACCTGTTCTCCCCAAGTAGGTTTCCAGAAACAGGCTTTAGAGTTTTGCCATATGTTTATCTTTCTTGGTATCCAGTGAGTGGGCCCTTTGTTGCTTTGCATGCAACTAACACCAAAACACTAAATGGAACTGTTTGTTTGTTTTAATTCAGAGGTGGGGACTCTTGCACGTGAGTCTTGGTGTGGGCAACAGATCACAGAATTAGTGACAAAGATGATACTAGTCTAATTTTGGGGCAGGGTAACATTTACGACATGCAAACACGATGGTCCAGATTAAACACTAAAGTGATTCACAGTTAAAGGCCTGGGATAAATAAGCTTCATTTGGAGCAAAGTCTTCAGGATGGGTGAATTGCTTACAAAAAGAACAGATATAGGGCAGAATGCAGATAGCTGCAAAAGACCACCCATACATCCAAGAAGAATAAGCAAAAGAGGTAGAGCTTTGCAAGCAGGAAAGTATATAAGCTTGCTATAAATATATAAGTATATTCTTTGCTAGTAAATCCCTACAATGGAAAAAAATCAAGCTTCCTTATATCATGCAGTCAAAATGTTGACACAGCTAAAAAAATTGCAAAAGAATATTTTCCCATGGATTTGAGTTTAAAAAATTAGGAGAAAAGAGACATTTTTGCCCATGTTATTTGCTTGTTTGATTAGAAAATAGAAATTTTTGCTGCCACAACTGAAGGAACCCTGCAGTATTAATACTATATGTTAGAGTTAGAATTAGAGTTCCTTTTAATATATTGCTCTGGTTTCCAGTGCCAGAATATGACCCAAATTGTTTATGAGAAAGTTTTAAAAAATTCTTTGGAATCTTTGTCCCAAAAATTGGCCATTACCAAGAAAATTAGGAAACAATGTATAGCAGCCATCACAAGCTTAAAAGTTTCATTGCTTACACAAATATACAATTTCTGATCAAACCAGCAAAATCACTCCAGTAGGTTCTTTTCCCCACATTGGTTTACTCCTGCATTTTTATTTAAAGTATACTGAGACACATTATTTTGCAATGTTGTCTAAATTGGCCTTAAACTTCAGATTGCCTTTATTTTTAAGGTTTGAAATTACGGCTCTGTTGCCCAAGAATAAATTCAAGGAATAAAATCCATGGGAGAAATCATAGGTGAATGTTTTTGTCAGGAGTTGCTATTGGCTTGTTCTTAGCTAAATATTTTTAGAATTTCTGTTGTTTTTGACAGTGGCATCGTTCAAAAAAAGCAGACCCAAAAACAAACCCTCTTATTTTGAAAGGTCTGAGATCCTGCTGTTATGAAATGGTTGTTTGTGGTTGGTCTGTTCTGGAACAAAGAAAAGAGGATTGTCTTTAAAGAATACTATAAAGTTGGTATCCATATCTATATGAATGATGAGGAGTTAATGCCGTGAATCTGACATCTCATGCTAAGCACATGGGATTCAGATCCCCACACTGGGTGCTCACAGTCATCAATGTGCTGCAGATTCCTCCCTAGATGCTTTCATGACCTAAGGCCACTGAATTTTATTTTTAATTTTAAAAAATGGAAAATTCAGCAGGTGGCACTACTTGGTTGGCCTTGTCTGGACTTGGAAACCCTAGTCCTGGTTAATATTTGAATGGGAGTAGAGGTATCCACAGGGGCTGGGGAAGAGGGGTTGGGGGAATGATGACATGTGTTTGATGATGTAATAACAGACATGTTGCAACTTACATGCTTCCATCAGACATCCAGACACAAGCTCACAATTGTGGCATTTTCATAATTCCTTCATTGTGCACATATCATCATTCCGGCATCAGGGCATGGGACAGGAGAAGCAAAAATAGACAAACAAAAGAGTTCATCTGTTATTGCCTCTTCCCTCTCAAAATATAGAGTTAGTTGGGTTTTTTCCCTGAAATACTCTCAGACAAAAGTAGGATTAAGTTTCAAGAGGAAACCAGTAGTCACTCTTTTTTTGTATTGATGATTTGCTTCCTCCAAAGAGTGAGAGAGCCAGTTTAGCTGTACAGGTCCAAAAGCCAAGGCAGCTTTTCTAAAAAAATAAATAAATAGAAGAAATATATATTTAGAGCAGCCACCTACAAGGTAGTAGTAATGAAAGGAAGTCACAGGGGACACTTGCTAACTTTTCCATTGTTGTTACTTGCATTAAGAACCTTTTAATAGCATTAAACGACTAGACTGCTTAGACTGAGACAGGTCATAAGAAAATCCCCTTTTAATGATATAAAGAGGTACTGTAAAAATGGTTTCATAGCTTTCTGATTCATCTTCCTAAGCCAGAGAAGTTGCCTATATGAGTTTTGTTAATGTATTAATATTAATGTATAGCCTCGCTAAGATATTTTCTCTCTAAGGTGAAGGCTTTATTTGGGGTTTTATTATCCTTATTCAGCATATCTTAAAGTATTAAATTTAAACACATTTGAGTAAGATATAAATACCCAGGAAAGGATGTCACCTTCATCAGTCACCATGGTTTGCTGCAGATCCCGCTGGATGGCAGATTTCCAGGAAGTCAGAAAACTTCTCAGACGGAGTGGCAAATTTCATCTTGTGTCCTTTGACTAAGAAAACTGCATGGAGGTGTACAAGAAATCACTAGCAGTCCAGTTTAGTTTGAAGCTGACGTTATGTCTCCGAGATAATTCTGATTCCAAGAATGCTTGTGGGTTCCACATATATCCCAGAGGCATTCTTAAAAAGAAAATGATAGATGGTTGCATTATATCAGTGCCTTGTTCAGAAATGTGCCCACATCCCCAGAGAAAAGATGGAAGTCATAAGTGATTAGGTGAAGAGGAGAAGCACTGGATAACAACCTCATTGCATTGCCTTCTGGTAAATGGCTTCTTTACTATGGCCTCATCCATTTTGGCCCTTTTCGATAAATGGACACATCTCCCACTCTTGGCCTTTTGAGGGGAGTAAATGACATGTTTTTAACATGATTACACTGGTTGTGCATATCACAGGCTTAATTTATGAAAAATGCTGACACCTTCCCCTCCTTTTTCAGGGGCATTCTCTTTGGCTCACTCCTGATAGCATTCATCATCTGGGTGAAGGAGGGATCTTCAAGAGTGTCCACGTCCTAAAGAAAAAAGCTCTACAACTTTGTAAATAGAAGAGTCTGTCCCCTGTTAGATGGTTCTCATTTAGCTACTGCCTGTTGCAGTGCTAACTTACGTATAAGGTTCATTTGCACAGCCTATTGAACATGTCTGAAGAACAAGAGAATGTGGGGAGTGTATCTCCAATTAATCTGCCTTTCCAGATTGTGTTTCTTCTATAAGTGGCTGCTGGATTAAGAGAACTCTATATCCCACAATGAGTAAGAATACCTAGGTTGTTACTGCAATAGCAACAACAGCTCAGGCTAGAAATACTGCTGTAGCTCAGAAATAGAAGTTTCTTGATTAATTTTCAGTTATGGCAAAGCATGTATTAGTTGTATGCAAAAGTATCCACTGACCCTGAGAAAGAGTCAGGGTATAGCTGGGCCCAGAAGATTTTAGATAAACTTCCTGCAGTGAAGGCTTTGACATTGCATCAAACAGATTTTTTTACTCTGAAGCATGGCATTTGATTTATAGAATGGAAATGTTGACATCAAGGTCCAGTGCAATTAATTCATGAAGTTCCTATAAAATTTACAAAGTTCTATTCCAAGGCATCTGCAATGCCAATTGTTGACTTTTGTTGCCTGTCAACTCTCAGTTTAATGTCAAATATTGACATACACCTGCTTGGTGTCAAATATGGTTCAGTATGGTCTTCTGATGCAGGCCAGCTGTTAGATTTTTTTTCAGATGACAATTAAATGTCAGATAATGCCAGCTTTCAAATACTGCCAAGGGTTACTGCATCTGCAATATGTACAAATCTTAAAGGCCAGTGTTGAAAGTAAAATATGCAACAGTTGGGGAATATTTGAATATTCTCCCCCAGAATTTGAAGAAAACAGTAAGCCCCACTGAAGCCAACATTTCAAAGACAGTTCTGAGTAGAAATGCATGTATTGATAATCAGTCAATGTATTTCTTGCTGATATGCGTAAGATGGTAGGATGGGTCATGTCCCAAATACCAAGGGAGGTCTTGAGTCTGTTGATCTTCCTAGCCATTGCCATTGATTTGTGGTAATTGCTTTGCTCTCTGGCTTCTGCAGGACTGCTGACATTCCAAGCCCTGAAAATAATGATCTAATTGTGTTTATTGTTATTTTTAGTATATCTGTTGCACAGATGGACATGTGGTATTCTCATATCACAAGTTACATCCATATCATGTATGAGGATGGGAGAGTGTGTCTTCTTTGCTATTTTTTCCCTTCACAAAATTCATGAGGGTTTGGAACATTTATAAACATGTTTGTCAGATTACATTACCAGCATTCAGAGAACAAAAAAATACCCAGTAAAATGTGCCTCTTTTTTGTTTGTTTCTTTCTTTTTTCACAGCAGCTTCAGAATTCTGAAAGAGATAAACAATTGGACACCTCTTTCCAACCTAAATGATTATTCTCAGACATTGCCGATGTGGAAATTATTTTCAAACATTCTCTCAAAAATATCAATTCAAAGGCTGTACCAGTTGAAGTTTGATTGCTATAAATATGACTCCAGTTAGTAGTGTTTGACTGGGACTGAAGAGATCTCCAGATGACCACAGAAACTCCCTGGATGACTTTAGGTGGCTACCTTCTCTCAGCCTCATCAATATGAAAGGGTTATTATTGTGGGGAGAAAATTAGGTGAGATCCTCACTTACGCTACTTTGAGTTTTCAGGGGAAAGTCCAGAAATAAATAAAATAAAACTTGATTATTTGCAGATTACCATTCCTACCCAAAAACCCAATATCAGTGTAAGCTGGAGTTGATACTGGGTTCTGCAGTTTTATGCAGCAGAAAGACACCCACTTGGAGAAGTTTAGGGGCTGATATGGGGACCTCCATACTCAAAAAAGGGAAGAAGAAAAGCCCTGAAAATTAAATTATAAACTGAATAGTTCCAAAAACTTTGGCCATTTTGCTTAAGTTTTCTTCCTTTGTCCCTTTCCCCCCTGCAAAATATACTAATTCAAGTGTTAAAAAAGCAGCATATATCAACAATCCATTGCTGTAAATCTCCTTCCAGCATTGTATAATTTGCTTCCGGGTGTGATTCCAGGTGCTGGTTGTTACCTATAAAGCCCTACATGGCATAGGGCCTGGTTACTTGAGGGACCACCGGTCTCCCATAACATCTGCCTGGCTGATTTGATCCTACAAGGTTGGTGTGCTCTGGGTTCCTTTGATTAAATAATGTCATCTATTGGGACCCCAGAAGCGTGCATTCTCTGTAGAAGCACCTGCCCTCTGGAATGAGGTTCCCCATGAAACCTCATGGCTCCCATTCTGCTATTGTTTAGAAGAACCATGAAGACTTGGCTCTTCACCCAGGCCTTCAGCGAGGAACAGTGAGACCCCTCACTTCATCAAGCTTGCCATCTTTTTTTCTTTATTTTTTATGTTTTATTATAATTTCTTTGATTGTTGTGAGCTGCCCAGATATTCCAACTTCATTTATTTACCAATTTGAAAATAAATTATTCTTTTTCATATTTATTTTTACTGAAAAATTTTCACAGAAATAAAAGATTAACATTAAATAATATAAAGAGTAATGAAAATAAAAATAAAAAATAAATATGTGAAGTAAAAAAATAAAGAGAGTATAGAAAGAGATACAAATAGAAAAAAAAGAAGAGGAAAAAATACACTGTATAAACAAGCGAATTCCGCTCTTTACTGCAGTTACAAACAATCTTATCCTCATTCCTCCCTCATACAAATTACATCCTAATTCTCTTTTTCCCATATTCACCCCTTTTCAAGCAGCAAATCCATAAATCACCAGTTCATTTTTTTCTGAAAATAAATTATTCTCAAACACTCTTAGAATTAATACATTTAAGAAATCACAGGTTAACTAAAAGCAATACATACAATTTCAATCAGATCGAGAAAAAAAATTACATTAAGAGCAGAAAGAAATTATGTTAAAATCCAATTAATTTAATGGTTTTAACCATTAAAACATTGGTTGAGGCTTTCAAAATTTACTTAAAACCAACAGAGGGCTAAATACAAGTGCTTGCTAAGGAAGTCCCGTATGAGTTTCATATGGAATTCCCAGCCAGTTTGCCTTAGCACAAGCCACTGACCATTTCTTAAGAGTAGGAACATATGAGGTCACCCTCTATTTGCACCCAGTTACTGAGAAACCCCATTTTTCCTGCCTGTTTTGGATCAAAAGTAGTGCTTTCTGACTTGTCCCAGCAAAAACAAAACTGCTCAGTTCATCTGCCCCACTTCATTTCACTGAAGGCACTCCACTCCAATTGGTTACTGTACCTGTACCTGGGGTAGGAACACCCTTCCCTGAAGGTCACTTTTTGCTGTCCTCCATGGGCTTTTTCAAAAAAAACAAAAAAAACCCAACAGATAAAACTGACAAAAGTTCAGCCACTTTCAACTTACAGTGCACATCTCACACACACACACACACACACACCACAAAAGGAAGATAAATTAACAAAGCTGACACCAGACTCTTAAAGACTAGTAATCAAATGTAATGTTGAAAACTCAGTGTGGAAGCCTGCATCCTTTGTTTTTGATCCCCATATGCAAATGACTGCCTCTTTAAATAAGGCAACACCTCTTTTGAATCCCTTCACACAACTAGCATTTTCCATGAAGCCTTGGCATAAGAAAATAAATAAGTATGGCTGAATCAGTTTTATACCTAATTACTCCTTCTTCTGTTGTCCCACCTTTGTCAAATGATGGATTAGACAGAGAATCGGATCTTTCTTCTTTCATTTCTGCACACTGCTGGTGTGATTTCGTGTTATTGTTACTTTTTTTTTAAGGATGTGTAAGACTGTGGTTTCTAGATCACAAAGTTGTCATAATAAGATAATCTCCGTTTGACAGACTTCTGGTTTGCCCCACAATCTGTTCCCGTATAAAGTTACACAAACACAGTGTCATGTTCAGGTTGTCATGATCAAAAAACATTTTGTCCTGTGCTTTCCCTTCTCCTCATTTTCTTCAGGCACAATTCTCAGCCAGAAGGAATTAATCTTTGCCGGAATGTGATGAGTATTCATCACCTCAGCCTCATGTCCAAATGTAGAGTATGCGAACACCGTACTTGCAGTCTGATTGCATGCTTGGATCCACAACCATCAGAACACCAACATTTCTTGTATAGTCATATGAACCTAAATGACATTTTGGTTAAATAATTTGACTATGAAGCCAACAATCTGGCTGCAGTACATTTCTCTAAACAATGGTATCATCGATACTATATGCACTTGCCAGTGGTAATGGAACAAACAATCTGTAAATTTGGAAAGTAAAATTTAGCCCAAGAAAAAGACAAGGCAGTCAACAGTGTTATATGCAGTCTTTCTCACTGCCTAAAGAGGACTTTAATTTGTAGCGTTCATATATGGTGTATGGTACTACTATACACTTCCATACAAATTAATATTTAAAAAGATATATAAACAGAAAGAAAGCCTAATTCTAAAAGGTGAAATAATACATCAGAAAGCTTTTGACTGAAACCCAGCAATTACAGCAGTAAAAAAAGATTATGACAATTGAATATATCTACAGTATTTACTGTTCATGTTCTAAATTTGCGGTGTTCAAGGTGGATAAGAATAGAAACTAAGCAAATTGTAAAACAATTAAAACTCAGGTTTTCTTTCTAAAGAAAAAAATGACTCTGTGCTTTTATACACTGATCCTTTAAAAAATAGTGTTTACTAACAGCATGGTTTTGTATGAGATCCAACATATTCATTTTTTCTTTGAGTTCAGTCCATTTTTCCCCATTATAGCCGTTTTCAACAAATTAATGGTAATCCACAATTATAACATTGCTAAATCTCCCAAAATTGCTGTTTGCATTTTATAATCTGGAAGATAAATATTCAAGAAGTAAAACATTTCTCTACTCTCTGTCTTAGGACAAGAGAAAGTAAACAAGAGAAAAAAGTCAATTTGAATGATTATACCTCCATATAGTATGATTAGTCAACTAGCTTTAAATAAATGACACAGGATCTACTGGAATCCAGCCACATTTCTTATTTTAGAAAAAATTGCTTGCCCAGTGCCATTTATAGAGGAACTCATATTTTATTTTTGCTCTGGCATAGTTTTGTCCCTAATGACAATCATCAAAATGCAATCAACATAGCAAATTTTCTTGGTCATTTTTAAGGTCACTGCATATGACATTTTGCTTCTTACCATCTCCATCTGTGTACTTGTACAGAAAGAACAAGCATTGTTAAAGTTCCAGTGACATCTCATCTAACAAGAAGCTGACCCTGTAAAAGTCTGCATTATAATCTCACATAAACTTCAAGTGAAAAGATTCCCATAGAGAAATTTGCATCATAGATTAGTTAAATAGGATCTGCTTGACCTACACAAGGTGTAAGTGGTGGTTTTTTGCCTGCTACTCCCACTTTGTACAGCAACTAGCTTCATTCATAACTGCAACTGTGATGTAAAAACAGGGTGCTGCCAATCTAAAGATTGACCACTACAATATTGTTGCAGACTGCCCTTCTAAGACAGTTCAAAGATGCAGGTGGTTCCACTAACTTCCTGGTTGCTTCATTCCAAAAAAAATATTTATTTATTATGTACAGCTGCTAGGAATATCCAGGAACAAATGAGGACAATATACAGAGGTTCTGCTGGCTACCTCTCATTGCTTAAGGTATCAAGCAAATCTCTGACTGAAAATTAATGGGTGGGATAGTAACACATGAAAATAAATTAGTTCCTATTTTTATATCATTTCATAATATTGATAGCCACCCCATTCCTAGAAGTCTCCAAGTGAGGTACAACAAAATTAAAATAATATATTTTAGAAAGTAAACAATAAGCATCATGGGTGCTCATAAAATGAAACAAACACTGGAATAAAAATGGCTTGGTCTGTTTATGAAATGTCACCAAGGTTGGGAGTATCTATACCTCTGGGGAGAAAGAATTCCAGAACTGGAGGCTGCCAGTAAGAAGACCTATGATCTGGTCCATGCCCCATGAACCTTACAAGGAAAGGGCATGGACCTGATGGGCAGATTTAGCCTCAGCTATGGTCTATCTAAGATAAGGTCAAAGATAAACTTCACTGCTGATGACTATATGTCCATGTCCATGTAGCTTTCTTGGCAGCAATACAGAAGTGATTTGTCACTGCCTTCTTCTCGGTTTTACTTCTTAGTCAAGCCTAGTGCTGGGATTTCCTGGTTGGCTCCCATCTAAATACTAACCATCACTGATCCTGTTTAGTTTTTTATCATTTATAAAACAACAAGGGCTCAATTTTTTCTCCTTAGATGTTCAGCTGATGGGCAGCTTCACAAAATATAATTTTGTGGCCTATTCCTAAGAGCAGGAGAAGTGGAAAAACACTAATGGGATCATTTTATTAGGACACAATGGATCCGAAAGGAGTCAATGCAAAATTTTAGAAAGCAATTGTCTGGAAGTGATGAAACTATCTCAGACTGAGGATCCAGAAAGGTTATCATAGAGGAAGTTTCCTGCAAAGAAATGAACACTTTATACAGGAATATTTATCTCTAGAGGAGACTATCATATTACAAAGATGAATTAGCTTAATCTAGTGCTTCAACTACTGGAGGAAATCTATCTGTATGGTGTCACTAAAAGTTGACATCAACTTGATGGCACTTAATCTAATCAATCAGTGCTTCAACCCTGAAAAGAGTGTTGAGACTAAACTGCAGGGTGTAGTAGATGTCACCTGGGGACAAAAGAGAGACTATGAGAAGATCTTTTTATAACAGAACCATCAGCAGGTCTGCTTTTGGAAGAGAGTATACACCACATCCTGTTATCATAATAAATGAAGTCAACCAGTAAATGTCAATGAATTATCTATAACATTATGAATTTTTTGCACACCATGTATAGTTGTCACAGAAGCTGAAAGAGGTTTTTGCATGCAGACACTCATCAAAGCTACTTGCATTCTATTGGCAAGAACTGTTATGTGATGTAATTGTTTTGATTATGAAGTATTACATAGTATGGCCTATGAATTTGTAAAGACCTGAAAAAATACTGCTAAAACAAATTAATTAATAAAATCTTTGTAACAATATGATTAATTAAAAAAGTAAACTCAAATTATCTATATATTACTAAAACTCTCCTTGTGTTTATCTGTTTGTTTGTACCCTCAAGGTAGCCCAAATGGTGCATTATACTGCAACTAATTTTGAATCAAGGTTATCTAAAATCCATTAACTTAAACAATGTGTAAAAAATCCAGGACCCATTACTCCTGTGAAATTGAAATTTCCATGATGTTCAGACCAGTTTTATTCACAAATCTGTGGCCATTGCAGTGTCCCCGTGGTCACGTGATTGTGATTTCTGACGCTCCTTGCCATCTTCCCACAAGCAAAGTCAGTGGGGAAGCCGGCAGGAAGTCAGAAGTCACTCCCGCTCCCACTGCTTTTTTGCCCACCTGAGGTCATTCTGTTTATCTGTTTAGGTACGTAAATATTGACTTATTATTGAAGTTCATTTGCTACAATTACTTTTCTATTTATGATATATACTCTTCTTAGATGATCATGGGACCATCCAGCATTGGAGTAAAAAAAATATATGGTCAGCCTAAAATTTAATGTTCATTCTGATTACATCAGACTGCACTACCTTTGTCTCAAAGGATGACCCAATGGGTCACAGGGTTGTCTAGTATTTTACAATACCACAATCTTACAAAATAATCAAGACGTTTTGTAAAATTATGTCACAGCCTGGATATTTTATTAAACAAAACCAGAAACGAACTAGGATGCTTTTTTAAAAAAAATCCTAGCCTACTAGTTTCAACCATGGTTTCATTTAAAAAATGTAGAAAATACAGAATTAAAATAGAGATGTTTATCTTATTAGTCATGTGATTTCATGTATGAGATGGATGTGTGGCTTGTGACTATAAGTCTGATTCAATAAACTAAGATTGAGTCATGGTAATAAAATATCTCAAAGTATTGATTCCAGAACCAAGACTTATTTACAATATAAAACATAAGATATTCCCTCAATCTATGTACAAATGACAACCAGATGGGCAGTTAAATTTTAGTTGCATACTGATGACGGGTCAGCGTCCTCTACTGCAACTGAAAGCGGAAGTCTGTCTTAAGTAACAGAAAACATACTGTGACACTCAAAACTCTGTTTCTCAACAGCACTCCCAGCCCCTCAGCATCTGCTGCTTGAGATGGCTTCTTCCCTCCATCTAATGGCAGGTCAGTCAAGTCCAAAGAATTGTATTTATCTACTGATGTTGTTATTCAGCAACCACATAAATGGTGAATACTGAATGCTTTCAAATAACCTATTTGTATGACACATTCCATTGCCCACAATAATAATATCCACTTAAAAACCATTGAAATAAGTGGAGAGGAAGTACAGCATATTTTGGCATTAAACTGGAGGTCATCCATGAAAAGAAACTGTGACTTGATTTTGCCACATACTTTTATTATAAAAGTCAGGGAATTTCTCCAGTTGTATACTGAGAAACATGGGCTTCTTGTTGTGCTATTAACATAACTCACTGAAAGAGGAAAAAAGAAATCCCAGCTTTTGATAAATCTCTGGAGAATGAAATGTCTGGCTTTAAGTAGGCTTTGCAAGCAAGCTCTCTTGGGATTTTCTGATTCTTAGCTAACGAAGTGGTTTCGTAGTGACTTTTCTTAACTGATAGTACAAGAGGGTCCTTGACTATGTGTTTTTATAGCTATCTCATGGTCACTTTTCAGTTGTAAACTTTCATTCAGTTATTAAGTTGATGGACAGAGTTTAATTAGCTAGAGCTTAATTGGTTAGGTTACCTTCTTGTTTATATCAAATAAGTGAGATTGTCCTCAAATCCAAATATAGACATAAGAAGCAGCATTATGTTTTGGAGGGTGTAATAGTTTTATCATTGGGGTTATTAGCAAGGGTTCTGTAGGAGTGAGGCTTACAGTAACATTTATGTTTTGCTTCACTATACAGCTGATTCTTTGCCAGTTTGCAAGGTAAATTAAATCCCCTTTTTTCCAAAAGCACCATAAAGAGTTTGTGCTGATTTCCACATTTTTTAAATTAATCTATCTTGCAGTATCACTGTAACAGTGTCTATATTTCTAGGATGTTGCATTTGGCATATAATAACAATAATAATAACATATAAAATAGTAACTATCCACTTAGCTTGTTTTTACAATGCAGAAGATCCAGAGATCTCTTCCTATAGCCCCAGATCTGGGCATTGCTATCTGAGCTTCATCCATCTTGGTGGAAGTAAAGTTCAGAATGAGATCTGCAGTACAGCATAGTGGTAATGAAACATGCTAGGCCTCAAAACACAGCACTGAAGAATAACTGTCTAAAAGTCTCTTTAAAAAAATAATTTTTACAAGATTGCTCTTGGTTGATTATCTTAACATGAAAATTTGAAGTTTAATTTAAAAGCATTCCACAAAAAACACATAGAACCTCTCTGTGATGAATTAATTTCAGTCATTATTACCCAGCATTTCATAGGGTACCTTTTCTTATGAATTAGATTTACAGCTATTTGCACATTTAAAGTGATTCAGCTGCTTTGAAGTCTAGATCTAAAACTGTAAGTAGGAACTACAATTCCCACAACCCCTTGTCATTGGCTACACCAGTGTTTCTCAACCTTGGCAACTTTAAGATGTGTGGACTTCAACCCCCAGAATTCCCCAGACAGATGTGGGGAATTCTGGGGGTTGAAGTCCACACATCTTAAAGTTGCCAAGGTTGAGAAATACTGGGCTATGCTGTCTGAAATACTAGGAATTGAAGGCACCAGATTACTACCCTCTCTAAACTATGAACTCAATCACACTAGCTTAAAACCAGGGCTGGCATAAGTACCACATAATTATGGTGGGAAGTTGCTCTCTTGTTCTCCACCATGTCTCACATATACAATTTTTAAACTGTGTTATCCAAAGAGCAATCTCGCTCCTCAATATCCTCACATTGAGGTTTTTCCTCAAAGGCCTTGTAAGCCAGGTGACAAAAGAGATTTTTCCATATTACCTTATAAGAGCTAATGTTACTTTTTTCTGGAAAAGAACACTTAAAGTTAGCAATGACAAGTTTATCCTAGCTAATTCTTCCAGTAAATCTCTTTAAAGTATGAGTTCTATTTCTTCTTGCTCCTTTGCAATGTGTGCTTTGCGTAAAACTTAATTCTCTCAAATCCTCTAAGTGATCACATGGGTTTTCAAAGAATGGAAATCTAACACATGCTGAGTCCATGCACTTATGGTTTTGTTGTTTGTTTTTAATGCATATATCTCAGACTATTCTCTGTCGTCTCAGACATAGAGAATGGGAACATGGAAAAAGGAATCCAGCTATGAAAACTCCAGTTTCACAGCATACGATTGCATGTGGTATAATTACTACAAAGAAGCACATGATACAAGTTGTGGCCATAATATAAGAATCATCCCACAATGATCTGAATGCATTCTTAATTTTCCTATGTTACAAACAAATGTTCCTTGGGTAAGATTCAGTCATCTTTGTCAAAACTGATTAGATGAGACACAAATCATTTATCCTAAAGTCAGCCAGGACAACTGCCGAGCAATGCAGCAGAACTTCCTGATCTAGTGAACTAGCCTCTGGTAGAAGTCTGGTTCTCTGTGCAGATTTCTCTTGCACATACACTGTCCTCATCTGGACCTTACTGGATTGGCCAAACATGTCTTCTGATCATAATGGGGATGGGAATAAGAGTGGAAATCTCCACATGGAGCCACAGAGTTGAACTGCACTCAATGTATGTAGCTAGCCATGGCATCAGTGTCCAGGCTCCTTAGACATCTGCTGCAGGACAGAAATAAGATAGGGTCCATTGTTCATATCTGATTACTTCCTCGCCTGCCTACCTGCCTGTGCACGATCATCCACTTTTTGAAATACACTTTTTAAAAATATCCTGGTTCTTTCTATACATTTCTTTCCCATGCACCACGCAGCCTCTAATGCATTAGTTTTAAAAGCAGGCACCTGTGGGATGATCTATCAACGTTCTGAGCTGTACCTTGTTTTTTTTTTCCTTGGTGGACAAAGTGCAGCAAGACTGGTCCAGCAAAATTCATGCTGGAATTCCCTGGGATGTCTTTTAAGACCATTCCTCTGCTTGCTGAACAAGGTAACAATGTGGATCTGCACAGCCAGCCTTTGCAGAGAAAGTCCTTTGGGGGAAAAAAGGCTTGGGAAGCAAGCGAGAAGAGATACAGTAATGGACTTTCATAACCTCCCTTATCCACAAAGCAAAAACAAAAGCAAACGCTTTTCACCCCAATGGTCCATCTGTTTATTTATTCTAAACTTAACAGAAGCCTTTCGTAATCAGAGGAACCTAGCTAGATAGGAGGGGAGAAGAGAGGGCACTGCCTTGGGAATCTGCCATGATATCTTATCACTGATCTCTGAAAGGTCGGAGAGGGATTAAAATTGCTTTTTGCCATCCCTTTGCCACCATCCCAGAAGGTGGAAATGTAGAGAAAGACGGAGGCTCGGGGAAAGTATAAAATTATCAGATCTCATGCAACAGAATGATTCCCCTTTGAAAAAGGAGGAGCATTGGGGAGTTCTAGATCACTGAAGGATCCCATGGAGTGATCACTTCACTGGAAGAAAAAATATTTTTTACAGGTATAGGAAAAATCATGACAGAGCCTTAATCATTGGGTGGGCATGGATTGGGGGCTTCATAATTCAGTTGGTATGTACACTGGCAGTTTATGAAGCACTCAGTATCACTATTTGTGCAGAAAGGCTCTCTAATGTGATAAACTTCTATGAGGATTGGGGTAAACTGTCATATTATTAGTATCATCATCATCATCATCATCAAAATTATCCCACTTTTATTTTTACTAAGAATCACTCAAAGGGATTAACAAAAATAATTATAAACAGAATTAACAATATAACCTAAATTTAAACCAGAATGGAAAATGCATTGTTTAAAACATCAAATAATCAGAGAGTTGAGAAACAATAAACAGATTGCTTAATAGAACCAAGGAAGGAAAAAAACAAAAACAGGCCTTCACCTGAAAACTGTAAAAGAGCTACATGAACTTCATCTCATGGTAACAGAAAACGGGAATGGCTATTGAAAAAGATTTGTCTCTATTTGTATGCTACCCTAGTTCCATAGTTAGGGTGCAGGGGAGTTCCCTTGCTGTTCTTACTGACTGGACACCTTGATGCCAGAGCATAGGCCATCCTCTAAGGACTTTACAATTCATCACACTAAAACACTGTTTCTTGACCTCGGCAACTTTAAGACGTGTGGACTTCAACTCCCAGAATTCCCCAGCCAGCTGGGGAATTCTGGGAGTTGAAGTCCACACGTCTTAAAGTTGCCGAGGTCGAGAAACACTGCACTAAAACAACACTACTGCATGTTGGGGGCTCTGTGGAAATGAACATGACAACTCTGGAAAGTCATTCCATTGTCCCACTCTACTGTGTGGTCTGCAGGACATGGTGCTTGAACCATTTTTCCTGCTCTACGACTCCAGGAGATAGGATTATGCCCACACAGAGAGAGCAGTTATTGTATTTAGCATGGGAGGAAAGCTCCCATTTGTTGCTAATAGAGCTCTCCTTCCATGCAAGATAGCACTTAGATGATACTCCTTAAGAACTCTCTTCAGCAATAAAAGTCCCCACCCTTTCTGTGGACATCTCATTTCTGATCCTAACTGCATGCCCTACCATAATAAGTCTTATATAAAGCTTGCAGCAGATTCACACATCTACAAGTAAGGCAGTTGATCTCACATGTAGTTTAGCCTTTAGTGGCAGAGTTCTCATCAAAGCACAAAAATAAAAAATAAAATAAAAAAGGAGTATGCTGGTCAGACAGATATGAAAAGTGCCCGTTTAGGGCTCTTCTAGTAGATTATCCAGCAGGGTGAGTTAAGGACATGGCATCTGCTATCCTTATGGATATTTGCACAGAACTGAATCCTTCTATTAATGTATTCTGGAAGTGTATAGACTAAAATTTCTTGTGAGCCTCACTTTCATCCTGCAGACAAGGAACATCCCTAACCTTTATAGATATTCCTTTGTTAGTCCTTGCACCACAGCTGTCCTGTTTCATATAATAGTTTAACTAAAACAAGTGATTTTGCAATCTCTCGATGAGATCACTCTGCATTTCTTTAAACTTCATTAATAAGACAAAGAAAGTCTGAGAGGCACAGACAGGATGGATATTGGGTGGGTTTTTTTTTTCCTGCCTGCAAGGATTACAGAAGGGAATTTCAAAATACTTCACCACTGACCTCACTGCAGAAAAGCATCTGTGCAACAGAGTAATATCACTTGGAATCTTGTCTAGGAATATCTATCATATTCCAGTTGTTGATGTAATGCTGTAGATTAAAGCACAGACTACAAAGTTTCCAATTCTGGGGTCATATTAATCCTGACCTCTCTAGCTGAGCTAAAGAATGTCATCATTCCTTCACCCTCAGCTAAACTACTTGTATTGTAAGATCTTTTAAATTGTTATATCTATTCAGAATTCACATCTCCATTTTATCTACACAGCAGCCGTGTGACTTTTGACTAATAGATTATATTTGCAGTATGGTAATCCAATGAGTTTACTGGCCGATTGGGTATTTGAATCTGGTTATCCCTTGTCTTAATGTGACCATATTTCAACTAGTTTCTGATTAATTAGACTGGAGTATGTAAAATCCAAGTCCAAGGAAATTTGCTAGACCTAGAGACGGCAAAGTTAGATTTACTTTGTGAGAGTATTGTAAGGATTCAACAGACAAACATATGGAAAACATTTGGACATAGATTTTCTTTTAATCTATCTGGTTCATTATTGATACTACTGTAATGTAGCATCTCTCTGATAGTGTGACATTTTTCCTAGCCTAATATTTATTTTGATTGATTGATTATGTTCCACCAAATCAATGTCAACTCTTAGCAACCGCATAGATAGAACATAGATGATCTGTCCTGAACCTGGCCCTTCAGGTGTTCCAGCCATGCATTCATCACTGCTGTAACTGAGTTACAGCACCCTGCTGCTGGTCATCCACTTCTTCTCTTTCCTCTCACCTTTCTCAGCATTAGACCCTTCTCTAGAGAGCTAGGTCTTCACATAATGAGTCCGAAGTAGGATAATTTGAGCCTGGTCATGTGTGTCTTGAGTGAGAACTCTGGATTTATTTGTTCTATGATCCATTTGTTTGTTTGTTTGTTTAGTTATTCATGGTATTGCTAGCAATCTTCTTCAACATCACAGTTCAAAAGGACCAATACTGTTTCTATCCTGCTTCTTCAAAGTCCAACTTTCACCTCCCTAGAGGATCATAGAGAAAAACATAAACTGGGCTCCATATATATTTAGTATATAAGCTGAATACATAAGGAGGGAGTATACAGCTTTGTCTCACTCCTTTGCTGACCTGGAGCCACTCTCTTGCACCATGTTCTCTCCAGACTGTGGCTTCCTATCTTATATATACTGTGATTTTTCTTATGAAGACAGTGAGAACTGCACAATGAGAGCCGGGCAAAGTACTGGAAGCTACTGAAAATCTTTGGATTTCAGGGATTTTCAGGGAGTAGACAATGTCTGAACGTTGTCTACTCCCTGCTGTAGTACTTTTTTTGGGGGGGGGTAAAAAAGTCAGGTTTTCCTTACTTTGGTGTAGGTAAGGAAACAAGTGCCACCTGTAAAAGTGGACAAGAAGCATAAGAGCAGAACTGATGTTGTGTTCCTTTCTGAGGCTAGAGCTCTCCTTCCAATATCAAGGGAAGCAAACTGACCAATCCTATATCTTAAGGTCTATAGGAATTCACTCTAAACCTGAAAATGCTTTACATTATTTTTTTCAGCATTTCTCTTATTTCACATTTTATTGTTGTTGTTGGATTCAGGCCAAGTGATGATGATGATGATGATGATGCACTTGGACGTATTTAAAAGACTTTTACTAATGGTTTGCATTATAAAATTGAAGGGAATTCTTGTCCTTTTAATAAGCTCCCACATAAAACAGGCTATTTAAGTCTGATATAATACAGAACAGCACAAGCTTCAGGAAGACTTAACATTCTGGTTTTTGACCTTCTTTCAGACTACCTCTGGAAGCATCATGTAACTTAACTGTGATTTTTAAAGATGCATCATCATATTTTGGCAAATGAACACAGAAGCTTATTCTGAGATCATAGTAACCATTTCAAACTGCTTTTCTCCCCCAGTGGACAGAAAAACATACAGCTTTGCTTTTCTGCAATCATTCAAATATTGGACTGTACTAGGGAGCGTGGCAGTTTCCTGGGATCACAATACAGCCCATAGCTCCCAGGTGCTGTCCTGATATAAATTACTCCATACTTCCATTCATGAATATTAACATTAATAGGAGAGTGATATATTGCTAATTGCTATTCAAGAAGGGTGGAGCGATATTTGTCAATGTTTCAGCTGGAGGTGGAAGTTTAAACCTTCCCCTACACTACCTACATAAGCTTATATTAAGCTTAAATAGTGTCATATGTCTGCAAAATATGGAATTAAAGGAATGTGTAGAATCACGGAAGCTTTGGATGGACCTTTAAAGCCATGAAGCCCAACCCCCTGCTCAGTATAGGAATCTAAATTAAAGCCTCCTTGACTGAGCAGATCATGATTACTAGGGTTGTCATCATGGTGAAATGTCTCAGAAGTGTTTCAGTCCTCATATGAGCATAAAACATCTCATGAAAGAGACCGAGTCTTTTTTCAGACTTCTGCATGAACCTGAAAAAAGATGGCATTGTTTAAAAGTCCTTTTTGGGAACTGACTCCTTTTTCCAGGTCATGTTTGAAAGATGCATAGCCTTCTTCCCTTCTTCAACAACTACATATTTCTGCCCACTAAAGGTCAAGATTCCCTTGAATTGTACTCAAGTCCTGGTAACTCCATAGAAAAATACAAGTAGTTTTCTTGCCAATGATACAGAAATGGTTTGCCACTGCCTTCTTCTGCAATCTTTGTTCCACTTCTCAGTTTAGCCTCGTGTTCTAAGATTTTGTGATGGATTCACATCTGAGACAAATTAGGTCTGAACCCATATAGACTTTTTCAAGTTACGTCAAGGTGACTAGATCAGTTGTGCTTGGCTTAAAATGACACAAATTGTAGCTTCCAAAAAACTAAAACAAAACAAGTTGTTTCCACCTGAACTGTAATAAGGAAGAATCCCACCTCAACTCACTCCTTGTGAGATGGGTGGTGACTAAATTTGTAATATAAATAAATAAAGAAATAAACTGTTTGTTTGTTTGACTTCAGTGCTGCCCAACTCCAAGCTGACTCTGGGCAGCTCACAATATTAAAAACAACACAAATACAACAAAAGAAATAGAAGTACAGTGAAGAAAATGAACGAAATGGTAATCCAGACAACTAACATAAACACATAGGTAACATATGACAAGCATATCTAGCTAGAAGTTTCCATCCACCCTACCCCAAAGCCCAAGAGAACAACCAGGTCTTTAACACTTTCCAGAATGCCTTCAGGGTGGGAGTTGTCCAGATCTCAGGGGAGACCTCATTCCAGTGGGCAGGCACCACAACAGAGAAGGTGTACTTCCTGGGTCTCAAAAGGTAACACTGCATGATCAAGGGGACCAGGAGTGTGCCCACTTTATCGGATCTTACAGACCAGAGAGAAACCATGGGAGACTGGCAGTCCCTCAGATAACTGGGCCCCATGCCATGTAGGGATTTATAGGTGATAACTGGCACCTTGAATTGCACCCAACAGTGTACTGAAAACCAGTGCACCTCACAAAGTAGGGGTGTCATGGACATGCTGAGGCAGGTCCACCACTGTACATCTTGCTGCATTCTGGACCAGTTAAGGCTTCTGAATAGTTTTCATTGCAATAGTCAAGCATTAAAATGACAAGGACATGAGTGAGTGACTGGAGGGTTGCCCAATCCAGAGAGAGGTACAACTTGTGCACCAGATGGAGCTGTACAAAGGCTCTCTTAGCCATAGCTGCCTCCAGTTCTTCAAGCAGGAGCTGTGAGTCTCGGAGGACTCACAGATTGCATACAAATCCTGAATAGGGAAGTGCGACTCCACCCAGGAGAAAGGATGGAAGATCCCTGGACCAAGATGATCCCAACAACCACTAATCACTTGGTCTTGGCAGAATCGAGTGGAAGTTGGTTCCATCCCATCCAGCCTGCATGGCCTCCAGGCACTGGGACAGAACTTCGACAGCCTTGCTTGGCCAGCCTAGAATTGAAAGATATAATTGGATATCATCAGCATATTGATGATACTGGAGCATTCACCAGCGTTTTCATGTAGATGTTCATTTATTCCATAATACAGACCTTGGAGGGAAAAAGAAGAAATTTACTGTAAATCGTAAGATGTACAAAAGGTGCCTGTACGAGTATCCTGTAGGTACCTTTGGCCTAAACAGTATATGAGTTTGTATATCAAAATAGGCACCTTGAGTTGAGTTAGGAAAGCAACCTACACCTTAAGACCATTATTCCATAACTTGTATTCTGTGTGTTGAAATTCCTAACAGACCCTGGGAACACTGAGAAGATGACAAGATAGTTAAGGAAGGCTGTTACAGAACAGATTCTTGAATCCACTGGAGGGGGAACCATGAGAAAGAGACTCAAAGTTACTCCACCTTAATTATCTTAGGATAAGTTGTATGGGATAATAACTTTGGTAGACTTTCAAGGTAAGGCTGTATTACCCTTCTAGCAATAAAGATCTTTCCAGAAATCTGAGTGGATTTTATTTCCTGAGTTTGCCAGGCTCACAGATCTTGGCATGAATCTTGACATGAATCCATTCCAATTTAGCTATATCCTTCTTAAGATCTGGTGCCCAGAGCTGGACATAGTATTCAAAGTAGGACCTGACCAGTACAGAAGAAAGCAGAAATATTAGTTCCAGTGTTTTGAAAATGATATTTCTATTGATGTAGTGTAAAATCATGTTTGCCAGTTTTCAGCTGTAATACTACTGACACTTATAATTCTAAGACCATTTTCCCCATGTATTATTGCAAATAAAATAACATCTATCTTATACCTATGCAAGTGATTTCTCTTTCCTCAATAAACTTGCATGTCTCCCTGTTAAATTTAATTTTAATTATGCTATTTTCAATCCATCCACAAGTTTAACTTATCAAAATTATTTGATGTTTTTCAATCTTCTACAGTTTCCTCACTCTCACCGAATCTTATACCATCTCCATTCTTTCTACCTTGTTATCCAAGTCATTAAACACAGTGTTGAAGAGTACATGGTCCAGGACTGCATGCTGTGGGAAAGATAATGAATTAAGTCAGTTAGTGGTATTTAGGACTAATTAAAAAGTGGGACCAAATTTTTTTCTGTGAACATTAACTAGTGTATTTAAGAATGCCATATTACCTATCTGTTATTTCTTCATTTGATTATGTGTTAGATTTACTAACAAATTTTTCTTTAGGAGTCAAGGCAATGTACATGACATTTTCTTCTCCAGTTTTTCCCCACACTAACCAGTCTGGGACCTGAGAGACTGGGGTTGGCCCCAAATCACCCAGTGAGCTTTTATAGCTAAAGGCAGACTAGAACCTCCAGGCCAGCCCCTTAACTGCAACATCATACTGGCTATGTATACCCTTAGAGGTATGTATACCCTTCTCCATACATCTCCAACTTGGCACCCTGTGTATGCTGGCTGGAATTTTGGACAGTTAAGGATGCCAGGATGGAGCAAGCTAACTTACTTAAAAACTGAGTTCTACAGAAATAATGTGTTTTCCTTTTAAATTCCAAGTATGACTCACTTTCTCCCATTTTATGGATATGCTGTTTTGTGGCCAGGAAACAAATATCAAGACAGGCCTTTGGAAGATCAGCCAGAATAGCAGAGTTATAAAGAGGAGAAATCCAGTGACTCACTCCCAGCATTCTGAATTTTTTTAAACTAAGTTTTACAGCATGAAATAAGTCTTACTGGTTAATAGGTTAGAAATAGACACTGGGACTTATCACATTCACTCACTGGGAAAGAATTTAAATCAGTCGAAGAATGAAACAGCAGGAGGACTGCCTGAATAGTATTAACATATTCAAGAAGAAAGAAACTTACATGTTTATTTCCATCCTTCTGTATAACTGGCCTAAGAAATAACACAGTGAATTATACACAAATATGTTTGAAGAAAAGTTGATTGTGTCATTGGAAAATATGTCCTGAAACAAGGTGTTTTCCTTCCCAATGCCCTTAAAATGTGGCTTTCTTGCTGGAGGAAAGGGGGAAACCTTACTATGAGTAAAATTACTTTTAAAACATTCGTTTCCTCTTTCCCTCATTTTGACAAAGCACAGATTGCTGTCTTTGTCCTGACAGAAGCTATTTAACCCTGCCTAACATCTAGAAATTCAGCACGAGCAGTTTTCCAATCACCACCACTAAATGTAGGAAAGTCTGCACTGGTGGATGCTCTCATTACAGAGTTTGCCTAAAGAAAAGAAGGTCTGCTTGGACATGGATAATGTAAGCCAGTCTTATTTTTCATTATTATTATTTCTTTGCCCTTAAAACACAGGTGGGCAACATCTTGGTGGCCACTGTTTGTTTTTAAATGATTTTGTGAGGGGAAGAAGATCATACTGGGAGGGTCGATGATAACTAAGGTTACCAGATCTGAGCTGCAAACATGCTGATCATTAGATTGCAGCAAGTAAGTACAGGAAACACTCTTTGCCCACCCCTAGTGACTGTGTGGGGGTTTTTGCAGTCCAGATACAGTAGTCCTAATGATCATACATTTGGGTTGGCCCAGGAATTTCCCTAGGTTTGAGGGAGCGTCTTCGTTTTGTTTTGTTTTCTAAAACTGTGTTAAGTCTCTTTTGGGCCATCCACTACAGTGTTTATGCTTTGTGTCTCAAAGGAGCAGGAAAATACGCTGATATTTTTCAACAATTAAGATTGTAAGAGCAAACTGTAATTTCAGGGTCCTCGTCCAGCCCTGAGGAGTCTGTCCACCTTTGCCTTAACATGGATACTTTATTGTAATGGAAGGCTTGGAGGAAGATATTGGAATGGAGGATCAAGGTTATCAGGAGGGAGGGGGAGCATTCCAGAGCAAGCGTTTTCTCAGTCCACAGCAAGAGTGTGGGAAGAGAAAAAGGATGAGGCTGGCCCCTCCCTAGAGTCTCACGGGGTATATCCACTAGTTGCAGTAGTATACATTTAGTCTGGCAAGATTCTGTCTATTCGGTGCAAGCTAATAAAGGAACTGGACTGGACTGGATTGTTCTTGGGCTGGACCTGACATTTATTATTCCATTCATTGGTTTGCTGCCATCTAGAGTTTTCTATAGCTTTACTACCATCTTGTGGTTGTCCAGATGTTTGCAGCCCGGATACGGTATCCCCTCCTTCTTTCACAATCGGCAAGAAAGAGGAGATGGTCTGAGGAAGAGCTCTGGGGAGGCGACCCGGGACTCTGAGGGTTCTGCTTGCCCACACATGCTGCTACGGCGAAGGCAATGGCTCACTTAAGAGTGGCAGCCGAAGAAGAGATTGCAGCAGCAGCAGTGATGGTGGCTGTTCCCTCTTTCGCTCTCTCCTTCCTTCAGGTACTGAAAATGCTCTGCTGCCCTCTGGAGTTTGGCAGCCCAGGTCTGGTAGCCCTACCCCTACAATCAGATTGGTTGAAGGCAAAGGGCAAGGCCTGGGCTGCAAGGGGACCCCCAGTGGGGCCCCTTTGCCTGAGGGCCCGAGGGCGGGGGCTTTCCCTGCTTTCCTTATATTTATCCAAGAAGTCGTTTAACTTCTCAGACAGGGACGCCTTGCAATGCAATGCTGAATAAATGTAACGTTAGAACGATATCTTGAGGCAAGGGCGCAGGATTCTTGCATGACCAGATGGCCCTGCCTCAAAGATTTTCAGTAACTCCCCAAACAGGTACACACCCTTTGCATTGGAAATGACCTGCTTTTGATTTCTGGTTATAATTTAAGCTGCAGGCAGGCTCCAATTTCTCTTTCCTCACATTTTAAATGCCTCAGACCCGGTGTCAGCAAGTTCTCATCCTCCCCTTGCACCTGGGCAGACTGCAGGCCAGGAAAAGTGGGGGAAGAGCTGCCAAAAGGAAAATGAACCTTCTTGGGTTGCCCTTTTCATTTCCTTCCTTTTCTCTGGGCTCAGAAAATACAGGCTGAAGGAAAATGTGGAGCAAAATAACACTCTCAAGGAAGAAATACAACTTAGCCCTGTGTTATTTCACCATAACCTCAGGAGGGCTTGAAGATTAAAAGTCCAGTGCAGATAGTAAAACATAGAATGTTTACTGATTCAGTATTTCTTAACCTGTACAGTGAGGCTAGAAGTTTGTGTGAGAGATTTGCTCTCTATCTGGCATCTCTCTTTATGCTTCAGATATGTTGCTTTATAAAATTAGAAGTAGCACATGCATGTTCATTAGTATATGTATTTATTCTTCATTGTATTGAAAACAATGGCAAATGATGGAAGAGCAGCTCTGGGGATAAGAGGTGGTGCTCTAAAATAATTGCACCAATTGTAACGTTTAATGGGACTCAATAAATAGAATAAAGTTCCTGCTTGTTTAGTGACAGTTATCTCCAAAAGGGGAACAGCTCAGGATGGGCTTTCTCTTATGGGCCCCAAACAAAGGGCACTCGTCTCCTTTTTCAAGGAGAGGGCAGCTTTATCCTTTAGCTATTTTTATCCAATCCACCAATATGTGAGCTCAGCTCCCAGCTGGCTCACTGGGAACTTCAAGCCAGTCACTGTGTCTCAGCATAGTCAAATTCCCACCACTGTTGTGAAAAATAAAATGAAGAGGAGAACCCCAGATGCCTTCTTAAGATCATGGGAGAAAAAGGTGGCAATAAACGAAGCAGTTAATATTGATTGATTGGTTATTTATTTGTGTAATAGAAATACATTTCAAGGATAAGAGGGCAATGAACATTAGAGTATAATAATCAAATACCACAAGAATGCCTATTCTGTGTCAAAAAAAATCCAATATAATTCAGTCCTTCACATTAGCTGTTAAATGTTAATGTAAATGAAAAATGCATATGAGGCAAAGAAGAGTCATTACAACAACAGAGTACACAGTGTAGAGAATGTTGAACTTGAGGCAGTGATCCAATTTCCAGTGCCCTTTTTACACTGCCCTCCTTGCCACTATCTTATTCTGTTTTGATAGTCTGACAATCAGAAGCCAAAACATGTTCAGTCTCCCCTAATTCTGACCGGAGTCATAGCAACAGGGACAAACAAAATAGCCTATTTGCACAGAAGATAAGGACATATATCCTGTTTAAAAGTTTAAAATGGTATGACCCCCTTCCTTCAAGGAATCTTCCAATATTTATCTTTTTTCCTTTCCAATGCCACAGAATAGATGTTGGGAATGCGTTTTGCTCTTTTCCATGTAAGTGGTAGAGACTTCATTACTTTGCTTTATCTATTCCAGCAGCTTTTCCTTGCTGTTGAACGTTCTTGTGTTTAGGCTGACACCCAGTTCAAATGAACATAGTGTCTGTTTGCAAATATGGATGTAATATATTAAGTGTACGCAGTTAAATATGTATGCACATTCCTGTTTTATAATAGGAGGCAAAAGCCGTAGTCAAGATGATTTTTAGAAAGAGAAGTAGATAGGGGCAGTAGAATTTCTTAGTCGTTCTTTTTTATATCAAGCTTTCATGTGGATGCACTAAACAGCTGTGAAGTAGTTATTCTGTTTGTTGGCTTCTCAGTCTATTGATCTTTTAATTGTTTGGAGAACCCAAATGTATATTCATGGCATTCCAGTCTGCAATGGCAGATACAATTCTGTACATGGAACTGCATGAGCCCCCCATTAGCATACATTTGCATCACATTAGTTCCAGGGGTTTAGGTCAGCCTCAGGGCAAGCAATCTAGAATCTTCATGGCTGCATTGAACTGTATACCACGTGAGTTATCAATGCAAAATGCTAAATCCCTTGCAGAGATGTTTGGGTCTTCATAACTACCAGGTTCCTGCTTTTAGAAACTGGTTTACTAAACAAAATGGACAAAAGGAAAAAAAAAACAGTTCTAATCAACAGTGCAATTCAACAAGTTTATTTACACGTTAGTCCCAATCTCTTCAATGATGCTGACTGTGTATGTAGTACATGTTTATGTCTATGTCTCATTTAAAAATTTTTTCACAAGTGTTGGTGAAACTTTTGACACATTGTATCTTCTTTCTTCAAAGCTTCTTGGAGTTTATAATAAGTAACTCAGAAAAAAGATCTGCTTTTAAAAAAGAATTTAGTAGGAAAATTGGGATCTAGGAATTCTTTGATGACCACATGTGCCTGGGTCTCTTTGACCCAGCAGACAAGAAGGGAAAAAAATAGCTTTCAAGAACACATGACCCATAGCTGTGCTCTGACATAATTATAGATGCAAGATAGACATACTTTTAATTTCTTACCTCACAATAATGGGGTAGGACAAACTTTAATGACAGAGGTTTTTTAATGATTAATTCCCCCCCACCTCGAATACTTTAATGTTCCATAATGCTGTTCTTTTCTCCTTCCCACACATCCATATCAGACCAAACAGTGGGGGCTAGAAGGGAATGTAATTTAAGATAATAATGCTGTTGGAAAAAAAAAAAAATACATTGTGAACCCTGGATAAGAACTTCAAGGCCACATTTTATGATTTCTAAAAGCAAGGCTTACTGAAATCAGGTTTCCACTGCTGGGAAAGATAAAATGGAAAGACAAATAGAAAAAAAAAAAACACCAAAAAAGGGAGCAGAGTTTGTTTGCCTCTTCACATATGTGTGTCCTTCAACTCAATAAGGAAGATCAGGATGACACCAGAGAGGCCCATGGGCCATGGCTCCCCCTTCCAGAATCTCTGCGGGAGTGGGGGCAATGCTGCAGTGGGCAATGCTGCCACACACAAAGACAGTGTGGTGCCCTCCATTGGGTCCCCTTTATCTTAGCAGCTGCATAGGAAATCACTCAGATACAGCACCCGTTCTGCAGGCAGGAGACAACACCCTTATAAAGCCAGACAGGGCAGGGGAAGGGAGGAAACCCACAGCAAGTCACTAGAGGATTCAGAGCTCTGTTGGCCCGCTCAAAACTAGGGCGGGAAAAGGGAGCTAATCCCATTATTTTCTAGTGTCTTTCTCTTTTTTCTTTCACTCCTTCTCTTAAAAAATAGTTCCTTTTTTATTAAAATCAGTACAAGGGAAAACACCTACTCTACTCTGAGTCTAATTTGTAAGAGCTCATTCTTGGAGCCTCATAAGGGAATGCGGGGGGGGGGGGGACATGATCTAGCAGATCCTAAAATAAAATGGGCCAGCCCTGAAATGCCCTATTTTGAGCCTGTCATTGGCTCTTTCAGTTACGGTTTGTCCATATATAACTGGAACCTCAGGAACACATACTACATCCCTTTCTAATGGACCACATGTTCTGTCCCCATCTTACCCTCACTTGAATCACCACTTAGGATTACTCTGTTAGTTGTCCATTATTCCAATTTACACATTGTGCCATGTCTAAACTTGGAAGCTAAATAGCATCAGACTAGTACTTGGATAGGAGACCACCAGGAAATCAAAAAGTTGTAGGAGTAAAAAAGTATCAGAAGACAGTAGTAAAGCATTTTCATTCGACTGTAATGTTAATATGATAGGAAGAAGACATTGTGAAGTGCATGGGGCTGTAATCATCACATGACTTTTTGTCCTGGCTTTGCCACTTTCTGGAAGTGACTTCTGGCATACCCCTCAAAAGCCAAGTAGGCCCCTTGACCCAAACAGGTGCTTCACCGTTGCCCTGAAATGGTCAACTAGCAGTTTAAGAAGAAAATCCTGCTACTACCAGCCTCTGTTGTGCTAGCATATGATAGACCAGGAAGATTATTTTTTCTGTTTCTTTTTACACCAAGGAATATTCAAACATACAATTTCCCCTTCAGCTTGGATTTTGGGTTACAGTTTTCCACTTTTTTCAGTATGATTTTTTGATTGAGTGGCAACTTTGCTGCTATAATTCTGTACTGCTGTTCTGTCAAAGCACTGGGTTTATCATTTAACAATAATCTATTAAAGTGATTTATTGTTTAGCAGTCTAATATACAGTATTTCTACTAAATTTGGATAGGTAAGTAGAAAACGAGCAAATTCCCAATGTAACAGTTCTGATGCATCATTCTATAAGAGCACTTGTCTCACCCGATCCAAACACAGTTGTTTAATGGTTGATGCTGTCTGGGTCCAGCCAGTCGACCCTAATGACCAAGTTCGGGACTTGGTGTGAGGTGAACAGAACACCAAGATGAAAATCAGACTTTTTCTATCCACTTTATTTTAGCGCTCTAAACAAACTGGAGACTCCTAGCTAATGGAGGGAGTCCAGATTACAGATTTTACATAGCTTATATACATTTTCTTCACAGGATCCATGTGATAGTTTAAACAAAGAAACCGGTTAACTTCTTACAAACATCTGTTTCGCCAGGTCACTGTGACTTCAACCAGAAATAGGTTTATCCTCCTGCTGTACATTAATTACTACTCATTATCTATCTTAAATTTATCCTAACCCCAACCCCCTTCCCCTTATTCTATCGGAAGAACAACACTACAGGCTTATAGATCTTGTATGTTCTGTCAGTTGCCCAAGCCACAATCCCTTATCAGACTGACCACAGCTGGTCTCTTCCATCTCTTCTATAGGATCAAGGAAATCACAAATCATACAACTATTTTTATCTTCAAGGATACAATGAAATCACTAAATAATATAGCTATATTGAAAGCTTAAAGACTACAAAAACAAGCAAGGGGTTACAAGGAAGCCATAAAGCACATAACTATCTTTAAAAATTGCATAGACATGTCATTTGCACAAAAACAAACAAGGGATACATCACTCTCGACCAGAATGTCATTGGGAAGTAATATATCACCCTTGACAAGAACACTGAGTACAGTTTCTATCACAGATGCACACATTCTCATATGCCGGCCCACCACACATGTCTTCATATGCAGGTTCAACTTCCACATACTTAGGTTCACGATCAGATTCAGCTTCCATGCCCATTTCAGCCATGCCCATTTCTCTTACAGTGCTTTAGAATATGCTTCTTTCTTTCTTTCTTTCTTTCTTTCTTTCTTTCTTTCTTTCTTTCTTTCTTTCTTTCTTTCTTTCTTTCCTTCCTTCCTTCCTTCCTCCCTCCCTCCCTCCCTCCCTCCCTCCCTCCCTCCCTGGTTTATTTAGATGACATTGTTTAATAATATTTGTAATATATTGTAATTGATATTTGTAGTCTATTTCAATAAATAAAGGGGAAAAAATCAGTATTTTGAAATTCTGCCCAGGAAGCTTCCTGAGCAGTGATTAGAATACAGGAATTGGAGGAAAAACAGAGAAATGTTTTCCTTTCTCAGCACTTTGCTCAGCTCATTTTAATAATGTTGACTTGAAAATTAATGTGTTTGATATCTGGCTTAATTCTTTTCCCAAGGAAGGTGGAAGAAGCATTGAGAAAAAAGTGGGAGGCTTACAATCATTTGTGTCTCTGTAAAATTCTATAAATGAGGGCACCTGGCTCCATGGACATTCCTTGGCTTTTATTTTTTAAAGAAGGAACAATTGTTGTAAGAAATTATAAACATACATTTCATGGATCATTTGGTTTGGCCTTCAGAACTGATCTCTCTACTCCAAGGAAATATGCAAAGTGACATGTTCAAAACCAGAGGTAATATTGCATAGTCAACATTGCCACAGCACACAGCTAGTCACACAATTACAGATATTTCTGTGGACAGGACAGGATATATATTCTAAATCCACCAGGGCCACAGATCACTTTTATAATACTTCTATGATTGATGCCATGATCTGGTCATCAAGAAAATAAAAAATTATTTGCCCCCCTTATTTTCTACTCTTCCATAAATAGTATTAAATCAATCTGGTCACTCAACTGTGCCAAGAATTGGCCTCATTTCAGTAGGCATTCTGAGCTTGCTGAATGGCAAATATGTACGTACTATATTACGTACTGAATACTCAGATGCAGCAATGAACTCCAAGCATCACTGACCAAGCACCAGTCCCCCACAGAGGAGAGAAGGCAAAAGAACTACCTACAGCAGTTCTCAGTGGTAGATTAGCCAAAATTCCTTTTCCAGAAGAATTTGTCCCTGTGATTCAAATTTGATAGAAACTATCCACCATGTTTTGTTGTACAGCTCATATTATCAAGGTAACTCTCAATCTCTCATCTCTTCGGAACATACTGTATGCCAGGATGATCAAATGAGTTTTATTTTGCTTTTGTCCTATCAGACAATAAGCCTAATATTACATATAATGTAGCTAAATTTTGTGTTACAGTTATTAAAGCATGCAAACAAATTACTACAGAATTAGATCTGCTTAACAAAGAATAAATATTATGCCCTGGGTGAGTTATGTTATATATTATGCATTAGAATTTTACATACAGTTTTAAATCAGTTTTTATTATGCTATATTATTGTAATGCAATTTTGCTGTCTAAGTCTTGCATTGCTCTGATCCTTAATCAGATAAATTGCTGATAATGAATAAATCTCTACAATCTCTACATTCACCTCAATGCCTTCATGTGGGCCGGTCAAGAAAGTAAAGCAGGGTTCAAGTATAGATGCCTTCAGAAAGGCAAATGAGAAAATGTGCATTGTCCTATCATGATGCAAACTCAGCCCTCGATATATTTGTGTGAAACATCACAGTGCAATTACTAAAGAATGGACCTTGCATTGTGACATCACAACATGTTTTGTCATTTTGGGGTCATTATGGTTAAGAACAGATCCATATGAGTTTAAATAGTTTTCAGTCAGTAATGATTATTTGAAAAAATGTTGGGGCATATGATATGCATCCAAGATGGATGGCAAACCTGTTCTGGGCTTAGCTGTGTAGTTGTAAGTTCTTCTGAAATTAAGTATGTTTACTGAGTTTATTGCAGAGTGATTAATGCCCACTAAATCTTCATTTTGAATAAAAAATACTTGTAATTGTTCACGACATATACTTTACTATTAATTCAAAGACCTTAGCTTTAAAAATAAGCACCTGGCCATTCAAAGATTAGGTAAGTTGACTGTTGGACGAAATGTTGCATTCTTCTTTCAGACAGATGGTTAGCAATTAATCATGTAGTATGTATGGAAATAGTATCTATAATACATGTCAAAAATTGTACTGTGTTGGCATGCTAAACAAAACAAAACAAAAAGTCAGCTCCAGTTCTTGCACTGATAGATTTGTGCTGAAAGGTTCACATGAATTTTAATTGCTAAGAGTCCTCAAACCAATTTGAAGGAAAGTGGATTAGCACTGTGTGCCAATATACAGTGTAACGCGCCACAAGGCATACAATTATTTACAAATAGCTAATCAGGATCAAACAGTTAAAGGCATGGAATTATAGTGCTACATAACCAATTGGATCTTGTTGCACATTGACATCACATAAAGAAATTAAAGCCAGGTTGTCAGGTACCCTTGGGATCTATTGGAAACCCTATGTGGTAAGCCACTGAATTGCACACAGAAGCTTTTGATTGGATGATGTTCTCATAACATAAATAATTTTGGCATACCCTCCACTTGTCAATAAAGTCACCTTTATGTGCGTCAGCATACAACACAAGATGACTAGGTCTGTCATGCGGTGTCAGTTCCCTTGGTCCTCTCAGCCACAAATTCTGGAGTAACAAACATCACCTCACCCTCACTCCAGGCAAAAAGGGAATAAAAACAAATTGCTACCCTCCCTTCTGCCTGATGTACCCATGTTGGTATGATGGAAACCTATGCAAGGAAAGAACATTTGTAAATATCCAAACCATCACTTCTCTGTTGCACTTAAAACCTCTGAAGTTGAAATTATGGCATGCCAGTTGGTGGGGAGGAAGAGTAAGTGGTGGGATGAGTCATGAGTCACCTCTAATGGAAAAATAGATCAACCACAAACTTTGCAGGGGCACAGCATTACAGAGAAAATACCAATGTTGCTCCGGTTTCAAACAAACTTCAGGAGAGCTAAAACGAAAAAAGAAGTTGACTTAATTCTCAGAACCAGCCAAAATAATGTGATTGCGTAGTCCTGAGCTGGTTCTGAGTGCCCTTGTCTGGAAGTGCTCAAAGTGGTAACATATTATTTTAAGCGAGAGAGAAAAATACAAACACGCATGTGTGCATATACTTTCTAGTTGGTGGGATGGGAGCAACAGTACATTGGCTTGCAAGAGAGTCTCTACCTTAAAGAACCTAGCTTGTACAGAACAGTGTAAGCATGCTTGGGATAGAATTGGGCTGTAGTTGCATTTATGGCATACCAGCTAAAATGGGCCCATGACTTACTATTAGCATGGAATGCTGTCTGTGGCATGGGTGTAACTGAGGTGGGTAATTTAATTTACACGTTGTCTTTCTTGCTAAAAAGTGTCATGTGAAAGCCCTGATTGATCAAAGCTATGATGAACAAAAGAAGTCAATGTGTATGGGCCCATGACATATGGAAGATTGCAACTCGATATGTAAGAGGGGTGAAGGATAAAGATCATGAATTAATGAATTAAATGAAAGAAAGAAAAATAAATAATTAAATGTGGAATGAAGTAAGACAGGAGCAAGATATAATAGATCTGAATATGATCTGAACTTGTGGAATGGTGCTAATGTTGTGCAGGGAGGAAGGAAGGGAAAGGAAGTGGAGGGGAGGGGAGGGGAGGGGAGGGGAGGGGAAGATTAGGTTTAATTATGACTGAAATGGCTGAAATCTATGTCAGAAAGAATGAATTGGGGTTATTTAGCTTATTGTGAGTACATGCAAAAATAGGGATCTAGTTTAGTGATGGAATATGAGCTTGGAGAAAAATTGTGCAACATTCTAAATGAATGTGATCCAGGGGAAAAAATAATTCTGCTGGGTGATATGAATAGATAGGTGGGAGTGAGACAAGACAGTACTGTACATAAAAATATTTGAGTCATTTGGAGACCCAAGAATGAATGAAAATTGTGACTATTTGATGAACATTTTAGAAAAAGGTCAGATTTTGAAAACATAGTTTAAGCATACATACATATGACAAAAGACTGAATAAAAGTCCAAAAAAATCAATTTGATTGTTTATAATTGTTTGGTTGTTTATAATTAAAGACTGAGAAAATTTATAAAGGATACAAGAGTGATGGGAGGTTTTGAATGTTGGACAGATCATTTTTTTGGTAGTGTCAAGGATGGTTACTGAAAAAAAATGGGCATGAAAGAAAAGGAAAGAAGTGAAAGTAACCACAGGAAAACAAAATTTGAATCTTGCATAAAAAAAGTATTAACGGAAGATAAAACTCTTGACAGAATGAACAGAAGGCATGCATAAGGAAAGAGGATGCAGAAGCTGCTTGGAAGCATAAAAAAAATTGTTACAGATTGCCACAAGAATGGGTTAGAGTTCTAGTATGGAAAAAGATGCTGGCTGAAAGGATGAAGTGAAATATGGATGAGAAAAAAAGCCTGTAAGAGAAAAAAATACTGCAAAAAATGAAGGCCACAAACCATTATCGTATAATGTGTATAGAAAGAAAAGAATAGCTATAAAGGAGGTTATCAAAGAAAGGAAGGAATAGTTAAGATTAAAAGAGGCAGAGAAATAGAGAGTAATATTAATGGAAATTTTAAAAAATGGATGCATCAAAAGTCTCCAGCAGAGTCTATGGAATTAGAAATAAAAGTCATGAAATGACTTGGGATGAAACTGAAGTGATGGAATTATGGAAGGAGTAGTTTAGAGATTTGTATGGGAATGACAGTGATGCATGTTGAAGAGTGGAATGAAATTGAATGCTATAAATGTTAGTCTCCCAAAAAAAGTGTTTAAAAAGTCATAAATGCTGTGAGAATGTTAAAAAATAGTAAGACTGCAGGTGTAGGCAGTGTCTCTAGGGTAGGAGGGGGATGCCTTCAAGTCAGTCTTGACTTGGCAGCTACATAAACAAGTTAGTGGAAAAGGGTTAAAATATGAATGTGGTTTGCTTATGGAATGGCTGTGCAACTTGATTAATGCCGTTTATTTAACATAGGTGTGAAGACTGCATGGTTTCCTGATGATTGGAAGAATGTCATATATTGTTCTCCTATTTAAAGGGAAAGGTGAATACAGAAGGGAAATAATGAATACAGAAGGAAAATAATGAATACAGAAACTACAGAGAGATTTGTTTGTTAAGGACTTCCTGGGAAGATTTTGACAGAATTTTGACTGATAGGATACGAGAGATGACAATGAGCAAAATTTTAAAAACACAGTGCAGTTTCATGCCAGATGGAAAGGGTAGGCCAGATCTTTGCTCATCAGCAGGCCATTGGGAAATGTATGAAAGTGAGAAACTTCATTGCACACGTTTGTTTATTTATTTGTCCATTTGTATATTTATCAATTTGCCAATCAGAAAATTAGAGAAAGGGTACAATAAAGTGAATAAATTTGAGTTGTGGAATATTTTGCATGAATATAGAGTTGATGTTGATTGCTGCATGCAGTGAGAATATTCAGTGGTTGAAGTACTATAAAGAATGCATTAAAATGAATGGAACATTTTGCAAATGGTTCAATAATGAGTAGAGAGTGAGACTAGGATGTGTTTGATAGACTTTGATTATTTGATAGAGAAATATGTTCATTATGTTTATACTGACAGTAGAGGCCTGTTGATTAGGGACATGACCATGTGTGTACTTTGCATGTAGAAGGTTGACTGAGGACCCAAACTACTTGGAATAAATGTTAGATAGATTTTATGATGCATCAAGGAGTATGTTCAGAAAATTAATGTTGCAAAGATAAAGGTAGTTTTTTTGATAGGAAGAAACTTAAAAGTATGTTGGATGCAGCTAGAATTGGTTAATTAGGAAGTCTGTGTGTGGTAGAACAAGAAGTGATAGAATCAAGAATTAATGGCACTGAATGAAAGCGGATTAAATACAAAAACAAGTGACCAGCATGGAAGAAGTACATTGAGATGCTTTGGTCATATATAGAGAATAAATGAGAATCTAATTGCAAAACAAATATATTAAAAGAATATTAAATGAAGAAAACAGAAGATGGACAAACTGGTGTTTGGATGGAATTAATGAAATTGTCAAAAAGAAAGAGGTGAGAACTATAAAAAACAAAGGGTGGGAGAGTCTGTACAAACAAATGAAATCTAATTTGCTGCTTGGGCAAATATTTTGGAAATGACATGATCTTCAGTGGTATGACCAGGTGTGTCCAATGAAATGCAAATTCTATTAGTTCAGAGTCATACACGATTGTATAATGTTTGTACTATAATAGTTTCAAAGTTTTCTTGGTTAATAAGAAAAAAATTACGATGCTTGGGGAAAATGTTGTTCTTCTATAGCAGAAGTAAATAGTTAAATGCCACCAGATATTTGCTACTAGAATTCCTACCAGCAGAGCTAACGGAAAGGAATTGTGCCAGTCACCACCCAAAGCACCAAGCTGCCTATCCATAGTTTAAAGAGTCGAAACCAGCAAGGTGGGACACAACGCTGTTCGTACCAGAGAGAATTGTTGGGTAATCATGGAGCGACTGCATTCCAATCTCAAGGCTGGGAAAAGAATGCCAAAAGTCCATTTTGATTTAAATGCTGGGGATGACAGAAAGAGAGAGCTTGATTTCTGTGTTTTGCATCAGGCAGATCCGCATATATATGACTTTTTTCTGGTCTGCAATAACCTAGCAGGATTGAAGCCTTGAAGTTTCTATTGTTGTCTAGTTCTGGAAAAATAGAAATGTTTAGCCATATCTTAAATTCTGACACTTGCTGTACCCTGTTGCAGCACAAATGTACATTATCATTTAGCTACAGAGTACTTAGTCCTCATAACATCACTCCCCCAGAGATCAGACTTGCCCTGATCCTACTGGCTTTCTGTAACACCTTAAAAACCTGGCTTTGTTGCAGAGCCTGTGGTCCAGGGTGTGTGGTTGAGCTATGGGTATCTTGGCTATGCTGATTGTGTGATTGGTTTTATCTCAGTCCTGCATTTGTTATTTATTGTTTTTAATCATAATTTAATTTTGTTTTTTTATTCTCTGTTAGCTGCCCAGAGTCACATGCTTGAGATTGGTGGCCATATAAACTGAATACATACATACATACATACATACATACATACATACATACATACATACATACATAAGCATATCAAAGAAATAAGCACACATACAGGTGTCCGCAGGGTGTAATCAAAAAAAGATGAGATAGCAGCCATGATGGTGTGATCGAAGCTCTGTCACACACATGAAAAACAGGCAGAACTTAAATCACACCATTGCTGTTGCCATTTTCACTTTTGTTTACCATGACCTGGGGGCACCCCTGAAGTATAGTTAAATAAAAGGGGAAAAAAATGGTAGGGACATCATTACCCCCATTTCTTTTTTAAAAGCCAAACATTTCTTATCAATCTTACTATTTGTTAAATGTATATTTGGCTTTCCTTTAAAAAGTTCAAAAGCAGTACCCATGGTTCTTCCTGCCCCCCCCCCTTTTATCATTATAATAAGCCTGTGAGATAGGTGAGGTGGAGAGATACATCCCCATGGTAGAACCTGCCCTGTGGAACAGCTCATGATGCACACTGAGCTTCATTTCAATAGGCTCCTTAAATCTGGATCTCTCTACAGGTAGTCCTCAAGTTACAACCACTCGTTCAGCAACTGTTCAAAATTATGACGGCACTGAGAGCGGAACTTACAACCAGTCCACAAATGTGTGGCCGTCGCAGCATCTCTGTGGTCATGTAATCGCCATTTGCGACCTTCCCTGCCAGCTTCCCACAAGGAAAGTCAATGGAAAAGCCAGCAGAGAAGGTTGCAAGTCACTTCCATAAGTCGCCCCTGCCGCTTTTTCTCCTGAGGAGCCGCACTACGGAGTACGAGATCAAAGGGATCTTGTACTCCATAGCACCCTCCACCTGTCCGCACTCCATAGGGTGCACCCCTGCCTGCCTGCAGCCCTCATTGGCCCCCTGCAGCCCCTCCCAACCCAGCCCCTGTGGCACCCACACACACCCCGTGCTCCTTACCTCCTTACCTGTGCACCCCCCTGCGCTCCTTACCTCCTCCCTCCTCTTCCTGCTTAATGATGTGCATGGTCCTGGAATTATGACAGCAAGCAGGACTGCCAGGATTCCTGTTGCTAAGTGATGCAGTCATGTGCTTTATGACTGCATCGCTTAGCGATGGCAATCCCGGTCCCAATTGTCATGGTAATCTGAGGACTACCTGGCTTTCACTAGACATGGGGCAACTTCACAATTGCTGTGAAGTGTAATTTTGCACTTGAGTGAAAGCAGTTGGGTACAAATCCTAAAATAAGCCTTGGTTGTCAGGACAAATGGATTGCTCTGATTTATAATTACTCTGTCAGAGCAGCTTTCTTCAAGGCATTCTCCTCATGCAAGAACAGGGCCAGCATCCTTGCTCTGTCCGCCTCTTACACTGTCCTCATTGCTCTGCCCTGGCTACAGAGGTGACTCTTGTCTCCATGGAAACCCTCCTGATTGTTTACAATCCTGGGTTTCTGCAAATCTAGAATTTCAGCAAAAGTCAGAAGAGGCAAACCTTTGATACACATAGAAAGTAAAAATAGCAAAGGAACTAAAAATCTCACTTAAAAACAAATTAAAAGTCACTTTACCAGTTTTATTTTGTCGTTGTCTATTTACTTTGTAACCAGATTTCTGTGGGAAATTCTGAATAACTACCTAAATAAATCTCCCCCCTTAAAAAAAACCCCTTTTTTTATATAAAGAACAGAGGGCAGTAACAAAATATTTTATTGCACCCACATATGGTAGGGCCTGCCCTATGGAACAGCATCCCTCTGGGAATCTGAAAGGCTCTGACCCTGTTAGCCTTTTGCAAGGCTCCGAAGACCCCTGGCTGTTTCCCCAGGCATTTGGACCAGATAGGTGAGCTCTGTAGTTTTTGATGTTTTCTTTTTGTCATTGAGGTGTGCTGTTTTAACCTTGGACACCATAGGTTTCATGTTATGGTTTCTGTTTTAATCACTGTATGCTGCCCAGAGTCACTTCTGTGGGATGGGCAGTGGTATAAATTATTTAAATAAATAAACAATGCATATTTATTATATAAATTAAATATTTATTAAATATTTAAATATTAACAGCACTGTACATTTCTTTACATCTATAGGCCTGCATCTACTTCTCAACTAAATATTGAACATCAAGAAGATGGTGAAACCCCAAGATTTTAAGGGGAAAAAGGGAAAAATTGCATAGTCAGTGAATGAAAATGTTGAGATAACTATAAATATCTCTGAATTGTTCTACATCTGCTCCAGTTAGACGCCTCACATAGCTTTTTCAAATCTTGCATTCCAGTTGATATGCTTGGGTTACAACTCTAACACTTCCCAACTAGCCAGGCCACAAGTCAGGGATGATTAAACTTGTCAGCCAACAATAACTCGGGTTCTGGGTTGTAATAGGCTACTCTTACAGATAAAAACATTGTTAGGATTTCCAAACTTTTCTAAGGCTGTGAGCAATATGACTAATCAGTTATATCAACCTCACAGAAATATAAAACAAAGTATTCTGCCAGAGAACACGTTGTTTCCCAGCAGAAAATGCAACATCACTTCATTTATATTTGTGACTTGGAAGACACTCAGTGAATTAAATACAGCTACCAGTGCAACTACTTTTTGAGGTCCAAATGCGACCTAGAATGCTCAACAATGACATAAATCAGACCTGCTAGTTGTCACTCTGGCTTCTTGCCTGTCAACAGAACACCACGCTGGGATAGTAATAAAGTTTGGAAGAATAATTTCAAAATGAGAGAACAAAATACATGGAACTGTTATGTAGCTATACTATAGGAGACCTGGAACTCACAGAAGTTTCTTTAAGCCCTATTTGTAGTTCACAGAGATGTGTGGATAAAGACCTGCTGCAGGCCTGGCCTAGGTTTCCTTCTAGTGTAATCATTCAGTGCATGAAAAATTCCCAAATAGGACTAATGAGTCTGGCTAATGTTGCAAGGTCCTCAGCAAAAATGGTTTGTAAGCATAACAATGGTTTGTAAGCATCCATAAGACTATTTCTGAAAGTATGTTGAACAATAGCAGAGGGATAATGCTTTTAGTTTTTCAGCCAAGCAGCTTTTTCCATATTTTCTTTTTCCAGGATTTGGGGCTTCTTGAAATGGTGCTGAAATGACTTCCAAGATGTTAATGCATACTTGCTTTTGCCCCTTAAAAGTTATCTTATATTTTTCATGTAAATCCTACTGTACTTTTTGTCAGCAAGAAGGTAGTTGTCATACAAGCTGTCCAAAATTCTCCATGGTGCCAAATGTCTGGGCGGGTGGGGCGTTGGGTGGGGCTGGCTGTTTATTTTTTATTGATTTGACCAACATTGTATTCAGTATTAAAGCAGTATATAGCTTTGTATATTGGTAATAGCAGCTGGTCACTAAAATCATGTGGAGTATATTAGATTTCAGATATTTCTCCTCTTTGACGAAACAAATACAGGAAAGGTTAGATCTCCCATAATTTATTATTTAAACTTATAATTTTCCTCTAACATTATAGATGTCATGGAGGTGAATCACATGCCAATTAGATTAAATCCATCCTTCCCTCTGACCCTGCCTCACTGTTATAATGGAATTTTGATGGCTTTGTAAGAGCAAAATAAACCTTTCTAGTCTGGAATGTGGTCACGAAAATTGCTAACCCGAACCCACATGAATGAAAAACTGTAAGGAATTACATTTGCTAAGTGTACTGGTGGCCTTTTTTCTTGGTGTACCTATTAGTCCTAGAGAGTAGAGAAAAGTGGAAGAGGACTCTATTCTTTTCTCTCTCAACTCAGCAGGCCACTGTTGGTATACTCAACATTAGTAGCTGACCTGTAGGAAAAGGAGGGAAGTTATGAGAATGGAAAGTCAGCAAATTGGAGAGATGAGCTAGGAATTCTTCTTCAAGGCCAGAGAAGGATCCACATTTTCTTTTAGGTGGATTTCAAAACCAAACAAGCCAAACAAACAATTTGCAAACAAATTTAGGCGTGGTATAATTTGTTTGTGAAACCACTTGCAGATAACACTGCTGTCTTGAACACTAATTTAGTCAATGGTTACTCTGGAAGACTCCATTTATCAGATTCTGTCAGGCCCAGCCCAAGAACTACAGGGAAACAGTTCAACCAAGTTCAGTTCTTTTATTGTTTAGACCATATAGACAAAATCTTGCCAGACTAAATCTGTACTATGCTGACCTAATAGATAAATCCTGGGAGATTCTAGGGAGTGGCTATCTTAAGTTTTTTCTTCCCACGTTCCTGCTCAGGACTGTGTTGTCTCTTGTCCTGCCCTCTTTCCTGGGAACCTGGATGTCTACTGCATTCCATCACACCACCTCCCCCTTTGTAGATACATTCCATCACAGATTCACAGAGTAGATTTTACTTCTTGTTGTTGGCTCTAAAAATGTGGGTAGAATCTATAAAGAGGTACAGACAGAAACTTACCTATTATTTACCTATCCTGAAATCACTGTAGTTACATCCCTAATCTGCTTTTAACAAGGATTAAATGTCTATCGTTTTGAAGGCAGTAATGCAACCTTGTAGTGAATGCTGAGGCCCACATGGTGAAAAACTAAAAGTTCCAAACTGTCTCTCCCGGAAGTACTCTAGACCTTCACATCCTATCCCACCTTTGGAGCAGCAGGAACTACCATAACATGTTCTTCAGGGGGCACCTCACTTGGGATGCCTTCCACTAAACCTGATGTGGAAGAGAGAGAGAGAAGATTCTCACACAAAGTGCTGCCTTTCTTATGATTAAAATGTCAAAATGCAAAAATTGAAATAATTTTAATAGTGCCATCTCCTGGTTGTGTTGTACAGAGGCATGGTTACTAGAGGATTCAGCCCTTCCTTCCATCATTAGAAAATACAATAGGATCATGGAAGATAAACAAAATCAAACTTTGCTATAAAAAGAAAGAGAGAGAGAGAGAGAGAGAGATAAAATATTGCATATACCATACACCTATATCACTTTATGTTTTAAAATTCAGACATTAAATGGGGGAGAAGATGATTACAGAACTGTCCCAATCACAGTAGCCTGGCACCTTACAAATTAGGTAAAAAAGAACAAATGCAAAATAAAATACAAAGTTGCTCTGGCTTGCTACAAATAATGAACCTACTATCTAAAATATTGAAATCTTCAAGAAAAGAGTTCAAAATCCCAAGAGGCTTCTAAGGACTTTATATATCCATTTATTAATATAGCCTGAGAAATAGATGAAGGCTGAAATTAAACACCCAATTTCTCCCTTGTACGGAGAGATAAAGAAAACAAGACATAGCACAACACAGAAAACAGAAATCAAAAGCCTAGCACAAATTTCTGGCTGTACAAATCGATGACTTCCTGATGCAAACAGTGCTCTGCTTCAATTTCTTGGGCTTCTCTATTTTTCCTAGAGATTTCCAACATTTATTTATTTATTTAAGCAATTTATACGGCCACTCAATTCACTCATGGTGACTCCAGGCGGTTTACAGAAATAAAAACCCCAAATACAAAACCCACTACACTCCCCCCCCACACACACATTAATCAGAGGCTGCTGGGAATGAGAACACTGTTGTTTTACCCAGCTTCTCCTTCCGTCTTTTAAAAATATTAAGCCTCTTCTGTATCCAGCAGAGGGAGAAGCTGGGTTAATGTGACTCTGTACACGACAAGGAACCACCTCTCACTCATGGGGACATGGACTTTTGAGCCTGAGGGCTTTTTCACACCACAGCCTTTAGCTGCTCATCCCCCACATATAAACCAGGTGGAAATGAACTTGATTTAAGAAACCCCTTTCTGGATTTCAACCTCATCTTTTGCTTGGACACGGTGATGGTTTGGTTCTGTCCAGATTGTGCTTACCACAGCCCCTGATTTATGGATTTCCTGATTCTTTATGGAAGGAAATGTGGTTTTCCTATTTTCCTGAGCTAGAAGGGGAAAGTAACAGAATTCTCGTCAATTTTATTTGGCTTTTTAAAAAGAGACAAAGACAAAACCATTCTCTGAATGTTGCATCAATACAATTGTTTTATTATTTTTTTAAAAGTGCAGCTTTTTACCATTCCATTGGTAACCTTGTTTTTTAAAAAAAATGTTGGTGGAAGGCAGCAAGCCACAGAGAAAGGCACTCTCCCCAGGTGCCATAACCAACTGGAGTGGAGATGTTTGATTTAAAGGAATTGAAGTGCAACACACAAGCTGGGCAATACAGCTTGAGCTGGTGCAGAATGGAAATCGCTACTTTTCACAGATAGCCAGAGAAAAATGGGCGGAGGTGATGTTAGTTGCTGGCTGGAGATGGGTCGAAGACAGTACTCTGAGTTCCTACCCTGCAGAAATGATGGCTGGCTTGTGCTCACACTGGGGTAACCTGGAAGTATGGAACAGCCTTGGATCTGCAATCTGGCAAGCATTCACAATAAACCTTTCTGGGTAAATTCTCTTTAAAATCCTTCCAGTGTGAATGCTTTTTCATTTTTTGATCATCTCATCCTTAGGGTTCTCTCACACAGTTGTTAGTTAAAGGCAATTATGCTGTTAAGACAGGGGGTTGGCTTCCTGCATGATAAATGCAGTACCATTTGGGAAAGGCAACATAAAACCATTTACTCTCTAGCAATTGTGTGCATATCTCACATGAAGCATAATGTTTGTTTATTTTCAGCTCGGAATGTTCTATGAACTCATCCATTTTGGGTTGCAACCATGATTTATGGGGGGTGTTTATGGTTTGGCATTATGCCTGAACTTTTAGCCCATGGTAGTTTATTTAACAAACCATGTTTAAACTAGTTGTGGCTTAGCATGTTGCAGAACCTTCCTTTATGGCATTCTGAGTTAAAGAAGCAGTAGAGGAATAGGGACATTTGACAAAGGAAAGGGAGTGAGTGAAGACAGCGTGAAGGGCTCAAAAGGCAAGGAAAGCACAGTTGGTTCTGTGACTGCTTTGAAACTATGTGACCAAAGTACACTATTTATATTAAGCTGGGAATTGCTGTTTGTTTACTCAAAGAGAGTCACATGGAAGAAAGTCCAGACTCAAAAATGACCTAACTGTTCAACTGGCTAAAGGAAAAGCTCTAAAGGGCAATGACTTTAAATAAAAAACAGAAATCTGACCCAGCATCCTCATTTTAGACTTACTGAAAGGTCATTAGAGGCAAGACAGCAATCCCATTCCAGTGTTAGGAAACATCTACATTTGTAATGTTGGGTTTAAACTGTGAGCTTGCTCAAAACAAATCAAATGAAGTATGTAGAGAAAAACAGCTCATTTAATAAAGTCAGTCTCGTTTTTATAAAAGTGGCTAGAAATGGTAACTTGATAGTCTTTTAATTGGTGAGAAGAATAAAATAAACCAGGTCAGGACTTAAGACATTCCAGTGGTTTCAATAAAGATCTTTCCCTGGGACTTTTGGAGCACAGGTCATTACATATCGTTCTTGTGGATGTGTTGTTTTCACTCTCAGCAAGGTAATTGGAGCATTCATTATTTTGTAAAGATATTCTATGGAGAACATGCTGTACAAAATAATATTTGAAGTTGAGGTGACTAAAGAAACAAAACTGGACCTCCAATTTATACCTTATGAATTATAGGTTCAAGTATATTGAGAGGGAAATAGCTTAGTGGGCTTCTGCTTCAGACATTCTGACATCTCCTCCCCTCATGCTTGGGCTCTTCAGTCTGGATAGCAGATCCCCACAGGTGCAAAGGGCAAAACAGACCAACATTGAGCAGTTCCTCCTCCTGCCTTTAACGGGAAGTATGAATGTTTACAGATTCAATGAAGGCTAATCATTGAACTTCCTAGTCAAAGACGAAAACATTTTGGTCACATTTTGCCGTCCTTTTGGAGGACCAGAGGGGGGGATGTAAAAACATTTGAATTGGCCTGAAATGAAAGCACATACCTCACACGCTTGTAACCAATCCAGAAGGAGGGGGGGGAAAAAAACCAAACTCCGTTTTCTTGGCTTTGAACATTTTGAAACAGGAAGCCATTTGCTGCTGGAATTCATGCTTAGCCAGTCCAAGAACCACCCATTCTTATTACTCCAGGGCTATCGAAAAAAAAAAAAAAGGTGAAAAAGCATAAGGAGACCTTCTGTTTTGTTTCAATTTTCCCCCCTTTTCTGCCAGTTTTGTTTTTCAAATTTTGCATTCGGAAACAGATTCCCATGCTTTTATGCTCCACTTTCATTTTATTTACTCAGCTGTAGATTTGCCTCAATTGGTAGCTCCTGTTCTCACCTGGCTTCATATCTAAACAAAATGAAGGGAAGCTGCATGTTGTATTTGCATGGTTGCTAAGCCAAATAGGAATCTGGGCGAAAGTGAGGTTACTATGGAATTGGTATCAAGGAATTTATAGACTTTCTCCCTTTCAGGATATTCAGAGCTATTTAGCACAGGGGTGGGCAACCTATGCAGCTTTCCCAGAATGCTGAGATTGCAACACCAAAATTTGGCCATAGAATGTCCAAATTTTGGCAATGAGTTTGGGGTAGGTTTTAGAGGGTTTCTTTGTAAGGCAGGAATGGTAGCAGTTGACTCAGAGAGCCCAAATAGCCAAAATGGGCCAATTTCAGGCTGTTGGTGCTGATAATCTTCTCCAAAGCCCCAAACTAGTCTGAAAAAAAAAAATGGCTGCATCCCTCTTGGTGTCATGGCTGCATTATTGAATGGTTTCCTCCAAGCTAGAATACAAGATCAATGGCAAGAGTAAACTTCAAACTTCTGGATTCTGATTTGGAATGTTTTATACCACATGTCACATATGATTAATAGTTATAGTTAACATTTTAACTATAATCAGTTTTTGAACTTAAACTACTAAATGCAGAAACATTTTAAGTCTAAGAGCACTGCATTTTCAAATTATATACTGACCCATTATTTTTATTAACAAATAGACATATTAGCAGATATATTATCGCAGACCACTCCAGTGATCTCCTTCCACTGCAACAAGGCTGTGGTGGAAGATCATCACTGGAATTCTCTGAGATAAGCACATGCCAATCCATCCAAAACTGAAAGTGTACAAAATGATAGTCCACCCAGTAGCACTGTATGGCGCTGAGTGCTGGCCAACCACCAAAAGTGTTGAGTGCCCTCTACGTGCCATGGAGATGTGCATGTCCCATTAGGTGTTTCCCTTCCTGACCATGTAAGCGATGATACAGAAGCAGATGGGCATTGCACCAATAACAGAGAAAGTGTGGGGAAAATGCCTACAGTGGTATGGTCATGTTCTATGAGGGAAAGTGGTATGGCGAGGAGGAGGAGGAGGAGGAGGAGGAGGAGGAGGAGGAGGAGGAGGAGGAGAAGAAGAAGAAGAAGAAGAAGAAGAAGAAGAAGAAGAAGAAGAAGAAGAAGAAGAAGAAGAAGAAGAAGAAGAAGAAGATTTATTAGCAACTTTGTGTGTGTGTGTGTGTGTGTGTGTATGTGTGCCTTTGAATCAGTGCTGACTCCTGGTGACTACCTGGACAAGTCCCTGCAGTTTCTTGGCAAGATTTTCAAAGTGGTTTGCCCTTGCCTGCTTCCTAAGGCTGAGACTGGCCCAAGATCACCCAGCTGGCTTTGTGCCCAAGGCATGACTAGAACTCACGGTCTCCTGGTTTCTAGTTTGGTACTTTTAATCATTACACCAACTTGGCTCTCAGCAGCTCCCATGAGGATCCATGAAACTAAAAAACGTAGAATCCAAGTGTTTTGCAAGTTTTTTTTTTAATTGAAAGAAACGCTTTGTGAGGAAGAATTACATATTGCATACTCATTTGACTACAAAGGCAGGATCTAAATCAAATTTAAATTACAGAAATATAATTTCTATATAAATGTCTATATATGATTTGCAAGGTTAAGGGTTTTTTCTTTTAAATTACACTGCTGTTATTTTTCCATTTCAGTTTCATTTTTAATGTACCTTCTTGTTGCTAGATTAATCACAACAGTTCTAGCCAATAAGCACTCCATCATGATTAGATAATATCACAATATGTTGCAGCCAATTAGATTGTGCTAAATGCCAGTATTTATCTACATAAGCAATTGAAAGTGGCAATAGTAATAATAATAATTTATTACACTTGTATTCTGCCTGATTCCCAATGACTCTGGGTAGCTCACAACAATCAAGCAAAGAAATTACAGTAAAATCAATAAAAGGTAGAAGATGAAAGATGAAAGATGGCAAATGTGACAGGTCAAATGGAATGAAGCAAGGGTCTCACTCTCCCTCACCAATGGCCTGGGCAAAGAGCCAGGTCTTCAATACTCTTCTGAACAACAGCAGAGTGGGGGCCATCCAGATCTTGGGGGAACCTTGTTCCAGAGAGCAGGTGCTGCTACAGAGAAAGTGTGCAACCCTGCAAGACCGAAGTGGTTGGGCAGATACTGTGGGAAACACGTGGTCCCTCAAGTAACCAGGCCCTGTGCCATGTAGGGCTTTGTAAGTACTCACTAGATTAATCGCACAAATTGTATCAATGAGTGATACAGTGGTACTTCGGGCCACGAACACTTCTGTTCACGAACAATTTGGTTCACGAACAGCACCGTCCGCAAAATTTTGCTTCCGTTCACGAACTCCGCATTGGGTGACAAACAGGATCCGCGGCCATTTTCCCTGCTGTGACATGTGGTCGTGGCTTCCTGTAGGGAGGGGGACTCTCCCTCCAAACAATAACCACCTCCCCACCCGCCTTCCTGTCCTCCACGCCAGAAGTCGCCTCAAGCAAGGTTAGTGTTCTCTCTCTTCATGCTGTACTGTACTGTACTTTGTTTCATATTTTTGTAGTTTTAAAAAAAAAACATATGGTTCAGAACGTATTAACCGTATTTACATTGAACCTTATGGGAAAATTTGATTCAGGTCGCAACCAAAATCGGTTGGCGACCAAATTCGTAGGGGTCAGAACAGATTAACCGTATTTACATTGAACCTTATGGGAAAATTTGATTCGGGTCCCGACCAATTTGGGTTGTGACCAGAGTCGCAGAACGAATTAAGTTTGTGACCCAAGGTACCACTGTATTATGTTTCTCAAAGTCATACACTGTAGTCACTTTTTGACATGGAAGACAAAAGAAGCCATTCAGAGAGACGGCAATGATTTCTGAGGAAGCCAGCACTTTTGAATTCTACAAAAACAATCACCAAATGAACTTTTAAGTCTATCACAAGGTAAAGCCTTTGATTTAATCTAGGAAAAAGATTTCATTGATCATAGAAGTATAAACAGGATGTGGCAGGGTTAATGGGATCTATTAACATTCTAACGAAGTAGAATATACCGTAGATTTTGCATTTGAGGACTAAGTGTCTCAGTTGGAAAGTATGTGTGCTGGTATGGGAAATATAATGGTACAGAAACTCAAACAATAATATTTTATTTCAGTTACTTATTCACACACTTAAAGCAGATGGGATATATTTTTTCTGAATAGGTTGGTCATTGATTTCCAGAGCTTTTGGAATCTGATTAAAGATCTAAACCATAAATGTGTTACCAAAAGATGCTCAAATCACTTCAGTATGTATTAGCTATATTTTTCATCTAATTAATAAATCAGATACTGGGAACCTAAATTGAATCTTCTGCACTTACCAGTTAGAACATAAAACAAAAACAAAAAAACCACAATATATTGAGTTCTTGCTACTTCACTGCCAACAATCCAGTCTGTAGGGGATTCATCCCACCTTCCCACACTGAAGAGGGAAAAAAATCTCTTCAGTCTGTCCAAATCTTTGCAAAACAATTTTGAATTACGATCTTTTTCTTACAAATGATAACATAAAAAACAGGTCACATCATGGGCTACTTCAAAGAGTAAGAACTAACCACCAGGAATAAACATACTGAATCAGTAATTTAATGCAGGAATTATGGTAGAGCAGATGCTGTTTGGGGTCTGGCTCTAGATTCCTGCAATAAAATCCAAGCTGTGGTAGAATGATCATCTTATCCTGCTGCCAGAATTTGCACACACACACACATACACACACAGATGTTTTGTTAATGGAATGAGACATTAACATACTTGGAGTGAAGTGCTTTTTTTTTTTTTACAAGACCTTTGACTATTGTTTCATTTTTACTAAACTTTTCTACCTAATGCCTATGATTTGATGTATCAATATAACTACAGCCTGGGTTTAAACATTTAGGTTTAATTTTTGCCTATGATCTCTTTTAACTATTGGGAGGGATCTGACTGGGGTTGTCTTAAGCAATATGCAGGGTTTGCTTTTAATACGAAAATCAAAGAATCCCTTCTGTTTTGATTTAGATGACGACTCCAACAGCTAAGTTTTTCTCTAGATTTTACCTTTTATAGATTCACCGTTAATTCTGAAATTCATGTCACAATTCAGCGATTGCTTTAAATCTTATCCATTTTATTTATTTATTTAATTTATTCCCTACCTTTCTTTTGTACAACTCAAGGTGACATAATGCTCCCTCCTCCTAAATTCCCCACAAGTACAGCACTGTGAGAACCGGCTAGAACTCAGCCTCCCAGATTCTGGTCCAGTATCTTAACTACTATACCAGATTGGCACTCAGTGACTCCCTCTTCATGTTAATCTTAGGTATTGTCTGACAATTAAGTATAGCTTGTTTTTGTTGGCTATATTGCTTCAAAGGCTCCAACTTAGTGTGCAGTTGTATAGGTGCAGAACTAATTTGGTAAATTAGGTGCTAAAATCACTTGGCATTGGATCATCTGGATCATCTATTTTTACTTATCATTTATAGGTAAAAGATAGTATAATTAACGGATTCTTGAATATTTTGGTGTTGGGCTTCAATTGGAGATTCTTCTATTGGTTTGTTCGCTTAGTTTTATTTAATTGTCAGAAAGATATACACACATGCCACATTTCATTTTCATAGGAGATCTTAAAGCAGTTTAATATAAAAACTTACATAAATACAATAACATCAATTCATTAAAAATTTAATCTACAATGAAATTAAAGTGCTAGGAGTTACTGACAGCACTGAAAAATGCTTGGGCAAGCAGACGTATCTTTAACTGATGGCATAAATATATAAATCTTCCATGCTTAGGAGCTCACCGGATCGCAACAGGGGTTCATGCCATGTAGAATGCTCTTGTTCACGCCATTTCTAAATGGATATCTATCAATGGTGCTACAGCAAGTTATGCAGCCTTTACAAAATATAAAACTTAGGAAGTTTTGTACCAGACCTGCCTCTAAGCTGGGTCCCCCAGTGAAAGGAATATAATCAAGACTCAGGGGTAGCTGTGTCACTGTACAGTTTGGACAGGAAAATGCCAGTGTGGCTGGTGCCGAAGGGGGCAGCTATGGGTACTGTATTGTCCGAACACATATCCTTCCCATAACTCTGAACTCTCTGATATAGCATTTAAACCCAGGCAAGCTTCAGAAATGATTTCAAAGAAGCGCTTTGGAACTCAATAATTCATATTTATTCTCTTTGAATATCTGGCTTTTTCATGGGGTTGCAAAAAGATGTAACTGCCTTAAGGAATAGCAGAGCTGGTATTAGATTTTATACTTCCATTAAATATTTCAGCTTGAAATAGAACACAAGGTCAGAGTGCACCTTTTTTGGCTTCAAACTCAACTTTTACAATGTATGGGAAATGAACTGCTAACATAAGTGTTGATTAGTCTTGCTTCAGTAGACCCCTTGGCAAAACAAGTCTGCGAGTGAACATGATCAATATGCATATTGTTGGCATTAGAATGGACTTTGGACCACTGTAAAATAATTTCTGTTGGTCAGTTAAAGGTCAAGAAATGTAAAAAAAAATCCTGCAAAGTGAACATACATTCTTAGCCAAAGGCTTTTGTATTGCCAATCCATTCATGGATGTTGAAGTTTACTATATAAAATTACTATGACTAAGCTGTGTGTGCATGGGAACATGCAGGATGAATATAAAAGGTAGGGTAGCACATCTAGAAGAGGCAGAATTTTGGACTATGGAATTCAGAAGGAAAACGTAAATCTCATTCATTGTGGCTGGAAGTTGTAAAAGGGAAGGGAAGTTTTATTGGAGGAAGAGCTTTGCAAAGCTTTGATGGAGTGATTTGATTCCAAGGAGAAATCATCTCTTCAACTCATCTCTCTGAATCAAATCTTGGGACTAATGAAACTGTTAAATTTAGCCACTTGTCCTCACATAGCTTCAGTCAGATTTGAAGGCCATTTGCCTATTCAGTGGATTTTCTACATTTTCAGAGCCTCAACCCTTGACTTCCTAAGTAACGTGTGAGTGGGCAGGGTGTTTTGATAGGCTCTCTGTTATTGACATGAATAGCTGCCCAATGACTTTTAACTTGCTGCTCAGTCTCCCTGCAAGTGCTGCTCTGCTGTTATTATCTTATCCTCACTCTTCTGTTAGAATATTTTTTTATGCAGGTTTGCTTGAAGGGAGTGAAAGAGATTCAGTTCTTTTCTGCTGGCCTTTCTTCTACATAGTCTGCTCTTTCTGATGTGATCCTTAACTTTCTCCCAAATCTTCTCTTTCCTCATTCTGTTTGTCTGACATGTAAAACAGTCCTTGTTAGTCTCTGTGTCCAGTACATCTGCAGCTCTGTTTTTTCAGTCACCATTTTGATTCTCCTTTCGTTCTTCTTGCAAACACACACACACTATCCAGTTCTTTTGCAGTTGCCTAAAACGTAAAGTGATTCTTTTCAAAGCACAATTCTCAAACAGTTCTCTTTAACCAGATTCATTAATATTAATAGGATGCTGTTACAAGGATTTCAGCAACTGACCTATTTTCTGTATGCATTCCATTGTACTTTAGAATGGAGATTTTTCTGATTTTCTTTCTAGCAGCCTTCTTTAATCCAGTGGGGAGACAGGTCTCTTCACTGATAATGAAGAAATTTGCAGCTGTCTCTTACACAACCATATCCTGTTTTCATAGCAATCTCCTGAATCCGTCTGGGAACCAACTCTTACACACACTGAAAATTTTAAGAAAGTAGTTTGTTTTCTTTTTCTACTTGTTATTTTAGATATTGTGTTATGTGTGGCTTTTCTGCATGTGGATCTAAGACAGTATGCTTGTTGTTAGATTTTGGGTATAATTTGTTTATATAAATCTGATTATACATGCAAGACCAGGTTTTATATGATCTGAAGAGAAACCAGAGTATGAAGAACAGGGATAATTCTCACACGTCTCAAATAAAAACTGTTGCATAAGTAGCACATAAGTAGCACATAAAACATTACTCCCAGAAATGGCTTCTTTTGCCAGCAGTCTTAGCAACCTAGAAAACAAAGTAAAGAGAGGGCAGTGGAACCTTTGATTTTCAGTAAGAACTTGTTTTTAATAAGTTTTTGAATGTTCTATTTTGGTTTTGGAGTAAGATGCTTTCTGAATTGATTCAGATCAACTTATTTATATTTCTTTATCTCTAGAAGGCTATTGTGTTGTCCTTTGCTATCTCTCCTTTAGAGGTGGTGCAAGGGCAATATTACAAAGAATTATTGTGATGAAACTTTTAAAGCTATTCAGATGAATGCTGCAAACTTAATGTCCTTTTAAGCAGGGTTTTTCAAACTGGGTTCTTCAGAACCATAGGGTTCTGTGAGAACCTGATGGGGTTCCATATGAGACTGTTGGGGGGGGGAGTTTCTCAAACAGAGCCAATTTTCTATCACTAGAACTTTGCCTCTTGATCTTGGGTTCCATAATTTTTTTAAAAAACAGGTTTCACAGCCTGAAAAAACTTGAAACCCCTTGCTCTAAAGGATCTACCATACTTGCTCTTTTCATCTACTCTGCCAAAGCAGCTGCTTCTCTATTATAGCGACAGTCAAATCTTTTATCAGATTGAATTATGAGTGGAATGTTGTTGTCTTTGAATCTCATCTTGCATGTTCATATGGAATCTTTCTGCCTTTAAAGCTCAAATATTGATTTCAAATCAAATCTTGGCTGATTTCACATACTCCTAGTACTCCAGATGGCTTAGAGAAGGTTTCATAAGATCCAAAAACAGCATTGCAGAAGAACTGGGACTTCAAGATGTATTTAAAAGAGAAATTAGAATTGAACCATGGATTAAGTGTGACTTTTAAGGTGCTTTGGTCAGCCGGACTGAAGTTTTGTTCATTACACCTAAAAAGGATATGCAAACATTTGTGAGGCCATACTCATTCTTGCTTTATTGGGTGGAAAAGGATTCAACTCATATGAAAACATATTTTCTGTGAGATTGGAGATTCTGTTTTGTCTCAATGCACATAATAAACTCAAAGAATTGGACGCAGTTAGGATACTGAAGCCAACCTGCTCAGCTCAGAAATCCAATTTAAAGTATCCTTGACAGAAGGCTGCCCAACTCCCTCTTGGACATATCAACTGATGGGGGACCAATTATCTGTCTTAGTAATGGTTCCATTGTTGATCAGCACTTACCATTAAGAAGCACATCCTAATATTCAAGTTGACTCTGCTTTCTTGCAACTTAAAACCATTATTCTATGTTTTATATTCTGAGATGATAGAAAACATGTCTTCATTGACACTTCTTCAGGTACTTGAAAAGTGCTATCCTACCCACCCCCTCTCCTTGTGCCAGAAGCTCAGACTGCTCATTTTCCCCATCTTTTCTCACAACAGGTTTTAGTCTTTTGATCATTGCAACTGCCTTTCTCTGCACTTTTTCCAGTTTCTTTGGATATTTCGTAAAATACAGTGCTCAGCAGTGGACACAGAACTCAAGGTAGGTTCTAAACAATTCAGACTGGAACAAAACTATTCCTTCTGGTGATTTGGAAACTGTATTTCTGTTGATGCAGCCTAAAATTGCTTGTGCCTTTTTTTGGTAGCCATATCATATTGCTGACTCATATTTAGCTTGTGATCAATTTGAATAGCAAAATTGCATAGGTACGGTTATCAAGCCAAGTATTCCCCATCTATGACTGTGAATTTGTTCCTTTTTCTCAGGTGTTTCTATTATATTTCATTCTGTTATTTTCAGTTGATTTCTTCTAACTTATTAAGATCATTTTCAATTTTGTTTCTGTTGTCTAGCTATCCCACCTATTTTTGTGTCATCTACAAATTTGATAAGCATTCCCTCCACCACTTCATCCAGATCATTAGCAAAAAACTGAAAAGTTCTTACCCCAGGACATAACTGGGGCATCTGCCCCCTCCAATAACCTTCCTCCAATTTAACAACAAACTGTTAAATTGTGTACTCTTTGCATACAATTTTCAGACCACCTAATAAATCAGGGACCGAAGGAGTGGGCCGTACAGAAGGTGAAAGATACAGGTGATGAACAGGACTACTGTACAGACAATTGTAGTTCCATTACTAAAGTGGTAACATAGTGATATCCTGGCTAAGAGGAGTCAAGTCCTTGGTTCAGACCACATGGTAAATAAGCCATGGGCAAAGCTCTCTACATGTATGAGCCATGCATGTGAGCATGCTATATGTTCCCTGATAAGGCAGAATTCTGAAGAAAACTGACTTATTTGGTATGATTCTGTCTGAATGAAATGGAATGAGAATTTCAAGGTTAAATGATTATTCAGAACAAAGCTCACTGGATTTCCTTGGATTCATGGTGAGGAGGAAATGGAAGGGGTTCTGTAACTTGGTCAACCAAATTATTCTGTCCAAGTGTACCTCCGATATCTCTTCACTTTCACAGTACCTCCAAATGTGAGAAACTCCACTGCCTAACTGGAATTATGCCATGAATCATGTGTTTCTATGCCCCTGAAACTATATGAAACCCTGGAGCAACACCTGAATTACATTCTAGTGCAAAATTAAAAATGGAACATGTTGAACTTCTTTCCTATTGCGAGGGGAAAATGCTGCTTCTATAGGATTTTGTTCTGTGATTAAAAAAAAAAAAAAAGCTCTGCATTTTTGGTCTCCAAGGAAATTAGCCTGTTACCTTGGAGGCTGTTTCTTTCTGATGCACCAGAGTAGGAGAGAGACTGTTTACCTTGGCAGCCATGAAGAGTTAAACACTAGTCTGATGAATGCAGGCCTTTCAGGGCCATCAGCCTTGGCCTCCAGGAATAAACATTCCTTTGGGGGGGGGAAAGGTTTAAAAGGGGGGAGGGAGGACCTGCTGCACAGATTTTAAATATCCTTCAGAATCAAAAGCATATTATACAATATAATAGTCCCATAAAAGCTAATTCCGTATATATCTGTAGCATGTAGTGGCTCAGGTGCTGGACCAGGATTGGGAAGATCCAGGTTCAAATTCTCCCCTAGGCACAGAAGCCAGCTGGGTGGCTTTGGGCCAGTCACCCTCTCTCAGCCCTAGGCTGGGGAGTCAAAAAACATCTATCTACCAATGTGCCCTGAACTGGTACAGTAGATTACAGCCCATAAACTTCAATGAAGAGGCCTTGATACTACAATGGAATGTGGTTAAATGTGTAGTTCCTCTAATTATAGATAGCAGCTGTATCAGCTGTGGCCAAGCAGAGAGCGACAGAAGGAAGCTGGAATCTATTTTGCTGGTTTGTTGGTTTCTATAACAAGGTAAGTACAGAGAATATTTATTGAAGATAGCGATAAAGGAATTGTAGATGCGTATGGAGGTAACCTTGAAGACGGAATGAGAGAGGGGTTATGTAAACACCAGGTTTAGAGAATAGCTATGTAAACACCTGAGAAAGAAGAGGGAGTAAGAAAGAAACTCAAGATTATCCCAACTTGATTCTCTTTACTATAAGAATGGGCAAAGAGAAATTCTCTTAGGCTTTCAAGATGCTGTTATTATACCCTACAACAATCAGAGGTCCAGTAGTTCTTGGGACGTCTGTTTCCTGACCTTGCCTACCATGAAGGGCTGAGAGGAATAATCTGACCCCCACCAAACTTTCTTACAGGAGGATCAAAAGAAAAGAGTACAGAAAAGATATGAATAAATAATACTCCCTCCACAACCTTTCTAACCCTGCTTCTAGGCTTATGGGAATTCTTTCATGTCTCATTAGGCAAATATTACAGGCAGAATTGTCAAAATATTTACCAAAAAGACTGGATTAAAAATAATTTTCTCTTTTCTTTAGTAAACTTGAATTTGATCCATGCTCTATCAGTCATTTGGTTTCCAAATGAATCAGCCATTCCCATAAAGTCGTTCGTCTGGGTGGGACATGGATAAAGTTAGAGTTTAAAAAATAAAAAGCTATAATTTTTGCTTTATTCTTCCAAGAGGGAATACATCCACACTGCACATCAGAAAATATTGGGAGAAAATATTGACAAGCAAAATACTTGTAAAGATTGGGTGTGCATTTTCCCCACTTTTACAAGCATGCAAAGCTCTGTGAAATACAAATATAGATGGAACTTAAATTCTCTAAAGCTCAAATCTTAATAGACTTAGCGGACTGTGCTTAGATAATACTAAGCCTGAGAGAATTCTAGAAGTGGAAGCATATCGGTGACATGTGCTATAGTTTGGAACCAATCCAAAAGAACAGAGACGTCCAGAGTGAATCAGAGTGAAGGTCTATCTATATCAGCCCTCACATTTTCAACAATGTCCGGCAGCTTTTTCTAAAAAACATTGCAAGCCAGTTATGAAGGTGTATCAATAGCCTACTTGCCTTCCTGTTGTGCTTATCCATTTCCCAGAAGAATCTGTACCACTCCCTCCCACTAAAAGCTTGATGAAAAAGATGGGGTTTTGCCATTTTCCTAAGCACTGGGAGAGTGAGAGCCAAATACATCACACTGGGAAGAGCCTCAGCCTGGGAGCAACAGAAGAGAAAGTCCTTTACTGTTGACCACATAGCTGAGCTTCTGAGAGTGGGGAGGTCTTCAAAGGGGTTTCTCTTGTTGAATTAAGTAATTGGGCAGTTTTATAGTGGGAGAGGTAGAATTTTATTTATTTATTCAAATTCCATAGCTGTCCATCTGAATCCAAGTGACTCTGGGTGGCAAACAATTTCACAATCATTAAAACCTTTAAAACAATTACAATTATACATATAGTACATTATAGTATATATAATACACACACACACACACACATACACAGAGAGAGAGATAGACAGTGATCCCTGTCCTTACCTTGGTTAGCATTCTAGCCACCTGTTTTTACACTAATTGCAGTTTTCGGATACTTTTCAAGAATTATGTGTACATTGCAGTAGTCAAAATGGTTGTAATTAAGACATGGATAACTATTGCCAAGTCTGATCAGTTCAGGAGGGATCCCAACTGGAGCACCGGCTGCAATGATATGGCAATGATTGGTTCTGTAGAGTTAGATGGTAGGGAGCAGCAATCCCAACTCTGCCACATGGCCCAGAAGGATACCATGGTTCTCTAGTACAGAAAGTTGCTGAGGGGTTGAGGAAAACTATTAGGTTCACACTCACCCCATCTAGTTACCAATATACGTTACTCACCAATGTGACCAAGGCACGCTTAGTACCATATCCTAGATAAAACCCCATTTGAAATACATCCAGATAATCAGTTTCATCCAAATCCATTTGAAGTTATATAAAGCCACCATAGTCTCAGTAGCCCAACCCAAACATGGAATACTTGAGTGAGGTCTATAATTACAGAGAGCTTTTTCAGTAAAGGTCTCATAACTGCTTCCTTTAACCAGGTGGGAATATGTCCCACACTCAAGGAGGCATTGATTTCCCCTCCCCCCCTTAACCATTGGACCAGTCCAAACCTGGCCAATCTAATCATCCAAGAGAGTCAAGGGTCAAATAAGTAGATGGTGGTCCTTATCTTTCCACTTACCATTCACATCCTTAGGAACTACAAACTGGAAAGAAAAAATCAAGGCGGAAATGTAATAACCTTCTTTTAAATCTTCTTTAATGGGAGGGGAGATTCTAGTGCCTTAAACTTTCTCATTTGGAATATGTTCTAGTCCCTTAATCATTCTGATTATCATATTGATAAGAAGAGATACTACACTTGATCTTAGCCAAAAGGCTGAGAAGTTTGCAACAGTGGTGGTATCTTCAATTTAAGCATGTTCTAACAGATCAGCATGGGCCAGGCACTTTGGCCATTTCAAAGGCATCTGAGATGGAATCCATTATAGAAGTAAAGCCTATAACAAAAGTTCAAGAATATGTTTTAAAAAGTAAAAGTAAAAAGTAAAGCCTATAACAAAAGTTCAAGAATATGTTTTAGTGTCTTTTAGTGCTTTGTTAATTTTTTTGTAGTTTGTATTTTGAAAAATAAAATTTAAAATAAATAATTTTGATTATGTTCTCCATTTTTCTATATATGTCAACAACTTAGATGTACATGAAAAATATTGTTATATAGTTTGTTTAATCAAGCCCCAATCTAACAATCCCTAATGTGCTTCCTAATAATCTCCAAAACATAGAATTTGTTTTATTTTCTTACTACTGGAAGATTCATATTCTCTAAGTACAATATTATTTTTTTATATAAAATGTGACCCATGGCATTGACTAGCTAAAGTAGTCATGGCATGTCATACATTTCTTAATCCTGACAAATCTAGTGATATAGCTGTTCAATCGCATATGTATCTACAAAAAAGTAATTCCTAGTCTGCTCAGCCAGAACTAGGATGTTATAGGAGGACATCCTGAAAGCTGTAAATTAATATTGTAACAAGAGAGGTGAGATTGTAGCTGTTCATTCCCAGGTCTAGGTAAGAATTAGATCATGTTGGATACCTCGGTGGCTAATAGGGATGAAGTGTGCTAAAACTGTGGAAGAGCATGAAGTCAAGATTGCCTGTCAGACTATGTGCCTTCCCCATCTTTTCAGGACCAGGCAGCACCTTTGGTTTGTTCATTCATAATTTAATTGGGGGCTTGTTTATTTCTCTAATAATGCAATCTTTTTATGTTGTTTTCCTGAAGTGTTTTTTACACCATCAAAGTGCAAACAAAGGGCCGCTTTAAAAGGACCTTCTAGTAGGAAGCTCAAGATAGATATGTAATCAATATGATTTGAGGCAATTGTTTTATAGTAAAAATTATTAATAAAGCCTGTTTGTATAAATCTAAACTTTATTTTCAAGTTAAAGGCCATGGAAGCTGTTGGACTGTGTTTAAACATCTCTGTATTCACAATGCAGGATTTTTGTTTTTATTTTCCAGGCAGTGTATTTGACTTTAAAACAGTATCTTCCAACAATAACAAAACTGACTGGGAAACTGATTTAGGGGAACTGTGTGGTTACTTAAAAATGAAATCCATGAAAAGGAACAGATGTTTAAATATGCTTTTAATTCTCTTGCTGTAACTCAGCAATTAATAAACTAATAGAAAATTTGAGCCTTAGGAATTTGTTTTGAGCAAATAAAGGACTGCAGACATCTCTGCCAACCCAACAAATAAGACAAGGAAAACAAACAAAACGTCTGAAAAAAGCAGCAGGTGGCTTTTCAGTAAAAGCTATTAAATTTGTAAGTTAAACTCATTAAATTTAATTTACTTTTCTTTGCTAAGGTTTCCTACTCCATAACACTTTCTTCCAGGAGATGAATGCTTTCAACCACTGTCCTCTGAAGACACCTGTGCAACACTTTTCAGAGGCTGTTGGATTTTCTTGTTTGGCACTGAACTGCTATAGACTAAAAATGCATCTATACAGCTGAATATCCTCTCTCTCTCTCTCTCTCTCTCACACACACACACACACACACACACTCACTCACTCTTTCTCTCTTTCTCTCACTCTTTCTCTCTCTGTTGTACTTTTAAACATCCTGACTTGACTTCCACAGATATTTTCTCCCTGCACGGTGTCTACTTTTGTGTATTTGCAATCTAAGCTGGCACCTTGACTCAGACAATGTTCAACTGAACCGATATTTTCTCTGAAAATGGCTGAATGTTACTCGAGGGAAGCTCACAGCCAGGAGCAGGTACTGATATTCAATCCTTTCCCAATAATGCATTGTTATTGTTGCTGCTGCTGCTGCCGTACACAGAAGCAGTATGAAGTTAAGGTTTTGACCTTCATCTCCCGCACAGGTGAAAAGCCAGTTCTGAGCTCACCAGCATGCAAGATATCATATTAAAATGTAATAAATCTCTTTTACCACACTTTTGTTCTGAACATCTTTCCTCTGGTGAAAAGACTTGGGCAGTGTTGTATGGACACTATGGGTTCTCTCACATCAGTTTTAATGAAATGGAATGCCTCAGCATGGTTGACTTAATGTTTTCATCAGTAATGTAGCCACCACTGATTAACTTGGGATTATAAACCATCATATCTATGACAATTTTCAACATGATTTACAATTCTTATGTCTTTTATACTTGCAACTAACTTTTAGGTGGCTTGGTTGAGCAAGTGGGGTTTTGATTGATTGATTGATTGATTGATTGATTTGTGAAATTTGTATGCCGCCCAACTCCTAATGACTCTGGGCAGCTCACAGCTAAAACAAGGAAAATACAATAAACAACAACAATTATAATATTGGCAAAAGCAACAGATTGGACAAGTATGAAGCAAAGGGTCTTCCCTCTCCCTCACCAAAGGCTTGGATGAAAAGATTGTCTTAAGGGCCATGAGCATCATTATTAGTCAGCAGATATTTGAAGTAGTCTGGTGCAACACAAATTTAAATTATACGGTATACAGTGTACCACATTATGGTTCATAGGTACAACTTTGTGCCAGCAGCAAATGTAACAAGTCTTGATGATGTCAAATGACAACACATGGAATATGATGCACTTATGTAATGATGTCATAATGTCATAACAAGCACATATGATGCCTCATTTGCATGATGACATCATCACACTCGTGTTACCATTGCCCATCTTTGGCCTGCCTCAGCTATGTGCCTCCATTTGTCTTAGCCCAAGAATCTATCTAAACCAGGGGCTGGTTTAAATTACTGCAGTGCTGCAGATTTTTTTTTGTAGAAAATAAATAGTCCAAAATTACATCAATTGGCTATGTAACAGAAGTAAATAAGACGAAAAAGCGAAGGGCCTAGCAACTAAGTAGCAGCTGGATTTAACCAAGGGTGAAGAGGATTTCCAGGCATTTTCAAGTCACTGTTTTGAATAGAGAGAGAGGAAAGTTTTAATATGTCCCCCTACAGCCAAGCACACCCCTGCCTTTTGATTTAAGGGAAGGGGAAACAACTATGCAAATCCAATCACCGGGTTCAGGTTCGGCAGCCAACGTCTAAAAATAGGCCTGCTTTCTTACGGAAAGGTATACAAAGTTGAAGAGCAAAAACAGGCAACTTATGATGAACTTCTCCAAGCCGTCTGAATTTGGTGCCAAGCATGCAGGGCAGCCTGACAGTTAAGAGGCCTCTTGTGCCATTTTTGGAACTTGAAAGGCGCTGATGACCAAACACTTGCTGGGAAGCAACCATGGAAAATAACCTGATCTGTAATGAACAAGCAGTCTAATCATTTTAACTATTCTTTGAGGTTTCTTTTATGTTATTCAGCATAATGATTCTAGCAGACTCTTCCATCAGAATTCTGCTTGCAATATGTAACAATGCATGGCCTGTGCCGTGTATGAAAATGGTGCATTGTGATTTGAAGTCCTATCTGATACAACTTTGTGGGAAATTCAGAATATTCCCATTTCCATATATGGACATTTCTGCTAGCTGTTCCAAAACATGCTCATTTTGCTTATTTCTTTTTGGATAGCTCCACTTTTCTAAGAGGAAAGTTGCTTTACCCCTTAAGAGTTTAATATATATACTCTCACATACTGGCACATAATCTCCTGAGTTAGTTGTTAAATTTAGTTAATATCTCATCTTTAATTCTTGCTTCATCTTGCTTTGGATATCTTGAAGCAAGTGCAGTAACAAAAGAGGAAAATAGAATGTTATCAGGTGTACTTAAGTTGATGTGAAATTATTATCCTAGGCCTTTCTCCACAAACACAAATTTGCAAGATCTTGGATATACTACTTGATTAAATAGTGATGTAATCTGGAGCAGGCAAAGGTGAATTGTTTAAGTTACATTTCATCTTCTACCTCCAGGAAGGATAGTCATTGTGACTGAGGAGAAATTAAGCTGTCTTGCTGTGGCCAACACATTCCCATATCTAATGGCCCCATACTGGTGATTACTATTCTTGTACTCTCACAAATTTAAGAAGCACTAAAGGATCCATATCCATGGTTACAAGCAGCAATATGCTTCCTGCCTATAGTTGATTGATTGATTGATTGATTGATTGATTGATTGATTTCAGATGCTACCTGATTCTAGTCTGGACAACTCACAATATCAAACAGCATCATCAAAATACAGTACAATATAAATGAACAAGGTAGTATCTGACCAATCAATGCATTGTGTGTATAAAGACTCATCCCACAAGGTGGTTCCATCCACCCTACCCCAAGACCTGGGAAAACACCATCAGGGCCTTCAAGGTCTTCAAGGCCTCCCAGAACACCATCAGAGTGGGAGCCCCATGGATCTCAAGAGGGATTTGTTCCAGAGGGCAAGCACTATGACAGAGAAGGCACACTTCCTGAATCCTGATAGGTGGCATTGTTTAATCAAAGAGACCCAGAGTATGCAAACTCTGCCAGCTTATATCAGCCAGGCAGAACTTATGGGAGATAGGTGGTGCCACAAATAACCCAGCCCTATGACATGTAGATCTTGAAGATGATGTTTTTCTTTTAGGAAACTCTGTAAAAAACTATGGTAATAGAGTTTGTGTGAAGAGTTGAATCCTGTGAATTTCAATCATGAGACACATTTAGAAACATTTTTATTATTTTATTCAATTTTGACTATGCCATTAGGAGGCTTGCAGATTATAGTTTCCCAATGTGTCTGTATGCCAAAACACAATTTAAATTCCTTCATATTTTGTCTGGGGGTCCAAAACCAGAATTATATATGCCAATGGCCCATCATCATTCTTAAACTATTGTTAGTTGTGGTAAAAAGAGGGAAAAGAAACTTGTATTATTGTAGAAAAAAGCCTCTTGCTCAAGTTTTCCAAAACACAAAATATGCCAGCCCATTTCTGTTTTAAAAATCTCTGGTATCATGGGAGATGATTCTTCTTTTCTGCCATTTAATATTCTAGTTTTTGGGAATCTCCTAAAAATCTAATTAGGAGTTGGGGGGAAAGAGATCCAACAAAATGAGGGCTGCATGTAAACAAAGAAATAGGTTCTAGATAAATAGGACCTTCAAAATGTTGGAGGGAAAGTTTTTGTGTGTACAGAGGAGCATTCCTGAAAGCAAGAATCTACTCTGAGCAATGATTAATGAATCAGATTTTATGCCTATCACAGAAAGAAGCTTGATTTAAAGAAAATCAAAATAGGAATAGGGAAAGCCTAGCATCTAGCTAACTGGATGGAGGAGAAAAAGAGGTCCATGCATTCCCACCCAGGAACAAAGGCAAAAGGAAGCAACCTGAGATTAGTGGGACAAAGAGAGGAGATGGTGTAAATAAGGGTTCTTCAACCTCAGCAACTTTAAGACGGGTGGACTTCAACTCCCAGAATTTCCCAGCCAGCATGGCTTGCTGGGGAATTCTGGGAGTTGAAGTCCACCCGTCTTAAAGTTGCTGAGGTTGAGGAACCCTAGTGTAAATCTTTATTTAGTTCTCTCTCTCTCTCTCTCTCTCTCTCTCTCTCTCTCTCTCTCTCCTGCACTGCCTATTCTGATCTTGTGAAAATATAAATCTGAAATCTCATTATTCAGACAGCATTAACTCTCATAATTTCATGGGATTTTCTTCTCGCCCAAAATAATTGTATTGTGTATAGCAAGTTCAATGTGAAGGCTCTCATTTTATGGGCATATTGGAATGCATATAAAGGTCCGGTCACTTGGGGCAGAAATGAGATAAGGTGATGAAATGATTGCAATAAAATAAATAGGCTGAAGAGGTAAAAAAAAGAGTTGTAGCTTAGCTAGCACATACAGTTGCTGATCTTGTGATCATAGAAAAAGAAGGATCTCCAGGATGTTGGATTCCAAGAGAGCATTCTGGGACCTCTTGTTCTGAGGCTTGGCTAGTCTCCAAAAGGACTGTGATGTGGATTTGTCACAGCCATACTATACATGTGTCAATCAATGTTGGACTGGATACATTAAAGGGTCTGAGTGACATGCAATCATAGAGGAAATGGGGCAAAACAGTGTCCTTGGGGTCAATAGGCTTTTAAGTGCTGATGAATTGGTGTCTTGGAAATCACAGCTCAATACAAAATGCTTTATCAAAAGGATCTCCATTTTGCTGGTTTTAACAAGATCTTGCTCTTGTTATACTATATATACACAACTATATTTCAGTCTTCCACTTAGAAAGAGAAAACAAACCTCTTCTGTCGAAAAGTATTGCCAATTGTCCTTGATTCCATGAGTTAATCCAAGATTTTTCTCCTTGAATGTTAACATTTAGAATGACTATAATATGAATAATGTACTTTCCTACAGAACTTCAAAGCATGCTTAGAAAGGCTTCTGGCTCTCTCCCATTACACAACAAACCATTGGTGGCTTGTTGCATTTTCCCCCTATTCAGATTTAGGAGACTGCCTGCTCAGTGAAATAATGAGATCTTCATCATTGTTACATTTCACCCATATCAGATTTGCAAGAAAGTTTTCCATTTCCATCTAAACACAGCAGAGACAGATGTGTTTCAAGATATAACGGATTAAGAAAATAGCCATAATAATTTTTTCCAGATGTTACAACTGTTGAATAAGACCTATGTTCGTTCCATTTTGGAACAATAAATAACACAGACAGCAGTTTGGGTTTTTTAAACTTATCTGTACCAGGCAACAATTCTGTGATTTGGAACTTTTTAAAGAGAGAAGAAAACCTAGAAACATAAATGCCATTTCTCATATGCTACTTGATTTAATCTGTGATAGTTTTCCTCTGTATAATATAAATGTACAGAAAAAGATTAACAACCTGGGAGTGGCTAAGCCTTGTAATAAGTTCTAAAAGCAGGTGGGAACGGTGGTACCTTGGAGCTATTATGTATAGAGATATCCACAGAATCCAATAACGTCATCAAAACGAAAAAAAAAAGAGTGTTGCAATGATGTAAGTCAAGCTTTGCCTGTTTTGTATGCACACACAATATCATGTACAAAAGGGGTGGAGCTTGTGTCATAACAGTGCTTGTTTCATCCTTTCCCCTCTTTCTCCTCTGGAGATGTATTTGGTTACATAAAGTGAGGCAAGAGGTATGACAGGCTTCCCACCTCAGAAGTGAAACCTAGAGAGGCCAACTAGACTTTGAGTAGGGGAATGCCTGGATATCTGTGAGTGTATGTGTTTCAGCAAAGGATATAAAGTGTTGAGATCAGAAAGTACATACAGTAAGTATGTACGTACACAGCACCTTCTTCCCTTATGGTGTAAAGAATATTATGTAAAGTGCAGATAAATGAGAATGATAGAATTCATAAGCCAGCAGTGATTTCTAAGTGTCCTGAGTCCCTGGATAAATAAGAACAAGTAGTGCTGAAGGTATTATAAAGAACCTCTTCATAATCCACTCATACATGAGCAGACTTATTGGAAGAATAATATTGTTTTAGATAAATTACTCCCATTCCTCTCTAATGGGATCTAATGGAAATGTCTCCCTACATCATATGTTCCAGGTACAACCAAAAAATTGGGAGAGAGGGGGAAAAATGTGATGTGAGTGTATGGTATCCTGCTCCTAAACTCTTAAGCAACATATTACAGGTCTCTGTTCATCTCCTAGATGGCTCATATGGCCTTTTCATTCCCCTATAGAATTGTTGGTGAGATTATATGGGCACATGTTTAGTGCTTTTATTACTATTACTATTATTATTGCTATTATATTTTTATCCAGCTTTTTTTTATATATAACGCAAGGTGGTGAACATACCTAATACTCCTTCCTCCTCCTTTTTGCCCCACAACAACAACCCTGTGAGGTGGGTTGGGCTGAGAGAGAGTGACTGGCCCAAAGTCACCCAGTTGTGAGAACCACCTGATACTTCTTTGAACAGAAACGCTTCATTTCTTAGGAGAGAGGTGAGGTGAGGATACAAAGGAAGGAAGCACAAAGACTTGTGGCTTTAGATGGTGGTTATTACACAACAGCCCCTGTAAATGGCCTTTGAATGATAACTTGACTTCATCCCAGCTATAATGTCAGCTATCACCAGGCAAATGTTGAAAAAGTGCTGGAGAACACTAATAGTTACTTCCTCTTGGGACTGATGGATAAACAGTTGGAGAAAAGACATGGAACTTTGTTTTTATATATGATAACCACAGCAAGATTACTGTATGCACAAAGATGGAAAGACTTGGCAGTATGTACAACAGAGGAATGGTTGGCGAAGATGATAGAACTTGCTGAGATGACCAAATTGACCGGTCTGATTAGACAAAAGACAATGGATTTTTTGTGTAAAAAAAAATGAATTTATGATCGATGGTTTTGATGATCAACAGGATAGATTATAGAAAGAAGAGAGTCACAATGTAACTTTAGAGAAAGAGGTAAATCTACAATTGTACTTAGAGCTGCTATAAAGAAGATCGGAAGCCACTTCTTTATATCTTTCTTCTTTCTTTTCTATTTTTCTTCTAGCTTTTTTTTTCTTTTTGCACTTTAGCTTTCTCTTTTATTTCTCCCTTTCTCTTTTTTTCTTCTTACTTTAGTTTGTATTAATTTTTGCTCTTATTTTTAAAACTTTTAATAAAGTTATATTTTAAAAACGAGAACACTAATAGTTACTATGATTACAGTAAAGCATTACATACAGCTTGTTTGTAACCCATCTTATTTTGTATCTGCATTTAATACTCTTTGGAAGGGGAAATATTTGCAATGGTAAAAACTTACAGGAGTTTTGAAATGTTCATTCTTACAAGATAGGCATTCCAACTGTCCTTTTAAAGCTCTGGACATTTTCTTTCAAGGAATAAAAAGCATTATATCTATTAACAACAAACGTTTTGAAACTTTAATCCCTAAAGCAACTGGTAACTTGTCTCTGCTTTCTTCTTGTTCTTAAATATTATATAGTTCTGATGTATCAAAGTTAATATAAACACCAGTGGGATATTAGAATTCATTGTTCCAGTTCTGAGAGCAATATGAAGCATCATGTAAATGGGTCTGCTCACTTACTGCCATTCCTCTCCTATAAGTTTTATTTAACAGAACGTATTAATGGCTCTAATAATAATGCAGTGAAAACAATTACCACTGATGTCTGGTTTTCTTACGCAAGTTACAAGGAGCTGGATATATTTCAGAACCTATACTGTGCCTCTCAAACGTTCATAGTGTGCTTCTTTCATTTCACCTAAGATATCCCCCCTTTAAAAAAAAATTCACCCCAAGTAAAATAATTGAAATCATGAAGTTGAAACGGGCCATTTCAACCCCTTGCTCAGTGTAAGAATCCAAATTTAACACACACACCCTGACCCAGAGAGATACCTGTATAGCCTCTGCTTGAACATATCTCATGAAGGGGAGCCCCACACCTCTCTTGGTAACTGGTAACTCTGTTGCTGTTGTTGTTGCTGTTGTTGTTGCTGTTTTTCCTCCACTCTGAAGATAGGGACAACATTTGCTTTCCTCCAGTTATCTGGGAGTTCACCAAGATTTCTCAAAGATAATACACTGGGGCTTGCCCAGGCCTTAGTGTCATCAATACTCTGGCATGCAATTCATCTGGTCCTAGAGATTTAACCTCATTGAAAGCAAAGAGTTACATATTCCCTGACCATATTTTTATCAATCTCAAGCTTCAATCCTGTCCCTTCATTTTCTGGTGGAACTCTTTCATTTTTTTATAGGAGGGGACTGAACTAAAATAGGAATTGTAGGCAAGGAGAGCATTAATTTTGGAAGTATAGAGTAACTAGGCATAAAGCAATACGCTGCATTCTGTTTCCTTAGAGCAGGGTTCTTCAACCTTGGCAACTTTAAGACCGGTGGACTGGCTGGGGAATTCTGGGAGTTGAAGTCCACCCATCTTAAAGTTGCCAAGGTTGAGGAACCCTGTCTTAGAGGACAGACACCAGAAGAGAGACTGAACATTGAAGCTCTCTTTGTATACATTAGCCAAATGTTACCTGCTTTGTTATTTGACCGAAAGAGACAATTTCATAGAGAAACTAATAACTTTCTATCCATGATTATGTTACAGATTTTTTTTTTAAATGAACTTATCTGGTCCACAGCTCCTTGAATGCTGTGCTCTGTCTCATCAATCCTCAGAACTCACGGCACTGTTATTTATTCTAAAGTCTTATTTTTTTGTCTGAAAACTAGTACAGAAGCTTTTCATTTGAAAATGATCCTTTCTTAAGTCAAACTTGAAAAATAATGTAGGATGCATGCAACCTATTTCGAACAACATATTGCTTGTTGATCAGTGATGATGATGATTTTCCATCCTACCCCAATAAGGAGTCTTAAGATACTTGAGTAACAATTCTAAAAAACAAATTTGTACTTACCAAAAACTAAAAAAAAGAAAATAGTTCATACAATATAATTATTCGTGATATTTAATCCTGTACAATTGAATAAAAATATGTTGTTATGCACATAATTAGAAATATTCCTGCTGAAATGAGATGATTTTCCGTATGCTATTTCAAGCATCCACACTCAGAGAAGGCAAAAGATAAATTTCTATGACCTTAGCATTATTGTATTATCATAGTTAAAGTCTTGTCTCCTTTGAGTCATGTTTAACCCCTAGTAACTTCATAAAGATGCCCATGTAGTTTTCTTGGGGAAAATGTGGAAATGGTTTGCTGTTGCTGCCTTTTGAGTTTCTCAACAACCCAGTTTAGTTTACAGCTCCAGTATTTCCTGGATGATTCCCATTCAAATACCAACCACACCCAACTTCCTTTAGCTTCCCATCCCAGAGAAGTTCACCTATATGCTGCCAGTCCAACCTGTGGCATCGGCTCCTAACCAGACCTAGATTATTTCCTCCATCTAATCAGATAAGGTAAAGCAGGAGATTAGAAACTATGCCTGCTTTTCTTTCTTTCTCTCTCTCTCTCTCTCTCTCTCTCTCTGCTATCCCTTCTCATAATCTGTGCCCAAGCAATATTCTAATACCCTTCACGTGCAAAAATTTTGCCTTGCCTAGTGAAAGAAATATAATTCAATATATGTGAAGAAAACCATGGAGTAATGAATGTAATGAGAGGTTTGTTTCAGAGATCTGAATTGTCTCCTTTAGTGCTGGGACCAAAACACAAACAGATTCTATATACCAATGAAATCCCTACATAAAAATGAAAATTAAAAAAAGGAAATACATCCGTGTATGACAATCTCACATCCGTGGACAATGTAATGTCTTATCATAGGATAATGTTTATTGAATTTGACTAAATAGATGGCAGGTATCAGACATCTCCTAACATTTCTGAACATTCTCCTAAACACCTTGTACAAAAAAAAAAAAAGCTTAGAACTCACCTTATTTTTTTAAAACCCAACCAATTATCCATCTTGGGATTAATTCTAAAATTATATCTAGATTTCTGTATTGAAGTGATTACACTTTTTTTCACTTCCTAATTCAAACATTTTTTTTCTTTTGACCTTCTTTTGACCTTGTTGTTTTCTGATGTCCTCCAATTATATCTGTTCCCAAACTGCAGAATAAAAATGAAAGAAAAAAGTACCACAGGAAATTATTTCTTTGGCACTTTTGCCTTGGCACGCAGTGTATTTCCTGTTCTATTGTAACCTGAAAAAAACACTTTCAGAACCATAACACAATCACGATAAGACTCTTATTCTTGGATCAGATGCAAATGCCCAGCTACTATTGTTTTTAGACTGTTCCAGAATCTCCCTTTTTCATCTTACTCTTCCATGCTTTATATATAATCATAGGTTTTATACCATAAGAGTAATAAAATATACATTTCCATCCCATCAGTCAGAACTGGAAACTCTGCAAAACATTAAGCTGCATTTTAATTGGCATTGCTAAAAACCACTTTGTAAACGGGTATGTCTATAAATCCAGAATGCTTAGCATTCCTGTCCGTAAAAACTTTCACTGACAAATTCTGGATATTTGACATTTTTGATAATCTCTTGATTATTTTACTTTTTCACTGGAAGTCGACAGCTTTGAAAATCTGGTTCTCTTTAGGATGCTGAGTATTGAAAGTGAGATGTGGGTTTTCCCTTTGATGGAAGGCTTTAATTAGAAACCCAGGGACACCTTGCCATTCTAGTGCATGGGAATGTTAGCATCTTAAAATTCAGCAAGAGTTTCAGCTTTTTTTGGTTGGTTGGTTGGTTTCTGGAAGATTTGGGTTTTGTTTTTGCTTTGCTTTTTTAACACAGAGAAGCAAGAAGTATAGTTCTTACTGGACTTTACCGCTTTTGAATTTGGATTAGATGCTAATATGGTTTTACGTTTGGGGCAAAGTTCCTGGGCATAATAAACTATCATTTTTCTTCTTCCTACCATATTGCTTTCTCAGGCAGGAGGTTTTATTTAAGGACCTTTTTAACATGCAATCACCTCTTTTCTGATATCAGATGGCAAAGAAATGGCATGTTCCAGGGCTCATTGCATGTATCAAAACAACTCTAGAAAGTGTAAAGTAGACTCCAAAAGACAATTCAGAGATTTGCAAAGGTAAGTAAAATAAAGTAGAGCATGCAATGTATCACTCCTAATGATGCTATCAATTACATGTAAGGACATGGGGGGGAAAGATCAAGGATACACATGATAATGGGTTTTCAAATGAGCATAAGAAAAACCCTAGTGGTCCACTGTTGCTCCAGAAAGAAAGATTGTAGGAAAGCATATTTCAGTTAAACTTGAAAAGAAACTTTAAAGAAGGTACTAGGCAACCCTGTGACCTGTTGGGTCATCCTCTGAGAGGAAGGTAGTGCAGTCTGATGTGACCAGAATGAACATTAAATTTTAGGCTAACCATAATTTTTTTACCCCAATCCAGGACAGTCCTGTGATCATCTAAGAAGAGTATATATGATAAACAGAAAAATAACTGTAGTGGCAAACAAACTTCAATAATAAGTCAATATTTACTTACCTAAACAGATAAACAGAATGATCATAAGTGGGCAAAAAAGCAGTGGGAGAAGGAGTGACTTCCAACTTCCTGCCAGCTTCCCCATCGACTTTGCTTGTGGGAAGCTGGCAGGGAGTGTCAGAAATCTTCCTTCCTTCCTTCCTTCCTTCCTTCCTTCCTTCCTTCCTTCCTTCCTTCCTTCCTTCCTTCCTTCCTTCCTTCCTTCCGCTGCATCAATAGAGGTATAGCATCAAGGTTACAGAAGTGATGCTGCACTAATCAGACCACACCTGGAATACTGTGTCCAGTTCTGGTGGCCACAATACAAAATGAATGCTGAGGAACTGGAAAGAGTGCAGAGAAGAGCACCAAAAGTGGTAAGGGCCTTGGAGGCTAAATCCTACAAAGCAGTTAAAGGAACTTGGTATGTTTAAGCCTAAAGAAGAGAAGGCTATGGGGAGACATGATAGCAATCATCCAATACATGAAGGGATGTCACAGGGAAGAGGAAGGAGATTTATTCTCCCTAGCCCCTGAGGTTAAGACAAGAACCAATGGGTGGAAGCTCTACAGGAAGAGATCTAAATTTGAACTATGGAGGGATTTCCTGACTGTGAGAGTTATTAAGCAATGGAAGAGCCTGCCTCCTGAAGTGGTGGGTGCTCCATCACTGGGGGCTTTCAAGAAAAGACTGGACAGCCCTTTGTCCAGCATGGTGCGAGGATTCCTGCACTGGGCAGGGGGTTGGATTAGAAGGCCTCCAAGTCTCCTTCCAACCCTTTGAGTCTATGATTCTATGACTTAAGATAAAAAAAAAAAGTCTGCCTTCTCATGGAGCTCTTTGACAAAAGTTTAAAAATTATGATCGGGACATACTTAATTTTTCAGTATTAGTACATGTCCTTATTGGTGATTAACACAATAGGATGAGGATCGCAAGACTCCACTCACGGACAATAACACCAGTCAGTACACAAAAACTAATGCACATGTACATACAGAAAAATCCATCCAGCTCACACCTATATAAAGAACACATACATGGGTGATTTGATGTACATGCATGTGATATTTGCCCACTGGATTGCCAAGGGCACTCATGCTCTCCCAATATGTAAGAACATATCTTAAAAGGAATGCATTCTTCTTACGTGACAAGCTGTATGTGGTTTGTAAGCTATTTCCCATTCAGAGGACCTTCCTACATCAATATGTTCACAAAGCATACATCCCCCGAACAGCAGTAGTGACAAAAGGAAGGTCTCAACTTATGGCACTGCACTAGCATTCCTGTCAGAGCTGACGTTATATAACCACAACAGTGTGAATAGGGACACCCTGCAACTGTATTTTTCTTCCTTCATTCTGGGAATATCAATAATGGGTTCTTTCTACTTTTTCCCTATATTTTGTCCCACATTAACTAGCAAACAATCCTCCTTTGTCACAACTCCTCAGTTGTTGTTTATAGTTTATATTATGTTGTTTGTATTGTTTTTAAATGTTGTGAGCTGCCCAGAGTTGCTATTGTGAGATGGGTGACTATAGAAACCCAATAAATAAGTAAGTAAGTAAGTAAGTAAGTAAGTAAGTAAATAAATAAATAAATAAATAAATTTAACTACATTGTCAGTGCTCTTGGCATGAAATATTCAATACCGTACATACAGGCTTCAGGAAATGAAATGAAGGAGCTTGATTTATTCCAAATAACGTTGTAAGTAGTACCATGCTAAGTAATGCTACAATGGAAATTGGCCACCTGAAGGATTTTGACTTGGAGTATTCATTATGCAAAATACACTTGTACTAAACACCTGATGGATTTTCCCAGTGCATCTCCAGTAGAACAGAGCAGGGAAGGGATTCCCTCCCTGCAGAGCAAAAATATCATACCATGCATTCAATGGGGAACATGCCCAGAGAATGCCTGAAGCAGCTGCTTCAAAACTCTCAATTTCTTGTCTGCCCAAAATCTTCTTCCAGCAGCAAAAAGATGCAGTCTAATGCATGCTCCCCCTTGTGGTCTTAAAAAAAAGATTTTTTTTCAGCTATAAACACACACCATCACACATTACTACTTGCCATAAATGAGGAAAGTCTCCAAGCCTTCCATAGCTCTCTCACAATTTTTCAGCCTCATCTGAAGGCAGCCATGACTTTCTAAAGCATCTGTAGAGCAGAGTTTTCTATTGCTGTGATACAAGTTCATCAGAGCATTCAAAATGCCCAAGGGGGTACCTTTACCAGGCCATGTTAAGTAAAGATGTGTTCAATCAGCTCTCTGTACATCCCCACTATTGCTCACTCACTCTGGCTCTGGCCCTGACTCTGAGCTCTATTTCCATTTCTTCTTCGGACAAATGAATCAGCAAGCCACAACTGTTCCTCCTTTTTCTGGTTCATGTCGCTCAGAGGCACTTTCCCTGGCAAGGGGATGATCATGTGCCAATAGGCCAGAATAGGAAAAGGAACACCAGCAGGATCTGTGGGATGCAGTGGTTAATTGTGAGATCCCTGCCAATCAAAACTCTTAAACATGGGTTGCTACTAGGGTGGTGTAATGGTTAAGATGTTGGACTGGCACCAGAGATATCCAGGTTCGATTCCACCCTCTGCCACAGGAGCTCACTGGGTGACACTAGGCCCATCCCTCTGTTTCAGAGTTTTTGTGGGGAAAAATGCAGGATGGAATTTTAAGGATGCTACCTTGAACAAAAGATGAGATGTAAATCTAACAAATAAATAACACTAAGGATCAAATCTGAGACCTTATTGTAGAAGCAAATGTTGTACCACCAAGACACAGATCTTCCATCATTAGTTAGCATCGCAGCTACAGACAAGGAAATTCCAGTGTTTGCTTGTCAGCTGGCCCAACTAGACTGGCCAAAGCAAAAATGTACCTGCATTGGCAGCCTAAGAGAAAAATGTTGTGCATTACTCAGACAATATGCATAGTCTTTAAATCATGTCAGAGAATGTGCAAGAATTCTGTTCCTGCCTATCCTTTCAACATCATGCCAGACAATGCAAGTTTATCAGTGCCATTCAATATCCATATTATTCTGAAGAACAATTAATTCACTGAAAATAGAAACATGAGTTGGTTTGTTATTTTTTACATGGCTCAGGTAGTAACAATTATGTAGTGATGTTGCAAAATGTGCATAAATTGAAAAGGGGTTTGAAGATTAGTCAGAAATCTCAGTCAGACTGATACATATAAAGTAAGATCAGAAAAAACATTCATATTATTTTGGTGATACTACAAAATGAGACTGCCTCCAAATGCAAGAATTAGAATTAATTAATTAATTAAGATTAGAATGAATACACAACACACTGACACGCAGTGGTGATGTGGATTCCTTGCTATTTCTTGCTTGGGGAAAGTTGCTAAAGCTGTTTATTTAGTGTCCTCATGGAACTGAAATTTAAGAGTACTCTTCTCTTATTATAGAATGAGCTTCTGAAATGCATTTATAGATTGTTTAATAATTTTGAAATGCCATTTCCCTACAAGCAGCCTGTAGTAGTACTGTAATAGAAATATGGAGCTTAGATTCCCCTAGTACTGGAATATGTGGGGTGGGGGATGGGGGGGGTGGATCCTTAAACTCCAAAGGAAAGTTCAGCACCTTCTATTGACCATGAATTCTGACTCTGAATGGGGGTCAGAGGAAAAATAATGAAGAACATATTGGGCTGTGCAACACAAGAACTAGGATTGATTTAGCTGGGAGGAGAAAAGAAACTAAACAGTCAGATGAACAAGCAGTGTAAACCATCTGTCTATAAATAGGGGGAAATTGAAACCATGATCTAGTTTTTTAAAAAAGAGAACCCCTATATTTATTTGCACAGAGCTTTAGGTAACTTCAGGCCCTTGGTTGGCTGTCCCATGATGTCAGAAGGCCAAAAGCTGCCTGCTGCAGCTCCTGTGGGACAGATAGAGAGAGAGAGCAAGACAGGGAGAGAGAAAGAGATGGGTGACAGGGCACATACAAATATAGATACAATTCTGGCAATGTATTTACATTTTCCAGTATGCCTTGGGCATTATATATATTAATTATGCAATGCACATCATTTAGTTAATGTATGTGTAGACATTTGGAGACTAAAAAGATGCACAATGATTGGATGATATGCAAAATGCTATAATTATGACATTTGCCAAAATGTCTTTTGTATATTGCCTAGGAAAAGGCTTCAGAAAATAAATAAAATGCAATACAATAAAGTCTATACAACTTTCCTGATATCTGAGAGTGGCAAGTCATTGTGAACCTCAAATATATGACAACACTAGTCAAGAGCCAGTTTGGTGTAGTGGTTAAGGACCCAGGCTAGAAACTGGGAGACTGGGAGTTCTAGTCCTACCTTAGGCACAAAGCCAGGTTGGTGATCTTGGGCCAGTCCCTCCCTCTCAGCCCTAGGAAGCAGGCAATGGCACCACTTCCGAAAAATCTTGCCAAGAAAACTGCAGCGATTTGTCCAGATAGTCACCAGCAGTCAACACTGACTTGAAGTGTACACATATAATAATATGCATTGTAAAGAGATTGGTTTTGAGACAAATAGCTGCAAAAATAACTATTTTTAAAAAATGGGGCATGCTCTCTCTTTGCAGGATTGATTCTCTCCTTCTCCACTGAAATCAGGGTAGCAGAATATGCTTATTTTCCCTCTTTCCAACAGCCCTGTAAGGAAGGCTAGCCTGAGAAATCCACTGTATTTTTGCCTCAGGACAAGTCACATCATTCAAATGTTCTCAGCAGGATATGCAGCTTTTCTTGGAGGTCAAGAATGCTTCAGAATTCTGCCAGCATGACACAAATAAAAACAGGCAGAGCTTCAATCTCATCATTGTATCACCATCTTGACTTTTCGGACCACACCCTGCAGACACCCGTGGATATATGCATTCACATCATTGCCATATTCTGAGTATTTGGGTCCTTTTGAAAGATAAAATTGGATATCTTAGGAGAAGATGTGAGCAACAACACTGAGGAATGCAAAGAGGAACACCATCTCAGGTTCCAGAGGGTATTCAGAAAAGGAAAGTGGGCATCTAGATTTATAATGCAGCTTGGAGCTTGCTCTTTAACAGGTTCAAGACTAAACTGCAAAACATTTTTTTTTAAATGGAGGAAAAATCAATACATTTGAAGAACACTTAAGATATAGTTACTTTTTATATCTTGTTTCACCTGAAATACAGGTCACTGAAAGAAAAAAAAAATCTGCCCTCTTCTTAAATGGCATCCTGCCAGTCTGACAAAATGAGATGAAAATTAGAACCCCCTTTTCTAAAGCTCGCATAGATAGACTCTATATTTAGAAACTTCTATACCAGTGTTTCTCAACCTTGGCAACTTGAAGATGTGTGGACTTGCTGGCTGGGGAATTCTGGGAGGTGAAGTCCACACATCTTCAGGTTGCCAAGGTTGAGAAACACTGTTCTATACACTCCACAAGAGCCAGTTTGGTGTAGTGGTTAAAGCACCAGGCTAGAAAACTGGGAGACCGTGAGTTCTAGTCCCGCCTGAGGCACAAAGCCAGCTGGGTACTTTGAGCCGGTCACTCTAGGAAGCAGGCAAGGGCAGACCATTTCTGAAAACTGTTGTCCATGGATTACTTGTCCATGAAATCACCAGGAGGCAAGATAGACTAGAAGGCACCAAAAAAAAAAAAAGCATTATATACGCTAGTAAATTAAGTTTTAGAAATAAACACACCTACAGATAGAAGCAAATTTCAGCTACAAAGTAAGGCTGTTTTATTTATGCTTCATTTCCAGCTCAGAAGCAGAACAAAGAGCTGTGCTTGGTTTAAGGCACTTTAAGTAAATACCTGTTTAATGTCTGATTAAGCAGGCTTCCATATGAGTGCAAGATAATATTTATTAAACATTTGGGGAAAATATTCTGGCAAGCATTTAGGGAAGGAAATTAATGTCCATTATTACACCTGAAGCAAGCTAGGAATGTCTGCAGTGCTGCTTACAAGCCCGCCAGGATGACAAATGGATTAGGACAGAGATGTCCATATACGGCTACACGCTTCCTATAAGCTGACAGCCTTGTAAGAGCATTGCGTACAGTACTTGGATCAGGTTCACATTCTTCGGGCGTGTTTCTCTGGAAGCCAGCGTTTGATTTCCGCTTTGAGGGCTGGCTCAGACCTCCAGTGGCTTTCATAAGAAAATAGCCACGACTGAAGGTTGAAAATGTGTAAGATTCTTTCTTTAAGTACACAAACACTCCAAGTCTCGCCACTTTCCTGCAGCCCTGCCAGGGTTGGTGTGTTTTTTTTTCCCCCCAGTACGTCTGCTACTTGATCAAGTGACTTCTTTAGGGAAGAAGGTATGAGTTCAAAAAAGGAGAAGGATAAACATAAAAGAAAGAATGCCACAGATCCGCACCTGTGGGGTTTTTTTTTTTTTTTAATAAGGCTTACCACTCGTTGAAACTAATGTCGGCACACACATTCCACATATAGCTGTATAAATAAAACTGTGTTGCTGCTGTAGTGAATTCCTAATTTGATCAGAAAAAATATACTGTCTGAAAAAGAACTGCTGTACAAACACTTGCACGAAAGTCAAGGGGTCCATGTGAACAATCATGTATTCATGACAACCCATCATTCTTGAAATGATGGGTACCCTTTGTTCATAAGAACAGGCAAAGAAAAGCGAGTGACAATAATGATCACGCTTTTAATTTTAGCATGACCACATCAGCACAACACATATTTGATGAGTCATTCCTCAAGGGTGTATGGAGCAACAAAATTACAATCCACAGGATTTAAATACTAGACACACTGTGCAATTCATGAAACACAAAGAGAATTACAGGTAGTCCTTGACTTACAATCATTCATTTAACAACTGCTTGAAGTTATGACAGCATTGAAAAAAGTGACTTATGACTGGTCCTTGCACATATGACCGTCACAGTGTCCCCGCAGTCACATGATCAAAATTTGGGTGCTTGGCTACCAGCATGAATTTATGATGGTTGCAGCATCCCAAAGTCACATGATCGCCATTTGCGACCTTCCCAGGGGGCTTCTGACAAGCAAAGTCAATGGGGAAAGCCAGATTCGCTTAATGATTATGGCAAAAAAGGTCATAAAATCAGGTGCAACTCATTTAACGACCACATCACTTAGCAATGAAAGTTCCGGTCCCAATTGTGTTCATAAGTTAAGGACTACCTGTAAGTCCAAAATTGTTCTCAAAACCCAATTGAAATGGACTTTCTTTCTGAAAGATAAGTTGATGTCGTTAGATAGAGGACACATACAGTAGTCAAGTCACTTGACTGGTCAGGTAGCAACCTGACTCACTGTTTGCCAATGATTTGCAATACCATTGTCAATGAGTGATGGTGTCAACGTTTGGATATGTAATAGTACTATCTAGTATTCCATGCCATTCCAGACAGAGAGCTGGGTATATGATCTGTTCCATGGAATAAAGGTTTGTCAAAAGAAGGAAAGATTACTATACATAGAAACATGTTTCTGTTCACTTCTTATACGGAAATGAGACTTGGATTTGTCAGGAGAAACATAAAAGTAAGTTGATTGCAATGGGAATGGGGCAGTTAAGCCATGTGTGTCATAAAACAAGAACAGACGGAATGAACATGGACTGAATACAAAAGTAAATGACCAGTATGAAAGAAATACTTTGAGGTATCTTGGTCATACAGAGAGAAAGAATGAGGATCAAACTGAAAAATAAATATATGAAGAAAGAGTGAATGAGTTGAGAGGCAGTGGAAGATGGAGAGAATTGTGACTGGATGGAGTTGATGAATCTTCAGAAAGGAAGAGGTGAGAAGTTTAACAAACAAAAAGCACTGTAGGAAGTACAGTATTGTTCCAGTGGAATCAGGAATAATTTGTAAGGATAGAATGCTATAGAGAGGTAAAGTGAATGGTGTTCATGCAAACTAGATTTAGTTATATTTCCGGTTCTTTTATTCCTTTTCTGCACTTTGCATAATGCTGCCTACCCTGAAAGGGAATAGTATGATAGGGTATGTATGTATGTATGTATGTATGTATGTATGTATGTATGTATACATATGTATCAATTCACTAATTCAGCTCCAGTGGCATTCCTGCCCTAACCTTTTCCAAACCTATTGCAACTGCAACTTAGCTAACACACCCGGAGGGAACCCAATCTGATATGGCTGAGTTAGGAGTTATCAGGTGTTGATTTTGAAAAATCAAGATGTGTAAATACTTATATGTTATAGTCCTTTGACTGATTATAGGACTTTAATGCTTAGAAGAGAAGTACTTGATAAGTGATATTTTGGCGTTCTTTTTGTGGGCAAAGGAGGCCTATGAAGGTTCTGTGTATCTTGTTTGCTAAAAACATGATCAATTCACTGGATTCTAGAAAATCTCTGGCTGTGTTAGCACAACATCACATGCGTTAAAGTCCTAGCGGTTGCATTCACATACAAGGCTGCGCTCGATTAGTTTTAAGTATGGTGGTTGTGGCTTTTGTTGTTTTGTAGCTTAGTGTTGTGTAAACCAAGTGCATTTAGTTAGTTTATAAAACTGGATAAACTCAGGATGTCATAACTTAGATGTTTGTTCTTCCCTTTCTCTTGCTCTTTTTCTTCTCTTCTCGTGTCTTTTTCTATTCCTCTTTCTTTGTATAAAAAAGCACTAGAACATAATACAGGTGTTGTGCATAAGCAGTCATTATATAAGATAGTACCTTATCCATCTTGAACTTCTAAGGTCAGCAAAATTTCTTCCCTTCCTCTTCTCTTTCAAAAAAAAAAAAATGGGATTGTTTGTTGCATTTATGTGAACCAGAACAGCCTCAAGATGCTAAGTGCTCAGGACGTGCACTCAAATTAGACTTATTTTGGGATGATTTAGGGGGAGGTTTTGTTTGTCACGCTCAGGATTAATCTGATTTTAAATGGAAGAGTTTTCCCCAGTAATCATGCAGGGAAATTTGAACTGGGAGGTTGTAGGTGTTCTCTAGTCAATAGATCAATTGACATGGAACGCCATCCTGTACTCAGAGGACAGTCCCACGGAGTTCATTAAAGTGTTGTAGAGCAAAGGGCAACCTGGTACCCTCTAGATACTTTGACTCCAACAGTCCTTTGGACATGATAGCTAGACCTGGTGGGAGATCTACCAAAATATTTGGGCTATAGGCGGTTACTTATCTCTGGTATATACAGTATTGCAACCTAAGACTCCAGTTATCTAATTACAGTAATTAGTGGTTCCTTGATGGCAAAAATGATTAAGGGTTCACTGCTCATTTGTTGTTGTTATCTTGTGATAGCTCCCTTGCTGCAGCTAATATCATCCTCTCTTGCTCTTGTGTTTTTTATAATGAATGTTTTTATATATTTATTGGTTTGTTAATTAAGTGTTGTATGCTGCCCAGAGTCACTTTTTTGTGAGATGGGTGGCCATACAAATTTGATAAATAATAATAATAATAATAATAATTATTATTATTATTATTATTATTATTATTATTATTATTATTATTTTGATTCTGGTATTGTTGTAATGAAAGTGTGCATATGTGCTTTATAAAAATAACATTAGTGTCTAACAAAAGCGTGTTAGTTTTCATTTATGAAATTGTAATTTTTTCACACTTCCCTCAGTTACTAAAAGCATTCTATTAAATGTGCAGTAAAAACAAGCAAATCTATATAAAAATCCATATAAATCTATATATCAGTTTTGATCATTGATTAATGATTTCATCCATCTGCTTCAAGGCAAGCGGTCAAACAACTGAAATTACTTTATCATTTGTCAATGCTCATTTGTTTTCCCCTCCAGGTTTGGCTCACAGTCACAGGCCATTTTAAATTATTTTGCTTTTAGCCTTCTCAGCTCAGTCATTTCTGACTGAATGACATGCATAATACAAAATATCCTTCCCCCTCCAACTAGCTTCTACCATATTTGGGCATTTTAAAGCGTCGTTCTATTTACCTGGTTGCGTTTCCATTTTCGTAAGCATGTTGTACATAGTTTGGTGTGTCCATTATTGACTCAGAAGTGGGTAAATTTCTTGCAGGCATCCAAGTAAATAGAGGTTTTGGAAAGCCTCATGAATTTAGAAATGTGTATTACCTACCATAGCAGCTTTTTACTGGATTTTTACAAAAGAGGATTTTTTTCCATTAAGGAGAGCTCTTTAAAAAAAATCAGTGTGGTGTTGGAAAGAGGCTATGCCCATATTATGGTGCGGCGGAAAAAGAGGTGGAGAATTGCAAGTCTAATTCATTGCAAACATCTCCTGTGATGGCCAGTTTGAAAGGAAATAAAGGCAAATAGCACCAATATTACATTTTAAAAGGCCTGAATAGTGACCATATATTCTGTACCTCATAACTCTCTGTTGAGCCATGTAATAAATATGCTTTTGCAAGCCACATTCCTCAATAAAAATGTCGTGATCCCTTGCATTTAAGGCGGAAACCCTCTGAGGTCAACCTATCTGACACTCTCTCATCAACGTCTTAAGAAAATCATGCTTACTAATTGGATCCAGAACCAAATTCAGGCGAAGGAGCCAAGAGCTAATTGGAACAAGGATCCTACCCCCTAATTCTTTGAAGAGACTTCTGATGAAATCCATATTTCTAGGATCAGAATGCAAAGCAGCTTCCCAGGGTATTGGATCAAATTGCAGGGCCAGCCCAAACTTGAGGTAAAAAGGGTGGCAGCCTTTGGCAGCGGATTTGAATGTCATTAAAGGGCAACTCATTGTTAGTTATTTCATTTGTTATGATTGTGTTTTTACTGCCAGGTGTGGGGAGATGCTGTTGTGGGATTTTCTGCCTCAGCTGCCAAAATAACTTGGCTGGCTTTAGGTGGAACTATACTTCCCGAGATGTGGATGGGGGCTGGGTTTGAAGACCAGTAAATTATCATGAGCCAAGTCTGTCAAATGGAGCTGTGTTGCTATAATTCTGTCTTTCTCTTCAGACAGACAAAGCTGGACCCAGGGTTTTATAAGCAAATTGTTCTTCCCCTGGGCAATTTGTCTGTCAGATTTGGAGAAGAGAAGGCAAAACCAGGGTAGAGTGGTAGGGAACATTGCTTTCAAACTCGAAACCATGTATAAGAGCCCTGCCCCATTTAAACACAACACAATCTGTCTTTGATTGGCCCCAACCAAGTGGCGTCTTCAGACGTTCAGGCCACACCAGGACAGCGGATGTGGCCAGCGGCCTGTCTTGCAACTGCTCTGATGCAAAAGGATTGCCTTAAGGCAGGCACACTTAACATCTACGTATTTCCTAGGCCTCTTCCCAAATAGCTACTTAATTGTTTTTTATTAAGGGAGAAAGGAAAATGTTACCAAATATATGGGAAATTAGGCAAATGCATTTAATTAGCTATAATAGAAATGAAATATAACCCAAATCAAATGTAGTCACAGTATTCCCAATTTTTCAAGGATGCCCCAATCTTCCAAGCAAAAACTAAGCTCAGATTTTTGCCTGAGAAACGATGGACATCTTCTTTAAAGGCCCTGGCAATGTATTTTTACCTGATTCAATTCAAATAAGATAGCTAAAATAAGAGGCTCATTTGTTTCTGGGTGGAGTTCAAAAATCAGGCTTTTACCTATAAAGCTGTCAGAACCTTGGGTTATATTAGCCCTATATGAGTCCCCTATTGTGGGGGAGATGGGCGGGGGAGAAATCCAATAAATAAATAAATAAATAAATAAATATAAATAAATAAATAAATAAATAAATAAATAAATTTTTAAAATGGCTTACAGGACCATCTTCTCCAGCCAGAAACAACCTAGCCAATGTGCAGTGTATACATATACCGATATCCTCCTTTAACGGTCCCTCAGATAGATGAGGGGAAGAGGTGCTTTTAGATGCAGTCCCCCATACTATGAAACGGCCTTCCTCTGCAAATCAGGCTGATGCCCTCATGGTTGGCCTTTTGGAAGTTGCTAAGTCAGAGCTATTCCAGAGGGAGGTGAATGCCCACCACGGTGCCCGCTGTATTACGGCAGATTTATCTTTTATCTTGATTTCAGATTTTTTTTTTAATCATCATCATAAACTACCAGGAGTTCATTTCTAGATCCAAAGGCATAAAAAGGCAAAAAGACAATACACAAATGAATAAACAAACTGTTAAGAGTATTTATTTTTATTTTTTCAATGTGTAAGCCACCTTAATAACCCACGTGACTCTAGGCAATGCACAACGTTAAAACAGTAAGACAACTAGAAAAGCAGTAATAAACAACAAAAACAATGTATTATATTAATATATTAAGAAAGGAATAATGGGTTTGCTACCATATTGTCATTCCAATTCTTTTACCAATGGGTTGTACATCTGTGCTTATGCCTACAACTAACCTGTAGTGTAGGTTGGTTTGCTAACTGATTACCCAACTCCAAAACATCTCTGGGTGTCTTCAAAAGGTTAAAAGAACAACCTTACATAGGTTAAGCTGAGAGATAGTGTCTTAGTTACAAAGCTAAAGGTAGGAATTCACTTCTAAGTTGCCCATTCACTGCAACCATTAGATTAGGACAGTGATGGCGAGCCTTTTGGGCTTGGTGTGTCAAAAATTCGGAAAACTTGACTCTGCTGGCGTGTCACCCGCCCCCCCCAAACAAAAGTGAAACAATTCTTTACGTATTCATTTATTTAAAAAAAAAATACAGTTCAATCATGTATGGTGCTATGTATTATATAAAGAAACGTCAAATAATTACAAAAATGAAATATGAATAAAACAAATTCAGTTTCTTTGGTAACTCAAATGGGGAGAATAGTTGTTGTCGGGTGTTGGTGAACACTGGCGTGTCACCCAAAACTTCGTGGCATGTCATCTTTGACACGCATGTCATAGGTTCACCATCACTGGATTAGGGGTTATGGATACAGCTCTCTGGACTCTGCTGAAATGCCAACGGTGAGCTGCTTGAGTGGAGCGAGTAATCTTTGCCCAGGCTAACTCACCTCCTTGGGCTGCTGCAAGCGTGGGGGGTGCCGTTTATGGAAGATTCCTGTGAGGAAGGGAGATTAGAATGTAAAAATAGAGGCAGGCAGAGAGAAAGAGAGACATAATGCCTTATTTCAATAAATAGCACCATCTTTTTAAAAAAGTTGTGGAACTATTGAGGGAAGAAAACATATTTAAGGAGCAGAAAATTGCTAGGGTGTGTTGCTCATGAATGATGAGTTCATATGCAGTGGGAAAAGCGGAGCACATCTTCCATGCTTCTGTCTCATGTCACCAGGCCAAGTATTTCAGAGCCCGTTCTTTCCTCTCCCTCACTCCCTCCTCCTCCTTCTCTCTCGCTCTCCATTAACAGAAAGTACCTATTAGGGAAAATATTCCAGTATGATTCAGTGGCCCAATACTGCAAACCAGGCATTGTATACAATACACGACTCTGGGTGATCATGTAATAAAAAATGCCCCCAAATAACCTTCTTTTCACAGCAAAGTAACACCTAGGGGTGTGGGGGGAGTTGGGGGGAGGGAAGCAGCCAGAAAGTTAACCATCAGGAGTCCCCAAAGAAATTAGCAGAAAACCTTCCTCCACTGGTATTTCTAGGGTCTTGTGCCTCCAGTCTTTTTGTCTTAATAAGAAAAAAATAAATAAATAAAAAGTTCCCAGCTTTGCTCCTAGCAACCATCCAGGCTACTGGCTACCCACCCCCCTTCTCCCCTTCCCCCTCTTGAATTCTCTGTTCTCACTCATGGCAGGAGAGGAATCAAGTAGCACAGTCTTCCTGCTTCTCTGGAAGGATACTGAGGATGGTGATCCCAGGGAACAAGAGTCCATCCCCATCCATCAAAGCAAATGGAGCACTGCCATTTACTTCACTAGGAAGGAAGGATACAACCAATGATTCTAAACCTAGTTTATTACCTCCCAAGTAGTATTGTTAAGAGCCTGTGGGAGTTGATTCCAGATTTGTGCTCAGTCCAGTTGGTGTCACCATCCTCTAAAGCGCTTGCTGAATGTTAGAGGATGGACAACATGCAGAGAACAAAAACTCATCATAAATTATAGAGGACTGACTCTTAAATGCACCAGCCAACCTTAGTTTGTACAACTTTCTAATGATTCAGTTACCATATCTGTCTGTCTGTCTGTCTCTTTCCCTCATATATGTGTTTATGTGAGTGTGTAATATATATTGTGTATGTGTGTGTGTGTGTGTGTGTATGTAGAGAGAGAGAGAGAGATTCCATATAGAGAGGAGCCCTTTTTCATATAAAAATTATTCATGCTTATGGATCTCATCTCTCCACTGCAAATGGGGAAGCTCTTCCTCCAAATACAGTTTGTATCTAGAGTTGTTACAGAGGCAGTTGCCTTCAAGTCAAGCAGGACAATATATAGGATTATTAGATCCAAGATTTATTTATTTATTTATTATTTATTATTTATTATTAAACTTGTATGCCGCCCATCTCCCCCAAAGGCGGCTCACAATAACAAAAAAGGAAAAAAACCAAACCCTCTGACAAAGACTAAAATCCATAAATAATTAAAATAGAAACATACATTAAAAATGTCCTAAAAACTCCCTATAAATTTTAGCCCTAAAACCTTCAAGATGCTGCGGGGGGAGCCAAACCCATCACCCCACCAGCCATCTCCACAGATGCGAGCCCCCATCCAGCCCCCAGGCCTTCCTCTAAGATTGCATTATTAAGTCATTTTGCCATATAGGGGAATCTCTTTTTAAAAAATATATATATAAGTTTTTAGCATAATAATGGCCATTTAGGGACCAGGAAATCTTGTACTCAATTTGGATTATAGTGGAAAAACTTGAAAGTGATTTTTGGAATCGATTCATTTATTTTACATTTTTCCATTAAGCTGGAAAAGAACTCCAATTTCACAGCAGATTTCACAGACAGTTTCTTTTGAATCCTCTGGGCTTAATGGGGAAATGTCCTCCTTTTTAAAATGCCTCTTCAAAATGGATAATTGTTCAAATGAAATCTCTGGTCTTTAAAAGAGATCCTAATACTTTTCAAGAAATCATTTCACTCCTTTCTCTTTCCACCTGAAGTGTGATTAAGTGGGCTTTAGGCACATTGAAGGTTAGACTGACAGATGCCCGTGGCAGACAGGCTGAATTTTTGAGGAATGCTGGTTCAGCCTTTTGAAGAGGGAAAAGAGAGAGTCAGGGTTCCGAAGGAGACGTATTTTTAACTTCTATAAATCAGGATTGTGGTGATAGGAAGAATCTAAGCTGGAAGCTGGAGGGAAAGGTCTCTCCCCCCCCCCCCGTCCCCCGCCTCGGTGAAAATACAGCGCCTTTTTTGTGCGCTGAAGTGCGCCAGCTTTTTCAGACAGGAGGAATGTGGAGTGTCAAGGGGTCAGGATCAATCCGGTGTGACTTGACGAGGCAGGAAGGTGGAGAGGAATGCTAGGAATGTCGCTGTTTGTGTGGGACTCCATTCAGCCGATTGGAGCGTCCCGGACGCCTCGAGCGTATAAAAGCAGCCCGCTGCTGCTCGAGGCTCAGACCAGCCCTCGCTTGCCTTCTAAAGCAGAGAGAAAGGGAGAGAAGGCGGCCCTTTTCCAGAAGCCCCGCAGCCGAGCCGATCGAAGGACGACCTGCCCTCGCCAGCCAGCGAGATTTAAAACCAGAAAGGACCCCACCTGACAAGGAGATTCGCTCGGCTCCAAAGGCAGCCACGCAACTTCTGCCGACCCCCTCGCGCCGCAAAGTTGCAAGAAAGGAGGATGGCAGTCCGCGCCCTCGCCTGGGTTTTCCTCGCGGCTCTCGTTAGCTGGGTAAGCGCTGTTTTCCGAGGCAGGCGCGCTGTCTCTCTCCCTCTCTCGCTCCCTCTCCCTCCCCGCTCCTCTTTCCTCACTCTGCGGGCCTACCTGCGGGAAACGAGTCTTGACCCCCGCCTCTGCCTCCCTCTGTGTCCCCAGGAAGCGGCCGGTCAGGAGTGCAGCGGGAAGTGCCAGTGCGGCCCCGCGCCCCCCGAGTGCCCGCCCGGAGTGAGCCTGGCACTGGACGGCTGTGGATGCTGCCGCGTCTGCGCCAAGCAGCTGGGCGAGCTTTGCACGGAGCGGGATCCCTGCGATCCTCACAAAGGGCTGTTCTGCGACTATGGCTCCCCGGCTAATCGCAAGATCGGAGTATGCACCGGTGAGTAGTTGCCTTTTGTTCCGCTGCCGTCGCTCCCTTTGGCGATTGGAGTAGAGTGGGAAATACTGAAAGGTGTGACTTCTCCTAGGGCAGTATTCCTCATCTCAGCAGCTTTAAGATGTGTGCGCTTCATATCCCAGAATTCCCTAGTTGGGAAGTCCACATATCTCAAAGTTGCTGAGATTGAGAAACACTGTTCTAGGGCCTTGAAAAGTCACACTATTCTCAGAGCTTTCTCTTCCTTTTATGGTTTAAGTATATTTCATTTGGAAAAAATGAGTATGGAATAGTGTTCCTCAAAGGCCTTTAGGAGTGTTTAGGACTACACCTCCCAGAATTCTAGTCATGCTGTGTGAGAATTCTGGGAGATGTAATTCCTACACATCTGGTGACATCCATTAGAAAAGAAGTTAACCTAGGAAAAGTTAGAGTAGAAAATCTTGCCATGGTTTAGGAGGTTTCTTTCGGCAGAGAAGCTTCACCCAACCTACAACACTTCTGCTGTTGTCTGTCGCTAAAGGCAGAGGAGCTGAATATAAACAAAAATGGCAGCTCCATGCGTGGAAGTCAGTCCTTGCACCATCTATAGACAGTTTAGCCCCTCTCTTGTATACATCTAGATTTTTGATCACTCCATCACCACTGACACAGCACTGAGCATTTATGAGTGAATCCTGTTTTCTGTCTGCAGCAAAGGATGGTGCTCCATGTATATTTGGAGGCATGGTGTATCGAAGTGGTGAGTCCTTCCAGAGTAGCTGCAAATACCAGTGCACCTGCCTGGATGGAGCTGTAGGCTGTGTGCCTCTCTGCAGCATGGATGTTCGCCTGCCCAGTCCTGACTGCCCTTACCCACGAAGAGTGAAGCTCCCAGGAAAATGCTGCGAGGAGTGGGTGTGTGATGAGCCCAAGGACAAAGAACGCACTGCAGTTGGACCTGCTCTTGCTGGTGAGCTGGACTTTCTTAATATTTCTTGAGTTGTTGATGTCCTAGTTTGAACTACGTAGACCATTTTTGTAATTCTTTTGTCATAACCAAACTTGCTCAGATTGATTCTTAATGCTCAAATATAAGCTTACCATTTCTCTATCCTTTTCAGCTTACAGACTAGAAGATACCTATGGACCTGACCCATCACTGATGCGTGCAAATTGTTTGGTCCAGACCACTGAATGGAGTGCCTGCTCAAAAACTTGTGGAATGGGGATCTCAACCAGGGTCACCAATGACAATGCCCACTGCAGGCTGGAGAAGCAAAGCAGACTTTGCATGGTGAGACCTTGTGAAGCAGACCTTGAGGAGAGCATCAAGGTAAATAATTGTCCATTTCTGCTGGGTACTTGTTCCTGTAAAGGTGTTTTATAACCATTATATTATCCTACTTTGGAAAAACTCTGATATAAATTAATTTTCAGTCAGTTGCAAATAGTTCAACAAGTAGGTTCTGTAACAAAATGTTGGGAAACTTGCTTCTCTTCAGGGTGCTACATATTTCTTCTTCCCATTCACCTGTACCCTGTATCAGTCAGTCATAGTCTACATTGGGTTGATCTGGAGAATTTCCTCTTGTAGGACTTGTGTAATTTTGCAAACTATGAAATTACCTAAGGCTTGTTAATACTGTAATTCGTTTTTGTATTGGTAATGCTGGAAATAAGCAATGTGTAAAATCAGTTACAATGCAGTTTTAGATACCTATTCAGAGGTTAATTCACTGAGTGTAAGATGTCTTATTCTCAAGAAAGGAAAGATGGAATTGTAGTCTTAGTGATTATAAATTAAATAAATAACCTTATTGTCTATGGTTGTCTTTAAAATTGCAACACAAAACTGGGTTTCAGTGAGTATCAGTCAAACTTTCACGGGAAGCAGGTGTGATTCCATTGAAGAAAATTAGACTTACTTCCAAATACAGGATATGAACAAGGCAAATTTAAGTATCCTAAGAGTATGCTTAACTCTGACCATGGGACAAATATGTATTTAAGACTGACAAAATTATATCCCATAGATTGGATGCTAACTAAGTTAGCCAAACATAGAACCCATTGATACCTATATTAGCCATTACGTAATGGGACTTTAACTATGTCTGGAATAGAGGTAGGCAGCTAGTGCCTTTCAAATATTTCATTCTATGACTTCTATAACTCCTTGCTTATTGGAGCTGATGGAGTCCAAAACATCAGAAGGTACCCTGGTTGATGTCTAGTCCAGAATTCAACCTAAAAGGTTGGAAAGTTAAAAAAAAAAAAAGGTTAATGTTGGAAATATAGCACATACTAGGTGATCTGAATGGGAACATTATTTATCTGATATGTCAATATAAGTTTTGTTTTGTTTTGCTTTTTCAACAGAAAGGTAAAAAATGCATTCGTACACCCAAGATCTCTAAGCCTATTAAATTTGAACTGTCTGGCTGTACCAGTGTAAAGACCTACCGAGCCAAATTTTGTGGTGTCTGCACCGATGGGCGTTGTTGCACCCCCCACAGAACAGCCACTCTCCCTGTGGAATTCAAATGTCCTGATGGTGAGGTCATCAAGAAGAGCATGATGTTTATCAAGACTTGTGCCTGCCACTATAACTGTCCTGGAGAGAATGATATTTTTGAGTCAGTGTACTACCGGAAGATGTATGGAGACATGGCATAAAGCCCCAGGAGAGATTGTTGAACTTGACCCTCAACTTGAACTGATAATGGCATCTCATTTTGTTAAACATGATTCAATAGCACAAGTGATTTAAATGTCTGGGTTAAAAAAAATGACAAAATTGTTCCATGTGACTTTAAGGTAAAATTGTTTACTGACCCCAAACGTTGGTTTGAAGGAATAATAATAATGATATTATGATGATGATGATGAATAGTGAGGAATGACAGTTAATTTGAGCCTCAGATTAGAGTATATTGGGGAGAGAGATAAATAGAGATTAATTAAGGGACATAGGCAGTCTTGAGAAACATTTTTAATATGTGGTAGCATGTGTCCCACTTAATTGTGCAATCAAAAAAGACCCCTTAGCAAGGTTATTGGCACTGGTTTTTGTGACAGTAACAGCTGGACTAGACATTTTCATCCAGCAAGGTGCTAAGTAATTGTGTTATTTGAGAATGGCAATAATTCTGCCTTTGAAGTTCTGATTCAGAGAATTTGTTCAAAAAGAATCAGAATTAGACTGGACAGCTTGTGGCAATAATTTGCTTGTCACGGGCAAGTTTTTTTAAAAATGATAATGTAATAGTGTAAATACTGTATGTGTTTATATGTGTGTGTGTGTGTGTGAGTATATATATATATATATATATATATATTGTACAGTTATCTAACTTAATTTAAAGTTGTGTTGCCTTTTTTTGTTAATGCTTTGATACATCAGTGTTAGCTTCTTTTTTATGATTCAAAGCTTGTCTGATCCAATGCATTCATTCAGCTCATGAAATAGAGTTTGTAATGGTAGTTTTGTTGAGATAATAGGGGAAAAATTAATTGAACTGGTGCTTTGATGAAGAAGATGCACCAGTGTCCTTTCAAATCATTTCATCAAACTAATGACAAGGGGAGGAAAACATGTTTCTCTCTGTCTTAATTAGCATTCCCTGAAACAAAATGAGTGCTGTCAAATCTTTCCACCTTGGGAACAGTTTGTTACTTATTAAGAAGTGTGACCAAAAGTTACATGTTTGCACCTTTTTAGATGAAAAATAAAGTATTTTATTTTTTATATAAACTGGATTGTACTGGCTTTGATTTTACTGAATCCAACAGTTTTGGATATGGCGTATATTTACACATCATTACATCTCAGCTGGTGCTCCAATGAAATATTTCTATATGCTGGAATGATTGAGTCATTTGAGCAGGATAATTTTTTGGTAGAACAATTTCCCGTACACGCTTGCAATCAGCATACCACATGGTTTGATAGTAAAAATAAGTGTCAGCTGGCCAGCGTGGCTGTGAAAAGGATAGGGAAACTCTAGCCTCCCAGATGCTTTTTCAATGCAACACTCAGCATATTAGGCAGTGCATCACGGCTGAGCAATGCTGGGAGTTGTAGTTCACAACATCCAAAGCAGTGCTTCTCAACCTTGGTAACTTTAAGATGAGTTGAAGTCTACACATCTTAAAGTTCCAAGGTTGAGAAATATTGATCTAGAGGGACAATGGTTTCCCAATCCTGATCTAACTGAACTGAAAATTAAGCCATTCTACTGTCCTATTCTCTTAAAAAATCATCCTGAAACTTCTCTTGGAGACAAAATTCATGCACTCCATCTCCATAAAATATTTCTTCATTTCCATGGATGAAAACATGGAACACAAGTGCACATGCACACTAGAGGTATTTCAGCTTTCTCTGTTTTAGTGAGTAGAAAACAAGACCTATAAACTGGTTGTCACCTTCATTCAAGACGTTACTTGAAACCAATTTAAATGACAATTTACCTGAGTGTAACCTTTTTTGCAGTTAGTGGAGCTTACTTCTAAGTAACCATAAATAAACTGGGTTGCTTCTCATATTTACTTTGATAGAACTGATATTGATATAGTCAGGCTTGATTAGATTGCAATGCTTGGCAGACTGATTTTGTGCAACATTTCCCTCTGGCTTTGGGTGAATATGTTACCAGAGAGAAATGGCTTTTTCTGCCCTGCAATGGACTAAACTTTGTAATTTTCAGTTTCCAGTGCTTTATGTCCTAGCTGATGGGTTTCATGAGCATCTAGTAGTATTAAAAATATTAGAGTATTAGAAGAATCAACATTGTCTGAAGAACTTCCAGAGAAAGTCAAGTGGATCAAACTCTCAATCAAGAGCACTATTTAGCATTAGAACCCCATTTTCTATACAGAAAATGTATGGCTTACTTTGCTGCAACAGCATCCATGTATTTTCTACAACATTCCACAAACTAGATGCCACAATATAATAAATATCCTTTGTTCCCTCATACTACTCATGTCAGGCTATGAAGCAACATTTCATTTCCTTGGAGAAAGATCATATATATTTAGCCCAATAGGGTCTTTAGATGAGTTATGCTCAATTTTCTATTCCTTTATCATTATGTTTAACTGAAAAACAATGCACAGGGACAATTCATAGTTCACTGACCATGGGGAATCCCATTGCCATAGCTGATGTGGACCCAAGAAACAGACTTATTATAAGGAACTGCATCTCACTGAAACTGCTGAAGAAATTCTTTAATAGCCCAAAGATTGTATTGTTCAGTCAGCCGCTACTGGGCGAAGTTGAGAATAGGAAGATGTGGTCTGTAAATTGCTAAATTTTCAGTCCTTCCATGCATTATTTACCCAAAGTCTGATTTGTACGTCATTGTGGTTGAAGTAAATGACATGGGTCATATTTGCATGGGAAATGCCTGCAATTTTTAAGGAAGGAAATGTCTCATTACTCCCAGTAAAAAATAAAGAATGCATTGTCATCACCTGTTGACTATAAAGTATGCATTGACCCTATAATTTTTCCAGTCTGGAGTGAAAATAGTTGGAAAATCTTCATGGAGGATGGTGGGGAGGAGAGATCATATGCTATCAAAGAATGTATCCAATACACATGGAACAAATGCCATAGATTTGAGCTCTCTACTTCTTTTCATAAAGTAGTAAGAGTTTACTGTTCTCTCTAAAATGCCACAATATTTTTTTAAAAAAGAAAAGAATCAGTGTATATTGATCAGATTAATACTGTTTTAAATATTAGTTTATAGTGCACTGAAATAAAATACTGTACTGGGATTTTTGTAGTTGTTATTTTGAAAATTATATAATTGTTGCAAAGAGAGTTAAAATAAAAAAATCTTCCACTGATACAGGCAACTCAAATGAAGCTGCAGCAAGTGATTGCCAGGGAAAAATCATGGAAATCAAGATAGTTTTATACTTTACATGGACATTGTTCCATTTGCTAAATCACTGAGAATATTATGTGATTGTGCACTAATGACATTATGCCATTAATGAAGTGATGCAAAAATATAAACCAGCTACCATATATACTGGCAGATAAGCCCATCTGTGGATACACCCAGCCCAATTTTTTGGGTGTATCTTGGCACCTAAAATTCTTGGCTTATCCACAAGTACATATGGTATATAGATAATAACTTTGTGCAAACAGTTAATTACTATTTCCTTGACTCTCTTCATTTCTATTTGCCTTATGATCTTTTAACAATTTCCTAGTGACACCAAAGTTTTTCTCAGTTGGATATTATTGTCATACCTGACTGCTCTGGTGTGGATCCTTGGTTGTTTTCTTCTTAAACAGAAACAAATGATGTCACAATTAGCTCTAAGCTTAACCTGCATCTTTCAGATGTCTCACATTCATCAGCCCAATATCAACTGGACTAGAGGTTTTGCCTTCTCCACAGCTATATTTCAAGTATCCATCCATAAGGCAAATCCTTATGTGTGTTTCATATCAGCTTGCAATCTACTCCAGAATAAAGTTCCCTTCATATCTGTACTCTTCAGGTATTTAATGGAGTTGATGTTCTGAAAGTGAAGCAGTTACATGTGACTCTATTGCCATGGACCAATCACATTTTTCTAGATAATTTTGACCTGGCTGCTGGAATAAATTTTTGAAGGAGTTGTTCTACAATGGCCTGCTCTAAGTGCCTGATAAATTTGGATGCTTCTTTTATCCACCTGTACTGCTGATCTGAGGAATACTGAACACCTATCTTCCATAGTACAGTCCCTATGAAAACATGAACTAGAGGCATAAGAGAAAAATGTGGAAGACGTCAATCCAAGTATGAGAGACTAACTGATTGGGGACTAATTCTGTGTCACTGAGGGCAGGGAACAAAGCTAACTATGTTACCATTACTCCAACATAGGGTGGTTCATAGATCCTTTTTCATATGCTACTGAGATGTTGGGAATGATAGTTGAAACATTCAGCAACTAATTTTTTTGTTCTTTATATATCAAGCCATTTAGTGAGCTCGGTTTAGACTGAATTATTAGGACAGAGCAAAACTGATGAAAAGTTGGTAGCTGCTCATCTCATAGTGTTGGGATCCTTTCAGCCATATCTTCTGAGAATATGGACAAGTTGTCTGGAGCAATGAGGGTGGTCATCTTTGTCCTTTGATTCTTGCTTCCTCTGACCCAAGGCAGGATTCATGCATTGGTTAAGAGATGTAATTATTTTGCTTTTATAGGGGAGAGGTGGTTCCTGCTTGCTTAAAAGACATGCCATTTGTTGATTTTTTCACTTGATTCAAAGCCTTAGTTGTAAAGCTCTAAGCCTACCTGTCCTGGTAGGAATCTCTCTAGTTATTAAAATGTACAAACAGGAACGTTCTTTGAGCAGTGCCATTATCAGAAGCCCATTTGTCAGGCAAATGTGGAAAATGTTTTTTCCCTCTGTGGCTCCTGGGTGCCCTTGTTCCCTTTGGATTCATGCTTGGTCTCTTTTCTTTTGAATTTTAGAAGAACATGCCTTTTAAAATTGGGTATTTTGCACTGTTTTCTGTGGCTGATCTATTAAGCCAGCTTTACTGTTAGTCTTTATATTTCTTTGATTTTTTTTAGTTCGACAGCATTTATAGGAAACTGACAGAATGCATATAAGATGTCCTTCCAACTTTACAGCTTTATTTTAGAGTGGCTGGTACAAGGCAACCCAGGGATATTACAGCTGAGATACAGTTTGACCCTAGATATTCCCAGTACATGTTGAATCACCATCTCTTATATCACACATTATCTATCATTCCAAGGGTGTAGTACAGAATCACTTCTATAGCCAGCAAGGCAGCTGTCCACAGTCTAAACACACAATTTCAAAACTGGAAAATTGTTTTGCCTTGTGTTAGTTTACAAAAAGCTGGGTTCATTCCAGATATACTTCTGCTTTTTGGAATAGAAGCTGGGACACTGAAGCAACAGGCATTTTTATTCAATTCAAATAAAGTTGTAAGCTTTTTAACATTGTCATTCAAATCTACTGTGACTGTTTAACAACAAACTTGGTATGGTGATTCACGTACTACCCATTTTTTTCCTGGCCAGATATAAAGGGGTCTAAAGAAATATTGTTCGAGAGATGCTACTTTTCCTTGTTTCAGAGTCATCTGCCTATAACTGTGCCATGCTTGATCACTTCCCCCAATTACTTTCAACTTAGTTACAGTGCAGGTGTTACCTTGCTGTTGATAATATATACTAGGTATAGTAGTATACGGTATATACTAGGGTATTAAAAAAAAAACAATCAAGAAATCAGCTGCAAATAGAATCTCTAACAGCAAAGGAACACCTACTTTTTTAGATTATCTCATTCACAAAGAAGCAAAAAAAAAAAGAAGAAGAAGAAGAAGCATGCTCTAGAAATAGCCAACCCCAGTTAAGTAATCCGCATTCCTTCTTGTTTAAGTCTTTCCCTAAACACAGTGTTAAAAATCACTTCAGCTATTAACTATAATCAGAAGGCTTAAAATAAGTGGGGCAACCACATGTTCCTACCCCACCAGCCATGTCACTCAATGCAGCCTTACTGCCATGTTTCTAATATACAAACTTTGCCTTCATTAGGGAAAAGGCTTGGGTGTGGCTTTCTTTAGATTACCCTATGTTTTATGTTCTTCATACACGGAAAGAATTACTAAGAAGGATGTCCAGCCACTTAGAGAGAGAGAAAAAAGTCAGGCTTTGCCAAAGAACAAGAGGAATATGAGAACCGAAAGAGTTTGTTTCATTTTTTAGAGCTTCATTTTTCCATTCTTTTTCTCCTGATCTCTGCATTTCTTCACATGCCCTTAAATGGAAGTTACCAAAATGCCACCCGCAAACAGAATGTTCAGCCTGATATGAACCAGGAAATGCCGAGGATTTCTTTAAGAGGACCTCTTCTGCATTCACCCTGAAAACAAGACATTCCAAAACACGTTTGTTTGGGGATATGTATATTAAAGAAAGGAGCCTTGCTATTGAGTAAATATCTTTAGGATTGCGCAGCATTGCTTTTAATAAGGACATGCTTTTACAAAAGTAAAATTCTATCAATATACGTGCTAAACGGTACAGTCTTGTTTTCTCAGTGCAGCTCATTGAACCTGCCACTGTTGCTGGGTAAATGGTTTAGGGAACCAGTGCAAAATAAACAAAGACATTTGAAATGGCTCCAGTTATATGCAAGGCAGCCATTTTGGCCTGGGTCCCAGCTTGGCCCACTGTTTCTTTTTCCTTCCTTCCTTCCTTCCTTCCTTCCTTCCTTCCTTCCTTCCTTCCTTCCTTCCTTCCTTCCTTCCTTCCTTCCTTCCTTCCTGAAAAAAAGGAAGAGAGAAAGGTTGGAATTGAAGCCTTCAGGGATAGTATGGGGAAAGTTCCCATTTCATCCCCCCACTATGTACCTGGGATGAAAGAAAATAAAAACAAGACCAAACATTTGGGGTGCCTGGAACAGCCTCATTTCAGCAGTTTAGGCTCCCATCTCTTCATCCAAAGCCAGAAGGAACAGTTAAGGAGGGCCATCAGACCTGAGATGCAGAAATTTATGTCGCAGTAAATAGTTTCTTCTCTTTCTCTAAATAGCAGATGTGTTCAAACCCTCCTTTTCATGTCTGTAAGGCTCCCATATCCGGGCTGCAGAAATCTTGGAGATGACTAGATGGCAACAAAAAGATGCAGAACACCTACTCTTTCATGCCATCTAGAGGTTGTCCAGAGTTGTGCAGTCCAGATCTGATAATGTTAAATAAACTCTGAGTTATTACAGCAGGGTCTGACACAAGGTGACTATTGCAGGGTTCTAATCCTGGCTTTGCACTGGACCTTTAAATGAACAAGTTATCTGGACAGAGCCTATATGTAATGAATCTAGGACATCTGTCCTAATCCGATTGGAACATACAAGTCTCTGTGCTTGGGCTACCAGATCTGGGCTGCAAAAATCTGAAAAAAATTGCTTCAAGGTGTGCACAACCTTATTTGTTAGACTGATACAACACTTTTCCTCCAGGAGCATAAACAGCATATACAGCTGTCCCTGCTTCAGCTTTAGCCCTATCATAATAATTCTCTGAAACAGGTTGGGCCGAGAGGTAGTCACAGCCCAAAGTCACCCCCTGAGCTTTTGTAGATTTGAAAGCTGGGTGTCTCCAGTCCTGTTTTCTGATACACATCCCACCTTCTAAGAGTCTTCAATGAACCCCAAGCACCAAGCTCCTTTCCCTCCATTTGTCCTCACTGCCAGTAAACCCCAAATGCACCCAGAAAAGTAGAGCAGCTCTGCACTTTTCTTGGTGGGTGGGCAAGAACATGTCAGAAAGCTTTCCTCCAGCTGGAGAACAAAGGACAGGAATAGCACAGAAGCTAGGACACAGCATCCAGAAGCTGATTTCTCAGGAGAGATTAGAGCCCAGAGGCTCCTCCATTCTGTGACATATCACCATTTTTTGCAACCCAGTGCTGGGGTAACTCCAATTGCAGAAGAGGGGTTTCCCTATACATGATAGAACTCCTAGCCCAACACCTTAGCCATTACAACAAACTGGTTAAGTACAGCAACCACCAAATGCCTGTCTCCAATCTTATACCCTAATTTATAGTAGTGAAAGAAAAATCCATGGACAGCTGTGTTCTCTTCTAAAACTCAAAACCTTCGCCTGGCTCAGACTTCTTTTATTCTGTCTTTTGCATCTGGCTTTAATTGATAGCATTCAGGTCTCTAGGAAACAAAACAAAACAATCTATCAAATCTGCCCATCTTAAATTTGAAGCAGAGAATTGTAGAATTATAAAGTTGGAAATAACTTGAGGGATCATCTAATCTAACCCCTTCCAAGCAGGGAATTAATCACCCCCAATCTCTAAAAGCTTCTAGTAAAAGAGTGTTTGCCATCTTCAGAAGCTGCCAGTTCAAGAGCTGAAAAATGTCCTTGGGCAAGTAGGAGAGTTTCCCTCTAGTCCATGTTTTTAGATGGGCATGGAAACCTTTTTATTTTGGGAGGGGGGGTCACTTTGGATTATTAACATGACTTTGGAGCGATCATTGCATGTTACAGATGCATATGTTCTGCTTGGCTCTATACCCAGTATTTGAAATCCATTAAGATATCAAGAATTGTAGACATTTCACTTGTGGGAACCTTCAAGTCCTGCTGTGCTACCTCATCTTGGCAGGGTGTGTGTTCCTGGGAAAGATGAGCAAAAAGTGTGAGGAATGTATAGCCAAGAGTATATACTCGCAGCGGAGACAACCAAAGCGTGAACATCATCCCAGCTGCACAGCTAAAGCAAGCAGGCACCTGTATAAGGCAGCAGTGATATAGGAAGATGGAGGCAGATGATCCTTTCAGTGACAATTACAAAGATATCATTTTATACTGTGTTGGAGAAGGCAGTGATAAACCACTCCTGTATTTTGCCAAGAAAACCACATACACAGATGATATAAAGTTATTGACAAGATAGTGCAAGATGATGGGCACCCCAGATTGGATGGCCCTCAACATGCTACTGAGGAAAAGCAGAGGATTTGTGTAGTATTAATGTTGTTTAATACACAGCTAGATTAAAGCCTTCAGGATGTCTAGTTGCTGATGTTGTCATTTGGGAAAAGAAAATTCAAAGCTGCAAAGACAGAATTACAGTGGAACATGGAACATAAGAAGCATGAACATGGGAAAGCTCAACTCAGTGAAAGATTGTGTTGACTACATATTGACATTGTAGACATCAGCAGATTGAAACTGAAGTTGGATACTATCATTCAGAAGATCATGTGTTTATTATTCAGGATATGAAAACAAACAAGGAATGGTGCTGTTTTCATAGTAAGGAAGGGGATAGCAAAGACAGTCCTTGGGTACAATGCAATCAATGAACAAATAATATCAAATAGACTTCATGGACAACTTTTTAATATGACAGTTATCCAAGTTTATGCTCCAACCACTGGTGCAGAAAAGGAGGAGGTCGACAAAAGTTCAATCTAAAATTGACAGGACATGCAAGCAAGATGTGCTGCTTGTGGTTGGAGATCAGAATGCCAAAGTTGGAAATTAGTAGGAGGAAACAGTAGTTAAGACTGTATGGCCTAGGAAATAGATATGAAGCAGGACAGCAACTTATCAGTTTCTGCCATTCCAACAATTTCTTTATTGCTAACACATTCTTAAAACAACCAAAACACTACCTATATACATGGACATTACCAGATGAAGTATTCAGAAGTCAAATTAACTATATTATTGGTATAAAGTGGTGGGACAGCTCCATCATAACAGCAAAGACAAAACCAGGAGTTGACTATAGAAAACCTCACAAACAGTTCAAATGCAAGTCCCAAGTCAAACTAAAGCAGAAGAAAGCCAACCAGTTGCTATATGATCCTGTGCATATACCCATAATTTTCAAAAAGAACATCATGAACTACTTTGAAACTTGAACTTCATTGACAGGGAACCACAGGAACTGTGAAATGAAATCAGAAGTTATTAAGGATGAATGTGAAAAGAGACTGCCTAAGACCAAGAAACAGAAGAAAGCAAACTGGATGTCAGGGCAAATAGTGAAAATTGCCAAGAAGAGAAGAGAAACCAAAGCCAAGAAAGACAAAGATCTCAGGGAAAGTCTTAATGAAGAATTTCAGAGAACTGTTAGAAGTTACAAGAAGCAGTATTACGACAATATCTGTAAAGACATTGAAGATAGAAACCTACCATGAAAAGCAAAGAAAAATGTTTGAGAAAATCTCTGACCTCAGAAGGAAGTTCCAAATTCAAATTGACATATAAATGATGCCAGTGTACAGATGGTAACTGATTCAAGGAAGTTCAAACAAGGATGGAAGAAGTATGCTGGAATTCTGTACAGGAGATATGCCAATATCTCATTCCAAGATACCTGGGAAGATGTTTCCTATTTTTGAGAACTTCTAGAATCAGAAGATTAAGTTAGAATAACAAGTGATCTATGCCAAGCAACAGAAGAATAGTAAAGGTAAAGGTTCTAACAAAACTATGCCAGCAAATCTGGAGAATGACAGTGACACAGTGGCCAAAAGAGTGGAAGAGATCTACATACCAATACCATGGAAAGAGCCTTAACAGAGTGTGTAAATGATCACACATTATCTTTATTTTACATGCTACCAAAATAATACCTAGGATCATCTAATGTAGATTACAGCCTACATGGAAAGGTAGATGCCAGAAGTTCAAGCTGATTTTAAAAAGGCTGAGGAACATGAGACATTATTGATGATGCAAGCTGGATAATTGGGAAGGCCAAAGAATACCCTCCCCACAAAATCAATAGGTGCTTCATTGATTATAGAAGGATGTTTGATTCTGTCATCCATGTCAAGCTGTGGAATGTCTTTAGGAAAATGGGAATTCCAGTACATTCACATTGTCTTTAGGCAAAACCTATATACAGGTCAGAAAGCCACAGTCTGAACAGAACATGGTGAAACAGATTGGCTCCATTCAACCTATATGCTGAATATATATTGAGAGAGACTGGATTAGAAGATGACAATAGTTTTAAAATTGGAGGAAGAAACATGTATAACCTAATTAATTTTTAATTTCCTGGGCAGGAACAGAATTGTTAATTTCTTTTAATAAATACATGAAATAAAATAATGCTATTTTAACATTTTTTATTTTATTGAGTCAGAATTGTAAGTTTTGTATTAATGAGTTGCTACAAACTGAGTTAGTAGGAATCATTTAACTTACACAGCATTTGTTAAATGAGTAAGTGGAAACATAGTCAGGTAAGCAGAGAGAGATGTGTATGGAATTTCACAGAGTGACAATACAAAGAAAGAATTCAGCCCATAAAGCAGGAGAAGCAATAGACAGGCTAACACCTGACATTTTGATGCCTGAGTCAGAGCAGCAATCCTCCCTCTTATTCTGGCTTGTAACTGTTCTCCCTTTCTGGCAGTAAAATGCAGTGATACATTTTAGAGCCCTCACTCTGCCACCCTTTCATGACCCCCAAACCTTCATTTTACCTGATGGTAGGTCCAGCCTTGGGGAAGGAAAAGGGTTTGGCCAGACCTGGTTTTCAGTCCAGATTCCTTCTTTGGTCCTATGAATGGGCTTGGACGCGATGGAGAAATTTCATGGATCGCCTTTACCTCTGAATCCTTTTCTCCCATAACATCTGTCCAAATGTTTGGTAGCTAACTAGCTTTCTTGGGCAGCTCTCTGGAAGCATACGGGAACTTCAGGGAAGCAGTCAGCAAAAATACCCTTTTCCCCTAGATCTAAAGACATTATTCAGTCCTTAGGACTATCTGGGTTGATTTTTAGTGGAAAATGATGATGACATAAGACATACATTAGTCACTTATTCCTTTAAGCCAAATATACTAGTCACTGCTTTCTATAAGGCTTATTTGCACAGCCCACTGTAAAACTCAAACGTCTGCTTTTTTTAGCTTGATGATTCAAGGGCTCAGAGTGTATTCAGTAATATTTTGGGATCAGCACCTGACAGCTCTCAGATAATGAGTACTGAGCTTGTTGAGTGATCATGGTATGTTCACAGATTCTTGTGGGGAAGGGTTGGAACAGGGAAGGGAGGGGAATGTAATGGAGTGTCCTGAAAGTGGGCAAGATTGACCAGCTGGCTGGATTTCTGAGAGGAATGTGCAATATGCTGCCATGTTTTGATGTCTATATTCTGGAATAAAACTTGAAAGCTCTCAGGTATGGGTGTGAGAGTCCATGTTTTAGTTCATACCATGCTGTCACCTTCAATGTTAGCAATTAAAAAACTGCCTTCCTATGCCTATTCCTTCCTCTAGGTAGCTTGCCATAAAAAATTCTAAATTATTAGGGCAGTCTGACCCCATGTGGTAGAGCTGGAGAATATTTACAAGCTACTTACAGAACATATAAAATGAGATCTTGGTTTATAGTGGGCTATTTGCTCATGTATCCAATAACTTTTGAGCAAAGGAAGGAAAGGAAATCATTGATATCATCATCATCATCATCATCATCATCATCATCATCATCATCATCATCATCCAGAACTTCAGAGATCAATATAGCGTAGACTAGCAGCAGCACCACCCCCAGTGATTCTGTCTTGGCTGAATATTTCAATTTCTTACAGAAGAAAGAGTCAGAAAGAAGTTGGGCTTTAAAACAATCCTTAGGCTTCCCAGAGAAAGAATAAGAGTTCAGAGATAACGAAGGGTGAAACAAGGAAAGTTTTGCATGAAAACATCAGTCCCTATCTGATTATATTTTTCTCAGCTTCTATGTTCAAATAATTAATATTACTTCTGGTTTTCTTTAAGATATATCATTAAGTGTTTGTGATATGGCTAAGGGAATACATTCTTCATGTTTTGTAGTCTACTATCTTTCCTGGATTTTTCCTCTGAGATCCTGCCAGGGTCCATCTTATCTCAATTATCTCAATTCTTGGAAAGACTGTGTAGAATATAGAAACATGATACCATTAACAGCCATTCTTTTTCCCTTCTATCAATCCAATTTTATTGTCCTTTTCCTAGTATTTGGAACCAAGAACAAGTAGGTGTGAGAAATGAACTAGAAACCACTCAGGCTAAAAACAGTCAGAGGCAGGACAATTTCTGGCTACCGTAATTCCCTCATACTCCTGTGAAATGCATTTTATTCCAGAATAGAATCTCATCTGCTTTTTGTCTTAGATGTCTACTTATGGACTATTGTTACAGAGATAATGCCTGGAAGAAGAAGCTATTTGACTAATATTGTAACCACTTGCTTGTTTTCCTTCCTTATTCTTAAAGGGACTGTCTTTAAGATAACAGCATGAAACTGTTATTCCTTTCAGTATAACTTGCATTGTTGGTAAATTCAAATAAATAATTCCTAAATTCCAAAATATTGGTCCTAATTACTGTTATCATTCAAAAAGAAAAGAGAAAGAAAACCAATCTGCTATATAGTATTTACTTATAATTCTCCTATTCCTCTCAAAAAGGTATCTCATGATTTCAATCATATACATTTGGAGAAAGAAGATACCGCTGTCTTACTGTTGGAGACGTAATCTTATGTGACAAAAAAGAATTCCAACAGAAGAGAATATATGTAGCTCAGGGTTGAACTGCGGGGTCCTTGGTGCTCTCTGAGCTTGGTTGTTCGCTTGCAGGTAACATCATCAGTGCTAGTGAGTGTGGGGTTTGCTCCCTGTTTATATACAAGAGCTTGCCTTGCCAAGGTTGGTGGGGTTGTGGTTTCTCCTTGGTAGTACCTTGATTAGGGTATTGTTTTCAGCTTGTTTGTCTGGTGTTAATCATTGCTTGTCTGGGTGTTGGCTGCTGGAGGGGATGTGCTCTGGTCTTTTTTTTTGTTTCCTTCTTAGCTTTTTATTGTCTCTTTTGAATGGTGCATAAATATGGTTTATTTCATTGTGTTTGTTGATGGCTGATCTGTCTAAATGCCAAGCTTCCAGGAATTCCCTAGCATTTTTGGATTTGGCTTGGTCTACGACACTCACAGTTTCCCAGCTGAAACTATGGTTGTCTGTCCATGTGTTGTGAGATTAAGGAGTTTTCATTGTGTGTTCTGACTGCTAGTTGGTGCTCATGGATGCGTTCTGCTAGTCTTCTGCCTGTCTGTCTTACATAGTGTTTGTTACAGTCCTTACACTGTATGTTGTAGGTGGCTCCCATTTTTTCTTCTTGGGCTACTGAGTCTTTTGCTTTACTTAAGAACTTTTGGAGGGCTTTAGTTGGTGTGTGTGCTATGGTGATGCTTGTGGTTCTAATAGTCTGTTGGTTGTTTCTGAGAAGTTTTTGGTATATGGTGGTGTTATCCTTTTCATAGTTTGTGTTGGTTGTACTGTAGTGGGTTGAGTGGTCAGGCACCAACCTTGGTAGGGCAAGTTACTGTATATAAACAGGGAGCAAACCCCACACTCACTAGCACTGATGATGTTACCTAGTTGGGTAATTAAATGTCTGCAAGCAAACAGCCAAGCTCAGAGAGCACCAAGGGCTACATACACACACGCACACATGCACACACACACACACACACACACACACACAAATCCTTTATGAAAATTGTATCTGCTACTTCAATACAGACAGTTGCTTTGGAAAGATTGTCAGGGCTCAAAGTTCAACAAAGGAAAATCTATCTGAAAAGATTCCCCAGGAATAATCTTCCTTCATGGCATATTTAAAGGTGGGAGCTGTTTATATTGCAAATATGTGTTCCTTAAGTAATCTTAATCCCCCACCCCCCTTGAAATAGGCATGAGACTATTGTTACTTTCCAGAAATGTTTTTCTGGCCTTCTACTGTTTTCAGTAACAAGGTATTTTATTTTCTGATAAATAGATCAGTCTTTATTCAATCCAGAATAAGGAGATGGTCAGTATAAATATAGAAGTGTTTATTACGTTTGGTTCATATTGATACAATATAGTTCCAGGAATCCTGCTGCAGTACAAACACCATGGAGACATTATCTCCCACATGAACTTAGCGAAACCAGTCCTCTGTCTGCCACCATGGTCCTTGTGTTGTATGGGAATGGCTTACGGAGGGAGCTTACCTGTTTTACAGCCCCCCTGTGATTTAGTGTTGTTTATTAAGGTGTATTTTATACTCAGAAATGTTTTTTTAAGTACTGTAAGTTAATGAGGGGTAGAAGTGGAAAGAGAAATTAAGCTTCAGTGGATAAAGTACTGTGTATGTATAGTTTTCATTCTCAATAACTGTTTTTCAATTTTTGTTTTAATATGTTGTTTATCATCTAGATTTGCATAGATAATTGAGGGAGCTTATAAATTGGGTAAATGAGCTTTATTCTATGGGACCCTCATTGTTATAATTTATTCTGCGCTCCAATATGTCCAACTAGGAGTATCTGCTAGCGGCCCCCCACTTCTGCAAAGGGAGTGGCAGAAGCATTGTGTTTCAGTTGTGGTGCCTGCACTTGGGAATTTGATCTGTCCCTACATTGTTGGCTTTCCATAAACTATTAAAAATGGAGCTTTTTAAGAAAACCTTAGATATGTGAGCAAACATTATCTATTATACCACTGTTTGTGTTAGGTTTCTTTTATTATACTATTCTGTTTTATTGTACAGTGTATATTTTATATTTATGTATCGGTGGAGGTTGTAAAATGCCAAGAGTCTCTCAGACTGCGATGAGATTAATCCAATCAGTCAATCAATCATGCATTCACTTAGCATTCAGCCACAGAACAGATATAAACACTGAAGATTCACAAATCTAGGACATGCCTGTTCAGATGTATGAGTGGCTAATCAGGTACAGTATCTGGGGATACGGTGGCAGTATCAAGAACATGACATGAACTTTATGGAAGTATTAAAGGCAAAAATTATGCAACTATATCTTATGTTTTCAGGAATAGCTGAACATGCAGTCCACGATATATTAGAGCTGTAATTCTATAGACACTTAGCTGAAAGTAAATCCCATTTATCTTAAAGGGGGTTCTGAAATGATATGCATAGGTGCGTGTGATATTCCAGAAATAATCAAGAATATCCATTAAATGATATTCCATTTATTAAACAGAGCAAAAAATAGTTCAGAAAATGACCAGTTTTGAAAAAAGTTCATGTATTACTTATCATTTTTGAAATATACATGCCAGGTGGGTTCACTTTTAGTTAATCCACTCTTGCCTCTGTATAAAAAGAAAATCAGGCAGAATAAAGTAACTCCTGGAAACTTTTATGCTGTTGTAATCATTGTTGAATTGTTGGTTTTTATCCCACATGCTTATCTGTTGTGTTGATGTTCCAGATTGGCTTTAATAACACTATATAAAACACTTCTATCCCGTTGAAGAGAATAATAACGCTGATACAGGTGGCCCATTAAATGTCCCTGAGATACAAAATGTGGGACAGGTTCTTTCTGGGTCCCACTTTGTTCCAGTATCTTCTGAAAATCTTCCAGCATGTCTATGAAGCTGTGATACAGTTTCTCTTTTTCAATACAGAAACCCAACAAAATTAAAATCAGGCTTTGTCAAAACTTGGCAAATAGGTTTTCAACTGTAAAATATCAGCCACAGACTGCTTTCCTTCATGATAAAAGCTGAGTCCTGTAAGAAGTTCTACATCTCTAACTCGGGCAACATGAAGTCTCATTCTCTCTTCAACCCACAAGGATTCAGGCTTGCCAACCTATTGGAAGAAAAAAAACAAGAAGAATGCTAATATTCTGACATGTCACAATACACAAACTCAGCATCCTATATAGTTCATGTTATAGATGTTTTGAGATGTTTAAAAATTCAGTACTAAATTGCTAAATTGCTCTGAAGATGATCTGAGGATATTCTGCAGAGCAAGAAGGGATGGTGTTGGAAATGTGAATCCATAGCCCTTACTTTCAACACCTTATAACCTATTGACCATAAGGGGGCAGTAGAGTATAACAGAGACTCAAGAGCTGATTCTCTGTCTTTTCCTTGTCTATCCTGCCTTTTTTTATATATACAGTAGATCATTGATCTCGGGTCACTTCCTTCTTCTGCCTGTGTTCCCAACAATGCAAAGAGAACATGCTCTTTGACTCTCCTCCTAGTAGAATGTGGCTAGCTAGATGCTAGAATTTGCCTATTCCTATAATATATTTCCTATAAATAAATCTCTTTTCTGTTACAATTATAAAGCCTGCTTTACTAATCACTGCTCATGTCATATTCCCACTCTCAGGAAATGCTCAAATGCACACAGAGAACACTTCAGCCTCCAACAAAGGATTTGATCTTCTCACCGAAGCAACATGACTACTTTTTATAAATGTACCAAACATACAGTCCAAATACAACATCCAATTTAACATTCTTTTCCATTATGGTGTGAACTGAACAGCCATAGAATTATAAAGTTGAAAGAGGCCTTTTAATTCATTGAGTCCAATCCTTCAATCCAATGTGGGTGGGAGTCCAAATCAAAGCAGCTAGAACAAATGGATATCCCTCCATTGTTTGAAAACAGCCAGTGAAAAGGAGATCACCACCTTCCTTGGTAATTACTTCCACTGTTAAATGGTTAATGCTATTTGGAAACATTTCCAGACATTCAGCTAGAAACTGCCTTCCTTTGACTTAAAGCAATTATTCAGTGTCCTGCATTCTGTGACAACAGAAGGCAGATATGGATCTTCTGTGTGACATATCCTTAGATGCTTTAAAACTGTTATTATATTCTATCATCATCACCCAATCTTTCTTCTCAGGAATAAACATGGCCATTTCTCTTAGTCTCTCCTCTTCCTTCTTAAGAGCCATGTCACATCGCTGATTCATATTCAGTTTGTGATCAGTTATAATTCCAATATCCTTTTCAAATATATACCTATTTAATTAGTGAATAATAAAATCAATTAAGAGAGCCAGTTTGGTGTAGTTGTTAAGGTAGCAGGCTAGAAACCGGGAGACCATGAGTTCCAGTCCCGCCTGAGGCACAAAACCAGCTGGGTGACCTTGGGCCAGTCATTCTCTCAGCCCTAGAAAGGAGTGAATGGCAAACCACTTCCAAAAATCTTGCCAAGAAAACTTCAGGGACTTGTCCAGGCAGTTGCCAGGAGTCAAGACTGACTCAAAGAGAACTACTCCCCGCCCCCCACCCCAAAAATTTGCATTGTAGACCAGGATTTGAATTATTTTCCCCCTGTGTTTCTTTTAAATTTCATTTTGTTATTTTCAGCCCACTTCTCTAGCCAAGATCTCTCTAGCCAAGATTTTGAATATTCTTTCTCTTTTCTAGTGTATTAACTATCCACCCCAATTATTAATTTCAAATTGATATATAATTACTTTACCCCTATTTCCATGATCATTACCAGCAGCCTGAGTATCAAGCTTCAGAAAGACCATGACATAAATCTCCATATGAGATCCATTAGAAAAACAATGATTAACTAAAGGCAAAAAATAATCCTGGTAGAGACATCACAACACTGGTTGAAGACAGTGAATATTCAGTGAATATACTGAATACCTGTGAGGCCCCTATGACATAAGTGCTCACATCAGCCACAATTAGGGCTATGTTAATGTTATGCCAGTGTTTATACAGGCCTAGAAATGAGGTTTGTGTGTTAAGTTATGCAGAGCATCCTTCCCATTTCAAAGATTTTTTCATGTATTTCTCATACTTTCAAGCGTATGTACACACCTATTATGAAAACTAGAAACTTGTACTTCAAAGAAAATGAGCCTTCCCCCCGCCCATTTTTATGTTTTATATATTAAAAAGTAATACTCACTATGCAACTTTCACTGTTATCTTCTCTGTGAGGTATAATGTAAGATATAACATCAAGGGATCCTTCACATTGCAAAGGTGTCTGAGAAACATTTTTACAACTTGTCAAAGTAATGAAGTAGTGAGTTGGAATCAGGACCGCTAAATTAGTTGAGTGTCTGGAATTTAATTTTAAAAGAAAAAAACAACATTTTGTTGTTAGTTAAACTGAGCATTCCCCAGGTGCATGGACAAAGAAATATATAAGCTATTTGGTTAAACCAAAACTATAGCATTAAGTGATCTACTATTCCAGTAGATGTAATCCACCAGAATGTGTCAAAGATAGACTAAATATAAACAATTATACTTGAACCTCAGATGAAGTAATGTATGGGATGCAGCCCCTTAAGGGGAGCAGATCTCACTTGTTAAACCAACTCCACGAGCTATTAGTTTGTTTCCAGGCACATTGAAAGAACTGCTTATAAAACTTTAAGCCATATGTAATGGGGCCAGACTATTTGTATGATAATATTCTTCCTTTAAGTCACTCTGGGCTTCATAATCTCCAAGAGAATTTCTTTTCTCAAATCACACTGTTGAAGTTACATTTGATAGAAATAGAAATCATGGCCTGCTCCAGTACTGTTCCAACCTGTAGCTGTGATTTTAATGATGTGTGAATTATGTTTTTAAAATGTACTTTAAATTTATTTCCTTTTTTCAACCTTATAATTATTATTAGAATGGGGATGGAGATTCTTTATGGAAAACTGGAGTATGCATTTAATACAGCAATAAATAAGAGACATCCACATGATCTGAGTCATTCATCAAAATAATGAAAGCAGCATTGCACTGTTGCAACACAAGCCCTACTAGTTTCATACTTATGTGTGATATGATGATGCACGTGCAAAAGGGATGGAGCTTGAGGTGTGATGACAGGACATCGATTTCATCATTTGTCTCTCCTTTGACATCCATCTCCCCTCCCCTGCACAGAAGCCTCTGAGAATGAGCTACTCACAACACTGTTAGAATGTTAATGTATTTTTATATTCCTTGATACCTATTGCAAGAAATTCAATTTTTGCAAACATCACATGAATCAACTTGAACCACGCCCTTAGATTAATGTGAGTACTGAAACAGTTTCACCCACTCGATTCTAAATACCATAACAAAATATCGTCAACACTGCGGATTTTGAAATAAAAAATTATGTATTAAAAGACTTATCTGAATGTACATTTTTATGCATTTTTTTTTAAAAAGCCATAGTTTGCACAGGTTAAAGTTCGATATAGTGCATTGATACATATGGAAGAAGCCAGAAAGGGACTGATTGGCTCATTCTAAATTGTTAGTTGTCTTACTTCTTCAGGACATAAATTCTGTTAAGTCACGAAAATAAGTTTTAACTGAGGCTTATTCCCATAAATTAAATTAAAGCAGCAATTTTAACACACATTCACACACACAAAAGCTAAAACTGATATCCGCTTACCTTCTTATTTCCTCTGGTGTATCATACACGCCATTGTAGTCATAATCAAATATAGGACCTGCGATCACATTTACACCATTTCTGGCTGCAGCATATGATGGCAGTCGGACAGCGTTAAAATATTCCCAAATCACTGGAAACACAAGGGAGAATATCACTAAGAAAACGCCATGACCTTAAAAGAACCAAGGCCATCAGTGACATTGCTGGTTGAGGTTCTGTTTTTTTGCTCTAGGACCACAGACTGCCTTTGTTTTACTTATTTATCAAACCAGTGTGAATTTCATAACTATTCATGAGTATGTTGGAGCTACACAGAGAGCCATCATGGTTTTACATAAAGCATTCTGCAGTGAGATGGGCGATGGCAAATTTGAAATATAAATAAATAAAGACTGTCTTGGTTAGCTGGGGAATTGCCCACACATCTTAAAGTTGCTGAGGTTGAGAAAAACTGTTCTAGATAAAGATGATTGTAGAGACTAGTTCTCTTCTCTGTTTCTCAAATTAAAATAATAGATCAAAGATAAAGTTAGATGTGGCAGGGAGCCCAGGCAACCAGGGAAGTAGTATTGTACCCATCTCTGGATTAGAGAACTGAAACAATTCTTTTAGCCTTCCAATTTAGCATTGTCTTGCTTGCATGAACAGGGGAGTGCAGAAGCTATGTAAAGGAACAAAAGATCCATTTCTGTTTTGGCTTTTTAAGCCATGGTACGCTCATTTGAAATAGACTGCAGATTTTCAGAATCAAGAATGCAGGCATTCAGGAAGCTGTTATGTATGATTCCTGTGATACAGAGGCTGAGGATTTATAGCACAGTGTAGCAGAGGCACCATTGCATATTACTATTACTGCAGACACAACCATTTATAAGAGCATAGCTTTAGATAATTACATTTTATTAGCTTTCATTTTTCTCTTAAAAAAAAACAAACCCATAATTAGCCTTTACCTTGAAAAGCAGAATACATAGGTGCTATGTTGCTTGAGAGAAGTCCTTCATAATAATTTTTTGTATCATCTTTAATTAGATCTAGAAACATATATAAATAAATGTTTACTATAAAACTGATGTACATCAAGTATATCAAATGACTGGAAAACCTTTTTAGCTTTTGAAATAAATATGTGGTTCTAAACATTTAAGTCCAAATATAATGTTCAAGACCCAAACAGGTTTGCTTTTTTGTTTATTTATATATTTCTTTTAATGTACAGGCCACCCGACATCTAAACAACCCTGGATGGCTTACAACTAAAAAACCAACATATAACAGATACAATTGACTGGAAGAGCAAAATACCAAAGCCAAACAGAACAGTTCAACCAGAATAAAACAAAACAAACCATACCAAAAGTGGTTCCACAATCACCCTGCCCTCAAAGCCTGGGAAAAGGCCTTTTGCATACTGAACAAAGCTCTGGACTTGTGAGTCTCAACCAACAATTTTCCCTTTAAAACTGACCGGACTGTCAAAAGGAGCTTCTTATTGTCAAGAATGCATCTATACCTATACAGTGGAACCTCGGTTTACGAACTTAATTCGTTCCGTGACTCTGGTCGCACCCCAAATTGGTTGCAACCCGAAGCAAATTTCCCCATAAGGTTCAATGTAATTACCGTTAATCCGTTCTGACGTGGAGGACAGGGAGGCGGCTATTGCTTGGAGGGAGAGTCCCCTTCCCTACGACCACGTGTCAGGGTCAGAAAATGGCTGCGGACCACATGTCAGGGGCGGAAAATGGCTGTAGACCACGTGTCAGGGGCGAAAAATGGCCACAGACCATGTGTCAGGGGTGGAAAAATGGCCGCGGACTGTGTCACGGGAGGGAAAATGGCCGCGTATCCTGTTCGTACCCCGAGGCGGAGTTCGCAAACCGAGGTAAATTTTTGCGGCCGGAGCTGGTCGTAACCCGAAAAGTTTGTTAACAGAGGCGTTCGTAACCCGAGGTACCACTGTACCTATATCTAAATCTATATCTATCTATTGAATCTAGATTCAATTTAAGAACACTTTAGGCTATGCCAGGACTGTCCCCAGCAAACTGCAATCATACCAAATGATACGTACATGGTGATGGCATCATGCTGCCCTTAGATTCTTGCATCCTTGATGTCTGATACAAGTACAAAAGTTATGGCATTTGCATGATGACATCACACATGTGTCATCATTTGCCCCTCCTGCTGATACAGATGGGCTATGAACATCCATCAACTTGCAACTGATGTAGACTTGCCTAGGATTACATTGTTAGACATTTTTAAGTCAGCACACCATTCTATTACAATTTTCTCCAAACTGCATTCCCAAGATGGGTTGAACTACATCTCCCAGAATGACCAGCTAACTTGGCTATTGACCTGCTGACTGGGCAATCTGTCTTGTAGTTCCAACACAGTTAAAGGACACCAGATTGAGTGTAGCACTGCATTCACCAAACAGCCCATTCCAAAATTTCCCAGGAATGTTGACAAACACACTAAACTTTCAAAGGAGCAAAAGGCAATCCCTACTTAAATGTCAAAGTCATCTTCAAACAAGAGGATGCCACCTAATCTGGGGTTTGTGTTTATGAAAAGGAAACATCCAATTCATAAATTACTTATAGAATACAGAAAAAAAATCAAAATTTGCATATCAAAATAAATGTACATGCTAAGATGACTGGGTTTCCTAAAGCAAATATGAAACAGCTCAGAATTAATTTTTTCCACACTAAGCCTTTCTGAATTAGTGATTTCTAATGTCATCTACCTATACTCATTCTGTGAGAAATCAAACATTTTAATGTTTATGTTCCACTCACAGTTGACATCCTATGTATTTATTTTAACATTAAAATGCCGGTTCTTTTATAGTTAAATTTAAAAGATAAAGGGTCTGTAGATAGTACCTTCTAACTGCCAATCATAATTTTACAACTTTTTTTACTTAATATTTTGTGTAAATATCAATTATGGATTTTCTAGGTTGGCTTTGGTTTACCTCCAATATTTAATCCTTATGTATAAAAGAAGCCTGCCCACACATTTTACAAATATGTACAACTTTTGCATCATGGCAAAAACATTTTGCTATGTTTATTTTGGCTATTAATTGATCTCTGCCTTGGCTGATCTCAAATAAGCTAACCAGGGTTGGACCTGGTTATTATTTGAATGGGAATTTCGCATGAAATCCCAAGGCTATAAACTAAATTAGCAACTAAAACAAAATTCAGAAGAAGGCAACAGCCAACTATTTCCATATTGTTGCCAAGAAAAAAAAAATGGGTGTGTCTGTAGTACCAGGAGTCAAGCTCCATTCAGGAGAAATTTTATTTATATATCACTCTGCTTTAAAAAAAGAGAGGAAATTGAATTACTTGGAGGGAAAAGAAATCCATAGTTAAGCTGAGGGTGATTTTTGTAAAATGAACAAGTCTGACTGCTGTTTAAAGGAATACGATGGTCCGTGCGGAAGCAGCTTGAGGTAACATCTGCAGAGGCATTCCAGCTGTCCTAATTAACAAAACAAAAATATCAGTGGTTGTGTATATGTATTGTATAAAAGATAAATCTCTCCCTATTCTTTTTAATAACATACAATAATTTAATTATATTATGAAAGTGTGTGTGTGTGTTTTAAATTCTATTAAGTTTATATATATCTCAAGCTAGGTTTGAGTGGTTGAGAAGAGGACTTCTGAAGACCTCTCTATTCACAAGCTTTATCATTTTACAAATCCACTATATTTTCCCATACCGAGGGGATACCAATGTAGCCCTAGTTTTGGACTGTGTCACTTCCAAGCTTCAGACATTGGTTCCCCCCCCCACCCCAGTTCATACTATGCTCTCATTATCAGGCAGAGCTTATGTAAGACAGTTGGCCTTCAGGAGCTGTGAAATCCAAATGCTCAAACTGGTGTGTGTATTGGCCTTTATTTAGCAAAAGACCGGGGTAGCAATATGTATGGTTTTAGGAGGCAACAGGACATGCCGATTGCATGAACTTCAACAAATTCTACTTCTAACCTATTCAGAGACTCTGTATTTGTGCACATGTTGGTGTAAGCTATGCAGCTATCTGGATTCAAAGGACTAAATGCACTTCAGAGCTCATACAAGGGTTCAGACAGCACTAGTCAGGAAGACCTTAAACCAAATGTGCCTTTTGCCAAGATTACACATCTTTTCCTAAAAGACCAGGAAAAGATGCAGCTGCTTTTAAAGCGTTCCCGAGAAGTGCAACATGTGTAGTCACACATCCTTCCAATGACATTCTGTCCTTCAAGTCTGGATCCCTGCACAGCATGCCTGCGTTCCCACATTGAGAAATTATGTAAAGGGGTAGGGATTCAGTCCTTCTGAATAAGGGACACAATACACAATAACTCTCCAAAACTTTGTGTAAGGAGAGAAGCTAGCAAAGGAAAGATCAAGATCAACAATGGGCCTGATTTGGCTGGAAGATGATGCAAGTTTAGAAAAAAAATCCCCCAGTGCATCCCTAAGGAAGAGGCAGTTGGGCTGCAGCCTGGAATGTGCTCCATCCTCCCTTCCAGTCACACAACCCAGAGAGAAGAATATACTGTATAGTCACCTTGTGATTCTGCTACACAAATACATGCAAACCTATGATCTCAGCTGGTAAAGAGTTCAGAAAAAAAAATCCAGTAGCAAAGCTCCATGTGCTTTCTCTTATTTTACCTCAACCACTGCTGAAAACGTTATTGTTATTTAAAAATAATAATAATAAATTATTTAAAAATGATTTATCTCCTTAGTCTTTGTTCCCAACTTAAACAAAGTCCATCTCTGGCTTGCCACCCTTGTTTTTCCTGCCACTTACTGCTGTATGTCTTTTTCCTTCAAATGAAAACTGAATTACCAGCACACTTACGGGCTTGTTAACAGAATAGCTACTCCACAGGGGCATCTTGATGATCTGGCTAAATCCGCTGACATAATGATGGTTGTGAAGAAGGCAAAACTTCTGCTTCTTTTGGAGTACACGGGGCCTCCCAAATGGCAAGCTGGATTTTTCTATCTTCTTTACTACAGAAGGCAAAAGGACACTAGGTCTGCTACTGTATCATAATTTCCCAGTCAAGGCTTTCTGCTTAATTTACCCATTTCCCGAGAGCAGTAACAATACTTACTTTCTGAAGTAGTGAGATCTACCTGTGGTTGAATTGGTGGTAAGCCCTATATGTAAGGGAAACCAGAAGATGAGGTCATTTTTATGCAGCATCAGACAGAAGAAACACTTAAAAAGTTACGGGGAAAAAAAATCAGGAACATCTACAGTAACTGCAATGTTGCCAAAATGATGATATGTAGGAGGCAGTATCATCACATGAATGCCACCCTTATGCAATTATATCAGCCACAACATTTCCCTGATGACATTGTCACACATGTTTTGTCATTTGTTCTCCTTGCTACTCCCCACCTCCTGGACACCCATGCATGATTTTTATCTCTTTTGCTTTCAAATTTGAATATATATTAATGTAACTAAAATCTTCCTTAAAAATATGAAAATATGTGCACAGTAGAAGTCCCATTTATAACTCTATTCAAAATCTCTAGAATCAAAGTCAAGTTATAATGAGGCTTTGTTGATACATAGAATTATTTTCACATTTAATACTTGAGAGAGATGACCCCCTCCTCTTCGTCCCATTTTGCTGGAAATCAACCACATTTGTTCCTCTACCAAATTAGAACTGAGTCACAAATGGTAGCTGCACTAAGAGCTGGGGCCCATAAGAAAAAGGAAGGTTTGACCCTGTCTTCATCTCACAGTCACTTTAGTGTCCCCCAGCATTCCAAGCCCAGGCATCCACAGGAAGACTAGGAGTGTCAGGATCTACGCAAACCAGATTCTTTGATTGTTTATATGCTTTAATTACTAATTATATTTTTGCTTTAATTGGTAAACATAAATCAATAGAGTAATGCTGGGAATGTTATTCTAACCGTTTGCTTGACCTGCCATAAGGGGGGGAAGGAGGAGGCCAGGTGCCGTTATCTCTCTCTTGAGCCAGACATCCAAGGCCAGGACGTGTGAGAACTGGAGGAAGGCGCGAAGAGCTGCAAGCGGGAATAGAAACCTAGAAGGGGGGGAAGTTGGGCTTAAAAAGACAAGGCTTTGCTATGTTGGGGCAGACTCAACAAACTATGATGCTGTGCGCTTCTCCTAAAATAAAGAAATCTGTAATGGAACTCTTTGGACTCCAGAGGAATTATTGAACTTTGGGATTGAGTGTGCAGACTCTGACAAGGAGAGAGCTTTCTCTTACTGTCTCTCCTTGTACTGCTCCTGTTGTTTCAAAGAGAATAGATAATCTGTTCCACATTATGTGGGTCAACGGGAATAGTATTCAGGGATAAGGCGTTAGAGTGCAGACAGAGGGAAGCTGCACTAGGATTTCTTCTTCAGCTTTGTTTTCAATCTAGCAAGAGAAGAATTTTGGAGTTCATTTCATTTCACATCAAAGTTCTTTTCTGAATTTGGCTCAGGAGCACTTTTCTGACATCTCTAGTTCTTGTATGTCAGCTCCATCCAACTCTCTTTAGCTATGATAAATACATGCAAAGCTTAGACTGGGAATAGATACATTCAAATACATGTTTCTGTATGATTTTATGGTAAACTGACATTATCAGTTGATCTGAGATTGCAGAATGAAACAAACTACAAATAAAAATACACCTATTTAATTACTGAATAATAAAATCAATTAAGAGAGCCAATTTGGTATAGTGGTTACAGAACCAGGCTAGAAACTGGGAGACCCTGAGTTCTAGTCCTGCCTTGGGCACAAAGCCAGCTGGGTGACCTTGGGCCAGTCCCTCTCTCCCAGCCCTAGGGAGAAGGCAGTGTCAAACCACTTCTGAAATTTTGGCAAGAAAACTGCAGAGACTTATTCAGGCAGTCACAAGAGAAAAGACTGATTCAAAGGTACTACACACACACACACAAGATATGATATAATATATGATATATATATGAGATAAGATTATATATATAATAAATCTGGAATGAATTATATCTAAATTTGCCCATATATACTTCCACAAAAATGGGAGATACGATTTCAATTAAAAGTCATCAGAAGTCACCTCTCTCTTCGTTATCTCTGAAGAGCAAGTGATATTGACCAAAATTATGGAGCATTGCATAAATTCAGCCAAGAGTGCAATTAACTGCTGGCTTTTTGTTCCTCTAAGTCCTTACCAAAGGATTACATGAGCAACTATGGCCATCAGCGGAGGTCCTCCGCCCCACAAAAGGGCATGAAGAAGGGCTGCTTTCTTCTTTGGGATGCCTGGGAATATAACTGGCTCTCTTTAGAAGATGGTTGAGGCTTCCATGAGTTCCATTGTTCGGGGCTGGTGTTAAATCAAGAAGATCTAAAATAGTTCAGAAACCAGTGTCAAAGACATTGAAGATATGTTTTACACTGCAGTAAACAATTCTAACAATCAACATGCTATAGACATAGATGTTTTCCTCTTATGCGTATACTAAATTTAATAGCATGTTATGCCAATTTTGACATAAAACTGTAAGTATAAATAAAGCATGCTATTTTTAAGAAAAATCCTAAGTAAAAATAGCAGTTACTAAAACATAATATAAAAATAAATAAACAGGAGGAGTTCAACATATATCCCACTGGGTCAAAACTAGAGAGACCTCCCATATGGGAAGTTTTAAAGAATCAAAACATAAGCTTTTATGGAAAAAGGAATAGAGTTTGATGGGGATCAAATTCCAGTTCTAACAGGACTGGAAACTAGCATTGACACTGACATCAGAAATAGTTTTTCAGCTTCTCAATATAATAAACATAACCAAAATAACTGGTATAATTCTAGATGAATGGTAAATATTTTCCAGAAATGTTCTGAGTTGAAGAGATAAAGGGGGGAAAGCCATTTTATCGTACCACACATTAAATTGTAGATTTCAATGTTTTCAAAGGGATCAACTTCTGTTTGAAATTTGAATCCAGGTCCAAATCCAATAAAGAGTGCCTACAACAAAAATAACAAATTGGAATATCTGGTTGGTCTTTAATTGGGAAACTGCTGAATTCCCCAAAGCGGTTTAGTAAAAACTTGCCTTCAGAAGAAGAGAGTGGTTAAATCTATATATATATAAAAGTCAGCTAGTTCCATTCTTAATAGATTTATGCAAATAGAAAATCACACAAGGCATCCAGATAAAAGCAAAGTTTGATCCAGCATAGCTGACAGCAGATTTCCACAAAGGTGAGCTAGAGCTACTTTTATTTCTTTGGACAATTAGTATATCCACCAAACCACACATAGTTCTGTGCAAATGTTACTGGAATCATAGATTAATTCCTTCAATCTTCTATAAGTATTTAGAATACATCTGCGTTGAGACAAACGAAAGTGAGTTGCAAGTGGCTTCCTTGCAGGCAATGAGGCTCATCATCTTTTTTGGTAATTTTTTCTTATTTTCTCCTAAAAACATCTGGTTTTTCCCCCCCAACTGCTGCTAATATTCTACTGCAAAGATTTGCATATAGTCTCTTTCAGTAACATAAAACAGAGTTCTTATAGCAAAGCTATTTAGCTTCTATTTTCTTCCCAAACATGGTGCTTTTAGATTCCATCACAGCTGCTCAGAAGATAATATTGGCACAAAATGAAGAGCCTTACCATCTGGCTAAAAGCTGCTTCATTCATCAACAGAAACACTGTTTCTGACTTAAACAAATATAGGTTATGAAACTCACAAATACAGTGATGCCTCGGGTCACGAACGCTTCTGTTCACGAACAGCTCCGGTCGCAAAATTTTGCCTCCATTCACGAACACTGGATTGGGTCACGAACAGGATCTGCAGCCATTTTCCCTCCCGTGACCCGGTCCGCGGCCATTTTCCCACCCGTGACACGTGGTCCACGGCCATTTTCCGCCTCTGACACATGGTCCGCGGCCATTTTTCCACCCCTGACACGTGATCCGCGGCCATTTTTCTGCCCCTGACACGTGATCCGTGGCCATTTTCCACCCCTGACACGTGGTCATAGGGAGGGGGATTCTCCCTCCAAGCAATAGCCGCCTCCCTGTCCTCCACGCCAGAACGGATTAACGGTAATTACATTGAACCTTATGGGAAAATTTGCTTCTGGTCGTGGCCAATTCGGGTCGCGACCAGAGTCGCGGAACCAATTAAGTTCGTGAACCAAGGTTCCACTGTATAGGTTATAGCTACTGAATTACTCTCATCCCACAATACCTCACTGCCATCTCACAAAGAGCAGGTCCTGCAATTTGAGGGAAATTAAATAGCGCAACTCTGGTTTCATTTTATTAAACTGAGCAGGTACTAATATCCCTGTGTCTTCCACACCAAAATTATTAAAATTAATGTATGTTTTTGAGCCTTTCCTGGCTCTGAACTTATACCTTTGAGGGCTACTAAGTTGTCAAGGGATAGTACTAGACTGGAAGAATGCTATAGTGCAGTGTTTCTCAACCTTGGCAACTTTAAGATGTGTGGACTTCAACTCCCAGAATTGCTTGGAGTTGAAGTCCACACATCTTAAAGTTGCCAAGGTTGAGAAACACTGCTATAGTGTGTTCGCCATTATTTATATAAGGGTCTGAAGAACTTATTTCACTTTCTATACTTCAACAAAGGAGAACAGGTTGAATATTAGGAAGAATTTCCTGATAGTGAGAGTGGAGGTTTCAAACAGTCGCATGATGGCCACCTGTCAGGGATAGTTTAGTAAATTTCTGCACAGAGCAGGGGGTTGGATTAGATGGATTATAAGACTCATTTCAACTCAACATTTATTTTATTATTTTACCTGCTGTTTTCTAAAGTATGCGTTACTGTAAGTTGGTAGGCAGCTCCCAGCCATGATCTATTGAAAAGGGCTTGGCATTCCCTTTAAAGGTAGGAAGAAGAGAGAGGAAACAGAATTTGTGGCCCCTTGCTAAGCAACCACCCCCATAGGTTATTGAAAGGAATAAAAATAGGTTTGGCCTGAGAGAGAAGCATGGAAATCTGAAAACAAAAGCCCTCGTGTCTTGGTTAAAGAACCCAACATCAACCCAGGTTCCTAAAAGAGCTTGAAAGGCACCAACAGATATTGCTATTTACCTGCATATTTGCAAATACATTGTCTGATCCATGAAATCCACCAGTGCAATACTTGAGCTCAGAAGGTATCCTGCAAAACATAGGCATTACTTTATAACAAACAAGCCTGCCAGTATCTATTAAAGTAAAACCTCTTCTTGGCCTTTCCTAGCCACATTTAGTCTTGACACAATGCAATGTACCATTGCAAGCCCATTCTCTTTTTCAGTTGCTCTGACTATAGAATGCTCTTTCTCAGGTCTGTTTACTAGTTTTCTATCCTTGGTGATATTCATGCCAAACTCCTTCAAGGACCTGTTATTGACCTGTAACTATAGTTCTTTGAGTGGCTATCTGTCAATTCACACATACAGTATGGTCAGATCCTACTTGGAATATTTTGGAACCTACAGAATTGTTTGGCAGGAGCTCTGCCCCACCATGCCAGTAGGCAGAGCTCTGGCTGCACTCCTTCAATTCCTAAGACTGACACTGCAGATCTGAAGGAACAGTAAAGTCATCTGAAGTCAAGCAAGGCAGGGGAGCAGATTATCTGAACTCACAGATGACCACTCAATTAAGTGCAGTTAAAGATAAATAACTAGTTCTTCTACATCATGGTCTCTGTGGTTCATAGATATGGGTGAGTAGCAAGCTAGAGGAGAACCTGATGGTCATAAGATGACTAAGAAGAGGACAGTTCTTCCAAAAGTTGCAATTCTCAGTGAGCAGAGGCCAGTGTATAATGCTAGATAAAGGTGGAAGGTTGAGCCCATATGGCCCCCTGGCATAACACTAGCAGGGTACTATGCTGAGGAAGGCTGCCAACACCATTGTTGCTCTTGTGGAATGAATGCAGGTTAGAAGTTGTGGTGGTGGTGGTGGGGGTGCTGTTTAGCCAAATCCAGGAAAGAAAGTTCATTTTAGATTACACTGTAAGATAAGGCTACAATAGAAATAATTTGCTTCCACTTAAGTGAAATAAACACTCAGGAATAAAATAAAAAAAAAACCAGGAGCTTACCGGGCGAGCTGCCACTGTTGGTCCATATAAAAATGTACAGGTTCAATCCGGTCATTACTGGCATAGTGAAATCGCTTGGGGAGCATCTGCTTCAGGTATGCCTTGAAATGCTGCTCTGGGACCAAACACTGAAATGTGGAAATTACAGTAGATAGTTATAATATGGTTTGCAATTTCTCTCTCCTTTCTTGTATTCTGCCCTCACAAATCTGCTTTGGACAGTACCCAGAGATGCATGGAGATGTAAGAAGTAGAGAAATGTATTTTATCAGCAATGACATTCCTTGTTTGGATAGAGATAACTATCCCTATAATGTGTTTATTAAGTTTATACTTTCTTTTCTTCCAACAGATGGCACACAAGAGGCAGGTAATAGATAAATGAAGTTGTTAAAGTGCAATTAAACATAAATAACATCCATTAAAATACAAAATAAAAGCCATCAATAAATAACCAATGTCTCCTTCCATATTAAGCATCCAAAACCTGCTTGCACATCAAAGGTCTGCCTAAATAAAAATAAGTTGGGCCTGTGCTCTTTTTTTTTTAAATATAATTTTTATTGAAGAAATTTTTAACAAGATAAAACAATACAAACATTAGAAAGGATACAAAGAAAATAAGGAAGAACAGTGAATAAGTAAAAAAGAAAATAGAAAAAGAAAATAAAAGATTATAAAGAAGTGGCTTTTTGACAGCTGTTATAAATGCATTTATATTTTACCTTCTTTCTCTAAGGTTGCATCATTTGGGCCTGTACTCTTATATGAAAACATTTGAAGCCAAATGAAGTGTAAAAGCCAAACAAAGATCACAGCTTGTTTTAACTTGATCTGAAGCACAAGTTATTACGGTCTGCTAATATTGAACCATCCTGTGCAATGGGACAGCATCCTGATCTCCCTACTTCATATCTCAAAAGATTTTGGGGATTTTTCTCTGAGACCGTCTGTAATATCATGAAAGACAACTGAAAACTTACCTGGTTTTTCTCAAAATCTCATTAAATTGAATATTCTAATTCAAAATGCCATATAAGTATAAAATTTTTTTTCAAGATTTGGGGATCTTGCAAGATTTTGGGCATGTAATTTTTTTAAGGGAATTCTGCACATGCCATTTAGAGTTACTATATTGCAGATATTCTGGAATCCACAAGTGTTTTTGTGTTCAAAAATCCTATTCAAAGTCATGGCTTACCAACCACAATTTCTAGATTTAAAAATCAAACTAAGACAAAGCCAAGCAAACCACGTTATCACTTAAAAGATGAGTCTGAATATAGTCAAAGAGTTAGTCTTTTTAAACACTTGTATCCAGAATTGCTTTTCATACCAAATGCTGATTCTTGCTTGATTTTTTCTTTCCATCTCACAAGAGACATTTCAACCATGCCAGCGTGACCTGATTGCTTTTTTCTCAACTTACTGACAGCCTATGGGATTGCCTTTGATAATAAACCCACTAAAACGGTTATAAACGCATCAGTAACAATAATCACAATAACAACAATATAATTATATATCAAAGGGAAGCAACTCCCATATCTTTTGATGTGTCTGAAGGAGGGAAAGTATATCAGATCTGGATGAGTTGATCAATTCTATACCTGATGGGGGAAAATGTAGCTAATGTAGTCCACTGAAGTGGACGGCTATATTAAATCCAATCAATAAAATAAAAAAATAAAAATAAAATAAAATAAGAGTCATGACTAGGAGAAGATGTCAATACTTACTGTAAGGTTTCTGATAAGGCCTTCATAATCAACTAGAAGAGTTAGATGAGATAATTAGTTACCTAAAAGTTAAAAGAAAAATAAAAACAAAGAATGTCCAAATAAGTAGTGGTAGCTGAAATACTACATATTTCATCTTGCTTATCAGCTATTAAAATAGTCTTCTTTTCCACAGCCATTAGAAGTAATTCTTTACCATACAGCAAAACACAAGGATGTAACAGGTCAGAAGAGGTAATGCTAAAATAGTTTATCTGAAAACTGCCCTATATTTTTTTTAAGATTCAACATTCATAAGCTCTAAGAGATTTCTGAATGGTCAATATAATTGTTAAAATAATAAGAGGCAAACTATATATAATGTGGAATTAAAGTGTGCATATTCTTTTCTTTTAATTCCACAATGTGGAATTTGCTAAGCTATTGAATGCTGAAGGCCTGTTCTAGACTGGTTTGCCTACACATGATGGTCCCAGGTCCAGGCTTGCACAAGGGTAAAAACAAATAAGAAAGAGGAGCTGCATGTACCACATTACATAAAAAGAGGTAACTTTCCCTTAAATGTCTAAATAAAGGCACAAAATAAGCAGCAATTGTCATATTTTTGCTTTAAGACATTATCTGAAAGACAGTGACTTTAGATATATATTGAGAGGATTTCAGAGATCAGCTGACTTTACTCAGTTCTCTGGAAGACTACTTCTCTACTGTAAATCTCCAACCTCTATGAAGCTTTGCCTGTTGGCAGCAAAGAAACGTGGGGATCTTGTGCCTGACACTGAACATTCGTGTTCTGTCTTTAAACTACCTGATCCGCTCAGGACAGAGATCAGATCTCAATACCTGTTTTACTGGCAAATCATAATTACAGTACTTCTGTTTGGTTTGATCTGTGATCCTAAGAGATGTTCAGAATTACAGTTTTCATCAGAAGGTCTAAGTCAGAGGTTCCCAAACTTCCTTGGTTTATAACACCTTTAGTGTCTTAGTAATTTTTTTATGGCACCTGAGGCTAAAAGAGCACCCAAAACTGAGCTTCAGAAATGGACATTGCAAAATATCCCACAGCACCCCTGTGAGTTTGCTGCGGCATCCAAGGGCCACAGTTTGGGAACCACAGGCCATACCCTACATGAACACTGATAAAGAGGAGTATTGACATTTTTGCAGCTGTTGTTTAAAAATTTAAACATCATCAGGTCTTTTTTTTTTCCAGTGGCAAATAATGGGTGGAATCCAATATTGATCATTCTCTGGAGGAAACAGAACACATGCACCCGCCCCCCCAAAATATGAAGCCAAGCTATTCTAGAGGGTCCCCGAAACAGGAGAGAATTGCCCATTCCCATTTCTGTAAGTCAGTTTATCAGTAAAAGTTCAGCACTGAATTCCAACCAGTAAATGAAAGCATTTATTTGCTCCCACAGCTTCATATAAGATCAAAGTTCACACACTGAAGCAACAATATAAAACAAACAAGTAGTTCAAATTGGTCTAGTAGTTACATACAAGAGAAATACTCATCTGGAACATTTTGTGGTCTTAAGCGAGCTGCAGGACCAGGTACCACAAACAGGTCTTTAACATTGCCCACATATGTATCCAGGTAGACCGTTTTTTGGCAGTTAGCTGCCTCCATCCCTTCCAAGAAAAATAAAAAGATTTATGCTCATTTATAAACATGGACCTATTTTTTTATGCACCAGGAAAGAGTAGCTCATCCGGCATAATTTGCCAGGAGGAAATCAGCTCTAAGACTTCTTCGTTCATATAAATAAATGTAAATGATTTCCATCTCACACATTATTCCCATCTTCTTTACATGCAAGTCCCAGTGATTTAACAAAGTTTATATGTTTAAAACCCACTTGAGCTAGTCGTCTTTATAAATAATGATCATCCAAGTCTCTAGATCAGTCTCCATCCAATCCAGCTAGGGTATATACATGCCTGGACACAGGATTTGTGCATGGAGCTCCAGTTGGATGGGAATGGTATATGTAAGCAACTGGTGCTCTTACAGTTGTTAGCCCAATCAGGCAGGCAGGGGGTCACATGGGTAGCTTTGGCCAGAAAATCTAGAACATTCATTTCTTTGGCTGGTGTGGGTCTTCCGGGCTGTGTGGCCATGTTCCGGAAGTTTTGTTTCCTAACATTTCACCAGCATCTGTGACCGGCATCTTCAGAGGGCAGGAGCACAGACAGGAGCACTTCTCTCCTGTCTGTGCTCCTGCCCTCTGCTCCTGCCTGTGCTCCTACCCTATGAAGATGCCGGTCATAGATGCTGGCGAAACGTTAGGAAACAAAACTTCCAGACCACGGCCACACAGCCCGGAAGACCCACACCAGCCATCGTATTCCAGCCGTGAAAGCCTTCGACAATACATTCATTTCTTTCCCAACTGACTGGTGCTTGTTTTATGAACAACATCCTCTGAAGCTATACTTCACATATAACTAAACTCACTCATCTGCATCTTACATTAGCATTTGTGTTTGTACTAAGTATTGTTGGTTTGGCACATGGCTTCAGTTCAACTATTCTAATTGCTGTAATCAGTAGTCCAAATGGGTTAGAACTAAGTCCACTAGTGACCTCATGAAACTTTACTCCTATATAATGTTTATATAGGATTAATGCCTTAAGCTACTCTACATTTATTTAGACGCTTTCTTTATATTGCCAGACTACCACAAAAGTAACCTTTCTTTAAAAACAGCTGTTCAAAAGGCATTTCAAAAGAATTTTATGTACCCTAAAATCTATATGGTTTAAGAAGATTTACCATGGTCAGAAAGAAGAATAATGTTAATGCAGTTGTGAAGATTCATTTGCTTAAGGCCATCCATCAACAATCCAACCACTTTGTCCACTCTCTCTAATGCAAGAATGACCTGAAAATTGAAAGTGAAGAGAGACAAAATAAGTAAGTTAACATGTAATTCAAAGAATGGTGGTTCCCAATGAATATTCTGCTGCCAACAGAAAGCATTCATCAGCCACATGGAGTAGGAGATGATTTCTCATCAGCTTTCCTTGTTCTGCAACACTTATCACCCCCCTTTAATTCTGCTTGATAGTTTGGGGAGTCTTAGAAGCAGCATAGCTAACTGATGCTTTCCATCAGCAGAGGAAGAACAGTTAGATATCACCCAATAGCTCTTTCATGTATTTCATGGTGGCTGGTGACTCAAGTGAAATTAATTGTCCCCACTGAGCTCCAAAAACTTCACTGGTCTATGTCAGTGTTTCTCAAACTTGGCAACTTTAAGATATGTGGACTTCATGGCTGGCTGGGGAATTCTGGAAGTTGGTCCAGACATCTTACAGTTGCCATGTTTGAGAAACATTGGTCTATGTCAAGGTAAGCAATTCCATTAATGATCATTCATTGACTCTGCAAAGCTGAGCCATAGTTCTATGGCTGAACTAAGAGACACAAAGAGTCTCTATAATAAAACTAAACAAACAAACAAAGCCTGGTAGTGATCTGCCCAGACATTGCAGAAAACGTTCTAAACTGAGATAGAGAAGAAGCAAGAATGTCTAAAAATTAGGCCAATCCTGACATGGGCCATCCTTCCCCAAAGTAGTTGTTATTTCAACCCATTTGACAAGCAACACATATTATTTTAATTTATTAAATATCTATCCTACTTTTCTACCTATACAATACTCATGGCACCTTACAGTGATTAAAAATGCAAATGATAAAATATAGGAATATAAAGAATAAAATTAAAATGAAGGCAAAATTAAAATCAATATCATTAGAATCAATTCAATCAGCAATTAAAAGCTTGGGGAAAGAGATGTGTTTTTGTCATTTTCCTAACTACTAGAAAAGTGATGGCCAAACACACTCCCTAGCCTGGGGATCACCTAGGAGAAAGCCCGTCCCACATACTAGATAGCCAAACTTCTGGCAGCAAGGGGGATCTTCCAAAGGGTCTAAGTAACTGATGATCTAAGTAACCAGGCAGGTTCAGAGCAGGAGAGAACAATGTTCATATTTTTATAGAAGTCCATTCTAAGAAGGAAGGGAAAAAAAAGATCTCACAGTGATGGTCTTCAATAATCTTTTTCTGACCTAGAGACCTAAATATGTGAAGAATTCTGCATGCGGCTGAATGTGCAGAAATAGTTTTTCTCCATATTTAGGGATAGCATTAGACTTCTCCTTTAAGAATTAATTTTCACTTAAAATTTGATGCATAAAGTTTGATCCAAGAATTAAGTCATCTATGCCTTTAAGTCATCTCTCTTTAAAATGCCAGGCTACCACCAGATGCTTTATCTCAATGCACATGCACACAATTTTCTATTAACTATTTGGGTCACTTACTTTTTTTTTAACATTTCTTAACTTTTAACCCTGTCAATGTTAATGTCTTTGGATGTCTGATTCTAATTATTTAATATGATGTAAATCTATTTGAAGTTCTCTTTAATAATTACTTTTGAAGACCTTGTCTGTGGTCTCCATTCTGAGAGTTGAATGCTGAGAATTCAGCATCAAAAAGATCCTTCATAGCTGTGTTCACTTTAAATACATATGGAACGTATACCCATTTAGATAATACCATATCATAACATTATACTCAAAGAACTGTGCATCATTTTTGATAACATATGAATAATTAAAGGGGTGTTTTATTTTAAATGAGGGGCTCATGTTATCTTTTAATCAGTTAGATTTGGTTTTTTAATGTTCTTATCCTTGATTTACTATGGAACTTTATGTAAAAGAAATGCAATTATAACATCCAGTTACTTACTTCACTGCTGATTGGTCCATATCTGTGTCCTGAGGAATCTGGTTCTTCTAAATACAGAGTGTAAAAGTGTGGTCTATATCAAACAGCATTAAAATTTAATATTTTACATATAAATTAAGAGAAGAGTGAAAATATTTAAATTCAGTAGATTTCATCAGAAACAACTGGGCATTAATAACAAGTCTTGTGGTGCTTTACATAAAAATGTATTCTATAATACACATATAGTTAGTACACATATGGATGTAGCGTGGTGACCAAAAGACTGAGTCCTGAATCAAGCAGCCCCTCACTAAATGGCCTTAAGCAAACCATACTTTCTCAACCTCGCCCACAATACAGGTAGTAACAATAATAATATCAATTTACTACAGTAGACATGAATGTTACAAGAATTTAGACCCGTGTTTCTCAACCTTGGCAACTTTAAGATGGGTGGACTTCAACTCCCAGAATTCCTCAGCCAGCAAGACTGGCTAGGGAATTCTGGGAGTTGAAGTCCATCCATCTTAAAGTTGCCAAGGTTGAGAAACACTGATTTAGACTATGTGCACAGAGTATTTTGAACAGCTGAAAGCATTGTGCAAATATTACGTAGAGTGAAATCTCAGTTTAAAGGACCTTAATGCAACAGACTTCAGATTCAACAGATAAAATTTCCACTGCAATTACATTTGCATCATGACATCATGGCACATAACATACTGTCCAGATTAAAAGACAAATAGAAATAATGGACACTCCTTTCACCAAAGTGATCCATTAAGTCAAGAATTTACTATTTATTATAGTATTCTACATTCATACTGTGTTATAAACTTTTGTGAACTTTCAAATTTATTGAAGCAAACTTCACAACATCCACAAGATAAGCCAAATAGTATTCAACTTAGTAATTACTGTTTGCCTTTCTATTATTGTATACTTTGCTTTGAAATGGCAAATTACTCACCTTTTCTCTTCTGGTAATTGTAGCCAGCTAAGAAAAGTTACTACTCTTTCTTCAAATGATATTGATCTAAATAGAAAACACCAACAAAAGATTAGCACAAAAAACAGTGATGAAATCTTTAATTGCTTATTTAATTTGTATATGTAAGGTCAATTGTTTTCAGACTTCATTTGTTTAGCTTCTTCATATTAACTCTGTTGATGTAGGATTCACTGAGCAGGTTACATGGGACCAGAATTCAGCTCCTAAGAACCAAGGCTCTCTGAAGAACCAAGGTTTTCTGAAGAAGAGAAGAACAGAATAATAGAAGAGAAGGAAGCAGCCATCAGTGTGGGACACCAACATTAAATAGATGAATGTAGCACATTTCTTGTAGCCAGGGCTACCATACCTGGGCTAAAAGAAATGTGCTACATTCATCTATTTAATGGGGGTGCACATGCTTTGAAAATTATTTAAATTTGGGGGGAATTTTGCAACCCACATCTGGTAGCCCTAGCACAGAGACTTGCATGCCACATATGGCTTAGGGCAGTAGTCGTTGATTTATTAAATCTGGATAGAAAGATCCAGCATATTTTAAGAACTCAGAAAACATTTAGATAACTGTTCACCTTGAGTTGTTGCTCTAGTTCAGTATTTCTCAATCTCAGCAACTTTAAAATGTGTGGACTTCAACTCCCAGACTTCCTGCGACTTGAAGTCCACACATCTTAAAGTTGTTGGGGTTGAGAAACACTGCTGTAGTTGTATATATGGCTGGGTTGTTTTCTATCATTTCAGAATTGATATTTATAATTTTATGAATGAATGATTTTTAGATTTACTTTCATGCAATACTTCTTGATTGTTGGTTCTGTGCTTCATTTTGTTTTTTGTAAGGATCCACAGACCACATACAATAAAGTATTATGCTGTTTATACAGTGTTCCCTCAGTGGAGTCCCACTGTAGTTTATTGGATTATATCTTCACATTCCAGGCATATTAAATAAATACAACCTCAGAAATAAGGAGCTGAACCTTTTTCTTTGAATCCCTATTGTGGCATCCTACTCGTAATATCTCTACTTGGTACCTAACCAGAACAGTGCCCATATATTCTCATCTGTGCCTTTGTACACACGCTCATGTGAGAGATATTATAACTCTGTTCAGTTATTATGCCTAAATACAGTATACTAAAAGGAGTAAAAGAGATGGGACAACACAGGTTGGCCCTATTCCAACAAACTTGTGCACAACACCTCAACCCCAACATCTCTGCCCTGTCCTCACCTCCAACATCCTCTGCCCATATGGAAGCCTGATAAGTATTCTGATGTTAACTCTCATGTGATCTTGTTCTTATTTATGTTTAATTATTTAAGTCTTTTAAGTGATTTTATAATAAGTTTTAATTGTTGGTTTTATTGTACATTGCCCAGAGTCACTCTGTGTGGGATGGGCAGCCATATAAATGTGATAAATACATACATACATACATGCATACATACATGCATACATAAAGTAGGAGATGATCTAGTTCCTGGTTGTTTGGAAGTTTCATCTTAAAGTAACAAACTTCATTGTTACAATCAGAAGTAGCAAATGCAAAAACCATATTCCAAAAACAAAAACTGAACAAATCATAGCCATAAGACAAAACTTTACAGCCACGTCACAAGCTATGCCAAACTGATCTGATAGTGGGTAGGCAACATACCTACCCCTTGCCTTTCTCAGCAGCTGAATTAAAAAAGATTTTATGGGTCTACTGTGAATCTCTCTACATAGCAGACAATGAAGTAAAACATGACTATTTCCTCTGAGCCACAACCAGTTGTAGGTGTCAGGACTACAGTATTTTCCAACCAGTAGTACTGATGATAAAACAAGCTAAGATAAAACCTCTTCTGCAGTTTGATCTGTATAAAGCAACTTCAAGACCACAATTACACCTTTCAAAAATATTTTTTGGAACTTAAGTCATGCAGCTATTTAATAAAATGACATTAATTCTGTCAAATCGCTATGATAAAAAGGGTTGTCAGCTCAAGCAAATATAGTTCTCCCCATTCAAAACAGAGCATTCAGAGATGCTAGTGGCAGGATCCTATTCAGGAATAATGTCTACACTGACCTACTGTTTACTGTATGTAGGACTGAATTCTTACTGTTTGACAAAGACTGAACCTTAGGTAAAGTATCAGTGAGGTCTACAGATTTTAAGAATATCTACTAGTAATAAAATTTAAGGAGCAAAGTGAAAAAATGCAACTAAAATTAAATATAAAGAAGACCAAACTAATGACAATAGGTAGAACAACCAGCCTTACAACTGGCAATCAAGATATTGAAGTGGTGGATAGCTTTTGCCTTTTAGGATCAACCATCAACAGTAAAGGAACAAGCAGTCAAGAAATACGCCACAGACTAGCACGTGATAGAGCAGCCATGAAGGCCTTGGAAAAGACATTCAGATGACGTGATGCGTCTATACCTACAAAGATGAGAATTGTGCAAACCTTGGTATTCCCTGTGACACTCTATGGAAGCAAAAGCTGGACTTTGAAGAAGCAGGATAGGAAGAGTATTGACACTTTTGAACTCTGGTGTTGGAGAAGACTCCTGAGAATACTGTGGACAGCCAAAAAAAATAAACCAATGGATCATCAAACAAATCAACCCAGAGTTCTCACTCAAGGCACAAATGAGCAGGCTCAAATTATCCAACTTCAGACACATTATGTGAAGACCTAGCTCCCTGGAAAAAGCTCTAATGCTAGGAAAGGTGGAAGGAAAGAGAAGAAGAGGATGACCAGCAGCAAGGTATATAGACTCAGTTACAGTGGCAATGGGTGTAATGTTGGAAGACCTGAAAGACCAGGTTAGGGACAGATCATGGAGAAAATATATCTATGTGATCATTGGCAGTTGAAAATGAGTTGATAACATATAATCAACCGATCAATCAACATACCATAAGGCTAATCCCCTCTTTCTCTCCCCTACCAACTAAAAACAAACTCAAACCTATAAGAAGGACATTTGGAAAGAATTACAAATTTAGAATTCTTACAAAGCCTTTCAACAAGGTACATAACCAAAAAAACATTGAAAAGCTAATTAAAATCTTAGAATGTCAGCAGTAATCAGTATCTTCAAATCTTTTCACAAAAAAATTGCAAAAGCATAACAACATAATTAAAAAAAAAACCAAGAAATTTGCAGTCACCATAATAGCAAAATAAATTAAACATGCACTCCCATATTCTAACAAAGTTTCTAATAAAACAAATAAATAAAAATCCATAAAATAATAAAATTTAAAATCATATGCTAATGACACACATCTAACTACAACAGGACATAAGTAATGTAATAAGGGCATTTACTGAAGAATTTACTGTAGTAGCATGCACTTAAAATATACCCATAGATTTTCTTTCAAGCAAGTTTTCAACCCCACTAACCACTTAAACTTAAGCAACTGTTAGAATTTAAAATATTGGTAGAAGGGGAGAAAGGTTGAGCCACAGCAAGAGCTTAAAAAAAGAGAAGCTATTCCAAAAGAATCCTGCCACACTTAAAAAGATTTAGCTTTTTAGGGCTTTTTTCCTCCATTCACAAATTCTCACCCATTGTATGATTTGTATATGTTTGGAAAACTTCCATTGACATCAACATCTGAACCAGGCCAGAAAAACGCAGCCGATTTTAGTCCCTGATACATTGCAGTCAGCCAAATCTGTACAAAAAAGATAAACACTTGTTATTCATGAATTCTTCCTGTTTGCTGCATTTGGAAAACAATTTGCTGCTTTAAAAGAATTTCATGGATTTTTGTTTGCCAAGCCCCCCCCCCGCCCCCCATTCTGTGTTGTCATCAAAAGGAAATTTCCCCCTACCCTCATACTATTCTTCTCATATTGAATCTTTCATTGATTAAAGCGATTTATTTTTCAAGGCTATTCATAAAAAGATGAGAAGCTGTCTTCATTTATGACAATGCCTCTCCTGAGTCTTTCACAAGATCTGCTATTCTGTTTCTTCTAAGTACAGATGATGAATGCTTTATCGTGGAATCTTCAACAATAACTCTGATTATTTCAACATTCCTCTGATCAAGCCTTTGCTAGAGAGTACTCTATACATTTTTGCATTGAGCACTCTTGATCTTGTATTCACAAAGAACTGCTTCATTTGTGACTTCTCTCCTGAAAGCCATGATTAGCTTTTCAGAAATAGTGTCCTTTTCCCCTCTCTTTATTCATGTTTCAAAAAATATGGCAGACTTATCCATTATAAATTTAAGACCGCCTCCTTCTCCTACACTGGCTGTCTGGCAAGACATCACCAATATATCTGCCTATCCACGGTAGCTCCGGGAATCCTTAATTCCCTTGCCACATTTCTCCACTCCTGTCCCACCTGAGGCTTGTCTCCTCTTCTTCTTTCCTATTTACCTTCCATTCTCCAGTTGTCCTGCACTGATACCTCCCACAATCTATTTCTTCTTCTCCCTGTTTTGCCTGAGTACTTTCTTTTCCTTGTCTAGTGTTTCTCCTCCTTCCTGGTTTTCATCTCCACACCATTATCTCTTTTTCTACTTGAAGGCCTACAAAAGCTTTGAAAAAAAAAAAGCTAAGTGGCTTAATGAACAAAGTAAAGCCATAAATGAGATTGGAGGATAACAACAGCAATACGTGTAATAATAATACCAAGAACAACAGCTATACCTGCATATTGCAAAAATAAAGAGGAATAATTGATTACGTTTCTTTTACTGATCAGGTGGCTGACCAGATGGAATATGAACTGGAACACATGGAGAAAGTAAGATATAAAACAACCATACATTATTCTCTAAGATGCTGGGAACAATATGAAAGAAAAAATAGGCCTTTGTGTGCCAACACTTAGTGAAAACAAAAAGGCTTTGCCATTTATCTTGGACTGTAGGAGGGAGTTTCACTTTGGTCTCTTAGCTTGTAAAGACATTTCATTGTTACAGTGATTTGTGCGTGTATTAGGTATCTTGGCAATAAAAAGTACCTCAAAATACCATGACACAGTGAGCTGAACTGCAGATGTGAAAGGGGGTGGCATTTTACACAAAGACGGCAGAGGAGTAAAAAGCAGGGAAAACAAGAAAAGTGAGGTAGCAAGAGAAAAGCCAGCAAGATTTCATCAGAGCAATCAGCACAAACAGAAAGGAAAACCTGCTTATTGTCTCTCAAAGCCTTGTGCTATTCTAACCAGAGGAAGGAAGGAAGGAAGGAAGGAAGGAAGGAAGGAAGGAAGGAAGGAAGGAAGGAAGGAAGGAAGGAAGGAAGGAAGGAAGGAAGGAAGGAAGGAAGGAAGGAAGGAAGGAAGGAAGGAAGGAAGGAAGGACCCACCACCTGAAAATCTCCCAACTTCCCTTACTGGAGACATAATTTAGGACACAGTGAGACACCATTTCATAAATATTTCATCTATTGTGTTTGTAATTCTGTAGATAGAAATTGTACAGTTGTATAAAAGCAGTGCATTATAAGCTGTAAATTGAATTGCACCTTTGTTCCCCTTTTATGGTCTGAATTTCTGGTCCTAACAACGCAGTCTGTTTGAACTCTGGTAAATGATTGTGCTGACCAATGTCTTTCGTACCCCATGTCAACATGTTACTGTCTCCCATTTTTCAAATGAAAAAGAAATAATCTCTTAACCCTTCATCTCCAATATCATTTATTCCTATTGCATCAATTCTCCCCCTTGATCCCTTCAATATGTTTTCCATTCTTTACCCTGCACTGGAAATGCCTCCACAATAATCACAGCTTAGCCTATTGTCTTTTGACCTGTCTGATCATTTCTTTTCAGTGTTTCCAGGGACAACAGATGGGTCTGTTATTAGTCCTGCCCCCATTTTTCAATTCTATATCAATATGCAGGTGAAACCCAGTTCTACCAGTTTCCACTCATTAATCCTGCAGCTCCATTTTCCCCAGTTACATTTATGCTAACATGCTTAAACATTGCCATTTCAAATGAAATGGGCTGGATCTAGACATGCCCGTCCCTAAATGGGGTGCTACTTTCTAGGGGCAGAACAGACTGAAGTCCAGCAAAGGCTTCCCACAGGAGGAAACAGTCAGTCATGATTTTCTGATCCCCTTCCATCCCCAACTGACTCAGTTCCACTTTGCTCTAGATATCCCCAACTTTCCACAGTGGGAGCATCAGGGAAGAGAAGTTAGACACACAGCTCCGCCCTTTCCTTCTTCCAGCAAAAGAGCAGGTTCCACCTGACATATAAATTACTGAACCTCTCATCTTTCCTTTCAATCTTCCTTTTCTTCACTTGCTATCTTTATCATTATTACGTTACCATTTCTCTGTGGAACAGGCAGATAGCCTTGGTTTTATCTTTAACGCTCTCTCTCTCATTTCTCATGTTTCCCATAGATAGTCCCACTCAGCTCATGTTGCTTCTCTGTATAAAAAAATTACACAATGATTTCCTCTTTTCTTGCAGCAAAAATTCTGTTTGTCTTGCATTTAGACTACTCCCATCTCCTTGTCTCCGATTTTCTTTTGTCCTTCCTTAACCCTTCCAAAAGTCTGTTGCAAAACCAGTCTTTAAAAACAAAAAAACCTAAATAATCACCCACAAAAAACTGAAAATAAAAAAGAAGAGCCATAGGAAAAACAGAAAACAAACTACAAAAATTCAAAAACAAAAAGCACTTAGTTTAGGTATGTATATACATACATTAGTTACCATAAGGAGGTATATTAAATTTTAGACATCCATATTCAATACTTCTGACTAAAATTACATTTGTATGGATGAAAGTTAGTCTATTACAAATTATTTTGTTGAGAAACAGTAACTAAAAATGAAGACCAAATGTGAATTTGAATCTTAAATGTGAAATGTATTTAATTAAAGAATTTCTTAAGAGTTTCCCACACCTTTTGAAAAGTATTGCTTCATGGCATTTAAAGATGTATTTTAGTTTTCCAGTGTTTTGCTTTAGTAAATCCAGCAATTAACAATAACTGAATTCATTTCGTATATCATTTCACATGTCCTTGGAAAAAACAAACAATAAATCTGCACTACATTTAATTATTTACAAATGTTGTGTAATTTTTCCTGTGTCCTCAAAAACTTTCAGCTAAACTGAGTGGGCTTTGCCACTAGGAAGGTAATATATACCAACATGATTTCAACTCTTCTGACATGATCTAGATTTATGTTGTATATTGCATTAGCATTTTAAGGGAATCTAATTTATAGAACCGCCTATAAATTATTTTTATAATCAATTTTATGACTTGCTAAAATATCTGTTATAGAAATTTTATGCCATATAGTTTCAAGCTCAATTATCAGCTTCAAATCCCAAGTCTTCTTACACATTTTAAAGATTCTCTAGAATGTCTGTTATGTAAGTACTTTGATTCTACTGAAGAATTTCCCTTGATTTTAAATGATGAAATTGTTGGGGTTCTTAATCGTGAAGATCTCAGTAGGGATGGTTTTATGTCTTTCATCTGAAACCAAGTTGGAACTTGTAAGCAGTTCCATAGAGCTAACAAGTGCAGAAGGCCAATAAGATGACATAGTGAATGCTATGGGGAAATATCTGTATCTGATTTAGGAACAATCAGAAGTTACATTTGTTTCCAAAAGACAGGCATTTTTGCACCTAAATCTCCATCTTTATCTTGGAAAGCCACCAATAGGTTTCCCTTCTTTATCTCTCAGAGTTTATAGCTTAATCATTCCCTGCCTGTTCCCTGCTCATATACTTGATAGTGCTTCCTATAAAGATTTTCTCTCAACTTGCCTAAAAAAATGAATAACTGGAACTACAAGTAGTACCCTATTTATCCCTGCATCCATTTCTACCTTTCCAATATTGGATTCCTGTTTTGAATTTTAGATGTTAAATTCTTCAGGGCAGAGAATCTGTCTTCTTGTACCGTATGAAGCACCATGCACACTGAAGGCATTATAGAAATAATAGTACATTGATACGTGTGCATGTTTCCAAAACAGTTTCCATATTTATTAAGGAAAAACAAAATACAAACTTTAAGTATCTTTTGAGAATTAATAACACATTTCTCTATACTCAAAACTGATACTTACTGGCTGTCCTTGGTACCACTGTCGATTAAATTTCTCTGCATTTCTGAGCGTGAAAGTAGCATTTCTCTTTGGTTCATACATTTTGTTATCCACTAGACCGTGGGATTCTGGGTATAGACCCTGAAAGTAAGATTTAAATCATTATGCAACAATGATGATGATATATCTACAGTTGGAGACCCCAAGCTATATAGAAGACAGTAACACTTGGATCTCCATCAAGTTTGATTCCCTCAAGGTTATTACAATAGTGGATTTTAAACTAAAGTTTGCTAAAAAAAAAAAAAAACCTTTTCACACCTTTATCAATCTTCCCTCACAATTTCAAGGTAGCTTGTGAACTTTCTAGGCACTCTTTATTTCATGTGGGGCAACTGTAAGGCCCAAGAGAAGTTAAACATTAAGGCTTAATGTGCATGTTAATATAAACATTTAAAGAGACAATATTGGATTTACAGAGAAAAGAGTCACAAACCACACATCGGGCAAACAAATGCTGGGATGTTATGGTATCTGCACTGGTAACATGGAATTAAGGAGTGGGAGAAAGTCGTGGAAGTCACTCCCTGGTTATTCCTGCTAATAAAATGAATTAGGCTTTTTAAAACTCTGGTACTTCTCCAAAAGGAGTGTGGAACAGTGAGAAACAGGAACTGCAACATGCCCTTACCGTAGCAATACTGTAATGATTAGGAAATGTTTTTGACGGATACACTGGCCTTAGGCTACGAGTATATGTCCCACATTTTCCTGTCAAGGGAAAAAAATAACAATTCCCATTTATAAATAATAAACTTTTTCATATCAAATATTTAGAGTGACTTAGAATATTATAGCAATTCCCACATGCTTTTGCAGCAGGAGGAGGCAATACATAGGCAGCCCCTGAATCTCTTTTTACCAGCCCTGGAACCCCCAGGAGTAGAATGCCAAACACTGGCAGCACAATTTCCCACTGAATTTGGGTAGCAAAACAAAATATTCTCAGTTTTAAAACAGGCTTGCTACATATTAGATCAAGCACTCCAACTGCAACACCCAGAATTCTCAACCAGCGTAGTCTTCGTTGGGGAAGGATGGCATAGAGCAAGGAGCAGGAAGGGATCTATTCACACAAATTAGGTCATATGCAGGGTTTGGGTAGCCTAGAGCCACTTTTCCTGGATAGGCTAGAGAGGGTTTATGTTGGCCTAGTGAAAATCACAATTTTATCTAGGAAGTTGCTTTATCTATACTCTGTAGGGAGAATTATGTGAGTTTCTCCTTGAAATACATACAAACACATCAGTTGTTCATTATATTTCTTAGGGGATCCTGTGAAGCAATGGTCCTCTTAAATAGAATGAGCTTTGATTAGGCACTCTGGACATTAATATCCTGCTGCTGCAATAACAGAGATATTGAAAGGGGGTTCATACTCCCATATATTATTGAATTTGTGATATGAACGCTTAGAAGCATGCCTAAAAAAGCTAAAAAGATACTGATTTCTTTGGACTTGTTTTTCATTATTAGTTAAAAACAAAAAGACTCATTCTACTGTAATGCATCCTAAAGAAAGACCTTAACATTTCCTGCAATAACATGCCAAGATTAACGCTCTTGATATATTGCAATGATGATCTATAAAAAGTCTGCATGTACCAAATCTTCTGACTTATTAATTGGTCCTATGAGCTTCATGTTTGACTTGGACTTTTCAAACAACTAACTCAGGAAAATCTGAAACCGCAACTTATAATTAAAATATTTTTTAATGAACGGCAGAGATATTAACATTTCACTTTTTTCCTCAACTTACTAAAAATTCTGTTTCCCCTCCAGTAACAACAACAACAATGTATTAAATGTATATGCTGCCTGACTCCCAGAAACTCTGGGTGGTTACAGTATATCATGATACTGTCTCAAAAATCAGAAATCTAAATACTTAATATAAAAGTTTAGGTCAAATGGACAGAAGTTGTTATAGGATAGCTTAGAAAATAGTACATTCTACTAAGCCACAATTTATTTTAACAATGGTTTGCTAAATTAGTCATGGTGGCCTGAGTCACACACAATAGTAAACCATTCTTTGCAAATCACAACAGCACTGGATTCTTACATCTCACTAAACCAAAAGCAAATTACATTATAGCTTAGTCTGATATATGAACCTAGTCAACTAGAGAGATCCATAACTTGTTTTTACTGTATTTATTTTCTGTTCCTTACCTTACACAAATAATGTATAACAAGCAATATTACATTGTTCCAAATGAGAGGCACAAATGCCCATGGTCCTCACTCCCTTCATATATTTTAGGGACTGCTAGAAGTTTAAAATAGAGAACTTAGACTGCATCACTAAATTACAGATGGAAAATATTCACTGTTCTCCTGTCTTCTGTCAACACTCTAAAATAGAAATTTGGACAACAAATTGTTCAAGTAAGATTTCAAAAATTTTTGTTGTTCAGTCGTTAAGCCGCGTCCGACTCTTCGTGACCCCATGAACCATATTGCGCCAGGCCTTCCTGTTCTTCACTGCCTCCCTGAGTTTGCTCAGTTTCATGCTCATTGCTTCAGTGATGCTATCTAACCATCTCATCCTCTGCCCTCATACCTAGTACTAACTCCTAATTATTATTCTTTAGATTATCAGCACTTTCATATATGGAAATGTGGTCACTACAAACTTATAACAGTTAAAAAAATTATTACTGGATTCAAGCAGGACTCCACCAAGTTCATGCTTGTGTCTTGAATGACTGTTGCCCATGAAACAGCCAGTCTTATCTGGAGTTTACAAAGGATGTGAAGAGCTTCAGAAGAGCTTCATGTCATATGAAAGGGAAGACCACTGAATTCTTTTTTCTTAATATTTCTGCATGCTATTGCTCAGACAGAGTAGGTACTCACTTAATTTGCTAATAACAGGAAGAAGTCCACCCCAGGTATGCAAATATTCAGCTCGGAATCCATCCAAAGAAAACAGTAACACTGGAGGTTTTGTAAATCTGAGCAGATGGAAACAATAAGACAGTTAAAGGAAGCATCTGATAATTATTCATTTATTTTCTACGTGCTCCAGATTAGAGGTCTCTTCCTCCATATGACCATAAGCATGTGGCAGAAGAAAGCAGAACCACGCCTGCTGCCCAGCACCCACTATTCATCTACATCATCTTTCCTTGATCTGATGCCCTCTAAAACCTCGAACCTCAGCTGCCATAATGATGGGAACTGCAGGAGATAAGAGCCACATGTTTTGATAACACCAAGTTGGAAAGGCTGTTCTACATGTACAGTATAGGCTCTGCCAATCTACACAAGATTCCACCTGAGAGGGAGGAAGTAGCTTTCTTTATGTAGAGCAAGCATCTTTTACCAGACCTTCCCCCCAAATGTGCACAGTGAGGAAAGAAGAAAATACAGTAGCAATTATGGGGATGATAAATATGCCCTTAATTTAATAATGTGATTTTGTGCACAAGCAAATAGGGCTTATATAGATATGTACATGATATCTAACCCTAACCCTAACCAAGGTAGTCCTTGGTTAACAACAGCAATTGGGACCAGAATTTCTATCGCTAAGTAAAGCACAACATCATATGACCACACCACTTAGTGACAACAGTTCTGGCACTTTCAGTTGCTGTTGTTAATTGAATCCTGCAATGTCGCTAAGTGCGGCATCACATGGTCGCCATTTGCAACTTCCTGCTGGCTTCCCCATTGACTTTGCTTGTGGGAAGCTGGCAGTGAAGGTCACAAATGGTGATCATGTGACCATGGGACACTGAGATGGTGTAATTGTAAGCTAGTTGCTGAGTGCCTGGATTGCAATCACATGATTGTAGGGATGCTATGACAGCTGGAATTTCGAGGACTAGTTGTAAGTACCACTCGTTCAGCACCACTGTAAATTCGAAGTCGCTGAACAAGTGGTCGTTAAGTGAGGACCACCTGTAACAGGTATAAATATTAACATTCATAATTTTTTTTTAAAAAATGAATTTGTTCAAGATTTATTCTTGGGATTAACTGATTTTTTTTTTTTTTTGGTCAAGGTTGCTTCAAGAGAAGTTTTGATATCACATCCTCTCTCCACAGTTCTTTAGAAAGTTGTAAAATCCAGCTTAAATATTCTTACCCTTCTGGACACTGGTGTTCACTTATGTCTTCACATTTCTCTTCAAGCCAACTTGCCTTTCCTTGTTTTTTTTTTTAAAAAAGAAGTTTATTACATTATTTTATTCTTCAAAACAGTAAAATTGATTTGATACCTTATTAATTGTGTAATTGGGAAAATATTATATTTACTTTATTTCTTAACCTCCTGCTAAATTCCATATATATCATGAGTTCTCCAGCTCTTTTTTTAATCGCAAGCCCACTGGGCATTGCAAATCTAGTCATTCTTGGGTCTCAACTTTGATATTACTATATTTACAGATCACAGCTATAATAAAAAAAATGTCATTAAATGTAGCCGTCTGTATTTAAAAAAAATTTTTTTAAGAAAAGTTGTAATTTTTAAAGTGGTTATCTCAAATTGGTGGTCCTGATGTCTATATTGCTTATTGATGCAGAAAAGCTACACATGTGAAGCTTTGAAATGTTGTCCATCCTATCTAGCCCACCCATTACCCTACCCACTGACCTTCCCACTGACTCTCTAGTAGAAAAGTGCTGCCAAGCCACTGTTTTTTTTCCTTAGCCCAGTTCTGATCTGAGACAGAGCCTGAGAAAAGTAGCTGAGAATGGGATATAAGAGAGCAAACATGAGAGGAGAGAGGACTCAGCTCCCATTTCTTGAATTCCACATTTGATGTCCCAGTCAAATGCTTCTTCCCATTCTCCTGCTGGATATTAAAATAGGAAAGATGTGAGCATGGCTGGCCATACTGCAGTTTGCCATGCCCTTAGAAAGAAAGGTCAAGACTGAACAAATGATTTAAACAGTTCCCATGATTAAAGGAGCTTTGGACTGAAGACAGGATAATTTCTGGATGTAGAGTGTATTTCCAATGACACACTGAAATTCCACAGAGAATGCACTAATCCTTGAGAACTGTCAGAGCATTTGCTTACTATATACAGAGTGGGTGGCAGAGCATTATCCCTTTGCTTTAAAAGCAAATGCTTGCTATAGCACATAAAATGAGATCCCAGTTAATTCAGCTCCCACTAAAATCAACTGGCCTTATGTCACACTGTGACCAACTTATCCCAATAATTTCAATAGATTCTGAGTTTGAATAGAATCTGGCCTGCTTTCTTTAGAAAGAATGCTTAGAGCAGCCTTTTAAATCATATTTCTTGACCTAGAAACTAACACAAAATCCTTGAAAAAGTAGAATAAATTGCCCAGTGCACTGCTGCCTTTGGAAGAAAGAAGCAAACAGGGAGTTTTACCTTGACAAACAGAGTAATAATTGACACAGCAATTATTATTTTTCACGCAATCATCAGAACAGGAACAATGATATTCTAGCCGATTCTTCTCACCACATCTAAATTTGGTACAGGTCCATATCTTAGCTATAAACAGAGGGACATGATTTGAAATTAAACACGTCTGGGCTGGATATATATATAAAACCTCTAGATGGAATTGCATGTCAAATTATTATAAGGCTACAAAACCAAAAAGGGGCTTTTTTTTTGTACTTTCCAAACTCAAAGAAATATTGAGAAAGGGTTGCATGGATAAAGCCTCCAAACTTTAGGAGAAGATCTGGTGCCATCATTTAAATTACCCCACTAATTTAAATTCCCCCATATTCCTACCTAACACATTTCTCCTACTCACCAATCCATGCACTCTCCCACCATTTTAAATACAAATGGAGATCTGGAACCCCTAGGTTCAAAACATCTAAAGGAGACCTTCCCAATCATTTTGGTCTGGTCAGCATATTTGGAATCTGAAGAACATATCATGGGCACTGTCACAAAATGGTTGCCATGGAATGGAGATTGCCCATTTAGAAAAAAATGGGCATGGTGGGTATGGCCAGACATGAATTATTTAATTTACCAGAACAGAAACTGGTAAGAAAGTTCCATTCCTTCCCCGATAGCCCCCATCCCCATTATGCTCTCTACTAGGAATATACAGATCAGGCAAAATATGATTCAAAATATTGATTCAATTTGGTTTTCCAATCTGGATTTCCAAGTCAATTAAGCAATTCTAATTGAATTTATTCAATTCAAACATATGAATTGGTTTGGAACAAAACAATTTAGGCACAAGTAATTGCCTAGAATCAAATCAACTTTAAAATTTGGTCAGAAATAAGATTAAATTAAGAATGGAATATTCACACTATTTTTCTACCATTCCAACTTACTTTTTTAAGTACTGGCATTTTTTCATTTTCTAAGAATTCTTTGGTACTCAGAAGTATTTTGGGAAATAAAAATGATACTGCAGACTAGAGCTTTGCTTTCCATCATGCCAGTTTCCCTCTAAAAATGTTGACTTTTTATTTAAGTAGGGGAATGACCTGGATTTCAAGTAAACTGTCCATTGGTACTACATTAAAGAAAGTGGAATTGAAGCCATATTCAGGAATTGCCCCGTAATAAATAAGAGTTCAAAGAGTTTATGGCAGTGATTCTCAAAGTGTGGTGATTCACTACAGCCTTCCCACTTTCAGAGGCCAGGGCCCATTTACTATCTCAGCTTCTACCTTCCCACACATACTGACAGTCAACTAGTGAGAACATGTTCACCATCTTAGTCTCTGCCTCTCCATATGCCCAACAATCAGGTGGTTTACAAAAACTGACTAGTGCTAAAGATGGTTCATTAAAATGTATAAATACTATTACAAGTAGCAACGTGAGTACTTAGATTAAGAAAACTGACAGTAGTGAACAACTCTTCAGTGAAGTTACCAACCCTGAGTCCACATGTGCTCTGCTAAGTGGAACTGCGATTTAACACCCGAAAGAAAACTGTGAATAGTAAAAAGGATGATGTGTATCTAAAAATGAAATCTAATTGGGCTGGGTCCTGTTCACCCCTAGCCCCTTAGTATTCAGAGATTTCTATTTAAGAATGCTCATGACCAGTAGGTTTGTGCTAAAAGTTTTCATATAGCATGGGGTGTATAAAATAATCCAAATAAATACTTAATTTTGGATTAAATGGTTTGATGTAAAATTTAGTCTAAATCATTAAAATGGAGAAGATGGGAAAGCATGAACAAATGCAACTGTAGTCATTATATTATTCATCAATGAACTCCAATGTTTTTAAAGACAAAAGGTAGGGAGAAGTGTTTATTTAATGAGGTTGTTCTCACATTTTTTGAATATTTAGTGGTCCACCATTGCAGAAAGCTTGTGGAACACCAGGGAATTGGCATGGACTTACTAGCTCTATTCCTCGATCAAGAATTTCCTGCATGGGCCAGAATAAGTTTTACATACTTGATCATACTTCATCAGGCACAGAATTCTTTGCATGGTCCAGTTGCAAAGAATTCTATTTTCCTTCAAGCAATTATAGGTAACTCAGATATTCTTGTCTGAGATAAGGAAGTCAGAGGTGGCCATTGTGTAAGGTTGTTTCCTTCTACATGGTTTCAACCTTCATATGTCACAAGAAAATATCTGAAGAAGGCTTAATTTCTGCTTCTCAAAACTGTACATTTTCAATCAACTTGAGACCAGATAAAAATAATGATTGAAGTCCAGAAGCATAACTCCTTCAAAAACTGAGCTGGAATGAAATGAAATGCAGTAAAATAAAATATGCTTACCAGGTTCTATACAAGCTTCCTGGAAATCTAAACAGCAGTTTCCAAGTTTAACACATTCACTGTCACAGCGGCAAGTTCCAAATGTTCTTTCATAGCAACGACCCTTGCAGGTTTTCACTGAAAATTTTAATATTTACTTGATGTTAGGGATTGAACACAACATTCTATTTCAGGGTAGATCTGACATGGTTTGGCATCCATGTGCAGGAAAGTATGGATTCTCCTTTCAGTAACTCCCTTTTCACTAACCTCTAACCAATAAATAGACTTTCTTGGTCTAACAGAATATAAGTGCTACTGAATCTGTCTATGAATATAGATGTGGAAGCAGCATTGGCGGCATGCACAAGCATGTTGCCTAAATTTCAACTTCAACAAATGGAGACTACATTGACCTATTGGATCCAAACTTGCCCGTTCTCCCAAAAGGGATTAAATGAAGGCTTATCTGTGTTGGGCTGAATACAGCTTACTTTTCTCATTCCTTATATGTGGGAGGAAGAGGTTTAAACTAAAAAAGTCCTGCCAGACTAAAAAACCTGGGGGAAAAAACGTTTCCATACAAAACTTTGATACTGGCTGCTATGAGCCAATTAATAGTAGCTCTTCCTTGACCCCATTTATGACTGTATAGCTAGTCGTAAATGCTAAATAATCCCATGCATGTTTCCTGGGTGCCATGGGATTTATTCCAAGGAAGTGTGCATAAAATTGTAACTGAAGGTTGTGATCCTAACATACTTATCAGTGACTTGCATGCGATCTGAAACTCATTTGATTAAATTAACCAAGGTTCTTCTTAATTAAATGGCAGTTCAAATAAAATATTATCAATAGCATTCATGATTTATATTGTACTGAGTTCCTAATGGAAAAGCTATGACAACCAGGCATATTCATATTAAATCAGAGGAAGATTAGCCAGAAAACCAATTATCTAAATTACTTTGTTCATGCCTGGATTATATTCTCATATATAAATTCTTATTTTTGCATAGTGTTTTAAGAAGTACAGTGGAACCTCAGGTTACGAACGCCTCTGTTAACGAACTTTTCGGGTTACGACCAGCTCCGGCCGCAAAAATTTACCTCGGTTTGCAAACTCCGCCTCGGGGTACGAACAGGATACGCGGCCATTTTCCCTCCCGTGACATGGTCCGCGGCCATTTTTCTGCCCCTGACATGTGGTCCGCGGCCATTTTTCCGCCCCTGACACGTGGTCCGCGGCCATTTTCCGCCCCTGACACGTGGTCCGCGGCCATTTTCCGCCCCTGACATGTGGTCCGTGGCCATTTTTCCACCACTGACACGTGATCCGCGGCCATTTTCTGCCCCTGACACGTGGTCTACAGCCATTTTTCCGCCCCTGACACGTGGTCCGTGGCCATTTTCCGCCCCTGACACATGGTCGTAGGGAGGGGGACTCTCCCTCCAAGCAATAGCCGCCTCCCTGTCCTCCACGCCAGAACAGATTAACGGTAATTACATTGAACCTTATGGGGAAATTTGCTTCGGGTTGCGACCAATTCGGGGTGTGACCAGAGTCACGGAACGAATTAAGTTCGTAAACCGAGGTTCCACTGTATATACTGTACATCTTATTCTGGAGCTGGTTCAGCTGACAAGCCATTATTCAGTATGTACATAAGGCCAGCATGGAATATCATGAATTTAATCTTTGAGGAGGTGGGAATGTTTTTAAAATCCATGTATTTGTACTTGTATTACAATTTTCACTACTTACCATCTCTTGTACAGCTAGGTTTCAGTCCAAATATGCATCCTAAGATTATTGTAAGCACAATGACACATAATACCTAGAACAGAAAAGAAAGCTTTCTCAAAAAATCTACCACACTAATTTGCACTAATTATATTCATCAGAGCTCAAGAAAGCAATAGGTTGGTTGGCTGGTACAAGGGATAGCAATTTTTTTTAAAGTAAAGTCACTGTAACATGCATAATTTTACCAAATGCTTATTGCTACAGCTCTGACAAGATGACATCATGGTGCCCACACAGTATAGTATGGTGTTCTTTGGGATTTTCTATCAAGCAAGAACATGCACAGTAATAAATTTCATAGATAGTTATATAAAGCTACCATGAATACTAACAAATTGGTTTTCCCTCCTCCAGATCCAAACATAGAAATGCCTCCCAATTTGTTGATGTTACGGACATAATTCAAATGCAGCAGGCTAAGTCAGGGTAGGATTATGGAACATGTACAACAGTTATAAATGCTTCAGAATGTACAGTAAATCATAAAGATTCTTAACACTACCTAAATCGGATTCTTCATCCCTAACTGTATTGGACTTCCTTTTTTTTAATGTAGTTTTTATTGAAGAAATTTTTAACAAGATAAAAACAGTACAAATATTAGAAAAGAAACAAAGAAAATAAGAAAGAATAGTGAATAAGTAAGAAAGAAAATAAAAAAAGAAATAGAAATAGAAAAGAAGAAAGAAAGAAAGAAAGAAAGAAAGAAAGAAAGAAAGAAAGAAAGAAAGAAAAAAAGAAAAAAAGAAAAAAAGAAATAAAGAAAAAAAGAAAAAAAGAAAAGTTTATAAAGAAGCAGCTTCCAATCTTTTTGACAATGGTTATAAATGCCATTGTTAAAATATAACAATGTTAAAATATAAAATATAAATTTATACTTTATTTATACTCTAAGGTTATATCATAATTTCATTCTTTTCATAAGCTACCCTTTCTAATCTTTAAACCCATCAATCACAAATTCATTTTTCTCTTTTTTCAGCAAAACGTCCATAAGGGGGATAAATGTCACTGTCACTGATAAATGTAGTTGTTGATCTTTCTCTAATCAAACAAGTTGATTTTGCCATCTCTGTTAGTTCTGTCATCTTTACCAACCATTGCTCCATTGTACATATTTCAGAGTCTTTCCATTTTTGTGCATATAATAGTCTCGCAGCAGTAATCATATATAAGAATAATTTTCCATGGCTACTTTCTAACTGACTGTCCATTAATCCCAGCAAGGAAAGTCCTGGTTTCAGCTGAATGTTAATCTTTAAAATTCTCTGTATCATGATATGTTTTTGAACCCCAAAATTTTGGGCTTTTTTACAAGTCCACCAGGCATGATAAAATGACCCTTCATGTTGTCCACATTTTCAACATAAATTTGAAGTACTTTTATACATTCTAGACAATTTTTCTGGAGTCATATACCATTGGTGCATAATTTTATAACAATTCTCTTTTAGATTATAACATAATTAAAATTCAATCCTTTTAACCACATATTTTCCCACTGTTCCATCAGTATATTGTACCCAAAGTTCTTAGCCCATTTTATTATACAGTCTTTCATTTCTTCTTCTGTTTCAAATTTCAATAAAAAATGTATACTTCTTAACAATTATCATAATTCAACTTCAAATTCTGTCTTCTGCTACTCAGTTCCAAAAATCCTATTACCTACCTTAAATATTTCTCTTAACTATGCTTACAAAAATCATTGAAAACTAAATCCCTCTGCAGACAATTGCTCTTTTGATTTCATCTTATATTCTCCATGTTCCTGTTCTAACAACTCTTGATAAGTTAACCATTTTTCTTTATCTACTGTTTCTTCCCTGTAAAATGCTTCTTGTGCTGAGATCCATAAAAGCATTTTCAGGCACAGTCTGGGTTTATATCAGTTCCATTCTCAATATGGGACTTCTAATATAATAATTCTTAAAATCTACATTAACCTTAATTTTATCATACCATAGAAAAACATCCAAACCTCAGATCGTGCTCTTCTAATTCTGAAATTCTTTTATTTTGCAGCAAAACCCACTCAGTCATCCAGATTAAGCAGCAGGCTGCAAAATACAATTTCAAATCAGGCAGTCCCAATCCTCCTCATTCCTTTGCATCCTTAAGTATTTTATATTTAACTCTTGTTTTTTTTTTCTCTTGCCATACAAACTTGGATATATCTTTTGGCCATTGTTTAAATGGTGTATCAGTTGTCATAATAGGTATTGTTTGAAACAAAAACATCATTCTTGGCAAAATGTTAATTTTTATCACAGAAATTCTCCCCAACAATGACAATTGTAATTTCTCTCATCTTAACATGTCCTTTTTAATTTCATTCCATGCCTTAACATAATTATGCCGATATAACATACAATTCATGTTAGTCATAGTGATACCCAAATATTTCAATGTTTTCTCAATCTCAAAACCAGTGTTTGCCATCAATGCCATTTGCTTTTCCATTTCCATATTCTTTATTAATATCTTTGTCTTTTGTTTATTAATTTTAAAACTAGCTAACACTCCAAAATCCCAAAATTTTCCATTAATATTTCTATTCCTTCCAGAGGATCTTCCAAAATTATCACCAGGTCATCAGCAAATGCCCATTATTTATATGTTTCTCTTTTAGTCCTCACTCCAGCAATTCTCTCATCTCATCTTATATCCCTGTTCAATACTTCCAAGGCTAAAATAAATAGCAATGGAGACAAGGGGCATCCTTGTTTAGTCCCTTTCTGTATCTCACAGAGTTTTGTTAATTCTCCATCCCGTTTCCCCTCCCCCTTCAGTGCTGGGTAGTTATGGACCTCAAATCTTCAGGTGCTCTGTTCACTGCTGAGAGAGGGGAGGGGAAAGAGGATGAAGCAAAAGAGTGACAGCTCTTTTGCTCTGTCCTCTTTTCCCTCCCCTCTCTCAGTGGTGTGCTCTCTTGGTGGTATGCTAAGGAAATCCTTCAGCAGACAGCTCCTTCACTCCGTAAACTTAACGACCCAGGAGATCGCTTAACAACCACAACCGGGAGTACCCGGATTGCAGTCGTTGAGCAAAGCAGTCACTTGGGCGTCTTGCTTAATGACTGCTTCACTCAACGACTGAGATGCCCGTCCCAATTGTGGTTGTTACGCAAGGACTACCTGTATACACATACAAATTCTGCTGCTTAATCTATCAAGTCTCAGTGCTATTGCTTCACTAGACAATGGAAGAAGCTGTTATATACTTTTTCCTCTTTTGTGCAACAGACCACCTAATATTTGCAATAGTAGAATAGGTACAGGGTGGAAACAAATCACACCTTGAGTTTGCCGAAGTAATCCTGAAAGGATCTGGTGAATTTCAAATTGGGGACCTGCAAATTTCTGAGGACTGTCCAATGGAATTACTGTAGCTAAAAATCCACTGAAATGGAAGGACACAACCTGAGAATGGTATACAAACAGATTAAGCCAAGTATATTGACTGAATAATGAATAGGTGATTATGAAGGAAGAATTATATGTAGAGAAATGTCATCTTCCAGAAAGCATAAGCAGAAAATAAAAATACTGCCTCCTCTCTGACTTCCACATGTGGATAATGCCATATTACAAATGGGTATATGTTGCTTGCCTCAGTGAACACTCCCAAGAGAATCATCATGGCCAGAAAAGAAAAGAATGAATCTTTTCCCGTGGTCAGGAAGTTTTGCAGAAATGACCTTGTTCCTGTGGAACTGCACTGATTCATGTCATACCAAGTTCAAGAGCAAACCACACACAGGCAAGTTCATAGCACCACAAACTTCAGAACATTTCAAAAATATTCTCATGTTTACAGCAAATTGGTCAGTGGAGGACAAACACAGCATCTTGAACTTGAAACAAATGTTAAGTGATAGGACCAGTTGCTTAAGAGGGAGAAAATCTAATTTATAGACAAGATAAAGATAAATAGATCAAACTGAAGAGGACTATTTCCAACAAATTTATAACCAGTTTTCTGGGATGTGCAATATGATTAAGATTACATAAATAATCAGCATGAGAATCTACCTACAAAAATGCAGGTCTCCTGAGGCTTACAATAAAGAAACACCAATAATGTTTCTTGTAACAGTATATGAATAACCATTTTCAACTTTAGTATTAGTCCAGCATTGTAGAAGTTTTTCTATATTCAAAGATGGGAAAAGGGAATTAAATGGAAATAGCTGACCCCTTGTTTCCATATATCTTCATAAATCCAAAGAACAGCATGCTCCTGACAAAGACTCCTTATATATCTCTTTTGAGACCACCCATAAAATATACATAAATCAGTCTCCAATGGAAGAGATCCATGGGTGCACCTGAATTCATGCAAACCTTTCCTCATGCTATTTATTAACTAAACAATTATGAAGCATTCCATTCAGATTTCATTGCCACCTCAGGGTAAATTAGTTTCCACAAAGTCATTTGAATTTTGATTATACCCTGCAATAAATAAATATGAACTAGTTATATTTGAAAAATCAGAATTCCTTAATACATATTTTATTAAATATTAATACATCTGGATAAGGTAGGGATTCCCTGGAAAAGGAACTCTCAGAAATTGTATCTACAGGTCTAAAATAGCTTGAAATTAAATTTTACTGAAAGCTATGGAATTTCATTTCCAGTAAAAGTGGCTTCAGTTATGACAGACCACTATTCTGAGTGAAGTTCTTTTTTAGCTCAAGGTCATCCTCTATCTGTCTATATTTTTCTCCCTGCCAGGAAGAAACCTGAGGCAGTGCTTCAAGCAGCAGGTGCTCACGAGCAGGGAGTGGTAGCAAAGCGTTAAAGAACAAATCTTTCTGCTCTCAGTTGTAGAGGAAGATGGCAGTCCACCATCAGTACTGAAGGAAGAATCAATTGCAAGTCTAACTGGGTTTTATACACAGAATGGTGAGAGGCCCCATCCAGTCCTTTCCTTTGGACAGCAAACTATCTCGGACCATTCCTGTGGTTGAAAAAGCCTCAATGGGAAAGGTATGTAAAAGAAAACAGTGACTCAAACCTTCGCAAAAACTAGTGTACACTCGGATTCAGCCAGGGAGTGCTGGAGCTGCATTAAAGAAGAATTACAGAATGCACATTTATTTATTTAATTTATAGGTCGCCCATCTCATATACATGACTCTGGGCAGCTAACAATCAAAACAGAGTAAAAACAATCAAAATTATCAAAATTAAAAACAACAGAAATAGCATAAAATAGCAGCGGAGGACACTCATAAACACTTAAACTAACCACAAAACAGGCTCACCCATACTACCAGGGCCCCAGGCTTGATGGCAAAGCCAGGTTTTTAGTGCCCTACTGTCTTAGTTGATATGAAAGCAACTGAAACTTTGTAATATATGTCAATCTCAAAATAAAGAACAGGTTTAGAAGGTATCAGTGTCCTTGAGTTATATTCAAGTCCCATAGTTTACACTGCCTTCTTCCCGTTGTTTCAGCTTCTCAATCTAGCCCGCAGCCCTGGAATTTCCTGACAGATTCTCATCTAAGTGCTAAACAGGTCCACTCCTACTTAGCTTTCAAGATCAGTGAAGTTTAACTATGTGCTGCTGCCTGTTGAGGCAGTAAAGACCACAGAAGGAATCAAACAACCAATTAAGTTGTTAAAAAAAAACAACAACAGAATATACCCTTTTTTTCTTTCTTTTTTTTAAAAATGGAGAAACAGTCCTATTTTATTGCTAAATGTATTTTTATGTGTTTGTACTGGAACAAACTTTTAAATTATAAACATGAGTATTTGGCCCTTTACAACTTCCTCTGTGTGGGAGGCAGTGTATAAATACAAAGCCCTGATAATTAGGGGCCCTGTTAGCTGATGGTTAATTAACCGGGAGATAACTTTTTCATGATAGCAGGAAAGTAAAACCTTCAGTTAGCACAGTAAGCAAGCATTTTTAGATGAAAACAACAAAGGTAAGACAAATTGCATCATAATTTCTGCACCTGTACAGTAGCATACAATATAACATACTGGCTGTGAATACAAACTACCTTTCCCAGAACAATCTGTCTTCACTGCTACTCCTGTGCCTGTGCCTTTTTGCTCTACCTCTAGGCTTCTACAGCCATTGCCTTGTAATCTGAGTGCTATCTCAGTCTGTTTGGCTCCATTCTTCTTCTCTTCCTCCAGGCTGATATTTATGAAAAATTACAATGATGGCAAATAGAAGTCAATCAGAACAGGTGAGTCAAAATGCAATCATATCAGAGTTTTTTCAACAGCCCCCATGGAGTCTAGATTAGTATAATGATTCTGCACAGTCCAGCAGAGGCCTTGGTCACTGCCTGGAATAGGAAGGCGGCCGAGGCCTTGGACAAGATCGTGCCTGTGCAACCTCTCTTGTTCCACTGAGCCCAACACTCCCCGTGGTTTATGGAGGAGTTGAGGGTCTTGAAAAGATTAAGAGACATCTAGAGCACTGGTGGAGGAAAACATGGACCGAATCCAACCAAACACAGGCTAGAGCCGCTATTAAGGCCTACCTTGTGCCGGTAAGAGCGGCAAAACATCAATATTTCTCCGCACTTATTGCATCCGCAGAATGCTGCCCAGCGACCCTGTTTAAGATCACTCGATCCCTTTTGGGACGGGGGGGGCAGTGGCCTATTTACAGGGCTGTGCAGAGGAGTTTTCTGGACATCTGGAAGATAAAATCGCTCGGATCCATTCCCAGTTGGATTCCAAGCATGGTGCATGGCCTATGGAGATGCCCAGGGTACAGACTTACCCTGTTATCTGGGAACAGTTTGATCCTGTTGGACCTGAGGAAGTGGACAGGGTCCTCCAGACTGTTAATGCCACCACGTGTCAATTAGACCCATGCCCCTCCTGGCTGGTCAAGGCTGCTTGGGAGATGACATGTGGGTGGGCCCAGGCGATGGTGAATTCATCCTTGAGGAAGGGGGTGTTTCCGGTCACCTTTAAAGAGGCACTGGTGCATCCCCTCCTCAAGAAACCATCCCTGGATCCCACCGTGCTGGACAATTTTTGTCCAGTCTCCCACCTTCCTTTTTTAGGGAAGGTGGTTGAGAAGGTGATGGCGTTGCAGCTCCAGAGGATACTAGATGAAACGGATTACCCTTTCCAGTCACGTGTCAGGCCTGGATATGGGATGGAAACAGCACTGGTCGCACTCATGGATGATCTCTGGTGGGAGCAGGATGGGGGTAGTGCATCCATCCTCGCTCTTCTTGACCTCTCAGTGGCTTTCAATACCATTGACCATGGTATCCTTTTGGGCTGACTTAGGGAGTTGGGAGTGGGTGGCACAGTTTTGTGCTGGTTCACTTCCTTCCTCCAGGGTCAGTACCAATCGGTGTTGATTGGGAGTGAGAGGTCCAGCCCACAGCCCCTCAGTTGTGGGGTACCGCAGGGTTTGGTACTCTCACTGCTCCTGTTTAACATCTACATGAAACCACTGGGAGAGATCATCTACCACCATGGGATGAGGTATCATAAGTATGCAGATGATACCCAATTATACATCTCTGTCCCAAGTGATCTGAGTAATGCTGTGACCACCCTTTTGCGGTGCCTGGAGGCTGTGGGGGTCTGGATGGGGAACAACTGAACCCTGGTAAGATGGAGTGGCTGTGGATTGGAGGCCCCTCTGTATCTGGGGGTTTACCATCTTTGGTTCTCAAAGGGGTTGCACTGCTCCAGACAAACCTGGTGCATAATCTGGGGGTCCTCCTGGACTCACGATTCCTGCTCAAATCGTGGCTAGGAGGGCCTTTGCGCAACTTCGTGTTGTGCTCCAGTTATGCCCCTTCCTGGATCAGGAGTCCCTCCGATCTGTCACTCATGCCCTGGTCATCTCTCATTTAGATTATTGCAATGCGCTCTACATGGGGCTACCCTTGAAGAGTATCCAGAAGCTACAGCTGGTTCAAAATGCAGCCATGAGGGCAATTTTGGATGCCCCAAAGATGGCACATGTTACACCTTTGCTGCGGGAGCTGCACCGGTTTCTGGTTTGTTTCTGGGTCCAATTCAAGGTGTTGGCTATCACCTTTAAAGCCCTACGTGGCATGGGTCCAGACTACCTGAGGGACTGTCTCACCTCCATTACATTGACTCATCCCACCCGGTCTGGCAGAGAAGGCATGTTGCGGATCCTGTTGACTGGCAGATCCTAGGAGGAGAGAATGTCAACTGGCAGGTCCTAGGAGGAGAGCCTTCTCTGCCATTGCCCCTGCCCTATGGAATACTCTCCCCCCAGACCCTCCCAATTTTTCAGAGGGAATTGAAGACTTGGCTCTGTCAACTTGCCTGGGGCGAGGAAAGATTCGATCGACCCTGAGGATGGCTGGCACCTTGACAATGTGCCCTGAGCTTATTAACATCTAATTAATATCTGCCTCTTGGATTTATTATAAAGGAAGTGTGTTCTGAACATATTGTAATTAATTAATATTTATCTATTTTAATCAACATTTATTCTATTTTTACTGTAAACCGCCCATCTCACCTCACAGTGAGATAGGCGGTGACAAATTTGAAATATAAATAAATAAATAAATCATATCAGAGTTTTTTCAACAGCCCCCATGGAGGTCTAGATTAGTATAATGATTCTGTGTAAGAACTGTCATATCTTAAGCTTACTCAAATACTTCAGAAATCACTCAGACTATCAGTAAAATGCGTGAATATTTAGATCCTAATTTCATTTTTGGATCTTGAACTCTTATAGCTATTTGCTAATATATAAGAGCTTCCCCACCATTTGAATTCATTCAAGGCTGTGTTGGTCTTGAACTATGGGTCATTATGCTTTTCTTCTGCAGCATTATTTCTTCCTCCAATTATTACATATTTGTAAAGAATTTCATATAGATTAAAAATATATATCAACTAGCTTGGTTCAGATGATGCAGTATAGAAATCATGGATAGCTCACCCATAATTTGTAAGTCATACTTACCTTTAGGAAGAATCAGTGGGTATGAACATGCTTGTTCACAGCTAAGTCATAATATAGCTTAGCATGATGTAAGAATGCAATCAACAAGCTGTATCCTATATCCAAAGGTGGAATAGCATCTGCCAATGGAACAGATTTCTTCTTCCACCTCCATCACCACCCAAATATCTTGGAAGCTGTTTAGTAAAATGAGGTATGCAAGTGCAGGAGAAAGTCCTGTTTCATGAACCAAAGTAGATGAACACATGTAGCCTAAAGGAAGCTTAACACTGCACTGGGTTTCAGATATTCTTGTGTTCACTGAAACATTCATGAGTGAACCATGGTGGAATGCATATTGTATATGTAGGACTAGGTGAACATGAGTATAAAAGTGGTATATTATTATAACATACAGTATAACAATGAATGCATTTAATTAGATAGAGTTTCATATGGCTGAAAATTTGTACCATATTGGCCTACATGGGCCAATCTTCCAAAGGGAAGATTCTGTGCCAGAAGTAAGAGCACTAGATTTCTTTGGTACTCACGTATGAAAAGTTTACAAATGGCAATAGCATGTGAAGCAACTTCTGTTCTCAGGCAACTTTAAATACTCTCAGTGGTCACACTGTCAACCGTGAAAAGGGTATGCTGACATTAGGGAATGAACTCAAGAAAAAAAAGATCATGCAATAGGAACTCTAAGTAAAAGGTGTAGGAAAATATGGAGACTTTTCATTCAATTTCATTGCAGTTCAAGGCCGTAGACAAATTCTAGGCATTCTAAGCCTAACGCAAGTGTAAATTCCCTTGTGTTCAGTGTTTCAGATATGTATATTCATAGGACTGGAACTAGAGAAAGGCAAGCAGAGAAAAACAACAACAAACGTAGATGTATAGAGTAAACTGGAAGGATTGGTGAGATTCTTAATAAACAGAGTGTTCCACTAAAAGGTGCAAAAATGTTCTTTTTTCAAATTGTTTATATGCCTGCTGTTCTATTCTGTGCTTGACAAGGCACTTAATTAAATAAATCAAGTTCCTACTTCTAAGGCATCACCTTCTTGCATAGATTTAAAAAAAAAAAAAGCTGTTGTGATTAATCTATTCTAATTTTACATGTTTCTCTCCCTTGCATGGTCCTTCTATATTCAGACATTTTACAGAGATCATAGTCCATACTTCATAAAGTTTTTATGGCCTACTGTGCGCAAACGAGGAATATAAGTAACCCTAGGTCTCAGGCCAGCCATGTTAATGACCAATTCAGTCACTGAGTCAAATATCATAACTTTTCATTACCACACCGAAACAAAGCATTTGAGACAGGGAAAGCTTATGATGAACTGGATGCAAGCCTTATTGAGGCTTATTAGAAATGGCTCCAACAGGATGAAAACACAATCCTTGTAGAACAGAAACAGCCAAACCAGCAACAACTCTAATGACACACTGAGGCCCTCATAGATATGAGATCAGAAGCAAAGAGCTTCTTTTAGTTTTTCCTATTATTTTTAATTTCCAGATGGGTATTGTTCTCTCTGACAGGTATCAGTCTTATTCATTAGGCTTACTTTTGTGGTGTAATTATGGGTGTGCTTTTAATTGCACCAAGCTTAGAGTTGAAAGAGCATACAGGGCGTTTGAGCTGCAAAGAACACTACCTGAAAGAAAGTAAAATCTCTGCTGGATACCAGCAAGTTCCCTTTCCAAAGCAATCTTCTGAAGACCCCCCAAGCAGATACATTCGAGAAGATTAGCCACATTATTAGTCAGCAACAGAAGTATTACAGCATTTACCCAACAACCAATTTCTTACTGTGACAAGATCTTAATCACAAGGTTGCTCTCCATTCAGTTTAAGCTTTCTGGACAATGCTGGGGTCAAAGCTTGAGCCTTGTTTGCAAATTCAAGAGATTAAGGATAGTTAAGTGATTTAAGGCCCCATTCGCCTATGTCTGGGGTGATAATGCTTTCTCCAAATTTTCTTCAAGCAGAATGTTAGTTTTAAAAGAACTTCTGCCTCAGATATCCTCTAGAGCAGTACTGACTGTAGCTGAGCTGGATTTTTGCCTCAAAAAAAGACAAGTGGAAAAGTGAGATGGATCTTCCTCCAAGATCCAGGTCTTACATATGTTCCAAAGAAGGCACTTCTGTAGCATAACAAAACAAAAATGCTCAACCCGCAACATGTTAATGGATCAGGAAAGTCCTGCAGTAGGGTGGACATAAGGAATGCAGATTTGAAGCATGAGAGGGGAGAGGCAAGTACATCTGCAGACTTAGGTCATACTCATTTATATTTTCTCTTTATTTTATCCCAAGGGTAGGTGGTGATAAATCCACAATATGGCTCAACTTCAGACCAAAGAAGTTAAAATGAAGAACACACAGACAAAATCTGTCCTACTTCCTTTGTATTACTTAATCTTAAGCAGCTATTCTTACTGCAGTTGATGAAACCACCAATAGGATCTATAGTTCTTAGTGATTAAATCTGAATTAAAAAGATGGGAAATTCCATTTCTTAACTACACTAAGTGCAAGTACCAAAGGGCAAGGTGCAAATAATATTAATTGGCAGTGGAAAATAGGAGCCTATTAGATCCAATATCTAGCATGTCGTCTTTATATAGTGTAGGCTTCTTCAAGTAATGCTCCACCCAAATGGCCATTCTCATTGGGAATTCTGGAAGTTATGGCCCCAGAGGTCATTTGATTAGAGGAGGCTGCTCCACACGTTCATTTGCTTGTCTCAACAAGGGATGTGTTTAAAATAGTTTATGCAATACTACCACTTGGACATCACTCAGGAAGCTTAAGGACAGTATATAACAGTTTATGCCAAGACAGCAAATCATCGAGTTTAAAGCCTATCCTTTACCCCTTACTGTTTGTGTTACCTACACAGTGCTTTTGGAGAAGCTGATATTAAAGGAATTGCAGTCCTTTCAGTGTTTCTTAAACTTTTTTCTCTCAGGAGTCCTTCCCTCTTTTAAAAATTATGGAGGACCCCAAAAGAGCTTTTGTTTGTATGGGTTATATTTCTCAATGTTTACTGCATGAAAAATTAAAATTGATGCATTCTCTGCCACTATTGGTTCTCACAATTGTTTGATAGGATTTTAACACTGTATTATTTTTCAACATACACTGGCAAATAAATTTGATTCTGCAGACCCCTGAGAGAGGCTTGGGGGACCTCCAAGGATCCTAGGACCACACTTTAAGAAACACTGCTATACATGTTTAGAAGCCCGTTTCTATAGATTATTTATGGTTACACATGTTTTAAGAAGGAATCATGGCACTGAAACCATATCTGACGAAATCAAGCCTTCCAACAAAATTGCAGTATTTGTCCGCACGGGTAGAAAGTGACTTGCCTAAGGCCCAGAAAACTTGTGGCCTCTAAAGTCAGCTGTGTCTATCATCACCCCATAGATCAGCTTTCTGCAACCTGGTATCTTCCCGATTTGTTGCACTAAATTACCTGGGAAAGGCTCTGCTATAAATGGGGAGGTATCAAGGCACACAGCAAGTTTTTGTAAGTTGCCTTACAAAACCAGACTACTGTGGTTAACACTGAGTCCCAGCAGCAGTCAGGGAATCAGGCAGCGTTTTCCCCAACCCTACCCTGAGACGTGGATCTTCTCCACGCAAAATGTTCTACCACTGCGCTTCAGCACCTTCCCGCAAGTCCTTGCAAAGCCCGGGTAGCCTTCTGATGCCAACCATACAGGGGGACCAACCGTCCAAGAGTCCCTAAGCAAAGTCGGCCGATTCCGCGTCATTTTCAACAGCCATCTTTCCTTCCCTGACTTCAGAGAAGTCCGCGGTGCCAGCTCATCCTCGCAGTCGCCCTGCGAAGTGGGTTACTCGGGCAACCCTCATCGGAACCCGGCTAGATGCCCCCTTCGAGTCCAAGAGCTCTCCTTCATCGGAGCTGAGCCGTCCTCCGAAAGCGCGCCGCCGCCTTACCAGGGAGAGGACTTTGTAAGAGGGATCCTTGTTTTTCCCTTTGAGCGCCGCCGCTTTCTCCGGCTCCTCCGACACCTCCAGAGCCGGCAGCATGGGCACCGCAGCTGAACTCTGCGGCTCTGCCCCAAAGCTTTTCCCTTGGCCGTTAGCAGCGCCGTCGCTCGCCATCGTCCCCGCGCGGCTCGGCTTGATTTGACTGGACCTGCGCCTGCTGCAGCCTCCGTTAATAAGCTGCCGTGATCCCACCTCTTCTGCTCCGGGCTCCCCTCAGGCTCCGGATCCTTTGGTTTCCCGCCCCGGTCCCGCCTACCCCGCCCCCACCCGCGCTCTCGGGGGATTCAGGTCTCTCTCCAGTTTGCTTTGGCAGGCGTCTCCCCCGCGGGGGGAGGAAGAGACAGGCTGTTCCCTCGGAGGAAACCCAACAGTTGCGGCAGTAGTAGTAGCGGCATTATTAGTATTATTACGACTATTACTACGATTATAGCATAGCTAGAAAGGGCAATCGCCTGACTCGAATACAGCTGCAACCTTACAGACCTCGCAGGAAGGGCCCTGGGGTTGTTTACGCGCGGGGGTGAAGGTACCGCAATATTTTTCTGTGTGGAGAGGAGAGGAGGGAAGGGAAAGGAAAGGCGGGATAGCAGCCACCTTGTTTACGCAAATTTTCCAGAAGGCAAAGTCACCTCTTCATTTCTAGGCTGAAATGAAACCTACGTTCTTCAGGCTCATGGGGCTTGGTGGAGATGGCTTGCTGTCTTGGGAGTTCAAACATTAAATTCAAGCACCCCCCCCCCCCCCATCCTTCCTGCCTTTCTGCTACAATCTTTTGGCCAGTTGAAGTCCACATCATCAGAAACCAGCTGCATGAATAAGGTCAGGCTGTTCCTTGGTTAGAGGCACGCATATCCCAAGAATGTGTGTGTGTAGATTTTGCTCCTCTAGTGTTATTTATTTATTTGTTCGTAGATACAGAACTGGAATCTGGCCGAATGTGTGGTCTCTTTGCTTTGTTTTGTTACTTGTATGCATTCTGGGTATTTTCCCCTTTTCTACATGCAGTTGTCCAGCAATTGAACTCACCGGAGCTTATATCTTGATCCGTTCATGTCAGATTGTGCTATTCTTAACATCAGCAAGCTGAATTGTTATATTCATTAATTCGATTTGTAGTCCACTGCAATCAAAACGACTCTTTGGCTCACATACATCAGTATAAATCCAGCCATGGTAAAGGAAGATAAAAACAAATACAACCAAACGATCACATAATAATCAGTAAGTCTGATAGTGTCAGCTCATCCCCTGTAAAGCTCTCTGAAATAACTGTTTTTGATAGCCTGCAGAAAACCAATAGACCAATAAACAGAGTGGGGGCAAATCAAATTTTGAGGGAGGCTCAACTCCAAAGTGTAGGTGCATCCATAGAAAAATCTACCCCCTTACCTCATGAAAGGGGAGGGGTGACAAGCAGGGCATCTGAGTCAGGCAGGAGTAGGCATTCCTTGGAGGACTTTAAGACCAAAACCAACATTTTGAATTGGGCTTGGAAGCTAATAGAGAGCCAGTGCAGGGTTAGAAGCACAGGTGTCACATACCCATGCCCGTGAGTTACTGCATTCTGGACCAATTGAAGCTTCCAAATACTCTTCAAAGGCAGCACCTTGTGCAGCATAATTGCAGTAGTCTAGGAGAGTGGTGATAAGGCATAGTTACTATCATGAGGTCCTGGGGCACCAGCCGGAGCTGAGCAAAGTCCCTCTGACCACAGCCTCCATCTGCCCATCTAGTCAGGAGAATCCTCAAGTCGGAGACCTGCGCCTTCAAGGGCTGTACGAACAGTATCAGAGGTATCAAGGGCCTTCACTGAATGAACAAGCAGCAATTTCATCTTGCTTGGGTTCAATCTCTTTCATCCCATCCTGGCCCTCATAGCCTCCAGAGAGTGGGTTAAGACATTGTCTGCATTTCCTGTCCAGCCTGGAGTAGCAAAGCACAGCTGGGTATATCAGCATAATTATACCATATCCTGAACCAACAGATGACCTTCCCCAATAGTTATATGTAATAGTTTAAAAAGGGGGGGGGCGGGGGAGAAAGGAATCTTTTTTTCTTACGATAGTGGTCAGAGAGAAATGGAATTATTGACATTTTCTTCACCTAGGCTGAGTGTTCCCTGGTTGAATAGATTGTTCTAACCCAAATTTGAAATTGTTTAGAAAGTTTTCTGTGCTGAATGTGGAGTCATGTTTGAGCGCCCTGTAGCAGTGAAGCTGCTGGCACTCTTTGCTATCTGACGCAGGTGGACTTCTACAGTTCCAGTTCCCTTTTCTTGGGTTCTTTATTGTGGAATGTACAATTGTACTTGAAGCAAAACTTGGGTTTCTGAGAATCTTGGGATTCATTTTTAAAACAGTGGGTTTCTCTGACCACCCAGAATACCCTTCCCAGTCTGCTGCTTCCCTTCCCTGGGGTGCTTAATCATGCTGAGAGTGGGAGTGATGGGCTGGTTTTGAAAAAGGTTGTGCAGATCAGATTTGCTTAACGCTTCCATGAGAGAACACCAGGATATACCTAGGCCAAAGACCAGCCTGGAAATAATAATAATTTTAAAAAACACCACATCCTGGATGAAAGCAATGGAAAGTCAACTTCATATTGTTGCCAGAAAGACTGTATGGATGTGACCATGTCACTTACAAGTAATCAAGCTCCACTTGAGGGAGACATATTTATATTTAAGCTGAGGACTGAAATATCTTCACTGAAATCCAACCTTTTACATGTCTATAGCCATTAGGCAGAAGATGAATATATACTTGGTTTCTTCCACAGGCACAAACACTGTTTTAGGCACGTTTACATTTAAAAGCATTACATTGCACTAAAGTGGCTTGTTCTTTATGTGTTAGCATTAGATACACATTGCTGTGTTGTGCTATGTTTTACTAAATGGCACGGAGTGGGCCGGTGAAGGCCAGAGAAGCACATTTAACAAACCAAGACTCTTCTGTCAAAAAAAAAATCTCCCAGCATCCCAGTAGTATTTCTCACCCCTCACAAACAGTTGGAAAGTCTGGTGCAAGTGAACGATCACGTTTACTTTTGCATACCTCAGTTCTGAATCTCTCTACCAGTGTTCTTTTCCCTATAGGGCAGACGTAAATACAGTTTTCCAGAGGACTGGTAGCTCTTTTAAAATGTATTTTTAGCTAACATCCTGTTTCACCCTTCCTCTATTTTTAAGTCACCTAAAGAGTGTTATTTTCTGAAATGCATTTTAGTTTAACCTTCTTCCCAATCTGGATAAAGGTACTAAACACTGAAAGGAGAAAAATCCATCTATGGCTGAAATTCTGGGCACTTTTTCAGATGTTCTTAATACTGGATATTTCCCAATGTTGCTAATATGATTTGTTTTAGTTTTATTATGTTATAAAATAGCATTCCTGGGAAAGAATGAATATTCCAAATGTGAAGCTTCTTTAGTTGACATCAAATTCCAGAAACTTAGTTCTACCCTCCAAAAATGTTTAGCATTCCAAACATGCATTAAAGATAAGAAAATACTTTTATTCTATCTAACTGTTAATACTAGTTTAATGATCCTAATGATACTAACTTTGATCTTTTTACAGAAATGGAATTGGGTTACTCATGTTTACTTATCTAGAAGTAAACATTTTTAAACACTTTTAAACTTGTTCCTCTATACACATTTCTCTCTAGATAGCACTTCACAATTCTTGAAAACCTTGTTTATCAGTCTAGCTTGTGATGGGAGCATAGATTTATATATATATTTGTAGACCCAACTGGAGCTTTTAAATAACATTGGGGATGGAGGTGGGAAGTTCCTTAGCGGTCAGCACAGTGATAAAAAATGATAAATGCATGCAGATTTAATGGGGATTTCTGGATTAAAAAAAACCAAACACTGGGATGTTTTTTAGTTGCAAAATGTTTTACTTTTTAAGTCTGCTTTAGGGTTTACACTACAGATTTCATGCGGCAGTTGTCAATTTTCAGCCATCCACCACTGAAATTTGGCAACATGCTGTTTGGGGGTAATAGAATGATATGTGTTAATGAAGAAAGGTTGCAAGGTAGCAGCTTCTCTTTGCCACTGAGTTCCTGACATTTGTTTGCGTAACTTTAATATTCTTACGCTTTGTAGGGGGAGGAACTGCAGAAAAGAAAAGGGTAGACTAGAAGAAAGAAGGAAGAGGAAAGAAATGAAAACTTCTTCTTTCACTAAGGAACTCTCCTAAATCTGTTTTTTTGGTTTGTTTGTTTTTGAAGCAAACGTCTTGCCTGGGTGGGACTGTTGTGTGTGGTTATGTGTAGCGTAATGTTTGTAACTTGAAGCAGACTTCCTCAGTCTAGGCCCCTCCAGATAATGAGGGGGTTCAGGATTATAGGACTTGTAGTCTTAACACATCTGTAGAGTGCTAAGTAGGGAAGACTGAACAGAGAATAATGCACAGATATTTTCTCCCAAGCACCTCTGAGATTATGCATTTGAACTTTTCATACATTCCTTAAACCGTTTTTTTCCAGCGTATGTGCACTTTGGATTTAGTATTCAAAAGAGGGTTGGATGGATGAACTCTTGCTGCTCATGTAAACATTAACATGCCTATTTTAATTCTACAAAACGTCCTTGAAAACAAGCACCCTCATGAAAGGAAGCCGGGGAAATTAAATATTATAATTTAAATCAGGCTTTCCCAGTTCTCCAGCTGTTTTGGATTATAATGCTCTCCAGGATGAGAAAGATAGGAGCTGTTTCTGGTTTACCTGCAATATGTTCTTCAGAATATATTCTTAGACTTAATATTTCTAATGGCGTGAATAATTATTACATAATATTAATAAGCATTACAACTTTATTTCTGTTGATTTATGCAGATTCTTGCATGTACCAATTATTTGCTCAATTAACCAGTTAATTGACTGATAGTTCCTTTTCACATTTTCAGAGATCATATCGCAGGGAAAAAAACACATAAGTTCCAGGAAGGGACAGCTAATAAGCCTATGCAGCCCAGAACTAAACACTATGGAGTTCAGCAGTCATCTATGTTCAAATCATAGAAAACTGATTTTATCTGATGACATCCCAGAGCATATTTCAATTTTCCTATTTCCAACTGCACTTCTGACCATTCAAAAATATTTTTGTATATCCCAATAAGCGGATAATGCCTTGTACTCCCATGTGTCCTCCTCCCATTACAGCTTATATAATTCTCATTTCCTAGTTTGACACAAACCACAGTTTTCCATCTGCTTTTAACAGGCAAAATAGAGCCCCATATATGGACAGAAACATAATATAATTTCAGCTGTAGATGGCAATGGTCTTAGTAATATCCAAGCATATAAAAAGGCATTTTGTATCACTGTTCTGTGCTTGTTGGGGAAGTACTACCATTTTTTCCTCTAACATATTAAGAATATGTGTGAATTAACCCTTCCATGACAGCCACTAATAAACCACTCAGGATTCTATTTCTGGTTTGCCAAACAAGCTTAAACTAAATTTTGCTCAGAAGGAATGATAAGTTATGGTCACCTTAAACTAGAAAAGGAGGAGATAGAATTAGCATACAAAAGGATGGGTAAAGTGAAACCTAGAGATGAACAATTGAGGGTCAAATATGTTCATGGAAGTAAAACTAAACCAAGGGTTGTCACTATTTTTGAATTACAATGCTCAGTTACAACATGAAACCACTAATCTGAGGTATTTTCTGTTTTAAAACTACACCGCAGACTTTTGGAAAATATTACTACTTTCCCATCATTTTTTTGTCTTTCAAGTTAAGTTTTCCATGATGTCTCATACTGTTCATACATATATAGATTTTCATTTCTTCCTAATACCTTATGTATATTTTTTATTAGTTAACATACATTTACATCAAATGTTTTGGTTAATGAAGTTTGAATTGGCACCAGTGGCTGCTTCTTTGCAAACATATAAATAAAATAAACCCTCGGAAAACAAAAGTTGCCTTTCTCACAGGTATTTTAAGATATAAAGATATTGGCATTTCTCAAAGTTATACCATTTGGGAGGTAAGTTAGCAGGATGTACTGGAAAAAATGTATGTGTGTGAGAGAGAGAGAGACAGAGAGAGAAATCTAAATGTTTTTGTGTTCTTTATGTCCTTTATTTCATTTATGTTTGATTGTCTTTGAGACTGTTAAATAGTTTTTCATTGTCATCATGCTGTATGCCCTTCAGACGCACATTTTGGTGAGATGGGGCTATATAAATATGTTAAATAAACAAATAATAATAATAAGCTGTATGTTAAAATAGCTCAGAAATTTAGATTGTGGGATTAAGTTGCAAAAACAGTGGCTGGGGCTTGTTTTTGTTTTCTTTTTGCTTACTTCACCAAAACCCCAAATAAAACCTGGTGCCTGATGCATACTAACCAACTACGATGAGCTCATTTCTAGGGATGGAGGAAAGGATGAAACCCTTGTTAGGATGCTTCAGATGAAAAGGTCTTAGCACCCTTGGTTTCCACTTGCAATCTCTGACAAAGCAACTTGAAGCTGGCCTGCAATCATCTTCACTTCTGAAGGTCAAAAAGGACAGAGAACAACACAAGAATATCATTCACCTATCAGTGTTCCCTCCAGCTGATCAAAGGAGATTACAGGGAACACCAATTAGTGTCATCCCCTACCAGTTCTAGGAGAACAAATATCCCCTCCCACTCATGGCATGTAGAAGAAAAAAAATGTTAATGCCCACCCATGGCCATATATTTGTCGTATATGCTGTGTGTATTTGTTTGTTTTTTGCCAACCCTCCACTTCACCCCTATTAAAAGTTTCTATGAGAATAAGCTTCTGGCTACAAAGTCACTCTTCCTTCTTGTAAACAGTGATAATGAAGCAATAGTATGCCACAATTTTGCCACCAAAATATTTTTCCCAGTATATTATGTAATTATGTTGCTTTGGGGCCTGGGGGCAGGAATGGGGACATACACTCTAAAAAATGCCTACAGACAGGTACAAGAAGCAGGACACTGACACTGTATTGGGGAAAGGGAGGAGGACTATTGCTTTGAGTCCAGGAGTTGGGAATTGCGGTGAGGCAAGAGTTCCTACCATTATCCACAAGGTAGGCCTGCAGTAATTCAAAGGACAACACTGCACCTCAGCCTGAGCTGCTTGTCTTCCATGCTGCTCTCAGCTCCTGGCCAGGCTGCTGTTCCATCCAGACAATGGCCACCACAAGACCTGATGGGCCATTCTGCTTCTTGCCTTTCCTTTCAATACAGGGAAGGCAAGCCTCACTGGCTGGCTCCTTTGGCCAGTTTCCCAGTGCCTGCCTATTCCTTTTGGGGACTGTCACTAGTTCCCGTCCCTTTCCTTTGATTTCCTAGATGTTTATACACATGGAGACTTCAAGCCCCTCCACCAACACACATTATCCTCACTGACAAACAGATCTCCCTTCTCCCACTCACCCCCCTTTATTATGGCCTCATTGCTCTGTTAGTTCAGCTTCATGGAAATAAGGTAGCAAGGTCCCTATTTTGCAACTTAAAGATGTTAAAAAAGGGAAAAGGAGCTTTGCAGAAGTGGGTCAACAAGTGGGAAATCAAAGGGAACATGCTTCACCCAACCTGAGCAGAAAAATAAAGGTACCTCCTGGGAGATGTAAGGGTTGAATAGAGCATGAGCTTTTAGGGTTAAGGATAGTTCACTGATTTAACAGGCCATCATTGGATCAATTGCAATATTATAAAAAAAAATACAGAGAACATAGCAACCTGACAGCCTGGGACAAAATGGCTGCCCAGGGCAGAACTAGCTGCTGAAGGCGAGGGGGTGTGCTGGACACTTCAGCCAGTCAGAGCTGAGGTTGCTGCTAAAATGGAACAGAGTGCTGGAGACCATTCACTCTGAAGGGCTTAAGAAGGCTCAGGTCAACGCTGGAAAATGTGGGTAGGGGTGCATTTGCAAGGGGCCTGGAGTGGGAAGAAGACGATATCATATCTTGCTGCACTCAGGAAGTGTTAGGTGGCCCATACTAGCAATGGCCCAAGCAGAAAGCGTGGATCTGCTCAAAGGCAAAGAAACGTCTTTGCTCCAGTTTAAAATAAACCAGGAGAGAGCCAGAAATCAATCAGTTCCCAAGTCCAGCCAGCATCATGAGATCAAACAGGAAAAGAACTCATTCTGTGTAGGTGAAAAGTGATAGTATAGAGTGTCCTCAGTTAAAATGTATTTTGGAACTACTATTTCTTTCCATCTTTAATTTTTTTTTCTGTGATAAACAAAATAGGGAAGTAGCTTAAATTCAGGAATAATGTAAATTTAATGTTAGCTTTCTTTTTAAGATGAGAGAAAATACCATCTGAAAGTACTAAGATTTCCTAAGGCACCATTATTTTAACTGAAACTTTTATAAACAGTTGGAAATAGTACAGAGGGAAATGTTAATTTTTCCATTGTGTAATTGGGAACATGTGGAGTCACAGTGACTGGGTTGGGGAGGTTATGAGTGATAGGGCCATTAAAAGCCATTAGAAGCTAGTAAAAGTCATGAAGTTACTTCTTATGCTTCTTGGTTTGTAAGTCTATCTTTTGAATGTTTGCTTCTTTTCAGATGCAGGTGACCCTCACATGAATTGAAATGTAAGTTTCTATTTATCAAGTACACAGTATGATTCTTGGAAAGCATTTCAAAAACTCATTCATTCAACTAGATCCTTGAATTATTCACAAGAGGTCCCTTGACAATGTCTTATGTTTTTGCTTCAACTTGTTTTTTGTCAAATGACAGAGAACCAATTTCTGCAATCACAAGCCACTGAAAAATACATTTTTGATATGGAAGCTTTCATGTTCCAGTTTAGTACTTAAAACTTTATAGCAGAAATCAGCCATGAGCCACACTTAGGCATATTTTAGGTCTCCTGGGCAAGCATTTATATGGGGTGATTCAGCAGGTAAGTCTTACTGATGGGAGCCATCCCCAATTAGAACTTCCATTGTCAGAATGGAAAAGGGAGCAAAACGTGTCTCATTTTCTGATTTTGTAAACATTTTGTTTTTTCTCTCCATTCACTGTCTGCTGATTTTTAAGGGTTTCCTCTCTTTTACTATATAATGTAGGCTCTTGAGGATCACACAGTGAATTAGACTTAGCATATGTCTCCAGGAAGAACATCAAGGCTTACACAGTGTCATTGGTAGAAGCAATCACAGGCAATTGCATATCCCACTATCTGAATTGGCAACAAAAACAAATGGGAAGGGGATACGTTTCTATAGCTAAGAGAACTGAATCCAGCTTTGACTTGTATGATGCTCTGCTGTTATTCTTATGTTCCTCCCCTGTGCCATAAAGTAGCACAGTCTGCACAACACGGAGGCTTCTGCTTCCCAAATGCAATGCCAGTTAATATGGGAACATATCTGTCAGCATACTAAAAATGGCTTCTAAAGGGGATGCTTTGGATGATAGGGATTCTGTTAGCTACAATCTGTCTGCCCAACTTCAGCTCTAGGATCTCAGCTCCTCCTTTAATTTGCTGAGTTTGGGGGCCTTTCTCTTTCTTCTTTCTGCAGTTGTTAGAACAAGCATTTGGAGTAGGCTGTAAGTTTGTTAACGGAAAACTGGGACCAATAAAAAGGGCCAAACAGCAGGGGTGTGCACGACATGGAAAAAGTATACTGTTTTGAACCCAAGACAACCACGCTGCATTCTGGAAATTCTGCTCCTGAATCATTGTAAACAGGCTGCAGTTCAGCAGAAACAAAACTCAAGTTTCTGTTGTTCCAGTTTCGGTCAAAATCAACCTCCAGAGAGTCCAGGGTGATTTTCCAGGGTGATTTTCCAGGGCAAGTAAACCAATGTTGGCACAGATCACTTCCTCTCTCCTGTCCTCCTCTCAGCAGTTCCCAATACCACAAATCCCACTGGCCTGCCCAACCTCCATCTTCCTAGCTTCCTTTATTAATTATATCTCCTTCCTCCCTCTCCTACTCTCTTCTCAACTTCTGCTACCACTTGTAGTCCATGTCCTTGGTGGTTCTTGCTCTTATCACTTTGCCTGCTGGACTCCAGGGAACAGCAGAGAATTCAATTATCATCTTGCTAAATCAAGTGGGAGAGGTCCAGACCAGTCATATGTCTGTGAGAAGCTAACCGTATATGACTGTAAGGATGAGATACCCACATATCAGATTGTCCTCTCTGAAGCACTGAATTCCTTGCTAGTTTGATGCTTACGAGAAAATGTGGATAGAAAATTTTGGAAGGCTCCCACTACTACAGCATTTTTTAATCTGGGGGAGTGAAAGCCAATCTGAGCTTTCTGAAACCAGGATATAATTAATAAAGGAAGCACACCTGAATGTTCTGGTCATTAGACTGCCTCATTTGAGCATAGCCAATAAAATGCAAAACAAATAAATATTAGATGTACTCCTTCAAAAGGTTAACATTAATATTCAGATGGATGGTTGATATTCATGGGTATAAGCCAAAGTTTCCCAACCTGGCGCAATCTATAGGATACCCTCTATTGGGTGGGCTTCTGAGAGTTGTAGCCCAACACCTCTGGAATGTACTAGGTTAGAGATAGTTATTTGGACATTCACAAAGTTAATCTGGGTTGGGGATACATGTGACTGCTGCTCTTCATCACCAGTCTGATGTTCACAGCAGCAGAGAGGCTACGGCTCAGATGGCTTTTGTCTAAAGTAGGAGTCCCTCTTGCTAGGTTGCTCAAACTAGGAATTAGCTTCCTCCAGAACTGGCACATCTACCTTGTTCTATTACTAACATTGTTTCATTGGAAAAAGCTGTCCGTGAGTAGCTGTTGGGCAGCCCCAGCATTCACTCTAAAATGTGTGTGTGTGGGGGGGGGAATCCACAGAAATGTTTCTGTTATTCTAGCTCTAGTGGTCACTGAGGATGTGGGATTTAATTACAAAACAAATATTGTGAGGGACTGTTTAAAAACCTAGGCTTCTTTTCCTGACATATTGTTAAGGGTATGTAAACCTTACATTCAGAATCAAGGTCTTCTCTCAGATGCAAGCTCTACAGTGCTGATTTTTTTTCTTCAAAACATGAACATTATTATCATTAGTTATTCAAATCATCTTTTCTCACATCACTCAAAAGAAAATACAGTGCAACCTTCTTATGCTCTGCTTGTTTGTTTGCTTTTTTAGGTTCCTCACTTTGTACTTGCACTTTGGAAAGCTCTGCTTTTGTTTTGCCATTGTTCCATGCGTGTCTGTATACACTTATAATCCATAGAGCAGGATATAGGGTAATTGCCATAAATATATTTCACAGGAGAGGCATGAGATGCATCTTACAACACAAGAGATCAACCCTGCATGGCCAGAGGCTGCAGGGCACAGGAGGTAGCGTGGTGATTTCCAGGGAGAGGAGTAAGGCCTCAGGGTCTGTGGAGGGGGGACTTGGGCTTGCACTGTTGGTTACGTGATCTGAGCACTATTAAGAAGTGAAAGATGTCACAGCACTTTCAGATCTGTTGTTCTACCTGACAGTAGCAATTCTATAGCGAAGAAACGCTTTCTAGTTGCTGCTACCCAGTTCTGGCAGTTGCTGGCCCATGTCAAGCAATGCCTTTGATTTTCCAAATTCCTGAATATATCATACTGTGGCGGTATAAAACAGGGATTACCTTATTTAATTAAAAAAATAAATAGCCAAAATCATATACAGTATCAATGCTGTTGTGAGAAATCCAATATGATTTCAGGTGGCCTCTAAAACCTGTTGAGATACACAGCTAATGTTGTGAAACTCTTGTGAAAGGTGACTATCTTGCCATATTTCAGTTTGGGCAGAAACACATTCACTCCCATCCATGCATTTCCACAGGAATACATAGGCCTGG